>NC_137108.1:10872685-11619351 GCF_949357685.1 Gobio gobio
TTTATTACAATCTCCCAACCTCCACCTAGACCAACGCGGTTTACAATAGCTGGAGTGAGCGAACCATTAACATTCTCACTCATTATAAGCTTTAGTGTGTGTGTGTGTTAAAGGAAGCACACGGTCTAACAAAGCCACTTGTCAATCAAAGCCATCTCTCTGGTCTCTGTGTCCCATGGCCATGTGTCAGAGAGGTGGAATGACACTGATCACCCTCCGGCTGCAGATGTCCAGCCGACCAATCAGTCCAGTCCGGTCCAGCTCAGATCCCTGCCAAGCATGAAGCCGAACACGGCCGAGGCCACACGGGACCCTCCAAGACCACCTTCACACAATTCGCAACCTGCCTCAGCTCATTAAGAAAATGAATGAATAATCAGCGAAGAACATAAATCTATATCAGAAAGACTAGGACAAACAGTCTGGAAGAAAAATGCATTTTACGAAACCAATGCATTGCATTTTCTCTCCATCTTGCCCCATTTTTTCCCTCTGAGTGGATGAAAACGTACAAAACACCAAAAAGACATTATTCATGACTTTTACAATAGTCTGCCTCATATTTAGGCCTGTGTGGAACATTAGAGCGTGTGAGGCTACGATTATCTTGAAAATGGGCACTCACAATTATTAATTCATCATACTGCTTCAGAACACAAATGCATTGTATTGTCTCATTCAGCATCTTATTTTACCCATAAACCCCATAAATCGGCCAAATGGGATGCGTTCTAATGACAGAGCCATGTTAATATCACAGCGAATAGGCTCTTGGGCGCAGACGGGAGCACAATGTGGAAATTCAATCACAAGTCCCTTCAATCACGGAACGGGAAACAGGGATGCGTTTGAATATTTTTACCTGGAAGTATTAAAATTATACAATTTTAATAGCTATTTAACATGTAGTTGCTTTTTTAGCAGCATGCTTTGGATGTTTAGCTGAAAAGAAAGGGGGGGAAACGGACAGGTAAAGCAGGAATCATCTTGGCAGTTATGAGCAGGACATGGTCTTTCCACCAGGGAACTTTTTCCTGATCTATTCTGCTCTGCTCCCGCCGTACAACTCTTCAGTCACTGACTTGTGAATTTCTGCTTCCCTTTGTCTTTTTCCCTCTGCTCGCTGGTAAACAAGTAGATCCTTGAACTGAGATTGCCTGAGGGTTTTCACATTCTTTATTTAGCTGCCTAAATATCTATTCAACCACCGCAGAAACACAGACAAACCTGAGAGGGGAATTTAAAAATGAAACATCTCGACTGTTCAAGTGTAATCGTCAAATGTGTGTATTTTATTAAGGTTCGGAATACATTGGAACTTTTATCTCAAATATCTGCAATCATGATAAAGTTTTTCACACATATTCTCCATGGCCTCAAACAACTATTAAATAATGTGAACTGCAGTCCAAACAAATGTATTTCTGTAAAAATACTTATATCCAGCTAGAACAGACAAATATTAAAGTAGTTCAAATATAAAAGATGCGGACCTGTGTTATTTCAGTATAAGTTATTTCAGTAAATGAGAAATGTAGCTGAAATAAAATGTCTTTACACTGTAAAAAAAATCCCCGTAAAATTTACGGTAAAAAAACGGCAGCTGTGGTTGCCAGAACTTTACCGTAAAAATATGGCAGTAACGTTTAAGGTTTTTAGGGACAGCACCATATAATTAAAAGGTTTATAATGTAATAGTTACAGTTAAAAAATGTTTTCTTTTACAGTTCAAAACCATATAATTTAAAGGTTTATATTGTAATGATTATTTTTACACTATAAACAATTTACAGTAAAAGAAAAACACATATTTCATTAACTGAAATAATGTTAAATTACCAACCTATTGAAATACTAATATCTGTTATGTACCTTTGATATATACGGACAACCACCAATTACAGTGGTGATGAGAATCACGTGATGAATCAAAGCTAATCACAAGCAGCTTTTAAGAGAACAATACTAATATATAGAAGGTGCTCAGTGTCATTCACACAAACACTAAACACCATTATGGTAAAACTTAAATTTAAAAAATGCAATAAACATTAATTGAACAACATTAGATGTAACATAAAACCCTAATGTACATAAACTGATTAATAAAAAAAAAAGAAGAAACATAGTTATTGCAATGAAAATACATCAAATGCAAAGTGTCACGCTGGGAATTCTGGGAATGTCAATTTACGGGTTTTCACTGTAAATTACACAATGACTTGTTCTTTTTCACTTCCACATGGTATTTTACTGTAAAATTAAATGAAATGTAAGGTAAGATCTATTACAGTTATTCACCGTATAGTACGGATACTTTCTGTTAACCAATTAACTGTTTTTCACCGTAGCATTTTTACAGTAAAATACCGCTAAAATCACAATAATTTTTTACAGTTATATACAGTGATGGTTTACTTTATTTCAAGTAATGCATTTTTTATGTTTTTTCGTTTTATTTTTAGTTAACAATAACACACAAACACATACACACACACATATGTTGGATTTCCATATTTTATAGAGACTTTCTGTAGACATGATTTTTATACTGTACAAACTGTATATTCTGTCATCTAACCCTAAACCTACCCATCACAGAAAACTTTCTGTATGTTTACATTTTCAAAAAAACATCACTTAATATGATTTATAAGCTTTTTTTCCTCATGGAGACCAAACAATTTCCCCACAAGGACAAGGATTTTGGATATTTCCATCTTTTTGCAAAAATATCCCTACAACGTATGGTTTACCACACACACACACACACTTGGGAAACTGATATTACAGTATATTCTTTTGAGAAGTCCACATGCTAGACTCCATCTAAAGCTATTTTAAGAGCATTTTGCTATTTCTTGCATGTGTAAAGCATGACACTTTTATACATTTATTAACTGATAAACAACACAGAATATATGTAGCACACTCTAAAAAAAAAGGGTTTTATATGGCACCAAAAATGGTTCTTGGCTCGTAGTCATATAACTTTTTAAGTGCTATATAGCACGAATTTAGGTTCTTCACCGGTTCTTTGACTAAGGTGCTATATAGCACCGCTAACTAAGGTGCTATATAGCACCGTTACCATGTACAGAACATGTTAAGATATGGTGCTATATAACACCAAAAGTGCTTCCTCTATGATTATGATGAAGAACCATTTTTGGTGCCATATAGAACCTTTTTTTTTTTAGATTGCATTAGTGAAGACAAATTTAAAGACAATTTAAGAATAGTGAAAAAAAAACAGACTCTAATACAACCATACAGTATTTAATCTAAACCCAAAATTAGCTTTTGATTGCATGTGCAACATGCAATGCACAATTAGAAAGTATGCATCTGTGTCTGCATAATCAACTGATGAATTAACAAACACATTACATTTGCAAAATCTTTTTTTCCATGCATTGTATCACAATTAAAATAAAAGTATAGGATAATTTAAAATGCCCATAAAACAGATCCCTCGGATGCTCTCAGCTGAGTGTTTGCATCCCTAACTAGCTGTTTGAGGAACACCTACTCGGGCTTAACTGAGCAAAGAGTGAGCGTGCTGACCCTTCTGATCAATAATGCATGGAGAGTGAACAGCAACATGCTAAACCTCTTAGCCACTGCAGCGGAGGAGAGGAGAAAAGCTTCTTCCAGCTCCTCATAACCGCGGCTCTCTGTGCAGGGCATCACAGAGGCTTTGATTGTCCAAGATAGACATGATGAAACATTTGACACTTTCTTTTGACCCACATTTTAGAGGCTGTAATACATCACATGCAAATGAAGGCTGAAACTGCAATATTTTAAAATTACATTTCAATATCTGGAAACACTTTATGTTTGCACTTTATGTTAAGGTGTCATTAGTCACGTTTCCTTTACAGATTTGCGCAAAACATTTGCAATATTTTGTAAATGTTAGGGATAGAGGGTTAGGGTTAGGTAATGGCAGTGTTTCCATTAACCGATGTTATGCAACTAAACCTTGTTTTTTTCCACTTGTGATAAGTTATTCAAAAAATTATGCCACATATGTTGGTAGGTTTATATATATCCCATCCACTGCACTGGCCATTATATTTAATGGAAGGAGATGTGCGTGTTATCCAAGCATTAAAGGCAAGGAAAACACTTGAGCGTATGAGGTGTGTGTGTGTGTGTGTGTGTGTGTGTGTGTGTGTGTGTGTGTGTGTGTGTGTGTGTGTGTGTGTGTGTGTGTGTGTGTGTGTGTGTGTGTGTGTGTGTGTGTGTGTGTGTGTGTGTGTGTGTGTGTGTGTGTGTGTGTGTGTGTGTTTCTCCCTCATTTCTGCTTCAAGGTCTTCATGATAATGTGGCATTTCTGTGTTTAATCCAGTATTCCTGTTCCAATTCTAAGTTTATTAAAGAACTTGTCTCGTCTTCTGTCCAAAACATATCGCGTCATCTGTAAAGAATGATCCACTTTTACATACGCCAGGTGACCGGTAAATGCGAAAAAAACTGTTTCCATTGCAGGTTTGCGACAATGTCCTTTTTCTAATTGCCTGGAAAAACCTCATGTGAGTGTAATTATTATTATTATTTTAATTTTTTTTAAGAGTTTTTGCAAAATAGACGTGTTTCCATTGGGCATATTTTCAATTTCAGTTTGCACAATATGAAGGGTAATGGAAATGGAAACGTGGCTATTGTTACAGTGTAATTATATATTTAAGTACTGAGTAATATTAATGAACTTAATGAATGTACTTACTGTAGGATTAGGGTTTGGTTGAGGGTTAGTTGCATGTAATTATGCATAATTTACTGTTATTACTATGTACATGTGTAACAAGGACACTGTAAAATAAAGTGTTACCCAGTGTCCTTGTTACACATACTTGTAGTTACTTTATAGTAATAACTGTCTCACGGTATTACTATATGGTAATACAGTGTCCTTGTTCCACATACATGTAGTTACTATATTATTAATAACTGTAAATTGTGCATAATTACATACAACTAACCCTCACCCAAACCTTATAATAGTACTTAAAAGTATAATTACACTGTAACACGGACTCCTTAAAATAAAGTGTAAGCTAATATCTGGTTACACTTTATTTTGATGGTTCACTTTAGACATTCTACAAAGTAATTTTGTATAATCATAACTCCGAGTTTTAGAAGACTGTCTGCTGTACCTTTGTACCTACATCTGTAACTTTGTAAAGTTATTCTACTTATCTGAACCCTAACACCTAGCCCTAACCTATAACAGTCATAATGCAATTACACTTGAACAGTCAAGATGTTTAATTTTTTTTAGGTTTGTCTGTGCTTCTGTGGCAGTTAAATGGATATTTAAGTAGCTAAATAAAGAATGTGGGTAAACCTAATTGATCTATTGTTTATTACTAACAGTCTACTAATGCTTTAGTGAGAGTTAGTTGACATGTAGTTGCAAAGTTAATTATAGTTAGTAGAATATCTAAAGTGGACCATTGAAATAAAGTGTTAACAGATATTAGCTTACACTTTATTTTAAGGAGTCTGTGTTACAGTGTAATTATACTTTTAAGTACTATTATAAGGTTTGGGTGAGGGTTAGTTGCACCTTTATAGATTATAACAGAAAACAAATCATGCATTTATGATCATCCACATTTCCAATATGCCATTTACGTTGTTTACCTTAAAACCAGGTCAGACCAAGCAGCTCCTGACCTTTAACCCACCCCTAAGCACTGATATATTCATAAAAAAGCATTTAATTAGATTTCTAATGGAACTTTACTGCAAATGCTCAACCAAAAACCTTCATAAGGGTAATTATAAACTCAATGAGTGCATTTTGAGTCATATCAACCCATAGTCCACACTCCCATGAGCCTTTGCTGCACATTTACTGTGTTGTTACCTACTGTAGATGTGTTCTGCAGATGTTTGCAAAATAAATGCAGTGGTTTAAGCTTGAAAATGCTCATTGATTGTAATTTCCTACACGTCTGGGGTTTATTTGCGAGTCAGAACAAGGTATACAACATTTTATGTTGCTTGATTAATTTTACACTCCCTGTCGTTACTGGACTTCATTGGGGAAAATGCAGCAGTTATTATGGTGTTTTCTCTAATTTGTCACCCATAGAGGGGAAAATGGTAAAAACCTTCAGAACAGAACTCCAGATACTCTTCAGAGAATAACACAACCATGCACTGTGACAATAATACAGTCCAGTGATTACAACAAACGCATTTATCGTCAGTTAAATCATAAATCATTTAATGCATGCCTGACTCTGGTCAGAAGAGGAAGGTTAAGATATATGCATGTACTGTAGAAGCTGATTCTCTTGCACAGGAACTTTATCTGCAGTCAGCCTGGGAGCTGCTCGCGGCATGATGTCATTCCTGGATCATCAGATGCACCTGTCTCATCCTAGACCGAATACAACTTTGAAGTGTTGTCTGCAAATCGGCTATTATTTACGGTTGACCAATATTGGACAGAAAAACAAAGCATGCAATTAAAAATTGGGCTGAGGGAAATGTTGTAATTTCAGTGACTGATTATTTTTCATCATAAAATTCATGAAAATAACGACTAAATAACCTCACTCGCATGGCTAAATTTCATTGGGAACTGGTGCATTAGATGAAGCTGAATGTCTGCGCTCAGAACAGAAGGGCTCTAATCTGCTTCACCGGGAACAGACTTAAAATAGAAGTGTATGAACTTGTCAAGGCACTTACAGGAGAATGTGGAGCCTGCCTCAGTCTGCCATACAAATCATCTCCTCACACCTCCTCATATGTTAGAAAATAATCCTTTAGTGTGTTGTATACTTCTGGCTGAAGGCAAATCCTCTAAATATTATTTGATTATTTAACTCTCTGTTCTGTTTGAGAACTGATTGTATATGAAATATAAATATGCTAACACACTAAGCATTGTATATGAAAAAGGGCTGCATTAGCTGCTGTTTAGCATATCGTTTACCCCATATATAAAATATGAATGAATGCAATGAGTTTTCACGTTTTTATTTTTTCAAAATAAATAAATAAATGACATCATTTACTGGATAATAACCATATTTCTAAACTAAAATTTTTAAAAAGACATGCATACTTTCTGATAAAATCTTCTGATTCGAGTCAGAGGAACATTCCAATTTGTACAGGTACATTTTGAAAAGCATTAAGCAGTTCATATATCTAATTATATAACTAATCACAATCACCCAAGCATCCTTTTGTTTAGTTTTTTTAGTGGAGGGACATTTTCTTTAGACATACAGATTTCATGTGCAACTTCAGCATCATGTATTAATCAAATAGGACCTCTCAGTGTAGCTCCAATTTGTTAAAACTGGACAATTTTCTTCGGTAATGTATTTAATTTGCCCCAATTAAAGCAATTTGCAATGGTTGTAATGGACGTATATATGACTTATGTGTGTACCTGTGAGATGTATAAACCTGTACAGCCAGACTTCTCTGAGCTGGACGAGGGAGGAGGAGGAGGAGGAGAAAGAGGAGGAGGTGTTGAAACATGCCGTCCGGTGATTGATTTGCGCTTGGTTTTGTCGGAGACAACAAAAGGATGCCATGTCCTTTCAAGGTGTGATTCATCCAGCTTATAATGCTGATGAGACGTTAGTGCATGAATTTATGCATGACAAGTATCCTGCTTATCCGATCAGATATTTGGATTTGGCTAAACTTGTCTCATTGTTCAAAGCTATTCTTAAATCATGTTTAAATGCCTCAGACTGCATCTCTGCAAGCATTGCTTTCGTTTTGAGCGTATTTCCATATTAAATACACCCCGTCATATCTTATCCATCTGTCCAAAAGAGCCGAGCCTCGTTTAAATCTTTAACGAAAAACAAGAGCAGGAACTCTTGCGCAGACTTCATTATCCTCTAAAAGCTTATACTAGTGCGTCTTAATATTTAATAGGGACCCAAATAACACCAGCAAAAAAAAAAAAAAAAAAAAAAGTAATGTAAATGTATACGGAAAGCTATTGTAGACTTGCCCATCAAACTTCACGGACGCATTACCTGTTTTCACTGCAGTGTGTGTGAGGAGGAATCAATCATAGAGTTGATGTTACTTGAGATAAAATGTCACGGGTTATTTTCAGGGAGAAAAAAAAGAACTCATTTAGCTCCAAGTGCGCGCGCTTTTGAGCATGGTACAACGTGAACATAGCCTATAGCCTATGTGTATTATATAATCTTAACTGAGATCCTCTCAAATAATCTGTAGGCATTGTTTACTTAGATTAATAGCTTTGTGCTTAGATTAATAACTTTGTCCATAAGAAGAAAAAAAAGCTCAAATCGTCACTTAGTAGATGAATGAAAATTCAATGCTGAGCCAGTTTGGGTCAGTCACTTGACCTCACGTCTATTAACACACACACGGCGACATTTGCTCGCTTATTGTCTGACTAATTTAATTTCACAGAACACTTATTTTCCAAACTCAAGTGCATGCCAACGGAGAAGGAAGGGTGAAAAAAACTTGCCTGATAAAAGTCTAACTCAATTTAAGGACAAGTACCTTCATCTGTAAATGAAAGCAATTATGCGGCCCATATTATATTATGTTGGCCGGTCTCAAGATAGTCATCAATCACCCGCAATCGAGCTGTCACTGCGGGCAGATTCGTTTCTTGCAGGCAGTTTTCCAGCTGGGGAAAAGAGAAGTACATCATCATTAATTTGACTGTGACCCCGGGGCTTCTCACATGTCTAAACCTGGGCTTCTCTAAGCGAGTCAGCAACACACCATGGTGCACCTACACTTTCATCACTCTCAATGGCGAAAGGAAGACCTTTACACGAACAGATATATGCGCAGATAGATAGATAGATAGATAGATAGATAGATAGATAGATAGATAGATAGATAGATAGATAGATAGATAGATAGATAGATAGATAGATAGATAGATAGATAGATAGATAGATAGATAGATAGATAGATAGATAGATAGATAGATAGATAGATAGATAGATAGATAGATAGATAGATAGATAGATAGATAGATAGATAGATAGATAGATAGATAGATAGATAGATAGATAGATAGATAGATAGATATCACATGAAACACTTTTAAACCTCGAAAAACATGTTTATAGTGGAGATCATTTCTATTATTTCGGTTATAAAATCTTGAACTACTGGGAATATTGCACTTTAGGGCCATGTATATTAAAATTAATTAATATTAATATTAATTCATATCTCATAAGTGGCCTGTGAAACGCGTTAGTTTGAAAAAGAAACTGCTCATACTACAATTTCAATCCACAAATACGTCTAATGATAGCCTTCATCATCGAATTTTCTTTCTCAATTTTCTCACAGGTAAAACAAAAGTGTAACTGTTTATTAATGCAGGCAAACCACCGGATTATGTATTGAAATTATGATTAATTGAGATCAAAAAAGGCGCTTGCAAAATATATCAGATATAACAAAAGATGCGGTTTGATTGTCACATTTTAGTATTGCAATCTCTTTTTCAAAGCTCAGTTTAATTGATAAGCTCAATTACAAGTCCATTGTGCCTTAAAATTTCACCCCCACCCCCCTGTCACTCGTTGGGATTTTTATCCAGAGAAATGCATATTAAAGTTAGAGTCTGGTCATTTTGACTGGGTTTCTTCTGACGTCAGAGCCACCGGCGTTTAAAACAACCCGCATCTGGGCTGACGTGTTTAATACTAGTTTTTATAACGCAAAATATGTATTTCTGACATCAAAGTCGGCAACTCGCCAAATGCTTCACGATGTGCGCGGCTGTGTTGTAGAAGTTTAATAGAGCGATCGAAGAGAGCATCCAAACTGGGCATCTATTGAACATTCTCAGGAAGGCGTTTAAGCAAATTAAACATGGTAGTATTGCGCTTCGCCCTATAAGCGTCCGGCAGCTTTATGCTTTACCAATCAATCGGTACAGTGAAACACAGCAGACCTGCAGTCTCGCCTGCTTTCGGGGAAACGGGGATCACTCTACAATGTCCTATCCTCAATTCGGATATCCTTACTCTTCTGCACCTCAGGTAAGAGCACTTATTGTTGCCTTGATTTAGATTTTTTTAAATGTGAACTTCAAAAGGGGAATCGCGCTCACGCGCGCAGCGGGGTTAAATGCGTGTGATGAAGACAAAAGATAAAGGTTTAATCGGATTTCTGCGATGCAATTCAGGGCTTCCCTCTGCGCTTATCATTTTACAAATCTACTAACACGCGTTCGAGACACAGACACATGCAAAAGTGCAGATGCGATGACAGGGGGAAGGAGGACAACAGTTGTTTTTTTGGCCATGATCCATAAAATGCGTTGTCCTGTGGGGGCTGACTGTGGGCACCGCCAAAAATGAACTTTCACTGCATTTTTGGAAACATTTGGACGCGTTTTCTCGATTGCTTCCTCCAGCAGGTTGTGGTGTTTTATTTATGCTGTGACATTTCCAAATCATTCCAGTTCCTCATGACCACCAACTCTTTGACATCTTGCTGCGAGTCGAGCACCAGATCCATCTCGGATTCGTCCGCGCAGACGCCCGTGTACTGTCCCGTGTATGAGAGCAGACTGTTGGCCACCGCCAGGCACGAGCTGAGCTCCGCCGCTGCGCTGGGAGTCTACGGGAACCCGTACACGAGCAGCCAGGGCTATGGGAATTATGTTACCTATGGAGCTGACGCCTCCGCGTTCTACTCTTTGGTGAGCTTATAACGTATAGTACAGTTAAACTTTATAATAAAAGCATAGGATACTTTCTAGCAATAAATCATTGTGATTCTGTTTAACAAATGTGTTTCTATATCTGAGAAAAAAAGGTTAACTTGCATTTCTTTGTATGTAGTTCCCCCATGAAAAAAAGGATTGCAGAACTGAGGCATTACAGTTTCTATTTCTATATTATATTAGGTCCAAGTTTGACTTTTGGATAAAGGTCTAATTAGCATCACATTTTGCACATGAAAACAATGTGTGCAAAAACCTTGTTATCATGACAAGCATCATGCATGTAAAGTTTAATCGCATGAATGTCATTACTGACAGGTCTTGTGTTTATTTTCAGGGAACATTTGATGCCAAAGATGGAAGTGCGTCTGCGCATGCGGGAATTACACAGGCTGCCGCATATTACCCATATGATCCCTCCCTGGGACAGTACCAGTATGACAGGTATTGAATAGCGGCCTTCATTAAGAGTCTTCTGATTGCCAATTAACAAGTGTAGGACTCAGTTCATTTGGATCGATTTCATAGGACGCGTTCAACATATTGATGGAATAATTAGCGCAATCCTATACTTAAACGCACAATGCATCTTTTTCGATAAACCAATTTCAGGTCACTTTCTTTAATGCATATTTTATGTTATATCATGCACTTGACAGTTTGCCCTTCAGGGTTTCCCCTGAAGTGCTTTAATGGCCAGATACTCGGCCGGTGCATTCTGTGTGCACTCGATCAAGCAATTTGTACGCTCTATTATGCCTCTAAAAAAAGAAACGGGCTTATGGAAACGACATAAAACATAAAGTCTATGTTGCACACGGCAAAAACATTTCCATCAACTTTTACCATAACAGCATACGTTTCTTTCTTGCATATCACAGATACGGATCCATGGAAGGAGGAACCAGAAGAAAGAACGCCACTCGCGAGACGACGAGCACGTTGAAAGCGTGGCTTCAGGAGCACAGGAAAAACCCCTATCCCACCAAAGGAGAGAAGATCATGCTTGCCATCATCACCAAAATGACTCTCACGCAAGTGTCCACCTGGTTCGCCAACGCCAGAAGAAGACTCAAAAAAGAGAACAAGATGACATGGCCACCGAGAAACAAGGGCTCGGACGATAAGAAATACGATGATGATGATGATGATGAAGATGGGTCACAAGAAGACCAAATCAAAAGTGAAACCAATGATGACGGTCAGCCCCATTACATTCTTCACAAATCAATGGGTCCTTTCGGTTATTTGCATATATTATTATTGTTATAGGCCTATTATTATTATTATCTTAATTTTTAAAGTTAATACATTTTCCATCATTGAGCTGTCTGGAAAAGGGCCAGCACAAACTTTTAAAGGTCCGTCGAGAGTCTTACTAAGCCATCGCTTTTAAAGAAAAAAAGGTTCTTTATAGTGGAAAACTTTTTTAAATGTTCTTCACACTAAGAGTTTATTGAATTACTTCATTAGTAAATATCACATTCTTACTATTTTATTATGAAATATAATATAGTGTAAAAATGATTTAATAATCAAAGCATCAGCCAGTTGTTTTATGATGTTTGTGTTAAAAATATAGTGTTTTTGCAATTTATAAGCTATAGTGTGTTGTTCTCCTCGCTCTCCATTGACTTTCCATCACTTTTTTTTAACAGAGAGCAAAAGTCGAGAAGACAAAGAACTTCAGTTAAGTGACTTGGACGACTTTGACACCATCGAGTCTGAGAGCTCAGAGTGTGAACTCAAACACCGCTTTCACATGAACACGCACATGGCGACCACCGATGATCGCCTAAAAGAACCATCGCCAAAACTCTCCATTCCCGGTCTGCTCGAAGCCGAGCGCGATCTCACCAAAAGCTGCTTGAAATCCACATCCGAAGACTGCGAACACGAGCTTCGGCACGCCAAAACGTGTTTCCAGCAGCAGGGCCATCCATTACTGGACAGCAAACCCCGCATCTGGTCTCTGGCCCAGACCGCGACCTCGTTGAACCCGACAGAGTACTCCTCATGTATGCTTAGATGTCAACCATCACCC
Organism: Gobio gobio; assembly: GCF_949357685.1. Lineage (NCBI taxonomy): Eukaryota > Metazoa > Chordata > Actinopteri > Cypriniformes > Gobionidae > Gobio > Gobio gobio. The sequence continues at coordinate 10,885,468 of NC_137108.1, forward strand.
TCCGCCTCCTCACCTGTGAACGGCCTGGAGAGACAGCAGGATTCACCTGTTACGACTCTCAGAAACTGGGTTGATGGAGTTTTTCACGACCCCTTGTTTAGACACAGCTCCTTAAACCAAGCACAGACGAACACTACAGTTTCTTGGACCACCACGACCAAAGGCTCAATCTTAGAGACTGGAGCCCTTGGACGCTCCGTAGGGAACAATAATGTGATAAAAACACAGCAGCAAGAGGCCAGTAAGGACAGTATGACATTTCCAAAGGGGGTGAATAAAATATTCTGTTCCTAGCACACCAAATGACCCTCAAAAGCGAGGAGGACTGTTTGGAATAGCCGTTTACGATTTTCAGTTTACAGACGCAACAGATAACAAATGTCAGACTGTGAATCGATGGGCCCAAATACGTTTTGTTACCTAAAATTATTGCGCTGTCATGGGAAAATGTATGTATTTATTGCTGTGTTGACATCTCACTGGCGAGAGTCCCACGAAGGGACTGGTTTATATATATATTTATTGGTTTGGTTGACGCACGTTCAGATTATGTAAATTAACTGGAGATTTATGTTATGAAAGACTGAAAAAAAAAAGTTTACAGCCTAGTTTTGTTTCGGCTTTTATTGTTTCTTTGGCATGCATATGTTGCTAGTTTTTTTATTGATTATTCTTTTAGACGAACTCGGAGCTTGTTACAACGACTCACAAGTGTCACTGTTAAGAAAGTATAGCACAAATGCACAGATCTCCTCGAAACTGGGGAATGTTCAAATCTGCTCACTACAATAAACGGTCGATTTTTCGAAGCTTTTGTTCTGTGTATCGATCAGAGTCGCTGTCCCTGGTGCTGAACACACGCAGCATTACTCCCGATACGATTTAGCTACCTGCTCGGTTAAATTGAATAATTTGAGCTTTATTTGTATTTTTCACTAAAGGGTTGAAGTCACACCATGCATGGAAGGATTTTTGTCCTGCCGTAATTTGGCATCATAAACTACACAGCTTTCTAAAAGTCATTTAAAATTTAAATTTGGCATCATTAGGTCAAAGTAATGGCATAACAATAATGGCCCGACTGTCCACTCTAAATAATGCATATGATGTTCTCCGCAGTGATTGTTTCGTGTTTACTGTGTTTGGTTTTGTAATAATTCCTCAATAACTCTTTATCATTCCCTCTCGTCCTCTGATGGGAGAGATGAGGCCCTCAGGAGCCATAAGACAGCGCTGGATGAGCTCCATTAACCCGCCATAACCAGCCTGTAATTGGGATGTTTTCAGTCATCATTCACTTCACTCTATCGATTTCCACTCTCTTTCCCTCTGATAATATTATCGAAGCACCAAATCCTTTACCCTGACCCAACACTTGAGATGACCCGAGTTATCCAGACAGGCCGTTTATATGGTTAGAAGGCGAGATCATTTGAAATGTTCATCTTGACACAGACCCCTCAATTTCTAGAGGTTCTCTGTACTCGGAGGCTTTTTCACCGGGGCGCGTCTCTAAGTGAAAAGGGCAAGAGAATTAGTTGGTCGAGATAAAAGGGCAAAAACACGCAGTCAAAGGCAGGAGTTGACAGTGATGGTGAAAGTGTGGCCCCTGGAGGACTGGGGGTCCGTTGAGAGGGGCTTCAGTGATGAATTTCAACGTGAAAGGCAAACGATTGAGATCTTCTCCTGAACGATCCCCAGGACAAAGACATTTGAAAAAACGTGTTTTTTTTTCTTTCTGTAGAACGCAATGCACAACAAATGGTGGTGTTGGTGTTGTATTTCGTTGTATCCCAATAAAGAGCATACCTTTTTCACACACACAAAAAATTATATAAAATGCCAGATTTATTAGTGCTTAATAATTTAGTAATTTACCAATACATACATTTTAATTATTATTATTATTATTATTATTATTATTATTATTATTATTATTATTATTATTAGCTAATGTAACATAAGAGATTAAGATATGTTTTTTCTAAAAAAAACAAAACAAAATTAATAATAGAGCAGAACGCAAGGAAAATATCAAAGAAAAATGGGGAACAAAATATACCATATTCTGTTTCAAGAAACTTTCCTGTCGTAAAGCAGGGTTCGGAGTGGGAGAGAGGGGGTGGAGGAGATGTGATGGTTTGACTAACTCACCCAGGCGTGTCAAACACACACACGCACACACAGAGTGGAGGGATGACGCTGAATTAACGGCGCTTTTACATAGAAACCGAATCAAACTGTAATCAGCGACGCGTTACTTTTCATTAAGCGCCTTTGACAGCAGCATATTCAGACTCGACAGGGGACACAGGGGCCCCTGAAATAAACTGCTCTCAAAACACAGAGTCATAAGATAATTCCTTAAGCTCCATTAACAACTCTTAGCCGCGGGAAATAGAAAACATCTCCAAATCTAAAAGCTTTATCGACCTGCGCAAACCTCTGCTGATGGCTCCGTTTTTTCCTTTTATTTATATATTTATGTTTCGTCTTAAGGGACAGGAACGTCCAGAGGTGGTAATAGACTTTAACAACACATATTAACTGAAGAAGGAGGAGAAAACGGCGAAAAGATTTAGATCTTTAACTGACCAATTAGTGTTTTATTTTTGCACTGGCTCTGTCATTCATCAGATTTTATCTTTTCTAATACTCGTTGCGATTACCATCTATTACACGTCATTGCAATTATTTGTGTGTTGTCGAATCAAGCATCACACTAGGGCAATCCTCCTAAAGAAAAACTCCTTTAGAGACAACAGTTATCGTTTTTCTTGTTATTCTAACAAACACACAAAGAGTTTCTCGGCACACGAAACATTAACAAAAAATTATTATTATTATTATTATTATTATTATTATTATTATTATTATTATTATTATTATTATTATTATTATTATATAATGCACTGGACATTAGTGTTGAAATTACAATACAATTCACAGCATAACAAGCGGTACATTTTAAATGTGACACATTATCCAGGAGTGACCTGTATGTGATGGGAGGAGATAACGCATGGATCAAACAGGCCCACTTCAAGAACAAAAATAAACCATGTTGGACATCAGATTTCACAGCTCTTAACAGAACAGACGCTTGTTTATCAGACACGTTTGTCCACATTTCCCTCTGGACCCCAAACTGCAGACCTTTAAATAAGAGTGACACACGCGCACCCCTGGGAGCAAAGGACACGGTAAATATATTTGCACATCATTAGTAGCTCTCTAACACTGGCCCACGCCTGTGTGTGTTTTCTGTCCTGGCTGTATCATCAGTAACATTTGGTCTTAATTAATCTGGCAGGAAGCTAATTAATAAAAAGCAATTACTGTATAGTTTTACTGGTCTGGAGAGTGAAATGCTGACGCAGAATGCAGCTTGAAGGTTGCAAGAGACGAGCTCTAAACACATGCAGATCTTAACAGCACACAACACTGCAGATCTAACAGTTATTCATGCTACTCAATTATTGTTATTATTACATTTTACAAATAAAATTAAAATTAGGCTACATTTTATAGTGTCGTTGTTATAGGGTAATTATACATTTAAGAATTGAGTAATATTGGACAATAGGGTTAACATTATGAATTTGGTTTGTGGTTAGTTGCATATAACTATGCATAAGTTTATGTTATTACTGCAGTAAGTACATGTAACATATGAAACAAGGACACTGTGAAATAAAGTGTTACCAAAAACTGAAATGACAAACAACCAAAAATGGTTTAGGTTTTACCATTATGTTGCATTTTTTGGTTACACTTTAATTTAAAGTGTCATTGTTACAGTGTAAAGTACTGAATAATATTAATTAACAACATTACTGTAGGGTTAGGGTTTGGTTTGAGGGTTAGTTGCATGTAATTATGCATATTTTACTGTTATTACTATGGTAAGTACATGTAACATGTAACAATGACACTGTAAAATAAAGTGTTACCCTTTTTTATTATCCCACAATCGGTCAAATTGGGACTATACGTATATTACGATTGTTTCTACCATCTAATATGTGCAAATAGACATCTAATTCAAATACAAATATGCCTTTTTGAAGTTTCACATTATTTATTTTCCCCTTTTTCTAATCTTACAGTATAATGACAAAGTGAGCAAACTATAAATATGTTTAATCTTGCATTCAGTGTCACAACTGTTCTATCAGTCAATATTAATCACACACAAAATAGCACATGCAAAAGCCATTTGTTTTTCCTGCAGCTTTAAAATTGCATTTAAATGTCATTAAAGTTCACTAGATCGGCTAGAGTAATAGGCATCGATGCAGTCGCAGAGAGCTTATCGGCTGCTTTCTTCCGTTAGTCACTGTGGGTGAAAGACGGGGTCTGGAGGGCAGATTTGAGGTGGTCTGTTTGATAGGCTTGTCCTCACTCACAGGTGTCACAGACTTTCCGTCGGCCCTTCATAGACCCGCTCACACATCTCTAAAGTCACTGCAGAGGTCACATAACTGCCATTGCTGGTGAGATTTGCACTCTCTGACTGGCCTGTAAGAGCCTCTCTGAGCTTTGAAGAGGCTGGACTGAGTGTTGGCCAGTGTTATGTGCTCGTGTGACAGGAGGAATTCACTGTCACTTCGCCAGATTAACAGACCTGAAATAACATGCAGACAATACTTACACATATCAAGGCCAAAAAAAAAAAAAATGGCTTATTGCCTGGGGCCTACATGAGTTAACAGATCTATGAGATAGAATGAGATGAGATAGAATTCCCACTTCAAAGCAAACTGAATTAAAAAAAATATATATTGTTCTGCCCTGTACAGAAAATAAATATGTCATGTTTAATACACCATTGACCGAAGTTGTGGCAAATGACAAATGGGATATCATTGTAACTTTTTTTTTAAAATATAATTTAAAAAAAAATATTTTTAAAGGTGTCTTTTATTTGAGCTGTAAAGTTGCTATAGTCAATTGTATAGTTGTGTTAGATTTTATATGATCATCAAGTTGTAAAATTGAATATAACTTGGCTTGAAATAGTGATTTTTTTTTAAAGGATTATCATCTTAATTGGTTATGCTTTAGAAACAGAGTAAGAGCCATCATATGAATAATTAAAATGTAACACTAAAAGCATAAATGTTTGAGTACAGTCATTTTAGTATTTAAATTTGTTTGGGTTTATGTTATTAATGTACATTATTTGAGCACTCACTTTTTTACTCTGGTTTTACTATTGGACTGCCTTTAAAGGGATAGTTCACCCAAAAGTTACAATTCTGTCATAATTTACTCACCATTAGGTTGTCCCAAACCTGTATGAGTTTATTTCTTCTGTTGAACACAAAAGAAGATATTTTAAAGAATGCTGGTAACCAGAAAGTTGACAGTAGCCATTTACTTTATAGTCAAGAATGGGGTCCATCAAAGGTTTGGTTATCCATATTTTTCAAAATATCTTCTTTTGTGTTCAACAGAAGAAAGAAATGTATACAGGTTTGGAACAACTTGATGGTGAGTAAATGATGACAGAATTGTAACTTTTGGGTGAACTATCCCTTTAAGCACCCTTAGAATTTACTTCCTTTAAGACTGAAAGAAAAATCAACATCGTTTTTGGAGTTTATTTTTGATTGTGCAAGAACTTTCAGTAAATAATTGAAAAGTGAATGAAGACCCGAGTCAATTATTTGCCCGAATAACGAAAGGTTATTGCTACTACAAACAGGGAGTAATGTTTACAGATTGGCCTCAATCATTTCCATTCTAAGTAGGAAAGGGGGGAATTCAAAAAGCTGAAATTCAATTTGAACTTTTTCAATTTTAAAATTGTATTAGAAATTTTTGTAAGAAATATAATGCCACAAGCACACTCTCAAAAAAAAAAAGAGTGCAAAATTGTACCTTTTAAGAAACAAGTGGCCGTCACTTTAAGGGTACATTTTTGTCAAGGGTAGGCAAGTTCGGTCCTAGAGAGCTGATGTCCTGCAGAGTTTAGCTCACCCTACTAAGCTACCACAGTATAAAACTCATGGCTCCCAGTATGCATTGCAGCATTAAGTAGGTCACCATTGTTGAGATTCATATGCTGATTCTTGATATCTGTGTGTCTAAACTTTTTTCTTCCTAGAATGTATTTAAAAATCTAAATTCAAAATGCCTGATCTGTGGCAAGAAAGTATTGTTGGTGAATATTATGTATTAATATTTTTAGTCAGTGATGAATTTAGTCAAACATTTTTCTTCATGTCAATTTTTGTTTATGGTTTCTTTTTATTTGAACAGATTATGTTAACACCGTAACAAAAACCACAAACTCGCATAAAACGCCAAGAGTCAAATTGCTCAACTAAAGGAAACACTAATCACCATAGTGATGACCAAATATTTTCAATAAAACCAACATCTAAACCTCTGTTAAATTCTCAATAAGAGCTTCTATAGATGTCTTTCAGGGTTGGAGCCAAACTCTCCAGGACAGCGACTCACTAGGACCGAACTTGTCTGCCAATGCTTAATTGTAGGGGTAATTGTACCCTAAGGACCAGTTGTGTACCTTTCAAGGTACAGTTATACATTTTGTTCCCCAAGGAACAAAATTGTACCTCCACTGTAAAAAAAATTCTGAGAGTGCACTGTAGACTAAACTCAACTAATTTTTAATCTGGAATATTCTTTTAAAATAAGATACAAGATAAAAACAACAGAAGTCCTGATTATGAAAAGGAAATAGAAGAGGAAAGTGTAGATTGACACCTACAGGATGAGAAAGGAGAGCTAGATTGTGTTGTAGAGTTTTGAGCTCTTGTGAATCATGTGAAGCGTGCTGTGAACGAGTCTGCCAGTCAGAGCACAAGAATAGCTTCTCCACAAGCCTCCATGAGCTCAAGACTGAAACCCTGCATGACTGTGTCTGTGCACTAATCAAAGGGTTACTCGTCTTTATCATCTAGTGATTAAAGTATCCAGCATTTGGAGAATTCTTTGAAATGATCTGTTCTTTATGGTATGAAGTCCAGTTTAAAACTTCGAATTGGATTACATAAAATACAATTAAATCAGCACAAGATCATTGACCATATAGAAAGCACTTGATATCATCATGCCAGGCACATCTCAGCGAGGTCCAACAAGACCGATTCAAACACATCTTCTGATTTGTCAGAGGAACTTAGTAATATTTCCTTACATCGTACTGCATCAGTGTTCTTATTCCCCTCGTGCCCGACCTCTTGTTTTTATCTTTCGTTTTACAGAAACACACATGGCGCTCTTATTTGTATGTACTGCTGATCTTTTGCAACACAATTGGATATGGAGGCAAAGGTCAAGCTTAACTCTCTTATGCCTTTCATAGACGAATGAAAACAGCATATACTATTGATCCATCCTAAAATGATGTACATAAATCTGAGAGCTCCACACAATGCCGCCTGACCTTTCTCAATTACCAAGGTGACAAAAAAGGCCAGAGTGATGCTTACAGAAGTTTGACATGTTGGTTTTTCGTAACACTTTAACTGCAACTGAACAGATACACAAACTGTGCATATTAACTTGTTCATTATTTAAATTTAAAACCTAAAAATGTTTATTTATTATTATTATTGTTGATCTGCAATGTGTGATTTACTGAAAAAGAAATATCAGTGAATACTTTACAATGAATGCACCATGTGCATTGACTATTGATGAAGTACAGTAGGATAGTCTTTTCAATTCTTACAATTTTATTGTAATTGTGTGTTTTTTCCCTGTTCTGGTTTACCTGTGTTCTGCTTATTAGTTTACATAGTGTTTAAATTAATTACGCACATGTTTCTTTTCAGTTAGCTTCAATTAGCTCTACTTGAAAAATATTCCACTGTTTCCTTTGTTTAGGGTTTTGTTCCGTCAATGTTAACATGGTTGTGTTTCTATGATTATTATTCCTGTTATCTCCTTCGTGTTCCTGGTTTGATTTGTGATTAAAGACTTTGTCAGAGATATTCCTTTGTTGTGTGCTTAGTTTACTGCAGCCACCATTACATGACAAAACATGGGACCTGTACATAAAACAGACTTTCCAGCTGTCCACCTGCTCTGTTTGGAGCAAGAATGGCGTAATCTTGAGGACCACACCAATGACTTATTGAACCTGGCATGTCTTACCACCTTCCCTGACTTCTCCCTGTTTGTGTGTGGGTTTTTTTTCTGACGATCCTAAATAAGCGGTGTAAGGAACGCCTGCCCAGTGTTGGTGTTCTGGGGGAAGTTCGTGGAGTGGGTGCTGGCAAACAATAACTCTCACATGACCGTCAGCTTCGTGGATGAGGACATCACCATCCCCACTCCAAACACAGAGCCCAGCCCCTACTCTGCACGGAACAGATGGCAGAGCCCAGTGCAGATGCGGAGCCTGAGCCTGTCATGATGAAAAGCAGCTTCAAGTTTCCTGTGTCTCCGAAGATCCCACCCACCCTATCCCACTTCCAGTTCCAGCAAGTTCCTTGGCCCCTCCTCCGCTATTTCCCTTTAGTCCCTTGTCTCCTCCTCTGTTGACTCCACTCTGCTGCATGGATCAGCTTTGGGTCTTTCGGTCTCCATCTCCACCTCGGCAAGAGGATCCCCTGGCTCTGTCTCCAGCTGCTGAGCCCATCACTCCACCTCAGCTAGTTGACCAGTACACTCTCAGGAAAAAAAGGTACAGTGGAGGTACAATTTTGTTCCTTGAAGAACAAACTGTACCTTTAAAGGTACACAATTGGTCCTTAGGGTACAATTAAACCATTGGCAGGCAAGTTTGGTCCTAGTGAGTCGCTGTCCTGCAGAGTTTGTCTCCAACCCTGAAAGATATTCTATAGAAGCTCTTATTGAGAATGAACAGAGGTTTAGATGTTGGTTTTATTGAAAATATTTGGACACCATAATGGTGATGAGTGTTTTCTTTAGTTGGGCAGTTTGACTCTTAGATTTTTATGTGAGTTTGTGGTATTTGTTACAGTGTTAACAAAACACAAAATCTGTTCAAAAAAACAAAAAAAACATAAACAAAAATTGTCATGAAGAAAAATGGTTGACTAAACTCATCACTGACTAAAAATATCAATAATATTCACCAACAATACTTTCTCACAGATCAGACATTCTGAATTTTCATTTTTAAATAATTCTAGGGAGAAAAGTTGAGACGCACACCAGTATCAAGAATCAGCATATGAATCTCAACAATGGTGACATACTTAATGCTGAAATGCATGTTTTATACTGTGGTGGCTTAGTAGGGTTGGAGCTAAACTCTCCAGGACATCAGCTCTCTAGGACCGAGCCTACCCCTGACTTAGAGATACAAAAATATACCCTTAAGGGTACCACCCCAGTGACGGACACTTGTACCTTAAAAGGTAAAATTTTGTACTCTTTTTTTTGAGAGTGTAGGCTCCATATTGGCTCCTCCCTCCCTTGGCTCCACCATGAACCATCATCCTTACGGTTTCACCGGGCTCCCTTGTCCCTCAGGCTCTGCCTTGGTCAGACATTGCTCTCCCTGCACCACGGACTTCCGGGCCTTCAGCTGTGTTTTATCCCTCCATCCCTTTGGCTCTGTGGTGCTATTAGTTTCTATAGTTTCTAATAAAATATACCATTTCTTCTGTTCGTTCATTAGCTCTCCTTGTGTATTTCATCTGTTTCCTTTGTTCAGCGTTTTGTGTTTCTATGATCGTTATTCCTGTTATATCCTGGTTTCTGGTTTGATTTGTGATTAAAGACTTTGTTACTGATATTCCTTCGTTGTGTGCAGCCACCATTATGTGACACATGCGTTTCTCTGCAGTTTAATAGCAAATGGCTGTTGCTTTTACACATTTTCTGGTTGCATTGTTATTTGCATTATATTATTTGTATTACGTAAAACATGCAAACAATACAATTCAGTACATGTGTACAGTACATTAGTCTATCTGTCTCATTCTTATCCCGAGGTTACAGTAGTCAGCTGGATCTGTTCAACTTTAGTCAACTTTATTTTTATAGCGCTTTTTACAATGCAGATTGTTTCGAAACCGGTTTAACAGTGTTAAACAGGAAAATAATGCAACAGAATTTGATTCGGCTGTACAGCCGCTCTGGGGAAAACGGTAATGTCATCAGCTCATTTAAATTATCATATAGTGATAATGTGGGCAGATCAGTAATTTAGTTTATATAGTTAATTTAGTTTACTAATTAGATTTATTTGGATATTTAGTTGAAAATGTAGTGTCCCCAACTGAGCAAGCCAAGCCAAAGGCGACAGTGGCAAGGAACCAAAACTCCATCAGGTGGCATAATGGAGAAAAATAAACCTTGGGAGAAATCAGGCTCAGTCGGGGTGCCAGTTCTCCTCTGGCCAATTCACAAACAGTGTATGATTATTATTCTGGCAAATTTACAGGTCAGGGGTCATATTAAATCGAAATATTCGAAAGATCGGATGCAACACGTCGGAGACGGGTTTATTGAGGATGACGTGTCGATTAAAAAATTATTAAATAGGAATATTTGAAAGATCGGAGTCATCGCGCCGGAGACAGGGTTATTGAGGATGACATGTTGATTAAACAATTATTAAAAAGGAATATTCGAAAGATCGGAGTCATCACACCAGAGACGGGTTTATTGAGGATGCCATGTCAATTAAACAGTTATTAACCCTCTGGAGTATGGGCTCTTTTGGGGCCCTTTAGAAGTTATGACATGCTCTTACATTTGTGTTTTTTCAGTTGCTTATAAACACATTAATGGCAAAAGTGCAATTACACTGTATTCAGCACAAACTGGGCCACCATAATATGTGAGCAACATGTATGTACATGCTTGTATTTTTGAGAGAAAAATTTGTATGCACAGTTTTTAAAAAAACTAAAAAATGTGGGCCTCAAAACACACAATAGATATGTGTTCACAAGACTTTTGACTCCAGCATGTATTTGCAAAGAGTTTTTTCTTTAAACTGATGTGAGAATCATTGAGCCTACTCATTCACATAAAACAATATATTCATTTACAATTTGTAAGACAGTTTTTCTTCACAAAGCCAATATACGAGGAGGCGTGATAGCTAATGAATAATGCTGGAGATCACCTGAGAGGACAAAATAACACAATAGCCCGCATAATGAGCTGCATAATGAATGATCTTCAGGTAGGTCTATGAAAGCAACAGAGCAAAGGAAATATATATTTTTTGTAGTTTATTTTATTTGGAATGTAGTCAACAAAGGCCTATTATATTTTATTGATCAAAAGATTTGACTACACTGCAAAAAATGCTCTTCTTATTTGGTATTTTTTCTTGTTTCCAGTCCAAATATTTCAAATTCTTAAATCAAGATTAATTTACTAGATAAGTAAACATTTCTGGGGGGATCAAAATGAAGTGAGTTTTTGCTTAAAACAATCTATATTATCTGCCACAACAATTTATGATTGATTAAACCATAATTAATGATTTATTACACCAATTTAATAAAACACAACAATTAATGAGATTAAAATTCCAAACTTACTTTATATCACAAGTAAAATGTTTTAAATAACCTTATGTGATCACATTTGGCTTTGAATCAAACATTTTTTACAATATTCTGCATAATTATCTCGAATAGCATTGCATTATAAATATAAACTATCAAGAAAACACCCAACATGGTTTAAATAACACCGATAAGCCATATATTGTCGCGTTTGTGTGTTTATCTTCATTATCTTCAAATGTGTATACCTGCAAGTTATAGCGATTTCTGGAAGCTATTTATGTCAGAGAGAATGTCACATGGTATCTTCTTCGTCTACCGTATATGGACTACATGTGCACGGAGCGCCCTCCGGCTGCCAGTATGAACTGAAAACACAACAGATTGAAATAACACTTCTCTGTATAGAAATTTGACACAGACATATGAGAATCGGAGTCATCACGCCGGAGACGGGTTTATTGAGGATGCCGTGTCGATGAGGCAAATTCAGGGGGGAGTCTAATTGACACGGTCTCTGCAGAAACTTCAGGGATGCGTTGGTCATGTCTAAGTGCAGGTTCACCATCTGATCTGGATCTGATCGACTGACTATAGATGATTTTGATATTCTAGGTATTATCATCTGGCCAGAGTTTTGAGACAGCAATAGACGTGATGGAGTATAATGTGTTTATATATCGGGTCCATATCCAAACAAGATGGTGGACATGCACCTAGAGATGTCCACAACAGCCCTGAATGTCAGCGGAGACCATGACAACTAGATGGGCCCTAGAGAGAGATCCCCTGTGAAGACTTTGTCGACTAGACCAGTGGTTTTCAAACCTGTCCTGGAGGACCCCCAGCACTGCACATTTTGTATGTCTCCCTAATCTAACACACCTGATTCAACTCATGAGATCATTATTAGAGACTGCAAGACCTGAAGTGGGTGTGTCAAATATGGGAGACATACAAAATGTGCAGGGCAGGGGGTCCTCCAGGACAGGTTTGAAAACCACTGGACTAGACAGCCATTAGCACAGATCTTCAGTTAAGACCACGAAAATCAGACAAGTCCACTGCACAGACCCTATGGCCAGTTTCAACTTCTCCCTCCATATGTTGATGTGATGATGTATCTGACTTGTGATGCAGCCTGGAATTACAGTAAACCACACCATGTTTGTTCGTCTGGCTAGAGGAGAACTGGTCTATAGACTGAGCCTGGTTTCTCCCAAGTTATTTTTTTTAGATTCACCAGATGGAGATTGGCTTCCTTGCAACTGTTGCCTTTTGGCTTAATTCATTGGGGACACTTAATATTCAGCAATATTATTAACTTTAATGTACTGACACTATTGAATGAGAAATTAATTGAACTAATATCATAATTGATGAACTTTACACAGTTACTGAACCAAACTGAATTAACGCTGAACCGATTTTAGACGAATAATGACTTTACTGTTTTGTTTTTAGAGCTGATTTACAGCAAAATTGAATTCTCTTTGCTTCACTGAATCATTATTTCACTGCTTTGAAACAATTTGTATTGTCAAAAGCACTATATACTAAATAAAGGTGACTTGACTTGATAATATACTTTTGTAAACAATGCTTGTTGTGTAAATTGTCATGTATAATGTAAATGATGGGCAAAAAGCGGCTTTAGTAAATACAAATCAACACAAATGTGCTGCCCTTCAAGTAAATGTCCATTTCTTTGCTTGTTTCTTGAGACCATATCGTGTTGCCATGACAGTTGGTTTTAACTAGGCTTGGTTCACACGGCATGAACTCAGAGGGCAAGATGCACCTACTGCACACACACATACACATTGGGGCTGAAGCGTCCATGCGAGCGGCCCTGTTTTACATGCCTGGCCTGGTTGAGCTGGTGAGGAGAGAAGAGGGGCCATGGGGTTTCTGCCCTGTTTAAGGATGGGCAATCGGTGAAGTCTGCTTCTTATGCATGAGTCTGGACTACAGGGGCGTCCGGCTGGCTGCCCAGCCCTCGTTAAAACGGCAGCATCAGGGCACTCAAGCCTCCTTTATGATGTCAAGTCTACTGGTTTGTGTTATGGCTATCAGAGTGAGTTAACATTCACAAAGGGTGGAGTGTCACAGAGGGACCTTCATCTGACACAAATACACACACACACACACACACACACACACACACACACACAAAAGAGCCATTTCACATATCACACAACGACTGTCTTTAGAAACACACACACATTCCCCTCCTTCAGCAACACTTACCCCTGAACAAGCAATCAGCCCTTACGCAAAAGGTCACATTTGCAATGCAGGGGACTTTATGCAGAGAAAACGCAGGTAATTGGAGGCGGGCGGCTGTGATACCTTTTTGGCGGATTGTGGCAAGATAATGTGATGGATGTGGAACATTTTGGCGGGCAATTAAATGTTTTGGAGTTCCTGGCTGTCTGATCTGAGTGGGGCGAAAGTTGGGAGAGTCTGACAGTGTGCCACCTTATAATCTGATTTGCTTCGAAAAACCTGCTTCAAATCAAAGCGCTTTTAATCAAAGTCAAGTTTTTTTTGTGCACACATTGCATGAAAAGAGAGAGTGCAGAAATGAAGGGCTAATTTAATTGGGTCAGGATTGAGCTACAGGCATGAGAAAACACTTTAAAGCCTTTACATTATTTACACACTCCTGCCCTGTCTCCAGAATGCTGCTCCTTTAAGGAACAACCACTATAGGACACATAGACACTTAATACTTGCCTACATGAAATCTTAACTCAAATTCATTTTAAATTTCCCATGAAAAATATTGTTTTTTATTTGTTGCATAACAATCGAGAGAGGTCTTTCTAACAGTTTTGTGTGCATTATTAATAATCAGCAACTAGCAGGCACGTGCAGAGGGGGGGGCTTTGGGTGCTCGAGCCCCTGCCCTTTTTCAAAATGAATCAAAAGTGCCCCTCTCAGACAAATATCAAGGATAATATCGTGGTCAATAAAACTAAATAAATGTGATTATTATAACATGACAATGTATACAATAGTAACGAACGGCTCAAAAGTCGGATAATTTCTGTTGAGGCGTTGCCATAACGCGTTGCTATGGGTCGCGTACGTTTTGATTGACAGCTGATTTTCCACTGCTCGGAAACGGCTCTCGAGCCAAATATGGTCCTTTCAGAGAGTGTGTGGCCTCACGGGAAAAAAGTAAGCCAATATTTTTTTTTTCATCCATAATCAGAGCTAATGTGTTGATTTAATTACAAATCTATATATTAGCTATATATTTTAAAGTATTACACAATTCACCAATGCCGTTTGTCATGTATACACCAACCAATCGTGATCTGGCAAAGCAAGTTCAAATTCCATTGGGCGATGTGAAACGGTAATTTTCTGTTCTTATTTATAAATCGGTTGAAAATTACATGGACAGACGAACTAACGTTTGTGGAACGATTTCCTGCGGGTTGTCTCATTTTATAAATTGCATCACTGACAAAATGGATTTTAACAGACAACAAACAAATCCCTGCACAAAACCACAGCAGCAAAAGTCGCATTAATGGTAAATAGTGTTCAATTCACTTGTATTTATGTATATTGATACACCGTTTACTATTTCATGAAACTATCAAAGTTAACAAAACCCAAGTGCCACCGGCACCTACAGGCCTATTAAGTGAAGTGTAGGCTGGCGAAATGGTTACATGAAAGGACTTATTACCATTTTTGAATATTATGTAGCATTATGAAAGAAGTCTCTTATGTTCATCAAGCCTGCATTTATTTGATAAAAAACAGCAATATTGCGAAATATATAAAAATAATGGTTTTCTATTTTAAAATAATTTAAAATATAATTTATTCCTGTGATCATAGCTGTATTTTCAGCATCATTACTCCACTCTTCAGTGTCACATGATCATTCAGAAATCATTCTAATATGAGGATTTAATGTCAATGATAGAAACTGTGATACTCTTTTCAAGATTCTTTGATTAATAAAAAGTTAAAAAGAACACAATGTAATAATATTTCACAATATTAGGCTACTGTTTTTTCTGTATTTTTGATTTAATAAATGCAGGCTTGATGAGCATAAGGATATATATACATTTATTTATATATATATATATATATATATATATATATATATATATATATATATATATATATATATATATATATATATATATATATATATATATATATATATATATATATATGTATATGTGTGTGTGTGTGTGTATTAGATTAGATTGGATTCAACTTTATTGTCATTACACAAGTACAGGTACAAGGCAACGAAATGCATTAAGAGGCTGGTTCGCCCGAACAGGGTGTATATATATATATATATATATATATATATATATATATATATATATATATATATATATATATATATATATATTTATATATTGCCCCTTTTTTACATTTGAGCCCCTGCCCCTGACGAACTCTCTGCACGGCCCTGGCAACTACACTGTAAAAAAAATCCCGTTGTTTCTACGGAAAAATACCGGCAGCTGTGGTTACCAGAACATTACTGTAAAAATGACATCAAACCGTAAACATACTTACGGAGTTGCATGTGAATTTTACATTTTAAACATGTATATTTAACATTGGATTTCAGTAATATTAAGGGTTCTGGGTGGTTTCTAGTTGGTTTCGTCCTGTCTGGTGTATTGTTGTTACAATCCAAAATTTTAGTAGTTGGCACTAGTAACATTTTCACTGTAAAAAATGCAAAAACCACAGACTGTTTAATGCAGCTCAGAGGTGGCATATACGGTGGCCGAGAAGTGCAAAACTAAGAATTATGAAATCACGATAACAAATCCAATGAATAGCAAGTCAGAAAACACAACGACAAGTCAGACAAAATGGAAAAGGTATATTTTATGAATGAAATACTTACTGTTGATTGGATGAGACATCTGTCAATCAAGACATGCAGAAAGTACACCATATAGAACAGTGAAACAGAGTCGATGACTTTAGAACCAAATCAGTTAATAACTCTGTTAGGGCAAAATAATTTAGCAAGTGGTCTTATCTCTGTCATGTGCCTTCAGAGCTTATAAAACTGCTGAAAATATTGAAGACAAATGATTTTCCTTTTGCAAATATGTTTCCTGCTTATATTTTATTGAGAGAATGTAATTTATACATTTTAGCATCATCCAAAAACATTTGACCCAAACTGCAGCAACAGACCAGTCAGAATCAAATATAGAGAGAGCCCTGTTCCTCTCATTGTTTGTGTGATGCTCTGGCAGCTCATCCCTCAAAAAAAACAGATGCTTTTACAAACCAGATTAGTGAGCTTAACTCGTGCAGTCTGTACGTTTGAACATATAATCAAACAAACAAACAAACTGAGTCAAATATGTCATTCAAGGTGTGCAGGGCATTTTTCACAGCACAAATAAAACAGTTAGCATTGTTGCCTCTCAATTCATGTTTTACATGAATTGCCAGTTTAATTTCCATAAACAGATACCGTATAACTGTAAGAATGTTTATTACTGTTTATGGTAACAAATGTGTTGCAGATGTGGTCTAATATCAGTGGTGTTGAGACACAATGTGATTTAGTCAAGCATGTTCCTGGTACAGGACTAACCCTAACCCAGCTAATAGGGAACATTCTCAGAACTTTGGCTAATGTTTTGCAAGGTTCTCTCAACGTTATGAACAAACTTTCTGCCAGAAACGTTACAAGAACATTCGTTCAAAGTTATCTTTTTTTTTTTTTAAGTCACATAAAAGGTAGAGCGACATCTATGTTCTTAAGACATAGGGCCCTATCATACACCCGGCACAACGCAAGTGTTTCTTGCTAGACGCAGTTATCATTTTCACAGCCAGTGCCACGTTGCGCCATGTGCTTCAGACCATGCACTCAGATCATTAAATAGGGCCCATAGTCTTAACATAGCAACTGGTTCAAGGTCTTTAATAATATTCACAAAGCATTAGCACAAAAATGTTGTTTATACATTGTGGACATTCATGGAATATATATATATATGTATTTATTTATTTTTTGTCGGATGCTTGTCTGTTTTTTTTTTTTTTTTTATGTTACTTGTTTCAGAAGGTTCAGAAGACATTCAAAAGTAACGTTACAATAATGTGGGCAAAATTATCAAACGGAATGTTCCCTTAACATTTGTATAACCAAAACAACTTTTCAAAACATATATATATATTTATATTATTATTATTTTTTTTTAAATTCTGTACGTTCAGAGAACGTTCAGAAATTGTTTTCATAGACTAATGGGAACGTTTGTGAAGCATTCTAAGAATATATTTAGATGGGAACTAACCCTAACCCATCCAGATTAAAGGGACATTTACATGACAATAATGTACTGAAACAGAAGTGTTTCCTTTGCATTTTTCACATACAGGCGACAACATTGTCAAAACGATCTCCCTACACCCGGATCTGCGGAAATGATTAAAAATGCTGTTTTATAAATGCCAGGCCAGTAGTTGGCGATATCAGTTTTTCAGAGGCCTGTTGCATCAAGCTAGCTGAACAAACTGAGTTTCAGAGTAGGTTTAGTGTTGAAAAATCCAGATAAATCCAACCTGGTTTAGATCAAGTTCAACGGTCTCTCAAAGCTTTGTATAAACATTCTCTGCCAACTCAAGTTTAATCCAGAGTTTGCGATTAACTCTGATGCGCATGCACCTGAAAGTGTGACACATGCGGCAAACAGCCAACAGAGTGTCCGTTTGATTCACTTCTCACAAGAGAGATGGTGCAATTCACTTCTCTTCTGAAGAAAATTATCATGAAATTAAATGCGTTTACACAGCAGGAATAAATACTGCTGCTGCAGCGAAAGTTTGAGAAGGCAGCTGAAAGAATATCTACAGTATATCAATGCATGATGTGAATCAAAGAAATATGCCTAGTAATTATAGGTTCACAAAGAGCTCAAATTAATACACATTGTTTAAAAGAATTATGAATGTATGTATTATATTTATATTAATATTTGCCTACTTGTCAACGAATTTACTAAATATATGAATATATTATATGAATTAAAAGTAATTATAATTCATATAATTTAAATATAATAAATAATTAGCACCAAAAGATGAGCATTTTTTGTCTATAAACTGCTTTAATTTGGAACGAGAGTTACAGGGGGTGTGGCCTTATTGCATCTCTACTTCCAGTTTGGGTTTACCCTAATCCAGAAAAAAACGTGCTCTAGAGCAGGGCTGCGTTCAGCCCCGACAAAACGATGCAAAAAGTTTTTTAAAAAGAAACGGTGCTGCGTTGAACACCCTGTTCTGTTGACGCAAGAGTTTTAACTATGGTGGCTGAGAAGGCCATTATTTGTGTTCTTTTTGAGGAATTTTCGGAGCCTGATGAAATCGATATAAATACGTGTTTAATACTGCAAAATACATGCAATCACTGCCCTTGTCGTCCAGAATAAATGACAACATCCCAATCCCATTTATTTAACTTTTTTATCTCCTGGTAATCAATTCTTATTTAAATCATCTTACTTTTTTAATAGCTTGTATTTTCTTTCTCACTTTATGTCAAGCACTTAATTACCATATATGAAATTTGGTATATAAATAAACTTGCCTTGCAATGAAGCTAAAGATATAAATAAATACATCATGTTGAATATATATATATATATATATATATATATATATATATATATATATATATATATATATATATATATATATATATATATATATATATATATATATTACTATAAAACTCTAACGACAATCATGTCTTCTAATACCTTCAGTTGTTGTGTATACTGAGCTGCAGCGGACACATTTGTAAACATCTTTACTTGGACCCATTGTGTGAGCTGTCTCTTTAATACCGCATGGTTTATATACATGTTGCTGCTGATTGGGCTGACATATTTGACACACCCACCAAACGAGAGCAAACGTATCTCAAACCCGTTGCACACCGTTACACACCGTTTCCAGGAAACATGACGTTCAACCGGAAACCGTAGCAAAACGTTGAGCACCGGTTTGAGCGTTGAACGTGCCCCAGGTTAGCCATGTAGTGTAAGTTACCATGGTGACTTACACTACAAGGCCACAGATGTCACAGTTTTCACATAGTTTACACAGAGATGATAATGGTATTGTTTTAAAAAACAATTGCACTTTGAAACCTGTCTTCAAAAGTTTGCATTTTCAGGCCCCCAAAATGCCATTGTCATGTAAACGGCCCCTAAACAAATACACAGAAGCCCCCTCAACCATAAAAACTGCTTGGCTGATAAATGAAATATTGTTAATCCAGGAGTCCTACTTAGAGGAACTTGAATAAAGGGAGCTCTGTTGTGTCCTTTTTTTTCTCCACGATTTTCTGTCCTCTCTGAGGGATGCAAAGTTATCACAGCTCATGTCATGATCCAGTGTTTTCAGTTTTTTTCAGAGCAGTATTTTACTTCACACAAACTCAACATTTGCTCTAAGTTTGGGTCTCTTGTACGTAATGAGAATTGTTTATAAATCTGTTGAGAAGTGTTAAAATCACCATGAAATATATTTTTTATGGAATATTGCAGTATTTATCATAAATTATATATCTATGCACATTATAATTTTTTTTAAATTCATGTACTGGTAATCTTTAATCAAAATAACTTTCACTCCCTCTTGCAGCAACATCTCGGCTGCGTCCAAAATCGCGTACGTGAGTAGGTCCTACATTTGAATTTGAACAAACTTCGTGACCGTTAAAAAAGTACGTTCTATATAGGATGAATGAATGTAGTATGAATGTAATCCGGACGTACTGCAACCGCCATGTTGTCATGATCATGTGACTTACCAGCGTCAGTTGCGTCCCATCACCTCCATTCATAAATTGTCTCCCGTGGCCTCATGGGATAGTAAGTGTCCATCGTATGCACACTTCAGAATCTCGCCGGAAGTATAGGTCATCCGGGTACTTTTCACCCCACTGTTTTTCGAATACTATGAATTGGGACATACTACTCTGTTGGCATACTGTTTTTTTGCATACTATATAGTAGAGAACTATTCGATTTCTGACGCAGCTCTCTTCTTTTCTCTGACGACATGCTGCAATGGGGGCGGAGCAACCTGTCACTCACATGAGATCGACCAATAGCAAAAGACAACGATCCAACCTTACAATCAATCAGTTCCCCATTGACAAAATAAAGTCCCGCCTTACATTTTTCTTGACATTTCAGAGTTATATGGCACAATAGGGGGGAAAAAACTATTGAAACTTCCGTCTCATGGCGACTATCTTCCTGTGGTTTTCAAAATAAAAATCTATATGGTATAACATTTTAAATAACAAAATATTGTCGTAATTTGACTGCATTTAAATAAATGTATTATATTATTTGTATTATTATTAGTCATGTATATTGACTAGGTTCCATAAAAAAATTTGAATGTGGCCTGAAAGAAGTGAAATTCCTTCTGTATCTACTGTATAGTACTGTATCTGTAAAAGTGTACTGTATAGTATTTAATGGTTTACCCCTATATCCTCATGCTAAAATCAATATTTAATTTTTTTCTCGAAACTCTGATGAGTTTGTATCCCTGCTGAAATGGTGAATGATGCAAACAATGATCATTCCGTTCCCGTACAAATATAATGTTTTCTACAGCCGTGCTGGAACAAACCAATGAATAGAAATGCCTGAAACACTGATGATTTCAGAGTCCAACTTCTATTTTCCATCTCTGTTGGTTTTCACTGTACGCTCCACAGCCCCACTGTCGTTCTCATTGTTCCACACTGTTTCCATTCTTAAATAATAGAAGAGGAGTGTGTTTTATGCATCCATTTTGTCACGCTCAGTTTCACTAAAAAATGGAGCTGAAGACATGGAGCCAGCCGGCACTGTGGCACACAGATGTAACGTGTAAACTAACATTCCTCTCTCCGACACAATTAGTTTTCATTGAATGATATTGATCTTTTCCCCCGTTCAATTATAATCCGGCGGCATTGAGCACATGAATGTTTGTAGTCATTAGACGGGCTCTTTGTTGTGTCACCAACAGCAATTAAATCGAGCCGATGGGCCTTTTCCCAGAAACTTCCATGTGGAACCGCTGGAATCTGGGATACGCATCACTAGACATCTGGCTGGATCACCAGCTCTGTGGAGAATTTCATCTATAAAATAAAAATGACGCTTATCCCTCAGTTAGAACTAGTCGCTGAATTCTTAAATGGGGATTTTTTTTCCTGATTTTCAAGGATCTGTTTGGTTGTCTTCTGAAAAATCTTTGAAACTAGCAAGATGGCATTTGTGATTTATAGAGGATAGTAGTGCACCCTGTCCTGAGATACAAACTGACAAACAAGAGCTTGAAAGTGACTGTATAGGCTCTAAAATAATCCAGAGTCTATTTATCCTATATTGTGTTTGAATGCTCCAGATAATAGACAGAAAACACAGTGAGTCTGTCAATCTATTTGCTGATTCTGAAAACCAAAATAAATAACATTTGTATTGACTTATCAGATTTGGCCGTTCACACCCAATTCAAATTTGTTCTTCCTGTCTGTGGCTGTGCGGTGTCCCGCTGTACTGGCAGCACTTCAAGTCTGGGACACACATTGACTTCTGCTAAAAGAGATATAGACACATAATATAACTGCAGAGCCTTTAAATCAGTTTGATGCTATGAATATCCAAATACATTAACCACAAATCAATAGTGTATTTAAAAAATACAATAATAAGACAAAAGAGGGACTATTGACTATGATGTCAGGGCCAGTTGTCTCTCATGTTACTAGTGAATATTTACATTTCAATGAACACACATTGATTGTTTACCAATAGCACACTATATGGGGTAAGTAGTCACAATGGGAACTTGCCATTAACAGCTTATTGTCAGCTTTTCAGATCAATTTAAACAGTAAAAATTCATGAAACAAAATTCATAAAACAGCACAAATAAACGGTAACACACTGCTGTGTCTCTTCTGCTCACCAACACTCTCAGAAACAATGTGTAAAAATGTTACCTTTATGGGTACAACAGCTTGTCACTGGGGCACTACCCCTAAAAGGACATCTTCGTACCTTTGTATCCCCTAAAAGTGGCATATCTGTTCCTTAGAGTAGCTATACGTAGTACTACTATGAACCTTTTAGGGGTAAAAAAAGGTACAAAGATGTCCTTTCAAGGGTACTGCCCCAGTGACTATCTGTTGTACCCCTAAAGGTAATTTTTTTTTTCTGACAATGAAGGCTACATTTATTTGATAATAATACAGTATATAGTAATATTGTTTTTAAGTGCTATTACAATTTAAAATAACTGTTTTCTATTGAAATATATTTCAAAATTCAATGTATTCCTCTGATGCAAAAATGAATTTTCGGCATATACATATTTTGTAACATTGTAAATGTTTTTATTGTCATTTTTGAGTAATTTTCGTCCTTGCTGAATAAAAATGCTAAGAGAAAATGTTATTGATCCAAAACTTCTAATGGCATAGTGTAACAAATTAAACAATAGATTTGGAGAACAGTACTTGCACTTTATAAACTATAACTACAACTCATGTGTCTGCTTACCTCAGTAAAATTGTGACTTGCCTCCACCTAAAATTTAAGAAAAATAATGTTATACCTGATACCTTTTATGAACAATATATATATATATATATATATATATATATATATATATATATATATATATATATATATATATATATATATACATCTTCCTTTATTTCATTTAATGCCATAAAACCAATGTTACATATGATAGTATAATAGCTATTGGAAGCATATTCTGGAGGACAGAATTTACTAAAAAAAAAGACATTTCCTGGAATACAAATACATGCCACAGAGTGACAATATGTTTATGCAATAATAGATAGGAGCAGTCAGATTTTAAAGCAGAATTGGTAATATCAGTCACTGGCCATTATTTATACTTGCTATTACTATAACATGAAGACTTCAAAAAAATCTCCAAAAAGGCAACGGTCACCTGAGTTTAAATGATGAAATAAGAAATAAGCTTAGTTTAGTTAGTCCGTGGTAATGACATGAGTGCATGAATGAGCTCTGGAAAGAGGATGAAAGGAATTGGGGATTTCAACCTGAATGCACACTGACTCATGGGGACCCGTATCACCGTGGGGACCTAAATCGAGGTCCCCATCAGGAATCAAGCTTATAAATCATACAGAATGAGTTTTTTTGAAAATGTAAATGCAGAAAGTTTTCTGTGATGCAGGTTTAGGGATAGAGTTAGTGTAAGGGAAGAGAATATACAGTTTGTACAGTATAAAAACTATTACGTCTCTGGAGAGTCCCCACAAAGATAGCGAACCAGACATGTGTGTGTGTGTGTGTGTGTGTGTGTGACACTTCACTCTCCCATCTCTTATATAGCATTTTTTAGTAATTACACGCCAAAATGAGTTAAAACCCACAGTGAGAGGAGCAGCACCAGGCCTTAATGACGTGCCACTTCACCTCGAGTTCTCCTCATTCCTCCTGTCCTGAACCAACTAATTACAGCCGTTCATAATCCTCCTGCTCCTGTTTCCAGTCAAACTCGCAGTGTTGCGATCGGGAAAAAGAGGGATTGAGGGGAACGCTGTGATGACAGGCTGCCACCACAGTGTGTTCTAGTGCAGACGCAGCATTACATCTGCACCGCCATTCACACAAACATATAATTAACTTAAATGTTAGGTGGGCTTGGGTGGGCGACCCAAAAGAACGCCCCAACAACACTCTGACAACATTGGCCATACTATGCATCACACTTGATAAAGGCAGAACCAACCCGTCCCCAAACACTCACACAAAAACACAGTACAGCAGGGCTTCAGAGAGCTGTTTGAATTCAGAATACAGGCACATATGATGCATCTTCATGGTTTTAACAACATTAAGGATGCAAATTCTTTAAAACTATGAGTAGAATTAGGTAAGTTGTGGTAAAGGACATAATGCATTAAAGACGCTGCATTAACACTCTAAAGTAAATCAACAGTGACCTCTTTCTTTCAATGCTGGAATAACAGGCTGCTTGGAAATTTCAGTTGGACTTGAAGCACAAGAAGCTCATGCAATAAACTGCTTGATTATTCACAGCGAATAAACAAAAGGATAAGATTATAAGTATATGATCTGATCTATGCTATTTAGACACAGTTTAGAAAAATAACATTCTAAAAAAATAATGTTTTTCACGTGCTTCATGTTGGGGTCTGTGATACATTTTTGTGAGTTTAAAGTTTAGAGACTGATTATATGTTGTGCACTGAACATTAAATGAACAATATTCACAGTATATACTCGATTCTGGATTCAGAATATAAATGTATCTCTTGTGTCTGAATGATAGAATAAATCTGACTTTGCAAAATGCAAATAAATGCACATCCCACATTATATATTAATGTGTCAAGTTGCAGAGCTGTATGTAATAAAGTTATAATATGGTTATATAAAGAGATTGTTCCTATTTATTTTTATAAATATGTTTATTAATAAATGTAATAGACTATTTATTGAACACTTAACATATTGCACTTAACTACTCGAGGCCATGTGTTGCATTCATTTTACTACAGTTACAGGAGTTTTAGGCACTGTGTTGTAAGAACACCCCTTACCTTTGATATAATCATCGCAACAAATTAATTATTGCTTTAATAAACAACAGCTACATTAATGAAAGAGCAGTTGAAGTTTGTGCAGATCTTCTCCCATCATACTTCGAGACCGCTCAAGTGGACGGACAAGCACATGTCAGTGACTCTCTAACTGCCGGGTGGTCATTTTTGAGTTGTGGGCGCCTTTGACTGTGACCGTGCCGGGTGAGCGAGTGCCAGACCTCTGACTGAACATTACAAGACACAAGCTCAAACTCAGGTGAGCAGATTAGAGCACCTATGGGGCCCTTTAATAAGAGCGGAGCGGGATGGGGTGAGGCCTGTCAGAGCTGATCTTTTCCGTCCTGGAGGCAGAGGTTTCCCCCAACGGCCTCGGGATAGAGGGAGGAGGGATGGTTTCACACCAAGGCTTCTGACAGCATGTCACGAACTATAGTCGCACTGCACTCCGATGTACTTCAGCGTGTTTATATTTGTTGTTGAGTTGTTGTGGGCTTTTTTCCTCTGTTCCTATGAATGAAAACATCTCGCTGTCACAGACATCAAACGAAAGTGTTGTGAGGCCAGCCAAGGGTCTCTGACATGCTGAGACGGCGTTGAGAAAAACTCTACCAGAACTACACATTCAGTTGAAGGCTTCTGCTGTTTGGACATAGCTGTAAGTTTTTCCTTTGTTTTCATGTATATGTACAACGTACAACTATATATATATATATATATATATATATATATATATATATACATACTGCAGCACCTCAATGAATTTAGGCATGTAGACGGGGGCTATACTTGAAATTGCATACTCTCTTGAGTAAGTACTTTTTTTTTAATTTTGAATAAGTAATTACTTCATGACTGCTAAAAAAATACATTCTATAGAGTATGAATGTGTAGTACATTGTAAACCCGAATAAGTTCCCAGAACTTAAAAAAATTGAGGCAATCGATTTCCAGCACGGTTTTAATCAGAAAAGCTAAATAAGCTATATAATAGATTGTATGTTAAGTACTTTGACCTCCTGTGAGATTTACTCACACACAGACATCAAGAATCAGCCTATGAATCTCAACCATGGTGACACGCTTCATGCCGCAATGCATTATGGGAGCCATGGATGAATTTCGCATGATGCACCCAGAATGCATTGCGGCATGAATCATGTCACCATTGTTGAGATTCATAGGCTGATTCTTGATGTATGTGTGTGAGTAAGTCTCGCAGGAGTTAGAGGTGCTTATTGTGTGATGTGTTAAACCGGAGAACAAAACTTACGCACACGTTTTAAAAATCGTTTAGTTTATAGGCTACATCAAACTGATGACAATAAAAATACTATAAATAAATAAAAGAAATACATTTTGTCTTCCACTAATGCATTTCAGTTTGCCCCAATTAAATTGCTTTAATAGGCTATGGTTGTAATTTATTTGTTATGATGGATTTTACTTATTTGGTTAAGCACTTTGAGATTTGATTGTATTTTAGCATGTGCTATATAAATTAAGTTTATTTTTAAATCATCTCTATTTGAAACAACAGAAATAACAGGACTTCATAATTCTTAGCATGTAATTACTTAATTATATTAAGTTATACTTAATTTATGGTTTTTAAGTTATGTTTACTTATTCACAAAAAAGTTCCATTTAATCAAAAATTATTAGTTGACATTACTCAAAAGGAAGACCATGTTACAACAACTTGAAATAATTAAGTTAGTAGAACTTTTTCTAAAACTTTGAGTATACACTACTTAATCTATTTAATTAACATTCGGGTTTACAGTGTATGAATGTAATCCGAATGAGCTACATTCGCCATGTTGTCATTATCATGTGACCTATAAGCGTCAGTTAAGTTGCTTCACTGCCATTCACAAATCCTCCCCAGCGGCCTCATGGGATAGTAAAGTTTCCGCACACTTCAGAGTCTTACCGGAAATAGTATGTCATCTGGGTACTTTTTACTTAATCTTTTCTGAGTACTGTGAATTCAGACATACTTATTTTGTCACATACTATTGTTGTCTTTTTTGCGATTTAGTCAAGACGATGCTGATCTGAGTATTTCAGAAACTGCTGAACACACAACCATCTCTAGAGTTTACAAAATGGTCCAAAAAAGAGAAAATATCCAGTGAGCGGCAGTTCTGTGGGCAAAAAAAAATCTGTTGTTGATGCCAGATGTCAGAGGAGAATGGCCAGGGCTGTGTTTCGCAAAAGCATTGTGAGATAATTTGATCGTATAAAGACCGTTGGTGCCAATGGTTCTATGATCTACTTAGGCTTACAATGCTTTTAAGAAACACAGCCCTGACTGGTCCAAGCTGATAAAAAGGCAACAGTAACTTAAATAACCACTCGTTACAACCGAAGCATGAAGAAGAGCGTCTCTGAATGCACAAACATGCCAAACCTTGAAGCAGATGTGCTATAGCAACAGAAGGCCATACTGGTTGCCACGCCTGTCAGCTGAGAAGAGGAACCTGAGGCTACAATTCACACGGGTTCACCAAAATTGGATAATAGAAGATTGAAAAAAGGATGCCTGGTCTGATGAGTCTCAATTTCTGCTGCAACATTCATATGGAAGAATTTGGCGTAAACAACATGAAAGCATGGATCCATCCATCTGCTGAAAACAGTTTGTGTGAAGATTTAGTCATCCGCTCCTTTCTTAGAGCATACTGTGCTCTGATTGGTTAGACAGCCAGTCTGTTGTGATTGGTCTACCACTTACAGTCATTTTGGAAATGAAAAGCTGAAATTTAGCTCCGGAGGCTTCCTCAGCACTTGTATACACTGTGATATGATCAGTAAAGATGCCGTCGTTTTTCCATATCAATTTGAACCAGAGTCTAGAGGTCTTCACGGGTCCAACATTTTTTTACCTGAACCCAAAGAGACCGGTAAATGTGCTACACGGAACCAACCCGGACCCATCTATTATTTGAAAAGTTGGACCCGGACCCGAGCAGAACCGAGAAATGCCATAAATGTACTACCTTGAACCGACGCAGACTCGTCTATTATTTAAAAGATGGGTCCATGCAGACACAGACCCGACTGGAACCGATCATATTCCACAGCAAAGTCAATAAATAAGTCGCGGAAATTTGTCTTACCTACCAAACTTTTTGTCTTGCCTCTAGTTAGCAGTCTTCTCCTTGCATACAATCCTGCTTGCCAAGAAAGTTCCATCCATGTCATTCCTCTCTTGCCGAGCATGCTTAATCCACTCTTTATTTCAGCTTCAAAAGTCCACTTGCAGTCACGGTGACAGATGACAAATGCAACTTTTGCAGTTGTGCATTTTTTTATATCTCGAGTCAACTCACAAAAGATAACTTCAGCCCTTTTGAAATGTAATAACAGTTGCTTGTTCAGAGCCATGGCCACGGAAGGTAGCAGTACTTATTTAAAATAATCTCTGAGCCGAGTCTGACCAGAAATATAGATATAACAAGACGGTTAATTAATGATATTATTATGAAGTGCGCGCACTTGAGACTGCACATGCGTGTTAGCTGGAGCAACCTGAACCTATTCTTTTATACGTGCATCAAAACATTCATGTGACAGTTCACCTTCACTAATATCACAAACATTCATGTGATTTTGCTGCTGATCACGGCCGGTTGTCCGATCGACTCGGGCATTACACACAACGTCAAACAAATCCAGGACCCGAAGTGATAGATTGGGACCCGACCCAGAACCGGCTGACCATTTAAAATACAGACCCGAACCTTTACGGGTCCCGGGTCGGGCCTCAGGTCCTCGGGTCCTCCGTGTAGACCTCTACCCGAGTCCTCATCATTTGGAAGTGCATGAAAAAGTGGATTTGCAGCACTGAAAACAGCATCTTCTCGACATGTCGACAACAAAAAACCAAACTCGTTTAAAGGTTGCGTCAAAGTAGATGTTGTCTGTGGGCTAATGAAGATCATTTGCATTATGCAAATGTATTACATTGCAATGTAAATATGTAACAGGAAGTGAAATTGGAATAGCTGATGACTCGTTTCTGCAGTTCAGAATCTAACCTTTCTTTTAGGAGACAATACATATTAATTGCTTACATGTAATACATTAAGTAAATAATATAAATAATATATAATTCATATTCAGTAAAATACATATTATAAATTATTAGAAGCAAAAACTGTGTTTTGTCTCTTAAACTCTTGAATTTAATTTGGAGAAAGAGATGGAGATGAGTAATTTACTCACTGTTAACTGGTCCAGTTTTAATTTGCGATCTCTTACCCCCCAAAAAAACTACCAGGTTTGTCATATCCAGTGTAAATTACCATTTGATGGATACTGTTAAAAATGTATCTACCATCTTGATCCTGAAAAAAAAAAGAGTTAGCTCAAACTTAGACACACGATAAATCATGTGAAAAAAACCCTTTTTGATTTGAAAGAGAAAAACCTTTTGCAGAATTCTGTTCAAGGACAGAATCAAGGACTCCACCAAAACACTACCAGAGTGATGCCACTCGAGTGACATTTCCTTGTCTGGGAACACAGTGACACTGTGTTACTCTGATGTTTATACAGAGATGATGACAAAAAATACTTTCTTGCAGAGGTGGACAGTAACGAAGTACATTTACTTGAGTACTGTACTTAAGTACACTTTTTGAGTATCTGTACTTTACTGAAATATTATTTTTTAGAGAAACTTTTACTTTAACTTCACTACATTTGAAAGACAAATATCGTCATTTTTACTCCACTACATTTCTATCAAGGTCCTCGAAGTCAAAAGTAATTTCTGTAGCAGCTTTCCAAGTCAGTGGATGATTTTTTTTCTTCTTTAAACGTTTTTTTTTGTGCAAAATGTAAATGTCTGGGAGAAAGAGAAGCATAGACATATGGATGAATCTGAAAAAGCATGATGAAAGAGCTCAGTTCAGTCTGTTTTTTGTGCCTCTGAGATGAGCACGAGTACTGAATAGAGCTTTCTTTTGTGTGTTTTTTCGCACTTAAACAGACAAATACACACAATGTCAATTTTCATTTTGGAAAGTATTCACGTAAACAAAATTGATTATGTCTTAAGTGAACGTAAACAGTTGGGGGAATATCGGATGTGTATCAGTGTGTGGGATTTGTGCATTCTGCCTTAAAGTGACAGCAGCTTTGTAAAAAGCTTTGTAACTTTTAAGTATTTAAATGAGTTCAAGGTGGTCGTGCTAGCATGTCGGATGGAGCATCACTGACTGGCTTAACCCACCATGGCATAGCGTGCATTCATACAACAATGCAACAATAATAAAATAATGCCTTGACATAAAAAAGGAAATTTACTTTTGATACTTAAGTACTTTTAAAGGCAAGTTCTTCTGTACTCTTACTTAAGTAAAACTAGTTTTTAACAACTTTCACTTGTAACAGAGTAATATTTGACCAGTAGTACTTTTACTTTCACTCGAGTAATGGAGTTGTGTACTTTGTCCACCTCTGCTTTCTTGTGAAGTTCACAGCTTTCTGGTAAGTTCTAGCATCAGAAAAGACACACAAAACAGCATGTTCAAAACCTGTTTTAGAGAACAAGGCATGGCTAAATCTAAATTCTTGATGTTAGGAGAGGTACATTAATCACTGGCCCTGATGATTCGTTTATCAGTTTACTAGCAGCAAAATATACTCATTGCTGCCAGATCAGAGATCCAAACACGGCACACAGAGTGGATGCCTCTCATCTGGCTTTCTGGACAACGATGAAACTGTGAGCGTTCTCAACACTCGAGGAGCCAAACAGATACAAACAATGAATCGCATACGGGAGAATGTGACCTCTCCGGCCACTTTATTCACAATCGCCGTGACACGGCCGCATTGTGACTCCAGATAAACGGCACTCTGTTAATATTGTGCCTGAATGTGAAACTGGAAAAGCTGGACGCTTTCCTCACAGTCCTGGAGATTACTGAGATTACTGATGCCACCTGATACTAGAACATGCCAACGCATTCATACAATGCTTTGTGAGGATTTTCCTCTCCAAGTCTAAAAATGATGGATGGATGGATTTACATTTGCAATCGCGGGAGCTACGACCAGATCGTATTTATTACCCAAACCTCTCCTCGCCTTTGTTTTCCTAAAACAACAAGCCGCGAAAAGAAGCTCCGTTTTGTGTTCAGCACAATATGCCGATTCTGGGATTCCATCAGTGGGAGTTTGTGACGGCATGTAACCCGGACCGCCATCAGATCCGTGCTCTCCAGACAGTTAAGCTGTTTATGTTTCTCATTCAGCGGTTACACAGGCCAGCAAGTGTAAACACAGCAGTAGCTTTTTTAATTGTGCAGTTGCTAGTGTCGTTTCTCTGTCAAATTAACACACGCTCCCTGCCAGATTAGAACAGCCCAACAGCACGCGGCTTGTCACTGGATCAGCTTAAACTTTGCACAGAGAGTGTGCGGGAGAGCGATAACACGGCCGCTGCTGTTTGCCATGCTCAGGCTTTTGGAGTCTTTGCTGCCCGTTGGTCCTCTGCTTTAGTTCTCAGAGAAAGAGTGAGCAAAAGAGCTGGTTTGTTGTGGTGAGGCATTTTATCTGTGGTTGGCGACATCAGAGTGACACACATGATGTAAAAACGAGATGAGATAAACTAATGAGATAAATGTGCATCTGCGGACAAGGAAAAGCTTTAGAGTGCATATCACAGTCTCATCAGGAGGCATCTGAAGTCCATTAACATATGGATTGAGAATGGAAATGATCACTCAAAAATAGATTTTGACATTTTCAGTGGTGTTAATAATTGCGCCATAAAAATTTCCTTTATATATTTGTGTTGTAATTAGATGCCCAAACACAAAAGGTGCTGGAGGTGCTATTGCGTTTTTACTGATTATCTTCTTAATTTTTCTGACCTAAATATGTATGGGCATCCTACAAAATCGATTTAAAAATGTTATTTTACTTTAATTTAATATTTTATTTTAATTTAAATTAAATATCTGATTTAATTTCAGTCTATAAATTGTTTCCATTTTGAAAACATACTTTTTAAAACTTCACCTAGGCTGTCGGTCCAATCTTCACCAAAATAGACACACAGTAGCCAGGGAGGGAAGCTATCAAAAAAAAAAAAAAAAAAAAAAATTCCTTTGTCGAAGCATTGTCATGATATGAGTTAATTAATTGGTCAGGCAACACCTATTTTTACAAGTTGATATATATTTGGTGAACACAATTTCCAGGTTTAACAAAACTTGACACACATAGACATCGGGACATTCCGAGGATGCCAAGTTTCATAAAATTCCACCAATATAGGGGAACTAAAACTGAAAAGCAATTATAACTATGTAACTGCATGATCTATAAAGGTGAAAATTGGTATGCATCTTCTTTGGTGGACATCCTAACATATCCTCTAACATGACTTGGATATTTAAAAAAAAATATATATATATTAAACATGGCAGCAGCAGCTAATCAAATTTCAGATATATATATATATATATATATATATATATATGGTTTCTTATTATTATTAAACTTAGCTTTTTATGATTATCAAAAAATTACAAAAAAAACATTCAAATTTGTAAAAAAAATTACTTTTTCTAACTCCTCCTATGCCATTCACCAAACTTTGAACATCAAAAACAAAAGTGGAAAATGTCTGTGGAACAAAAAAAGGCTTACGATCAGGCAAGAAGTAGGACCGTGTAAATATCGGATCAGCTTTCCAGTGCTTTATTTCTTCTCGATAGGTGAGTTACATTGGATTTGTTTTGTTTCACAGAACTAATATATGCTGGCTTTTGCTTGAATATGCTTGTGTGTCATGTTCACTTCAGCTATGTTAAAGACCCATTCATTTCCACACCCTATAAACCTCCTCCATTGTCCGTTTCGTCAGCTCCCAAAGTGTGTCCGAAAAGTAAGATAATATACTCCTAATATTTGTTTGTTTCCTTTGGTTCCTCTTTTAGTGATCAATAAAACCCTCTAATCTTGTCATAATTGTAATATATTCGTTAGTTGGACTGTCTTGCTCGTGCTATCGAGTTGTTCACGAGAACTGCGTTTGTGTTTTTGGGATGGAAGGGATGACTTTTTCATTGAACAGTCGACCCTTTCACTTATTGATGACATCATACCCTCGGGCGGCTCACACAGCAGATTCCACCATAGTCGTTGCCTGGGTTGCGTACGTATGTGTAGGGCGGAGCTATCAAAATAGGGGTGAGACCCTTTTGGGGTAGGGGCGTGTTTGTTTTGGTGATTTGAAATGTCAACATCGGTTACCAGAAATCGCTTACCCCACCTTTAATTAGTTAAACTCTTACTTAGTATGAAGAATACAGATTCAGGTGATTGATGCTCAGCTGGGGTCGTACACAGGAGGTTATCACATCAGTATTTCCACCACAAACATTCCAGTTCACTGTTCGAAGTGTGGGCTCACCTAGTGTGCCATACTAGGTTGTCTGGTTCTGGCCAAGTCACCATCTTCACACTTGGCTTCTCATAAGGATCCTTCCTCCAGCTCCCACTCTCCTTAAAGATCTCCCAGCACTTCTTCATCTGACTCCTCTGAGTCAGGTAGGTTTACAGATTCATCAACTAATTTGTCGATGTTCAGTTCCTTTTCAGGTTTCCTGTTTCGCTCCTCTCTTCTAGGGTAGAATTCTGCTGCATGTGGATCCAGATCTGTTCATGTTCAGGTGATCAACACATGATCACCTGGCTCCAAGATAGAATTCCATGTTTTCCAGCTGTAATTCTTCAAAATCTTCAAATCTTCAAAGATTTTCTGGGCTGCTGTCTTTCCAGATTTCTTTCTGGTGGTGTATGCCAGGACAAACACTGAAACTTGTTCTATGACAACGAGGGTATACTCTGCTCTACTTTTCTCCAGGTGCAAGTAATCAATTGAGATAATCTCAAATGGAGCTGTTGTCTCAATGCTCTGAATTGCTCTGAATCTGGTGATGCAGTTTGGTTTCTTCTGTCTTAGGCATCGACATAATGGCTTGTGACATAATGTTCTAATCTCTTCTCTCATTCTCGACCAGAAGAAAGGTGCATGAGCTGCTGCCACCATACGATCGACACCGAGGTGAGCCATGTCTTCATGTAAGAACTTGTGTATCATACTTTTAAAGTTTTCTGGGACACCTAACTGAGTTCTGGTCATTATTTTTCTTTGCAGGATACCTTCCTCATCAATCTGCAGGTTCTCCATTCTCGTAGAAGTTGTCTCACAGCCTCTGATTCCTTCAATTTGTCTTTGTGTTTGAGGTAGAGTTGTTTCTGTTTCCGATCAAGGTACTCTGCCTGATGACCGGATCACTCAGCTGGGCGTTCCTTATATCCTGAGGTGTTAGTCCTTGACTGGTCTCTGATCCACATGTTCTGTCAGTTCCTCAGGCAAGACATTTATGTTGCAGGTGATTGCAGATTTGCAGTCCACTTTTCCCCGTCAATGTGCTTTCAGGGCTTCCCCGATTGATCCCAGAACTTCTGGCTCCTGAGTACACTCTCTTACCCCTTTTCCACCAAGGCAGTGCTGGAGCTAATTCAGAGCCAGAGCTAGTCCCAGTTCATAGTTGTTTCGACTGAGGAGCCTTCTAAGAACCGTTTGCTTTTCCACATGCTGAGAGCCACAACAGAGCCAGGTCTTACGTCACTGTATACGTCTCATCTTTCTCAGCAACGCTAGCAATGTTGCCAAGTCTGTGGTTTTGCCGTGGGCTGTTTTTTCATGTCCGCGGGATGAAGCGACCCCAATTATGTGATATTTAGCCCCGGGAATGCGAATTTCAGTAGGCAACCATGCCAAAAAACACATATTTTACCCCCAAATGTGATTTTTACTGGGGAATCTCCCCCTGGAAAGCGATTGGGCTTGTTTTGAGTAGCAATTGGGCGGGTTTGGTTGTGAAAACCTGGCAACCCTGGGCAGCGGGAAACACACACACACCAGGCTTGTTCGAGACGCATCGGCGCTGCTCAGACCGATCCACGTATGATATATAAAAAAAATGCATGAGTGAATCAAAAGCATAAGGAGCCATATGCTCTCGCTGGACTCGTTATCATACGGCGATCGGTTTCTGCACAGCACCGCTGTGAACAAGCCTTCCATCAACAATGCAAACGTTGCGTTACTATTGATTCTCATGGCTTTGCGATCCTACATCGGCATCAAAACACAACGAAAACACAGCGAATCCAACGCATTCATGCAGTTCGCCGTAATTTGTATAGACAGAGATTACAAACGAGCAGCAGCTGTTAGCTCCATTAGCTGCTATTTCAAAAATGGCGGATCTCAAGTTTGTGTTGGCCTTGTTGACCCCGCCCCCAGCACCTGACGTAATCGGTTCTTACTTCTAGCCCTGTTCTAGCCTAGCAATGTTTTGGTGCTACTTAAGAACCACTTTTCCTGGCTCGGAGCTAGGGCTTTGGGTGTGGAAACACAAAGAACCGATTTGAAACTAGGCTCTGGCTCCGATCTAGCTCTAGCTCTGCTTTGGTGGAAAAGGGGTATCTGACTGTGACTTCAATGGGCACTGGTCTCCATGATAAGAAGTCTGCATCTCGATTTGTCATTCCTGGTCTATACTTCAAAGTGAAATGGTAGTCTGCCAGCTCAGAAACCCACCGTTGCCCTGCTGCATTGAGCTTTGAGCACATGATATATGTGACCAGTCACGGAAAGTAGGGACGCAAGTCGGTTCTGGGGCATTTTGAGTTATTCACAGATTCTGAAAGTGTAGTCTCCAAGCTTTCCAACGACGTGTAACACATGGAAATCTGATAATATTTGGAGATTAAAAAAAGCAAAATATCAAAAAAGCTTAATAGGGAAAAAACAACCTCTAAACATTGTGCAGTTCTCACCTGTTCTCACCTGCTGGGAGTGACAATAGGGCTCATTTACATCTCATTTAGATAAGCCATACCCCCTGTAAAGCTCCCCCTGTTGCATAGCAACAACAGACCCAACGGGATGCATTGTGTAGCATTAGGACTTTTTGAACAGGATTCTGTGATAACTGTGATAATTTTGGTCACTATAATCATGAAATGAAATTTTCATGCCATTTCATCTCTAGTTATGATAAACTATGATAAACTAAAATCAACTATAATTATGTGTTTTTATAGTATAATATGCAAAGTATAATTTTCTATAAGAAAAAAATTAATCTCTGATTCTGTTCTTTTCTCTGACATTTAAGGGTAACATAGGCCTACAAAGACTCTTTTAGGTCTAAAACAGTTTGGATAGTTGTTAATCACAGCTTGGTTAACTTCAAATCCAAGAACCTTTCAAGGACTTTCCAGGTCCAGCTTTTTTTTTTGCATTTATTTTTGGCCATATGACATAGGTCTGATATTCTATTTGTCATATTTCTGTTTTGCATAAAACTGAAGAATATTCGGTACATCCTATACTGTATTCTAAAATGATCTGATATTAACTTTTGCATGGATTTTATTGAAAAGAGCTTAGGCTCATGTAACCAGTCTATTTTTGCAATATTTCACGGTGTGTCTGTGAAACGCTGAGGTACCGTATAGTTTTGTGCGCGCGTGAACATCATTGCAACGTACAACACAAAGTACCTCACACGGGAAACACTTAACGTAATGCGTAAATGCAAGTAACAAACATAAATCAAGCATAGTCCATGAAGTGTTGGCAAAATAACACATTATCGGACCGGAGAGAATAATATGAAATTTCTTCCAGAAAGCTTCTTGCACAAAATAAATTCAAGCACTTTCAAGGACCTGTATGTTTGTTTATTTTCAGTCATGTCGTTGTACACATCCCTCTCTTTCTGCACAAGGGAAAGATGATCTTGTTGCTTCTTTACTGCTTCAGACTTTCTATCATCTGGGAGGTTTGCACTTCGTATCAGCTGCTCGTTATTGCTTTAGCACTGCCAGCAGAGATCTGTGCGCAGCCAGCCACAAGGGTTGCCAGGTTTTCACAACAAAACCCACACAATTGCTACTCAAAACTAGCCCAAAACAAGCCCAATCGCGTTTTAGGGGTAAAATATGTTTTTTTTTATGGCATGGTTGACTACTAAAATTCGCATTCCCGGGGCTAAATATCACATAATTGGGGTCGCTTCAACCCGCGGACATGAAAAACAGCCCACGGCAACAGTGTTGAAGTAGCCCAACCGTGGACTTGGCAACAATGAGCCACGCTTCCCTTGGAGGGCGGGGGTAATAACAAAAGAAACATGCCTCTACTGCATGCTAGAATCTCCGAAAAACAAGCAGATTTCAACCTCAAAGTGTATGCTTTTAAATATACCAATACTGCTATCTCAAACACGGAGAGGCTTCTTCGTGATCTCAACTAACAGATTCTGCAAAAAAGCGAAAATCACCAATTTTGAAAAAAAAACGCTTCTTTCTCATTTTGCTCGAAAGTTGTGCTGCCGACTTGTGTCACTGGTCTCCGTGACGGGTCACATATGTCAATGGCAGTGAAATGCTGCACATGAAACAGGTAGTCACGGAAACACTCTGTGTGCCTATTTGAGAGTGCAGCCTGTAGTTACTTTCGGGACCCATAACCCACTACTCTGAGTTTGCCTCCTTGTCATTGTTACAATATGGCTCCTAGTCCTTCTTCTGATGCATCGACATCAAGGACGAACTTTCCAGAGTCTGGGTATGCCATAAAGGGTTTGCTTGACAACACCGTGATCAGCTTCTCCAGCGCTTCCTGATGTCTCCCTGTCCACTCTACTGGCTGTGGTGGAGTTGCTTGCGAGAAAGGGTTTCCTCTCTTTCCTGAGCCTTTTGTCTTGCACATACAGGGTTTTGTCAACAGTTCATATAGAGGCTTGGCTATTCTGTAAAAGTCATCAATGTATGATCTGTAGTAAACAAGTAAACCCATGAGCTTCCTCACCATGTGATCTGTGTTGGGTGATTCCCACTTAATTGCTTGCACAACCTCTATTTCTTTGGGGTTCATGTTGTACCCATGTTCGGAGATGATGCGGAGATAGCAGACTTCCCGCTTGAAAAGTCACATTTCCTCTGTCTTAGCTTGATACCCTGCACTCTCAAAAAAAAAGAGTACCTTTTAAGGTACAAGTGGCCGTCACTGGGGTGTTACCCTTAAGGCAGGGGTGGGCAATTCCAGTCCTCAAGGGCCACTGTCCTGCAGAATTTAGCTCCAACCCTGATAAATTTCACCTGCCTGTAGCCTTCTAGAAATCTTGAAGACATTGATTAGCTGGTTCAGGTGTGTTTGATTAGAGTTGCAGCTAAACTCTGCAGGACAGTGGTCCTCGAGGACTGGAATTGCCCACCCCTGCCTTAAGGGTACATTTTTGTACCTCTAAGTCAGGGGTAGGCAAGTTCGGTCCTAGAGAGCTGATGTCCTGCAGAGTTTAGCTCCAACCCTACTAAGCCACCACAGTATAAAACGCATGGCTCCCAGCATGCATTGAAGCATTAAGTATGTCACCATTGTTGAGATTCATATGCTGATTCTTGATATCTGTGTGCAGCTAAACTTTTTTCCCCCTAGAATGTATTTAAAAATCAAAATTCAGAATGCCTGATCTGTGGCAAGAAAGCATTGTTAGTGAATATAATTTATTAATAGTTTTAGTCAGTGATGAGTCAGTCAAACATTTTTCTTCATGACAATTATTGTTTATGGCTCCTTTTGATTTGAACAGATTATGTGTTTTGTTAACACTGTAACAAAAACCACAAACTCAAATAAAAAAAGCCATGAGTTAAACTGGCCAACTAAATGAAACACTGATCACCACAATGGTGACCAAACATTTTCAATAAAACCAACATCTAAACCTCTGTTAATTCTTAATAAGAGCTTCTATAGATGTCTTTCAGGGTTGGAGCCAAACTCTGCAGGACATCGGCTCACTAGGACCGAACTTGCCTGCTAATGGTTAATTGTAGGGGAAATTGTACTCTAAGGACCAATTGTGTACCTTTAAAGGTACAGTTATAAATTGTACCTCCACTGTACCTTTTTTTCTGAGAGTTATACTGTCGTACTCTCCTCAAGTCCTCTAGGTGCTGGTAAAAGTCCTTGCTGAGGACTAACACGTCGTCATGGTAGGGAACACAGATATAATAATAATTTATTACATTTATATAGCGCTTTTCTAGGCACTCACTCAAAGCGCTTTTACATAGAAGGGGAAATCTCCTCAACCACCACCGATGTGCAGCATCCACCTGGATGATGCGACGGCAGCCATATTGCGCCAGTACGCCCACCACACACCAGCTGATTGGTGGAGAGGAGACTGAGGGATGATACCAATCGTATATATATGGGGACGATTAGGAGGCCAATGGGCAAATTTGGCCAGGATGCCGGGGTTACACCCCTACTCTTTATCGAAGGGGGATTTTTAATGACCACAGAGAGTCAGGACCTCGGTTTAACGTCTCATCCGAAAGACGGTGCTTGTTACAGTATAGTGTCCCCATCACTATACTGGGGCGTTAGGACCCACACAGACCACAGGGTGAGCACCCCCTGTTGGCCTCACTAACACCTCTACCAGCAGCTACCTAGTTTTCCCAGTTGGTCTCCCATCCAGGTACTAACCAGGCTCAGCCCTGCTTAGCTTCAGTGGGAAACCAGTCTTGGGCTACAGGGTGATATGGGTGCTGGCAATGAGATATCATCCCTCTACTCTCCTAGACATTGTTCCATGTACCTCTAAAAGGCGACGGATGCTGGAGGAATCTGTACCCACTCATAGAGCCCCCAGGGTGTTATGAAAGTTGTGTATGTCCTACTGTCTTCACTCAAGCCCTGATGATAGGCTTTACCCTGGACCAGCACAGTGAACCAGGAGTTCCCCCTAGCTTTTATAGGATCTTTTGAATTTGTGGGATGGGATGCCGGTCAGGGAGTGTCTTCTTATTGAGCAACCGGTAGTCCACACATAGATGCAAGCTCCCATCCTTCTTTCTCACACACACAACCGGCAAGGAATAAGAGGATGTTGACTTTCAGATCCACCCTGGACTCAGCAAGTTCTGTATGTAGTTCTTGATACACTTCTTGATACAGGGGTCATGGGATTGCATTGTACGTCTTTTGGACAGGGATGCCATCATTCAAATGAATGTCCATTCTAAGGTCCTGAATACATCCAGTATCCCAGTCAACATTAGCAAACACCCCACTTTTGTCTCTCAATAGCTGTCTCACACGTTCCTGTTGTTCCCCTGGTAAGTGCCTGAGGTCTACTGGAGGGTCCTATCTTTCACTCTCCTGAACCCTGGGCAGAGTCTTTGGAGCTAAGTCATTGTCGCGTTGTTATGGCTGAGGTTGGGATTCAGCTGGAGGCAGTGGTTTCAGCCAGCCACTCCAATATGGTCCATGCAGTAAGGTGCAGCAGGTAAATGGTAAATGGTAAAATGGTAAATGGATTTACAAAACTCCACTTCCATCTAGTCTTCATATGGGATGCTCATCCCTTTTGGCGTTGTCAGGTTGAGTTCTCCCTCCTCAAGCAGCTCTCTCACAGGTCTCACCTCTACATCTGTGACCCAGAGAACCAATGTATTAACACCTCCCAGAGAGCATTGCACCAAGCATCTGTGTCCCACCAAACTGTCAGTTTCTCTTGTTTGTTTGACCATGACCCTTCAGGTAAGAAAGCTCTTGGTAAGCTTTCCATGATGTCTGAGGTAATCTCAATCTTGGTTGATTGGTCACAATTATTTTACGACAACCCGCTGCCCAGTGCTCACTGCTGCCGCACTTGTAGCAGTGTCCACATGGTTACGATTAAATCTCTGGTTACTGCTTCTGACTGTCTGAGGTTGTCAAGTAAAGTCAAGACAACTTTATTTATATAGCGCTTTTAACAATGCAGATTGTTTCAAAGCAGCTTCACAGTGTTAAACAGGAAAATAATGCAACAGAATTTTATTCAGCCGTATAGCCGTTCTTGAGAAAACAGTGATGTCATCAGTTCATTTCAATTATCATACAGTGACAATGTGGGCTTTAGATTTTATAACATTTACATATTTATATTAATTTACATATCCCGTGTGGTGTGCGCTTTTGTCTCAGTGGTTAGAGCAGTGACACAGAGGTTAGTGTTTTACAGGTAAGTATATGTTACATCTTGGATGTATCGGAGGATCAGGAGACATCGGGTAATGGTCTGTTCCTGTTGGAGGTTTGACACTGAACTGAGGCTGTAGGGAGTGTTTTATGTGTCTGGTGATGAGGTTGCTGATGGGAAGCAGGTCTGCGTGATTAGTATTCAGGGGAGAGTGATCGTTGAGTGGTGGATGGAAACGAGCTTGACTGATCTCTGACATTACCCCCCCCCCTGCAGAGTCCGCGTCAGCAGACCTTGGACCCCGACGTCATGGGGGTCTACCTCGAGGTCGTGGTGCAGGTTTCCCAGGATGCTGATCATGAAACTCGGTGAGCAGATTGGGATCGAGGATATCATTGCGAGGTACCCAACACCTTTCTTCTGGTCCGTAATCCTCCCAATCTACCAGGTACTCGAGTCGACCACCCCGACGTTGGGAGTCCAGTATCTCCTTCACCGTGTAGATGGGCTCAGTTTCAATGGCCGGTATCGGGGGGTTGTCGTCAGGGACCAGGTCTGCAGAGGGAACAGGTACAGGTAAGTGATGGGGTTTCAGAAGAGAGACATGAAAGGTGGGGTGTATCCTATACTGAGCAGGAAGTCGGAGTCGGTAGGTGACTGGGTTGACTTGTCTCTCAATGGGGAATGGACCGATGTACTTTGGGCTCAACTTGCGACAGGGTTGCCGTAAACGGATGTCTCGGGTGGAGAGCCATACCAGTTGCCCAGGTTGGTAGTTGGGAGACTGGCGGCGGTGAGTATCTGCAAAGCATTGCTGGTGATTTACTGCTTGCTGAAGATGATGGTGTGCCTGATTCCAGACTCTCTCACTGTCTTGGAACCACGCATTGACTGCGGGTACAGCTGACGGCTCACCGGACCAGGGGAATAATGGAGGCTGGTAGCCCAGAACACACTGAAATGGTGTTAGATCTGTGGATGCCTGCCGGAGGGAGTTTTAGGCATATTCTGCACAGATCAGATATCGGCTCCAAAGGTTCTGGTTGGAGTGGCAGAATGTGCGAAGCAAACGGCTGACATCCTGGATCTTTCATTCCGTTTGGCCGTTTGCTTGTGGGTGGTAACCTGAAGTTAAGCTTACTGTTACGTTCAGGAGGGTGAAGAACGCTCGCAACACTCTGGAGATGAACTGGGGTCCTCTGTCAGATACGATGGCATCGGGAATGCCAAAATTGCGAAACACATGCTCCAGCAGTAACTCCGCGGTGACAAAGGCTGTAGGCAGGTTCTTCAGTGGAATTAGCTTGCATGCCTTGGAGAAGCAATCAATGGCCACCAGGATGCATGTGTGGCCATCGGAGGCTGGAAGGTCTGTGATGTAATCGACCCCAATATGGGACCAGGGACGATGCGGGACAGGTAGTAATTTCCCGGTAAGTAGGTGTCGTGGGACCTTGGTCATGGCACAGAGCGTGCATCCCTGGATGAACGTTGTAATGTCGTTGTACATGTTCGGCCACCAGTATTTTCGCTGAAGTGACGAACAGGTTTTACTGATGCTAGGATGCCCCGTCCCAACAGACGAATGAGCGGAGGAGATTAGCGGAGTGCGGAGATCTTCGGGTACATAAACTTTACCAGTGGGGCACTCTGGAGGAACAGGAAAGCACTGTGATCTTTCGAGGAGTTGTTTATCGCGGTCCCACTGGATGGGGTTGACAAACAATTTCGCTGGGAGAATGGTTTCTGGTTCTTCCATGGTTTCCTCTGGGGCATAAAGGCGTGATAGGGCATCTGCTCTTGTGTTCTTTGACCCTGGGCGGTAGGAGATCTGGAAGTGAAACTGAGTGAAAAAAAGAGCCCATCTAGCTTGGCGTTGGTTAAGTCTCTTGGCTTCCTTCAAGTATTGGAGGTTCTTGTGATCCGTAAGGACTATAAACGGGTGTCTGGCCCCCTTCCAACCAGTGCCTCCATTCTTCCAGAGCGAGTTTGACGGCTAGGAGTTCTCGGTTGCCGATGTCGTAGTTACTCTCAGCGGTGGAGAACTTCTTTGAAAAGAACGCACAGGGCATAGGTTTGGAGGAGTGTGTCGAGTATTGTGACAGGATGGCCCCCACTCCTGTAGTTGAAGCATCCACCTCGACGATGAACACCTTCTCCGGATTTGGGTGATGAAGCAGTGGAGCAGTGGTGAATGCGGCTTTGAGGGTCTGGAAAGCATGCTCCACGTCAGGGCTCCAGTTAAGGCACTTTGGTTTCCCCTTCAGGAGAGATGTTAATGGCGCTGTTAACATGCTGTACCGGTCTATGAACCTGAGATAAAAATTTTCGAAGCCCAGGAATCTTTGTAGTTCTTTTATCGACTTGGGAATGGGCCAGGAGG
The DNA here is from genome assembly GCF_949357685.1 of Gobio gobio. Lineage (NCBI taxonomy): Eukaryota > Metazoa > Chordata > Actinopteri > Cypriniformes > Gobionidae > Gobio > Gobio gobio. Next base: position 10,929,088 of record NC_137108.1, read on the forward strand.
TGATAGCCGTGGTCTTGCGATCATCCATCTCAACTCCTCTGCTGAGATGGTAACCCAGGAATTCGACGGCGCACTCCTTAAGTCAAGCTTGGTGAACATTTTAGCTTCTCGGAGTTGTTCGAGGGCAGATGGGACAAGAGGGAGTGGATAGCTGAGTTTTACCGTGATTTTATTGAGTGCTCTATAATCTATACAGGGCCGCAAGCCTCCGTCCTTCTTGGGAACAAAGTTCTTCTTCCTGGCGGCAGCTGGAGAGGTCTGATGTATCCTTGTTGCAGAGCTTCTTCGATGTATTTTTGCATGGCTGCTTGTTCAGGATTGGACAAGGAATAGATCCGGCCCTTGGGAATGGATTCACCGGGCACCAAATCAATGGCACAATCCCAAGGTCGGTGTGGCGGTAGCTTGGAGGCTGCAACAGGATTGAACACATCTGCAAACGAAGAGTAGCATGGAGGAATTGTCACTGACAGGCTTTCTTTAGGGCTTTCAATGGAAGTGGAACTCACTGAGACGGGTTCTGATTGCTCGTCTGCTGGTTGGGCGGAGAGGCCAACGTCTGTTGACAGGCAGTTGCAGCCCCAGTTCAGAATTTTACCAGATATCCAATCCATGGTAAATTGATGTCGGATGAGCCATGGGCGACCGAGGATTATGTCAGCCTGGCTATTCTCAAGAATGAACAGGTTAAACAGTTCCTGGTGGATGTCCTCAACACATAAGGTAAAAGGGGTTATTTGAGAGGTTACATACCCCTGGTTGATGACCTCCCAGTTACTGCATGGATGGAGTATGGTTTGGATGTGTTGGTTCTTTGGAGTCTGAGTTTCTTGGATAGATTTCCTGATGTGAAATCGCCTGCCGACCCAGAGTCCACGATGGCAGCGACTGAAACGTGGAAACCTGGAGACTTAACGGGGACTTGTTACAGAGTTGAGACTTGTTGAGATTGTTAACGGGGCTGATACAGAGGGTTGATTGAAGACTGAACTCATCAGTAATCGAGGAGGGCGAGACGGGCATGTCCATAGAAAGTGACCCTCATTCCCACAATACAGGCATAACTTAAATTCACGGCAGCGGTTACGTTCTGTTTGAGACAGTATGAGGATTTTTACTTGCATTTTCTCCGACTTCGGCTCTGGGAGTGATTCAGATGGATTCTGGTGGAGAACGGGGACTGACAATTGAACGTCTCTGTAACAGTTCTGTGATCTTTGATGAACTCGGAGAGCTTGCTGCATGAATTTTTCTAATCCCAGAGTGTCATCATAAATGGCGTGGGGTGTGGGAGTGTGGGGTTTAATCCTCTTCGATAGACTGTCAGGAGGGCCCTTTCGTTCCACCCGCTTGCAGACGCTAGGGTTCGGAATTCAAGGGAGTACTCAGAAACGGATCTCTCACCTTGACATAACTGCAATAGTTGGTCGCTGACAGATGAATCTCCTAATGGACGCCCAAACACTTCTTTGAAATGATTTATGAAACCTTTTAATGAGGATGTAAGCGCAGTCTCTTGAAACTAAAGCGTCATTGGATATTGCTGGGCTTGTTGTTCAAGGGCTAGCGAGCATTGCAGTAAGAACCTGTTGCAATCTTCAGCCCGGCTTGAGAAGGGCGCTGGTCGGGGGGCAGGGTTGGCGATGTACACCAGTGTGGGAGCGGCGTTTGCGGAAGCACTGTCTTCGGGCTGCGTTGGATTCATGACGGTTATGGTCAAACCTTCTGTCAGGATATAGGCAAGGAGGCAGAGGTAAGTAAATCCAAACACAGTGTTTATTAAGATGTGTAGAGTGCAAGGTGAGTGTGCAGTGAATCCAGGTGCAGAATCTATGAAGATCACTCTGTACGGGGCTGAACAGAGGTGAGTACGTCCACTTCAGGTATGTTGATACCAGACAGTCCCAGTTCAATAATACTTGTTCCTTCTCTTTCAGATGTGGTCGGTATTGGGAGAAACACTGGAAGCTCAGGAGAGCACGGGGTCACAGACACTGGGGAATCGAACAGGAGTCCTGGAGACAGTAGAGCAGTAACACAAAGGTTAGTGTTTTACAGGTAAGTATACGTTACATCTTGGGTGTATCAGAGGATCAGGAGTCATCGGGTAATGGTCTGTTCCTGTTGGAGGTTTGAAACTGAACTGAGGCTGTAGGGCAGGGGTCTCCAAACTCGGTCCTGGAGGGCCGCTGTCCAGCAGAGTTTAGCTCCAACCCCAAATAAACACACCTGAACCAGCTAATCAGTGTCTTACAAGGCCCTAATTAGACACCGATTAGCTGGTTCAGGTGTGTAGCTGCTGTAGGGATTGTTTTATGTGTCTGGTGATGAGGTTGCTGATGGGAAGCAGGTGTGCGTGATTAGTATTCAGGGGAGAGTGATCGTTGAGTGGTGGATGGAAATGAGCTTGACTGATCTCTGACACTACCGTGATTGTATATTACTTATATATACTATATGTATATAATTATTTATATTTATGTTATTTATATTGTTATGTTGTTATATTTTTACATATTTATATTAATTTATATATAGGCGTATATGCCAATCTCGTGTGTGCTTTTGTCTCAGTGGTGCTATTTAACGAAGGCTATTTAATTTAACAAAGTGTCGCTGAGGTCTGAGGTCTTGCTTATGCGCCTGTATTTTATGCTTTGGTAAAATTAAATTCAAATTATAGGCTACAAGACATTACACAGGTACTCTCGCATATAGGCCTAATAGTCAATACAAATGGAATGTTATAATGGAACATTGTGCTCACCAACTCGCGAAAGGTTGTATTTGCTCCATCTTTTGATGAAGTTTTGTTTATAAAACCTTGAATCCATATAAGACACACATGTCATTAGACACAATCCATGTCATTAGAATCAATGAATCCATGGAATTAGACACAACGTGCACACATGTGCAGGCCAATGTTTTTTTTTTTTTTTTTTCAGACCCGCGGTAGGTGTCACGTGACCGCGGTATTGCAGTAATGCGGTAACCGTCTGGTCTGGTTGCCAATTGCCGCTTGCAACAAATTAAAGGCACTGATGTTTGCCAACAGAACAACAACTGGCTCTGCAACCCTACCTGAAGTCATTACTTCAGACCTACGTGCCCACCAGAAGCTTGCATTCTGCAAGTGAACGGAGCATTGTCGTGCTACCCCAAAGAGGCAAAAAAATCACTTTCACAGACCTTTACCTCAGTCTTTAGCTGAGTGCTGTCAATCATTGCCTGATCAACACCATTGGTTTAATTTAAAGTCTTTTTGAATTGCAATGCAGATTTTTTTCAAATAGGACGATATGCCAGCTATGGGAGATCATGGAACATCATGGAACGTCTCTGTTCATGGTATGTAAACACTCACATTTAACTTGTTGCCATGAGAAATAGATGTCGTTCACTCAACATATGAAGCTGTGGTCACAAGAAAAATACATTGTTCCCTCAACACAGGGTATCGATGCCACGACTTTACATCGCGTGGCCACAACATAATGATGTCGTTACCTCGACAAAATGATCTCGTGGCCCTGACTTTCACGTTTCCATGAGTTAATACGTTAATATGTTGTGGCATAAACTAAGTGAATGACAAAACTAAGTGAACCGAACATGTCCCTTCCTGGTCACCGTACGTTTTAAATAGTTTAAGGCCATTTTGCGATTAATGTTCTTCTTACTTCTTTGGTAAGAAAATACTGAAAAATCACATGCTTGAATATAAGAAAGGAATCGAGCTCAAGCATTCCTCATACTAACCATGTTCAGCCAGGTAATATTATACACAGTGTGCATGAGGTACAGTGGTTGCTGTATAAGAGAATGCAGTGTAAACCTCCCAATGACTGTACACAGGCCTCTGGCTTCATCAGGTTCAACCACTGTGACACTTTTAAACACGCCAATCTGCAAAGCCTCACATTAATATGCAAATCAGATCCATTTTTTCCAAGCACGACAAGGAAAAAAAGAAATAAAAAAGTTCCTAAGAAACACAATGCATATTTCATGCTCCATGTGCTTCTGCAGAATGATCAACTGGAATTTAATTGGTTTGGACATTATAGTTTTAAAAATTTAAAGGCGTTAGTGAGAGAGACAGCTTATACGACTTCAATAAGGCAGCCGTATTAACCGTCACGGGATCACACGCTCTCGAGACAGACATGCGCCGAGTCTATGACCTTTCACATTCATACGGTGGGTTACTCGTCAACAGGCGGAGAACAGGTCAGAGCTTCCTGATCGGCCCTCATGAATATTGTAATGACCTGCTCAGCGTCGGCCGCGTCTCAATACATGGCTGAGCTTTAAGGGAGCGGGTGACATGACACAAGCATAAGGCAGGGACGAGACCCACGGTCCCCGAGCCCACTCATTAACCCTTCTCAGTCCCGGAACATCAGCCCACATGAGAGACAGAGACAATGTTTAATTGGTCCATGTGATATTTGGAGTGAGCAGCCTCAGGCTCAGGCGGGTGTAGAACAGCTGCTGCCTGTGACATAATGAGGGTAGATGTGAAACCCAACAGGATTATTGAATAGACGAGACTTGATGACTTGTGAGAGGAGAGGACAGGTGAGCCATGAATAACTGTGTCCGTTTCTGAAGAAAATTTGAGTGGTGCTTGACTGTGCAAATCTCTGCCACAATGTCTCAATGTGATGTAGCTGGATACCAGTTGCTATGCACTTGATAATGTGTTTTGAGTGATTGGCAAGACATTGCTAGGGTGGTTACTGACTGAGCCAAGTCAAAATAATCTGTATCATTCATGTTTGTGTCACAAATGATGGGGGAGGAGGCAGTTTGAGATTCTGTTTGTACCAAATATAAAATAGAGTTTTATACAATCAAAAATAACGTATACAATCAAAAAAAGATGATCTACTAACGTGGTCTACTGACGATTGCACCTCTCATGCTTGCAAAATTCTAGCATGTTTTCCCCTAATTATTGTCATTTGGGCATTTCCATTCATGCACAAAATACATGGCGCTGTCAATGCAAATTGAGGTATTTGCTCCTATAAAATGATAAACATAATAGTAATCCTGAAAGTCATTTTGGAAATGTCAATTGCAAGAAAAAATTTATAAAATGAAAAGGAAGGTATTACTTTGATTAAAGGTCCTGTTCTTCGTGATCCCATTTTTCAAACTTTAGTTAGTGTGTAATGTTGCTGTTAGAGCATAAATAATACCTGTAAAATGATAAAGCTCAAAGTTCAATGCCAAGCGAGATATTTTATTTAACAGAAGTTCCCTTTCAAAGCCTACAACGAACGGCCGGTTTGGACTACATCCTGGTATTTCCTGCTTTAATTACGTCAGTAGAGCAGTTTGTCGACTAACCTCCGCCCACAAGAATACGCGAAAAAGGGGGCGTGGTCTTGTTGCTCCCTCGTGGAGAAGAGGAAGTGTTGCGTTCGGTTCGGTTCGGTTTGGTTGCGTTTGTCGCCATGTCGTTCAGACGCTGTTATTTTCATCCCGGAGTCAAATCACCTTTGTTTGGCCTTCAGGGGCTGTAGTTTGAGCGCGTTCATCTCCCCGTTATGGTAAGAGGCGTGACCTTCCCGGGCAACGTGTGTAAGCTGCTGTCGAATCACAACACGGGAACCGCTGGCACAATCAGAACTCGTTACGTATTTCTGAAGGAGGGACTTCATAGAACGAGGAAATTCTCAGGCCGTTTTGAGGACAGTGAAAACAGCAGTATACAGATAAGTAAATTGTGTGAAAAATACTGTTTTTTTACACATGAAACATGAACACATGTTATATTGCACACTGTAAACACAATCAAAGCTTCAAAAAAACACGAAAAACGGGACCTTTAACAACAGATAATGCATGCACATAATGCTGCTGAAATGCATACTGTAATCTGACATTCAATCCTTTTCTGTTAACAGCTTGTTTATTTAATATTATTTAGAATCCAAAACCTTAATTGTGCACTGTGTAAATTTCTAGTGGTGAGGTTGCGAATTACACCCGTCCACCACTCATCCCTCCTTTTCGAAGCACATAGAGAAGCTACAGTGGCCGACACAGGACAAAAATGTTGTCGTCAGAGACAATAGAGAGTAGCTAGCACTCTGTAGAGCAGTTTGTCAATTTAGGGCTACTGTAGAAACATGGCGGCACAAAATGTAAGGGACCCACGATGTATGTAGAAATGGTTCATTCTAAGGTAATAAAAACATAACGGTTCATTATGTAAGTTCTTTATACACCACTGAAAACATAGTTATGTATATTATATTGCATTTCTGTCAATAGATCCTCATAAATACTACACACTGCACCTAACTGAATGTAATATTGGATGTTCACAGAAAAGACATGTCATACAACTTTGTATTATATGACATGTAAAAATTACTCTAACCCTAACCCAAACCACAACATGATAACTACAGTATAGGTTACAATCAGGAGTATAGGCAGAAAGTTGGAACTGACTAAAAGGGCCCCAGAGCTATTATTGAGCTTGACACGCAAGAACAAAATATAAAATATATATTTGTCGGGTGAACTATCCCTATAAAAGTTGCGATATACTATCAAAATCAAAGAACAAACTGCGGTGAAGTCATTTACTGTAGAACAAAATCAAGCCAAAACAAAGTTTGTTGCTGGAGTTCGACACAGCTTGTTGGCTGGTAAACACTGTTGAACTACCATTGGTCAGTAGCAGTTATGTAATAGGTACACTCTAAAAAATACTGGGTTCTTTGACATGGAGATCTTCTCCGGTGAATTTCTTCTGTTCAGTCCATACACTGTAAGAAAAAATCAGGTCTCCAATTGAACATTTTCTAGTGACCGATCACATAAAAAATTTTTAGTTGGCCAAATTGAATTTCTTGAATTTTAATTGAATTAAATTGCATCAATTCACAGAAATTCAATTTGGCCAACTGAAAAATTTAGATGTGCATTTTTTTTACAGTGTAGAGGTCAAACGCGAGTAAAAACATGAACTGAAGTCTATTTTAAAAAGTGCTGAGAGAATGGCTAGAGAGAATTGCAGAGCTTTTGCAAACATTCATCAACATTGATAAATATGATCATATGCTTTCTGCTGTTTTCTCACCGCTGTCATTTTTCTTGTGCGTTTATTTTCTTATTGAGAGGAAAGCGAGAAGCGCATATTTACACATTCATCTAAATGTGGGCTAAACATCTAAACGTCTGGATGTTGCTAACAGTAAATTGTTGCGAAGGTATTTCAAACTTATTTTTACCCCTAAGTGAAGAACGGAAAAACTTTGTATATCTGGGCAATAAGCATATAAGCATTCTTTGAGCATATATTATACATTTGTGTAATACAAATCTCTGCTTTGCAATTGTGGTGTTAATAAACTGTAATACATTCACAAAGTGCACACACAATTTGTTAGAATAAGTACCCTTAATATGGGATCTTGATGAACAGAATATTATGTAGAAAACACTGTCCATTGCAAGGTACAAAATACTTAGCCCAGCAACAAGAGGAACATCATGGCAACAATATTACACCAATATTAATACCATTTTCACTACAGTTGATAAATGGGACGAAAAAAGGTGCCAGCTGTGTTTGTGTAAAACAAGAGAGAGCAGTGTGATATGAGAGACAGGAATGTAGTGCTGGTTTGAGATATACAGCAATGCCTTAAAGTATTTGAAAAAAATTATTATAAAACATTATATTTCCCTCCCTGTCGGCCAGGAACTGTCAATCTGTTCAATCTGGATACTCACTAAACTAGTTGAGACAGAAGTTGAACAGCTCAAACCAACAGAGCGACAGTACTGACGCCTTTCCTATGAATGTCTTATACTTAAAGATACAGTAGCAAACATTACCGCTGAAATAATTACTGACATCTGCAGTCAGTGATATCTCAGACCGGCATGGCACTAAAGGTTACTGACTGCTGTCTCTAAATCCAGTATGTATGGAAAACAGAGATTTAATCGCTACAGTCAAGATCATTCCAGATGTCTCAGCAAGGTCTTACGTCCACCATCTGCACCACAATCTTTGCATTATATGTATTCTCAGCTCATCTCAACTATTACAGTGTCTTACAGTCACGGCCTGTATTTTATCAGCATCTGTATTCCCTGGGAATCAAACCCATGATCTTGGTGTTGCTGGTGTCATGCTCTAGCAGCTGGCCTATTTATTTGAACTGTCAGGAGCAGCACTATCTACACTCAAAAAAATATTTTGGTCTAAATATAAGTTTTATGTATTTGAATTACATTACAATTTTCCATCCATTTGGACTACATAGTTTTAACATAAACAAACAAATAAACTTAATGTGATTCATATTTGTCAGTCAAACGTAAATGAAATAGGTAAGTTTTATGTAATGGTACACAGAAAAATGCCCATGATAAATTAACACAGCCTAGTGCACACTACTGAGATAAAGTACCATTGAAGCAGTGTTCAAGTTAATGAGATAATTGAGTGATGATTGAGAATTAATTATGAACACCTGATGATAATGAGCAGAATCACTGACGGAAAGAGAAACACAAGAACTACAACTGACTTCAGCCACAGCCTTAGATGAAATCAACTGAAGATAAAAGAAGACATTAAATCTGAAGATCTTGGCAGAAGAGGATTAAACAACTCCACAAAGAGCATTACCAGCTTCACACATTATTAACCAGACTGACTTTATTTCTGTAATTTTCTGTTTATAGTTTTGTTTGAAGTCACCATGCTGGAGATCAGTGTCTGCTTTAGTTGGGCTCTTAACTCTTTAACTATATATATATATACACATATATATTGTATATATATATACAAAAGGGGATGATGGACAGAGGCCAATGGGCAAATTTGGCCAGGATGCCGGGGTTACACCCCTACTCTTTATCGAAGGACAAGGATTTTTAATGACTGCAGAGAGTCAGGACCTCAGATTAACGTCTCATCCGAAGGACGATGTTTGTTACAGTATAGTGTCCCCATCACTATACTGGGGCGTTAGGACCCACACAGACCACAGGGTGAGCGCCCCCTGCTGGCCTCACTAACATCTCTACCAGCAGCAATCTAGTTCCCCTTCGAGGGAACTCGCACTGCGTCGTCGAGCGACGACACTCTGGGAACGCCCACAGCGTTCATTTCGGGCACGGACACACACCTTTTGTGTGTGCAATGTCTGGGCGTGCAGCACGCTAGGGCGGCTCTCGAGGGAGCCGCCTGTAGCGAGTGTGAAAAGCTGCCGCTCAAGGTATTGCGCTCACGGCTGGCCGTGTTCAATGAGACCGGCCAAGCCCGCGAGCCCCAGGGTTCTGGGCCCGCTGTTGCTGAGGCACAGCGGCGCCGTAGATCATGGGGCTCGCAGCGGGACCTCGTGACAGAATATGGGACTGCTGAGGCACTTTCCCTATCCTCGTCTGAGGACTCCGATGTTCTTCCGGCCCGTGTGGAAGCCCGCGATGAACCCGACGTTTCAGCTATCTGGCTCCGAGGAGTCGGATGTGCTGAGCGTCGAGGCGGGTGCAGTGGAGCCTGAGCCATCGCTTCACGCACCCGCTCCAGAGGAGCTAGTGGAGGTTTTGACCCGCGCCGTGGCCAAGTTAAACATCGATTGGCCACAGGAAGAACCGGAAATCCAGCCGCCCAGTAAGCTGGATGAACGGTTCTTCAGGCGCAGGCCTCAACCTCCACGCCGGGGTCTGCCTTTTTTCCCGGACCTACACAATGAGTTGTGTAGGTCCTGGGATAAACCCTATTCGGCCAGACTCACCAGCCCTCCAGTACTCGACTTCGGTAACGTACTGGGGGCGGCCGAACAGGGTTATGGGACACAGCCGATGGTAGAGGAAGCTCTCGCGAGCTACCTCTCTCCCGAGGCCGCTTCGTCCCTTAAGACCCCGGTATTGCCCTCCAAACCAGCGCGCGATACATCAGCGCTGGTAGGGAGGGCATATATGGCGGCTGGGCGGGCTGGTAGTTGCCTGCACACTATGGCGGTGTTGCAGGCCTACCAGGCCGACCTCCTCAAGGAGCTCGACGAGGGCGGGGGCCCGTCTCCGGACGATGTCCTCGAACTAAGGAAGGCCACCGATTTGTCTCTCCGCATCGCCAAGGAGACGACCCGTTCCATCGGCCGCTCCATGGCGGGTATGGTGTGTGTGGAGAGACATTTATGGTTAAACCTGTCGGGGATGAAGGAGAGAGAGAAACACTTTCTCCTAGATTCCCCGGTCTCGCCTTCTGAGCTTTCCGGCGGCGCGGTTTACACCGTCGTCGAGAGGTTCCAGGAGGTGAGAAAGTAGGCGGCGGCCTTCCAACAATATCTCCCTCGTTGATCCAGCTCCTCGGGGAAGGCTGTCTCAAAGGGACAGCCTCGGCCGTCTACTAGCTCCTTGCACCGGCAGGTGCAGAAAGAGATCGTTGCTTCTCGCGCCCCTCCTGAGGGAGCTTGGCAAAAGAGGCGGCGCTCTCGTGGCAAGCCTTTCGAGCCTAAGGTCGATCTGAGGACCGTCCTTCAGGCGAAGAAGACTGCCATTAAGCGGTCCTAGCTGCGGCTGGATCGCTGAGAGCTGCCCCCCGGGATGGAACGACCGAGGTCGTCATCCCCCCGGAGCTCTCGGGAGATCAGTGCTGTGTTCCCGCCGTCACAGACGCTTCGGGCCTCACTGATCTCCCGCACACGCGTGCTGTCTTCGCTGCCTCCAACAGGACTTGCGGCTGGACAGCAAACGTGTGCACCCACCGAAAATCGTTCGAACAAGGCTCGGTTGACACCCGAGGCCAGCCTCGAGAGGCTGGTTCCCTTAGTAGATTATCTTGGCGCATGGACATGCCTTCCGAGTGTATCTACATGGGTCCTGCAGACTGTAGAGCTGGGTTACAGACTACAGTTCGGTTCTCCTCCCCCGAAGTTCAACGGGGTGGTCCGGACTGTGATCGGCCCAGAGCAGGTTCGGGTTATGGAACAAGAAGTACAGGCCCTGTTAGCCAAGGAAGCCATAGTGCGGGTTCCGTTGGCGAACAGGGACTCCGGGTTCTACAGCCGGTACTTTATAGTTCCCAAGAAGGATGGTGGGTTGTGTCCGATAATAGATCTCATGCTCCTGAATCGGTCTCTGAGGAGATTCAGGATGCTCACAATTCCAGCCATCGTGAGTCAGATCCAGTCCGAGGACTGGTTTGTCACGATAGATCTAAAGGACGCATACTTCCATATTTCCATCCTTCCAACCCACAGGAAGTTCCTGAGGTTCGCTTTCGGGGGCGAAGCGTACCAATATCGGGTTCTTCCCTTCGGCCTGGCACTCTCCCCTCGCACCTTCACCAAGTGTATGGATGCAGCACTGGCTCCGCTGAGACTCCAGGGCATCCGTATACTAAATTACATCGATGACTGGCTCATACTGGCCAGATCGCGAGGTGGCGGTTCGGCATCGAGATGTCGTTCTGGCCCACATAAGGTGCTTGGCGCTGAGACTCAACACGAAGAGAAGCGTGTTGACGCCCTCCCAGAGGACCGAGTCGTATGGGATTACACGTCGATGCGGGCACGTATGTCTCCCGCGCGCGTGGAATCCATACTGGCGACGGTCTCAAGAGTGAAGCCAGGCCGCAGCCTCACTGTGAAGCAGTTCCAGAGACTGCTGGGGCTCATGGCAGCAGCGTCCAACGTGATACCATTTGGCCTGCTGCACATGAGACCCCTACAGTGGTGGCTGAGGGCCAAGGGGTTTTCCCCGAGGGGAAATCCGTTTCGTATGATCAGGGTAACGCGCAGATGCCTTCGTTCCCTCGTCATATGGCGCAAACCTTGGTTCCTGTCCCAGGGGCAAGTGCTGGGAGCATCATGTTGCCGGAGAGCCGTTTCAACAGATGCCTCCCTCAATGGTTGGGGCGCGGTCATGGAAGGCCGCTTTGCGAGAGGTCTGTGGGAGACCCGGCATTCTTCATGGCACATCAACTGCCTGGAGATGCTGGCGGTCTACAAAGCTCTGAGGAGCTCTTACCCGGACCTCCGCGGCCACCATGTCCTGATACGCTCAGACAACACTTCGGTTGTCGCGTATCTCAATCACCAGGGGGGTTTGAGGTCGCGCCCTCTATGCAGACTGGCGCATCAAATCCTCCTGTGGTCCCAGGGGAAGTTATCGTCCCTCAGGGCGATGTACATTCCCGGGGACCAAAATCAGGGAGCAGACATCCTGTCGAGGCAGGGGCTGAGGCCCGGGGAGTGGCGACTCCACCCAGAGGTGGTGGAGGCCATGTGCGAGAGATTCGGCCCAGTGGAAGTGGACTTGTTCGCGTCTCGAGAGACGCCCCACTGTCCACTGTGGTTCTCTCTCAGGCATCCAGCCCCGTTGGGACTGGACGCCATGATGCAGACGTGGCCGAGGCTGCGTCTGTACGCATTTCCCCCGATCGCTCTGCTCCCGGGAGTTCTGGAGCGGGTCCGCCGGGAGGGCATCAGCCTGCTCTTAGTAGCACCCCGGTGGCCCACTCGAGTATGGTTCTCGGACATCATAGCTCTGCTAGACGGCTCTACGTGGCAGGTTCCTCTGAGGAGGGATCTGCTATCTCAGGCAGGGGGCACAATATTTCACCCCCGGCCAAAGTTGTGGAGCCTCTGGGTCTGGCCCCTTAGGGGGCTCGGTACCTAGAGGCGGGCCTGTCAGCAGAGGTCGTCGAGACCTTACTCAGCTCCAGGGCTCCTTCTACCAGGAGACTGTACAGCCTCAAGTGGAATGTATTTTCCACTTGGTGTAGAGAGCGTGAGGTGGATCCAGTTAACTGCCCAGTGGCTTCAGTGCTGGAGTTCCTCCAAGATCGCTTCTCCGCTGGTCTTACCCCGTCCACCCTGAAGGTGTACGTGGCTGCCCTTGGGACTTTACACGCACCTCTAGGTGATGGACCTTTGGGGAAGCACCACCTGGTTGTACAGTTCCTCCATGGGGCTCGGAGGATGAGGCCGGTAGCTCGCTCCAGAGTCCCAACCTGGGACCTGGCGGTGGTTCTGGAAGGGCTGGCTGAGGCCCCCTTCAAGCCACTGGAGCTGGCTGAGCCTAAGAACCTGACCCTGAAGGTGGCCTTTCTCCTCGCTATTACCTCTCTGAGGAGAGTGGGAGATCTCCAGGCCTTGGCGGTCACGCCAACCTGCCAGGAGTTTGCCCCCGGCGGAGTAAGGGCCATCCTTCACCCTAGACCGGGTTACATTCCCAAGGTTCCATCTCAGGGAGCCCGGTCTCTGGTTCTTCAGGCTTTCCATCCCCCTCCCCACCTGACGGCGGAAGAGGGGAGACTTCATCTGCTCTGCCCGGTCAGAGCTCTGAGTATTTATCTAGAGAAGTCTTCCCATTGGAGAAGGTCAGACCAGTTGTTGGTGTGCTTTGGCTCACCCAAGAAGGGGCTGCCTGCGTCAACTCAGACGATCAGTAACTGGATCGTCCAGGCTATAGCCACGGCTTATAGGGTGCGCAATTTGCCTTCACCCATGGCCGTGAGGGCCCATTCCACCAGGAGCATGGCTTCATCAGTGGCCCTCCTTTCTGGCGTCTCGCTTCAAGAGGTATGTGAGGCGGTCGGGTGGGCCACCCCGCACACCTTCATACGTTTTTACAGTCTGCACCTCCCGGTGACGCCTGGTGCTCGAGTTCTTGCGTCCTGAGTGTGCCTGGGTTTCCAGCTTCACACTGGGACGTGGGGGTGATTTCGGTGTGGCCTAGTGGGTATTAACGTTCCCAGAGTGTCGTCACTCGACGACGCAGTGCGAGTTCCCTCGAAGGGGAACGTCTCGGGTTATGACTATAACCCTTGTTCCCCGAGAAGGGAACGAGACACTGCGTCTCGTCGCCACACCTATCACGGCTAGAGCGCTTGCTTCATCGCAAAAGAGCTAGTGTGTGTTTGCATCAGCTTCCTTTTTGTATCTTCCGGGTATGCCGTCATCTACTACGTCACGACGCACCACCAATCAGATTGGCATGATTTCATTCATACTTCAGATGCGTAACGCTGTGGGCGTTCCCAGAGTGTCGTCACTCGACGACGCAGTGTCTTGTTCACTTCTCGGGGAACAAGGGTTATAGTCATAACCCGAGACGTTTTCCCATTTGGTCTCCCATCCAGGTACTGACCAGTCTTGCATGGGCTACAGGGTGATATGGCTGCTTGAAGCAAAATCCTCAGATGCCATGTCTGTAATTTATAGCAAAAAAAATCTAGCATGAATTCGATCTCAAACTAATTCAATAAAATAAGTTAATACTCCACCACCTGCGTGACATCATTAACCAACATGGTTGAACGACAGATTTGCGACAATATGGTTTTGAGAAACAGTCGGGACTAGCTAGTTGATTTCTTCAACGATGCATCGTACTATGGTAGTAAAGCAGTGAGTTACGTCGTTGTACGGGAAATGCACCCCAGACCGATTTTATGTCTGCCAGATGTTTGTAAAAGACATATGAAGTAGCAAAGGAAGATAAAGCGAAATTACATCAGATGATGAAGGTTACCTGTTGATGACTTTATAATCATCATGAAATCGACTGTTGTCATTTGATTCTAACAATTGCGATATTAACGCATTTTCATTACAAACCCTGTGTCCCTGCAACATGAGATCAAGGAGTATTATAACAAACAATCAGTTAGAAGATTTTTAACAAACGTGCTCACAAAGTTAATCCACAGTGATATGCCGACACACACAAACATCATCAATCAGCACATGAATCTCAACAATGGTGACAATCAAAAATGCCATGTTGCAATGCATGCTGGGTACCAGCATAATACAGAACTCCCAGCATGCATTGTAGCACGAATAAATTATGCAGCTGAATTGTCCTATTATTTTGTTTAATTGTAAATATTTAATTTTATTTTTTGTAGTTTTTTTGTGACATTTAGTAGCTTTTTGTAATGTCCAGAGTTGATCTGACTATTTGAATATTTTGTTGACTGTCACATTAATGAGATTCATATGCTGATTCTTGATGTCTGTGTTTATCTGAATGTCCTTATAGATTAACGTTTTGTGCTTTATTAAAATCTTCTAACTGATTGTTATAATACTGCTGGATATCATGCTTCAGTAACATAGAATTTGTAGTGTAAATGTATTATTTACACAACACACTGGTTAGACACAAACAACACCAGGCAATTTCATCATCATTTCACTTCATTTGCTACTACAAATGTGTTTTACAAACACACTGTCACTGCAGCCAAAAATGACAAGAATGAATTAAGAGTTAAGAGCTCAACTAATGGAAACACTGATCACTGTTAGGTGACTTCAAATGAAACACATTAGAGTTAAACCTCTGTTAATTCTCAATAAGAGCTTCTGTAGACATCTGACAGAAATAAAGTCAGTCTGGTTAGTAATGCGTGAAGATGGTATTACAGTTTGAGGAGTTGTTTAATCCTCATCTGCTGAGATCTTCAGAGATTTAATGTCTTTATCTTCAGTTGATTTCATCTAAAGCTGTGGCTGAAGTCAGTTGTAGTTGTCTTTCTGCTTGTCTCTTTTTCTGTTCTCTTCTTTCCTTCAGGGATTCTGCTTGTTAACAAGCTTAGTAAGGCTTAGATGACTCCGTGTTTATTATACGCAGATTTTGTGGCTCAGATAAGGTCCAATCTGTTTTTTTTTTTTTTGCTCTTGGCTGACATGTGGCAATGCTATGGCCTGCTTGTGGCCCAGATCTGGCAAACAGGAGTTGGACACCTACACTCTCAGAAAATAAAGTACATCATTGTACCTTTGGGGGTACAATGGCTTGTCACTGGGGCTGTACCCTTAAGGGTAAATTTTTGTACCGCTAAGTCAGGGTTAGGCAAGTTCGATCCTAGAGAGCTGATGTCCTGCAGAGTTTAGCTCCAACCCTACAAAGCCACCATAGTATAAAACTAATGCCCCCCAGCATGCATTGCAGCATTAAGTATGTCACCATTGTTGAGATTCATATGCTGATTCTTGATATCTGCCAAAAAGCCAAGTGTCTACATGCCCAACGAAAACAAACACTGATCACAATAATGGTGACCACATATTTCCGATAAAACCAACATCTAAACCTCTGTTAATTCTCACTAAGAGCTTCTATAGATGTTTTTCTGGGTTGGAACCAAACTCTGCAGAACAGCGACTCACTAGGACCAAACTTGTCTGCCAATGGTTAAATGTAGGAGTAGTTGTGTACCTTTAAATGTACAGTTATACGTTTTGTTCCCCAAGGAAATTTTTTTTACCTCCACTGTACCTTTTTGTTATGAGAGTGTAAGGGCTGAAATGGCCTTCAACAAAACAAAGCTGATCGTCTCAGCTTAAAATCTCATATTGAAATTAAACCAACTTTCATTGAGATCTAGTAATGGATCAAAACTGACCATTATTAAAAACTCGGAATGAAATGAAACCACCTGTCATTGAGATCTTGCATCGGAGCAAAACCGACCATCATTGAAATCTCGTAACCGAACAAATTTAGTTTTTTTCCATCATTGAAATCTCAGAACCGAACAAAACTGACCGTCACTGAAATGTCGCAACCAAACTAAATCTCTAAATTTAAAAATACAGACTGACACTGACAAACCTACTGTCATTGAGGTTTACTTGCACAGCTCTCACTAGCTTGACACGTTCACATTTATATAGGAATATGTACGTGTTCACAATATAGAATACAACCATGAATTTGATATGTAATGGTATTTTTATCTTCATGCCTAAATATTGTATCAATTTATATCCATACATGGTCAATGCATATATTGCACTGCATTGAAAAATATAAGTAGCTATAAGTAATATAAATATAAGAGATCCAGCGCGAGGAAAGGAAGAGCCACAAACAGCAGAGAACCCATCCTACCACTGCTTCCCCCATAGTACCCACCACGGACTACACTTGCAGCAAGTGCGGCAGGAGCTTCAGCTCCCGCATCGGTTTATTCAGCCACAGCCGGTGCTGCTGCCCCACAATTAATTACATACTCAGGTACAGACTCCATTGTCTCTAGAGACAGAAGGATGCCATACATATATTTTTGTTACATCGGGGCGTCTGTGGTTGAAGAGCATTTGAGGAGGCCTGCAGCACCAGCCAGCAGTGGTCAACCTAAAGCTTTCGCATGCACTCCCACCGAAGCTAAGCAGGGTTGAACCCGGTCTTTATCTGGATGGGAGACCTCCTTGGAGACTGGGTAGCTGCTGGAAGAGGTGTTAGAGAGGCCAGCAGGTCTGATCAACCTGTGGTCTGAGTGGGTCCTAACGCCCCAGAACAGTCGCAATAAGCTGTATTGTATAAAAGGTAACCTTGGTGTAAAATAGCCCCTACAGCACATAACATATCGCCCAACGCCCCAGTACAGTCGACATAAACTGTACTGAATAAAGGGTTAAAATAAACCCCAGAATATAAGGGGTGTAACCCTGGGGCAAAAATAATCCCACATCACAAATTATACTTGATTTAGTTCTTACAACTTACATGGGTGCACTCTATTTATTTATTTTTTTGCATTACTATTTTTAATGTTTTTGAAAAAAGTATCTTATGCTCATCAAGCCTATTTCTTTGATCAAATATACAGAATGAAACAGTAATATTGTGAAATATTATTACAATTTAAAATAATGGTTTTCTATGAATATACTTTCAGTATGAATATGAATATACTATGAATATACTTTTTTGAATTTTCATCAGCCATTACTGCAGTCTTCTGTCACATGATCCTTCAGAAATCATTCTAATATGCTGATTTATTATATATTATTATATTATATTATATTATATTATATTATATTATATTATATTATATTATATTATATTATATTATATTATATTTATTATTTTATTATATTAAATTGGAAACAGTTGTTCTGCTTAATATTTTTTTGAAGCTGTGATACTTTTTTCAAGATTCATTGATGAATAAAAGGTTAAAAAGAACAGATTTTTTTTCAAAATCGAATTATTTTCTAACAATATAAGATCCCTTTTTTCATCAATTCATTAATTCAGTTCATTTTTACTGAATACAATTATTCATTTCTTTAAAAAAAACAAAGAAAAACTGACCCCAAACTTTTGAACTTTTGTATTGTTACAAAATATTTTTATTTTTAATAAACGCTGTTCTGTTTTCATTTTTTATTCATCAAAGAATCCTGAGCTTACAGGTTACAAGATTTAAAAAAGACATACTTATTTCAACTTCTTTAGTGGTGTAGTCAGTAAAGCACAGTGCTTAAAGATCTGTTTTGACACGATAGACCCGGGTTCGAATTCGCCTTTTTTCAAGCTCGCTCTTCTCACTTTTTCCATCACATATCACATAGGAAAGGCATTTACTTTCAATAAAAATTAAGAAAAAAGTGGAAATAAAGTGCCTAAAAAAATGTTTAATAATAATATTTATTGGGTAGGGTTAGGATAGGTGTAGGGAGGTATTTTATTGTCCCAGAGGTGGCATCCATTTAATAATTTTAATAAATATAATAATTTACACTATGCTATTATTGTATCCTGTTAATGTACAACAATACTGGGGTGCAAATATTATGTATCTGTCAAAATAAAGTATAAACAGCATCTAATTACACATATTGCAAATAATTTCTACTTTTCATGGTGTAAATAGCATCTATTGTTATTTGCACTTTCAAAATTATAATAATATTTCACAATATTAATATATTATTATATTAATATTATTAATATTATTATTTTATTTATAATTTTATTTATTTTTTATCAAATAAATGCTGGCTTGATGTACCGCTATATATGAGACATTTCAAAAACATAAAAAAAAAAACAAATTTTTCCAAACTTTTGACTGGTGCTATGGATTACAGGTTCAGTCATTGCACAGCATTACAAATATTACGATCAATTATACTGGGTACACAATACCACATCTGTCAGTGAGGTTTCCAGGTGTTCCTGCAAGCAATAAAAGACATATCATCTTAATCATTTACATCCATCTTGTCTCCACAAACTTAATAAATTCTAAGGGTATAATCAGGTGTAATTTCTGTGTCAGTCGGCTTTGTTCAATTACGAGATTTCAACGACGTCCAGTTTTGTTCAGTTACAAGATTTAAATGATGGTAAGTTTTGTTTGGTTACGAGATTTTAATGAGAGTCGTTTTTTCGGTTGGAGATTTCAAAGACTGTCAGTTTCATTTCGCTAGGATATTTCAATGACGGTCAGTTTCTTTAAGTTATGAGATTTCAAAGACAATCAGCATTGTTCGGTTATGAGATTTCAGTGATGGACAGTTTTGTTTGGTTATAGTTTTGTTCTGTTAGAAGATTTCAATGATGGTCCGCTTTGTTCTGTTATGAGATTTCAGGGACACTTGGGTTTATTTGGTTATGAGATTTCAATGATGGACAGTTTTATTCGGTTACGACTTTTGCTCCTTGCCGAAATTTCAAAGATGGCCTGTTTTATTCGGTTACGAGATCTCAATTAGTAGGTTTAATTTTATTACGAGATCTCAGTGATAGTGGGTTTTGTTCATCCGTTCCACTACGAGATCTCAATGACGGTTGGTTTTGTTCTGTTATAAGATTTCAATGACAGTATGTTTTTCAGTGTCAGTCAGTTTTGTTCAATTACAAGATTTCAATGACGGTCACTTTTGTTCAGTTACTAGATTTCAATGACAGTCAGTTTTGTTTGGTTACAATTTTTTTTATATTCAAATGACAATATTGAAACAGGTTATTTCATGATGAGTACAAAAGCTTCAACAGGTGACCATCATCACTTAATCTCATTTTACTTTAGCTTTCTTTACGACAGCAAACGTATTTGACAAACACACAATCACAGCAGCCAAAACATGGCAATTGTATAAGAGTAAAGAGCCCAACTAATTGAAACACTGATCACTGTTATGGTGACTTCAAATGAAACACATTAGAGTTAAACCTCTGTTAATTATCAATAAGAGCTTCTGTAGACCAGGGGTTCTCAACCCTGGTCCTCAAGGCCCACTGTCCTACAGAGTTTAGCTCCAACCTTGATCAAACGCACCTGCCTGTAGCTTTCTAGTAGTCTTGAAGAGCTTAATTAGCTGGTTCAGGTGTGTTTGATTAGGGTTGGAGCTAAACTCTGTAGGACAGTGGGCCTCGAGGACCAGGGTTGAGAACCCCTGCTGTAGACGTCTGACAGAAATAAAATCAGTCTGGTTAGGAATGCGTGAAGCTGGTAATGCAGTTTGTAGAGTTGTTTAATCCTCATCTGCTGAGATGTAATGTCTTCTTTTATCTTCCGTTGATTTTATCTAAGGCTTTGTCTGAAGTCAGTTGTAGTTCTTGTATTTCTGCTTGTCTCTTTTTCTGTTCTCTGCTTTCCTTCAGTGATTCTCCTTGTTAATTAAAGCTGAGATGACTCCATATTTAATATACACCAATTTTGTGGCTCAGAAAATTTCCAGTTCTGGTTTTATTTCTTTGCTCTTGGCTAACATGTGGCATTGTTTACATTTTTTATTCATCAAAGAATCCTGATCTTATTCACAGGTTACAAGATTAAAAAAAGACATTTATTTCAACTTCTTCAGTGGTGTAGCCAGTAAAACACAGTGCTTAAAGAGTATGTTTTGACACGATCGACCCGGGTTCAAATCCGCCTTTTTTCAAGCTCGCTCTTCTCGCTTTTCCCATCACATATCACATCGGAAAGCCATTTGTATACTTTCAATAAAAATTAAGAAAATGTTCTAAAAGTGGAAATAAAAAGCCTAGCGAAATGTTTAATAATAATATTGCTATGGCCTGCTTGTGGCCCAGATCTGGCAAACAGGAGTGGTCAACCCAAGTGCCATCATTCCATGCAGCTTGTGGGCCAGATCAGCATTCCACATGTGCCAGATGTGGGCCAGATCTGGGCCTACACAATGGTGAAATCTGGGCGCGGATGAATCTAATGTTTTGAGGAGTTTGTGTGGCTGTTAGTCACCGCACCGCACTCTCAGAAAAAAAGGAAATAAGGAGGTACAATTTTGTTCCTTGGGGAACAAAACGTATAACTGTACCTTTAAAGGTACACCATTGATCCTTAGGATACAATTAAATCACTGGCAGGCAAGTTCGGTCCTTGTCAGTCACTGCAGAGTTTGGCTCCAACCCTGAAAGACGTCTATAGAAGCTCTTATTGAGAATTAACAGAGGTTTAGATGTTGGTTTCATAGAAAATACTTGGTCACCATTATGGTGATTAGTGTTTTAGTTGGGCAGTTTGACTCTTGGCTTATTAAGTGAGTTTGTGGTTTTGAAACACATAAATATTAATAAATGATATTCACCAACAATACTTTCTTGCTATAGATCAGACCTTCTGAATTTGATTCTGATTCTAGGGAGAAAAATGATTAGACGCGCACAGATATCAAGAATCAGCATATGAATCTCAACAATAGTAACACTTAATGCTGCAATGCATACTGGGAGCCATGAGTTTTATACTGTGGTGGCTTAGTAGGGTTGGAGCTAAACTCTGTAGGACATCAGCTCTCTAGGACCGAACTTGCCTACCCCTGACTAATGCTGCGTTCACACCAAACGCGAATAGAGCGTCTGGCGCGAGTGATTTCAATGTTAAGTCAATGGAAAGGCGTGTTGACGCACGTCTGGAGGTCCCGCGGCGCGGAAGGCGCGTTTTACGCGGCGCGAAGGACGCGAATCTGCCTCATTCACGCGTCCAGTTCGCGCGAATGACGCGAATTGCTCGCGAATTGAGCGTCTTGCGCGATACGCTACACGCAAGTGATGCTTTTTGTGCATTTTGTGCATTCACGTGTTTGAAGTGAATTCACGTCTGACGCCCCAGTTCAAAAATTTGAACTTTGCCGTCAATTCGTGCCAGGTTAACCAATCAGGAGCCTGCTTGCTGCTGTCACGTGGTAAAGTGACGTGATGAGAAACCCTGCATAAATTAAAAATACTACTATTGTGTCACAAAATGTAGTTTTAAAACTTTTTCAGGTGAGAATGTGGTTGTTTAAAGCTAAAATCTGTGGTTTATTTATAAAGAGAGCGCCTATTTAAAAAAATAATCTTGTGTTTTTGGAGTTGTGAGATCCGGGCACTCACCGGGCACTCACCGCTCATAACCCCGACGAGAGCAGCCCCTCCTCGGCTAGTCCTTCTGCCGTTTGCCGCTGGCTCTGATGTCCTGTAGTGGTGCATCTTGTGTAGATCTAACGGGCGATCTTTGGTGTCATGAATCTATACTTTGTTGTCTGCCAAATCATTTTGACTGAGGGCAAAGAGAAGTTTCATAACTTTATTTTTTAAGGATATTTAAATAAACATGCAGTGAAGATAATTTAGGAGTTGACTGGACCACATTTGTGTGGCTATTAATGTTTAATATACATTTTTAATGAAAATTAAAAGAGGCAGAGTGGTGTTTTATGACATATTTCTCCTGGAGTGCCTTGAACGCGCGCCAATTTCGCTTCCAGTGCTCGATTTCTATGCGCGTCCAATTCGCAGCGGACGCGCGAATGCATTCAAAATGTTTGCGCGTGAAGCTAGACGTGGTAGACGCTATTTTGACGCTCTATTCGCATTTGGTGTGAACGCAGCATTAGAGTTACCACCCCAGTGACGGCCACTTGTAACTTAAAAGGTACAATTTTGTACTCTTTTTTTTGTTTTGTTTTTATTTTAACAAAATCATTTTAAAGAAATTAAAAAAAAATCATCTAAACCTTTGATAATTCTCAATAAGAGCTTCAATAGGTGTCTTTCAGGGTTGCAGCCAAACTCTGCAGGACAGCGACCGAACTTGCCTACCCCTGCTCTCTAAGTAGAGGAAAACATTGGTATTATTGTACCCTAAGGACCAATTGTGTACCTTTAAAGGTAAAGTTATAAGTTTTGTTCCCCTTTTTTCTGAGAGTGTAGATTTCAATTATAATATATCTTTAAAATCATCTTCACTTCAGACATACACCAAACTTTACAATTGTATTCCTTTCTATATTCTGAAAGTTTGATTGTACTGAACACCTGATTTATGTAACATTTTATTTCTAAAAATATGGTGAAATATACATATTTTTTTGACAGTCTGCTGACAATATTTTTTGCTTTATGGACATATAAAAAGATAAAAATCCAAAATCCCCTCTGTAAAAAACTTAATATGCTTTACATGAATATGAATTTAATATGAATTTCAGATTTCTGTTCTGATTTAGTGCATTAGTGATTAGTGCATATTTAATTAGATATTGCCTTGTTTGCATATTTAAACATAACAGTTCAGAAAACTTTTCTTCATGAAATGAATTAACTGGGGAAGTATGTTGATATCTATATGTTAACTTTTGTATCCTATTCACCTGCAGTGTGTTGCCTTAGCAATCATGATAAATGTATCATTCTAAAAGGACGTTTTATTCGAAGCTCAAAAAAGAGGCCTTTCAGCTCTAAAGAGCACTGCACCTCATCGATCTGTAAAAGTAAACTTGAGCGATTTTCTCGGTGGCTGCGGTTTCCTCAACTGCGTCTCTGGCTCTGACAATATAAAAGATGTGTGTTTGCCTGATATGGAATTCAGAATAGCGTTGAGAAATAAAATACAGTGCAGACAGGAGAGCGGGCCGCTGATGAAACAGAATGCAAATGAAACAGGTGAGGTGAGGAAGGCAGAGCGCGAGGACAGTGTACGCGCCTCTTCCCTCTCCCACCATCTGCCTCTCTTCAAACTTCCAGAAACATCCATCCAGAACAGACAACATATTCCCCTCATCAGCCGAGCGGTGACAAGCCTCTGTCACACTACAGCAGAGGGAAGGCAAATTAGAGTCGCCCACTGAGAGGTTGTAAATGGGAAATCGAGGGGAAAGTTGGAGCTCCGAATGTGAGAGATTCGCACAGACAGACACACTGACTCTACAGACGCAGGACAAATATTTGATAGCCATGCTGTCACTGGTTTTTAACAGAGCCGATGAAATCGGCTTGACAGCCACAGCGCAGATGGTGGCGCGCACGCGCTCACGACCGAACAATGGACAGGCGCCTGCTCTCCCGATTTTGGTAGCTTTTTTCAAGCAAGTCAGAGTGTGTGGTTTGAGTGACATCGCCGCTAACCTCCCAGGTTACACTAACAGACATCAAGGCACCAATCAAGGCTGCCAAAGAGGGCCTGTCTCACTGAGTTTGGATGGGAGCTTTCCGCTCGGCCGTCTCCGACTGACAAGCACCATAAAAAGGCCTGTCAGTTCAACATGAATTGCAGTGACCTCCAGGGCCTCATCCAAGAAATTCAAAAATTAATGTAAATGTACTTGAAGGGTGAGCCATTCTTCTGTGAAGCATTGCCAAAAATGAAATATTCAAAGGTGAGAGTTAATACCAAGGAACCAGGCAGTGCTACATGGTGGACACATCTCCTTGCTTCCTTTTGCGGAAAAATTTTACAGGCATATATTTCAGCCTCTTCTGATTTGAGAGACAATTTTCAACTATTGAATTATTCAGATGGGGAGAGTTTTGAAAATGATACGGTCCTTTATCTGAGCATGAATGTAATAGGTCGTCCTGTGCCGCTTTGGGGTTCAGAGCTTTAATGCTAAATGAAACACTAATTCACTTCTCCTTTGTGATTCTCGCAGTGAATTCTTTTGATTTACTGCAAATTCTTGACACAGTGAATGGAATGCCTTAAAAGGACCCAAAACATAAAAAAGTCTCCCTCTTTTCTATGCAGTTACAAAAAGAACCAATCTAAATGTATCGTGAGTCCATACATCATATGCGCTAGATTCCAAGCGCCTATACCATGAAGCCAGTTTAGCAGGCTAGCCATATGTTTAAGCTTAGTTTGTGCCAATCCTGGGTTTTAGGTACCATTAAAGCGGTTTGGCTTTTAGCAGTGTTCATCTCCAAAGTCACTTACACTCCAAGGCTAACCTGCTCCAGGGCAGGTTATGTTCTGGATAAGAGATTAGACCAATCAGCTGTGAGCAAACTGACACACCTCTGATGCAATAAAGTCACTCCCCCTTTTTCTACTCCAAATTAAAGGTCACTACATAGCAAATGTTTTTTAAATACTAAAGCGCCTGGCTTTTAACAATGCTTATTTATAATAATAATAATAATAATTTTTAATGGTATATGTAATAATTTATGTAATTAGAATACCCTTAATCAATTACACATGTATAATTTTAGTTAAATAATCATTAATAGTCACTATTAAATGAATATAAATAGCCTATTTAAAGGTCATACAAATAAGCTTTAAAATAAACAAATAAAGCTATAAAATATTACTACATGTGAGCTTAAATATTCAATTATCTCTATATATCAACTATAACTTTTACTTGCATTGACGTAGTAAGATTTTTCTTAATTTGTCCTCTTTCAAAGACATCTCTTTTCTTCTACCTGTATACATTTGTTTAAATTCTTAATATTTTTCAATCATGTAATGTTCTGCAAAAAAGAGAAATCAATCTCACTGCTTCTCTCTTGAGAAGTAGATCTCAGTTTCACTGATCCACAGCATGTGATTGGCTGTTCACTACTGATGTCACAGCTAAGCTCCTAAACTCAAGATCAAAGCCTGAGTTGACAGAGAAAGCTAATGATCAGCATCATGGGACCAACAAAGCCTGAATAGATTGATTTGGTTTTGTCAACTCGAATTTGTTAAACTACCATTGTGGTACAGGCCCCAAGTCTTCTTGATAGCCAACCAATTTTGTGAGCAACAGACCAAAGTTAAAGTCACTGTTCACTGCAAATCCTCTTGAACTCTAAACTTGAGTCAATGTTCTGTGTCAAAAGACAAATATAAGACTGGATCAACACATTCACTCAAAATTTCATTTAATTAAGACATTGTTATTTATCTCAGAAACACATATTTTCAGTGAATAATGACAATGTTGGTCCATTGCTCACACAAAGCTTAAAATCCGTTATAAATATTTTTTTTCTAAAGCGATTTACAGTGCATTAAAATTATTTGCTTTATTTTTCAGCAGTTCATGCATTTCCTAGGGATTGAACCCATGACCTTGGTGTTGATAGTTCAATGCTTTACCATTTGAGCTAAAGGAAAGCTGTCTATGCCATGAACTCATGTTTGAACCTATGCATTGTTACTTTAAGTTTAAGTTTAAACGTTCAAGACTCTTTTAAAGTATTGTGAATAAATTATTTATTCATTTATCTTCCCATTTTTGTGCAGTGGTAGGGGTGAGCCTCAAATCTATTTATAAAATAATATAATTATATTTAGTGTTGGGGAAAGTTACTTTTAAAAGTATTAGGTTACATTTACATTTAGTCATTTAGCAGACGCTTTTATCCAAAGCGACTTACAAATGAGAGCAATAGAAGTTACAATATTTAATTCCACTGTCACAGTTCTATGAAAGAGGACTCAAAGGCAGGAATGAGTGATCATGGGTTTATTGACAAACAGCTGACAAGACAAGAAATGGTGAGGAGGTGAACACAGTCCAAACAGTAGGCAGGATAGGAGCACAATCACAGGCAGGAAGAGCAGCCACTATAACTAGCTCCAGAAGGTGGTAGACTGGAGAGCAGTTCTGACAGAGTAGCATGAGACCAGAGGATACCAGCGATGGCCAGGCAGGAATCCTAGGACAATGCAGTCAGGTCTTATCAGGAAACTCACCAAGCTTGCAGCTAGGCAAGGAGAGCAAGCTGCCAAGTAGCTCTTGCAGGACAGATACTAGAGACATAGAAAACAAGACGAGACCAAAAGGCAGCACAAACACTTAGCAATACTAGCATAACAGCACACGTAGGTACAACACATAATGAACCAGCAACCACATGAGGAAAAGAACACACTTTATAAAGGGAGCAGAAAACATGAGGAAAGGGTGAGTACATTCAGACAAGGAACAGGTGAGCACACAATCAGTTAATCAATGAGGACTAGACAAGGGGGCGTGGTTACAGGAAACAAGGAGGCAGGACACAGGGAGCACATGGCAAACACAAACCAAGACAGAGCCATGTGTTCATGCACAATACAAACAAAAACACATTTGAGGGTGCATATCGACCTCAAAGCGGGCGCTCGCAAGAGTTTACAGTTTATGTTAATCAGTTTCTTGTGGATTAGCGTGTTGGTCTTGTGAATAAATGTTTTATATTTGGTGTTATAGTAAACGTACAGTAGGACTGCATTGTTTGTGGAATGTGCCATACTGAGCAGAAATATGAGCGTGAACATTTTTATTAGCTGCAAATAGGCGCATAAAACTACATTTAAGATTACACTAAAAACTTAATTGTAATTTAATACATATTTCATTTATTAAAACTATATGTATATTTTTACCTTCATTCATTCAAAAGCGTTATCTCATCATCATAAGGCACACAGCAGTCATAAATCATTACAATACAAGTCCAACCTGGCAGCGATAGAAAGAACACTTTTTTTTTAAAATTTCATTAAACAACATATAATACAACACAATATTTATAATTGAATTATTCATTTTCTCTTTATTAAATGCATAATATCAGCATCATATGCATGCAGTTATAATAGTCATTAGAATTCAAGTCTTATATAATCTTATCATAACTGGCAAAACCTGAAAGCCAAAGAAAGAAAACGTCTGTATTTTTTACTTTCTTTAGACAATATACTGTAGCACTCAATATTACTATTAAATACTATGGTAATGTGTAAATGAGTCATACTTGCAACGTTCCCCTCTCTACCTTCTCTTAAAAAATAACCTTTTTATCATAAAATCTACATATCGTTCCCAACAAAAGTTGTTTAGCGTAAAACACATTGAAGATTAGAGGACAGGTTGTCGATGCATTAAATGATAAGGTATTTCCTCACAAAAGCGGTTTATTCATTGTAGTGAAGCCTCTTCTCCATTGACATCCATTAAAAAAAGGCCTCTATAGTCTCTTTCCCTGTGTACCAGCACTTGCATTAGCCGTTTCGCTTTTTTGGCAAGTTTGCCTTCCAGTGGCTTTGTTCAGATTTGATTGTTGACGATTTAGCAGGATCTTGGATTATTTGGTTCTTCGACACTCATCCTGGACTTGCTGTCATAGCAACAGGTCCGCAAACTTAAACCTGCTCAGGAGCAGTCTTATTTCATGTAAACAGGATTAGATTGTTAGACTTATACCACTGCTACTTTATTACATGAGTTCCTTACTGAACCAGGGGTAATAATAATTTTAAATAATAATAATAATATAAACATTTATTTGAAAATAGTATTTATATAGATCAGTGGCGACAGATATTATGGGAGTGGCTTGATGCAGCGCATGAGATGCAGATAACTTGATCTTGACCCTTAAGAAACTTTAGTATATAGTTATATGTTTTTAATAACAATAATATCAATGTTACATTTATATAGCGCATTTCTGGGTACTCAAAGCGCTTTACATATAGAAGGGGGGAATCTCCTCAACCACCACCAATGTGTAGCATCCGCGGTTGATGATGCAACGGCAGCCATTTTGCCTCAGAACGCCCACACACACCAGCTGATTGGTGGAGAGAAGACCGAGTGATGAAGCCAATCAGATTATTAGGAGGCCATGATGGACAGGGGCCAATGGGCAAATTTGGCCAGGATGCCGGGGTTACACCCCTACTCTTTATCAAAAGACATCCTGGGATTTTTTTATGACCACAGATAGTCAGGACCTCAATTTAACGTCTCATTCGAAGGATGCTGTCATGTAACAAATCTGCCTCAAAGGTAAAATTACATTAATTGCTAAACAACATTGAGATAAAAATGTAAAGCCTGTACAAATAGTGGAAAGCATTAATATAAATGCTTGGGAATCATGTAAAAAAAAAAAAACAGTGCACATTTCATTTATATTATAACTTTTATATCATTCCTTATAAAGGAATCCAGAAAATTATGATTATCCAGAAATGTATAAATTATCCAGAAATGTAATTATATGATGTTTAATTATATTTATGATTTTAACTATATGATGGCATTATGTTCCTGTCTAGCCTCCAGCAAATCGCTCCAATAATAATATGTAAATTTAAAAAAAGTGTTAGGCTACTTGTTACATCCCCAACGCTGATTATATTAGTAGTGTATGTAAAATGTAAAAATAATAAAACATATAGTTGAAGCCAGTTGGGTTTTATATCTTTAAACATGATGCTATCAGAAGATTGAGGTTTGACGAAACCGGCAAATTGAAGTGAGAATGTCACAAAAACAACTTTTTTTATCAGGATAACAGTCACTACAGTTATGTTTACCTTATGAGCAAAATATACTCAAGTATGCATACTCACATTTTACTCAATTAAAAGCCCAAGTATCTAAGTACTGCAAAAAAATTAATTAGGTAAGAGCACAATTTTAGAGTTTAAACTGCACTTGAGTGAAGTACAAATTCCCCCAAATGTTACTCAAGTATAATAATCCAGTAAAATAATATTCAAGCATTATACACCCCTGCTTATGAATCTGTCCTGGAACAGGTTTGGCATGAAACATGTCTCGTTTCTCCCTTTCAGATCACCATGACTAATATTTCTGAAGATATGAGACTGCTGGTAGATCAGGTTCTAGTTCAGCGCACACATTTATATTCCTTACACCTGGTCCGTCGACTCTGTTCACATTTCCTCTACAGACTTCAGCACTCAAACTTTAGAATGAGCAGCGCTGTCGTTTAATCTCGTCAAACAAAGCAGCTCGTACTCGTGTCTCGTCTTCCAGGGTGGGCTGAAGCTGTCCTGTGGTTTTCAACATCTCAGCTCCACGTCAGGATGAATAAAACAAGATATTAATGAATTTTGGATGAAAGCTTCACAGAGGGGGCCGGTGTGGCTCATTAGCAACTATATTATTGATCACAGGATTCCTCTTCAAAAATGCAAATAACCGGCAAATTGAGTAATACCCCTTTGACTGAACATATTATAAACAAATCAGCATCAACGGTCGTGACTGAAATCGACGTGATTAATGCAGTGGAGATTGTCATGCTTGATTAATGTTTCACTGTGTTTCGGAATTATAGGTCATGCAAAATACAACAGGAGCCGAGAAGGCGTGTTTCATCTTCTGTGATGTTTTCTGTTGCTCTGTGTTGGATCTCGGTATTACAGCCAGAGCATGGAGCCTGTTTTAAAGGGTTAGTTCACCCAAAAATGAAAATTATCCCATGATTTACTCACCCTCAAGTCATCCTACACTCTCAGAAAAAAAAGGTACAGTGGAGGTACAAAATTGTTCCTTGGGGAACAAAACGTATAACTGTACCTTTAAATGTACACAATTGGTCCTTAGGGTACAATTTCCCCTACAATTAACCATTAGCAGGCAAGTTCGGTCCTAGTGAGTCGCTGTCCTGCAGAGTTTGGCTCCAACCCTAAAAGACATCAATAGAAGCTCCTATTGAGAATTAACAGAGGTTTAGATGTTGGTTTTATTGAAAATGTTTGGTCACCATTATGGCGATCGGAGTTTCCTTTAGTTGGGCAGTTTAACTCTTGTCTTTTTTATTTGAGTTTGTGGTTTTTGTTACAGTGTTAACAAAACACATAATCTGTTCAAATCAAAAGAAGCCATAAACAAAAATTGTCATGAAGAAAGATGTTTGACTGGACTCATCACTGATTTAAACTATTAATAAACTATATTCACCAACAATGCTTACTTGCCACAGATCAGGTATTCTGAATTTTGATTTTTAAATACATTCTAGGGGAAAAAAGTTTAGATGCACACAGATATCAAGAATCAGCATATGAATCTCAACAATGGTGACATACTTGCTGGGAGTCATGAGTTTTATACTGTGGTGGCTTAGTAGGGTTGCAGCTAAACTCTGCAGGACATCAGCTCTCAGGACCGAACTTGCCTACCCCTGACTTAGAGGAACAAAAATGTACCCTTAAGGGTACCACCCCAGTGACGGCCACTTCACTGTACTCTTTTTTTTTTTGAGAGTGTAGGTGTATATGACTATCTTCCTTTAGACTAATAAAATCGGAGTTATATTAAAAAAGTCCTGGCTTATCCACGTATTATAATGGCATTGACTTGATGGATCGTTTTTGAAGTCCATAAAAGTGCATCTATCCATCGTAAAAAAAACAAACAATCCACACAGCTCCTGGGGGTTAATAAAGGCCTTCTGAAGCGAAGCCATGCATTTATGTAAGAAAAATATCCACATTTAAAAATGTATATAAACTAAAATAGCTAACTTCCGGCGGTCAGCAGTGCGCGAGTAAACTTGCGCTAAAAGATTAACCCCAGATGCAACGTTTTGTTTTGTCAAGGGTTCAAGGGTCAAGGGTTACTCTTTCGGAGAAATTACCCTTGGTAATTTGGCAATCTGCCGGAAGTTAGCTATTTTAGTCTATAAAGTTTTAAATATGGATATTTTTCTTACACAAACGCGCCACTTCGCTTCAGAAGGTCTTTATTAACACCCTGGAGCCGTGTGGATTACTTTTATGGTGGATAGATGGACTTTTATGGACTTCAAAAATGACCCATCAAGTCAATGCCATTATAAGCTTGGCAAGGACTTTTTTAATATAACTCTGATTATATTCGTCTGAAAGAAGAAAGTCATATACACCTAGGATGACTTGAAGGTGAGTAAATCATAATCATTTTCATTTTTGGGTTCTTAATCTTCTCGATGATTTATTTTTATTCACAGCTATCCGTCTTGAAAAACAGTTTGCTGATTTTGGAAAAACAGCTTAATATTACCTAATTTGATGTTCATCATGTGTATTCCATCATGATAACTTTCCATCATATTTTTTAAATATATTTTTTAAATTATAAATAATGTGTCAGCTTTAATACTCTTATGAAAATAACAAAAGCAGTCAAATGCGTTGTGGAGGCATACACGGAAGACAATAACAAGTTGGATAAAGGTGTTATTTTGATTTTTTTTTGCGCACAAAAACTATTGTCGTCGCATCGTAAAATGATTGTAGAGCCACTGTGGTGAGATGGACTTTGTAACGACGTTTTAAGTGCCTTTTATGGGTCTTGGGAGTATAAATGTACTGAATGCCAATGGAGGCCTATCTGAGGCCTTTCTCAGCCATCAGCTTTCAACTAAAATATCTTCATTTGTGTTCCGAATATGAACGGAGGTCTTACGGGTGTCGAACGACATGAGGGTGAGTAATTAATGACAGAATTTTCATTTTTGGGTGAACTAACCCTTTAATATAAATAATTTAAGCTTTATAAATAAATAAGCTTTTTTCCACAAAATAAGTAATTTTCTGCCTCTCTTTGAATGTAGTAAACAGATGTAGCAGAAAACATCTGGGTCATGTTTGCATTTTCTTCTGTCACTGGCCATAATTCTAACCTTGAAATCTGAATATAAGATAGCAATCATGACTTTGTGGCAGTTTTTCTGCTGATATGGAATACAAGCCGTCTACACCTTACATATGGTTGTTGAAAGCAGAATTTTTAAAAAAGATGTGAAAAGCACATCATATTTTGTGAGAAAGTGTGACGCGCTAGAGCGCCTCAAAATTAGTAAGAAACAAGTATTGAATTTCATTCAGCAAATATGACGCAAGGTCAGTCCATCCATATGATGTTTCATCTGAGGAACAGACTGAAATTTAAATCATCATTCACTCATAGTTTTTGAGGTTGTCTGTAATCAGTAAAATAAGCCCTATCATACACCCGGCGCAATGCGGCACCAGGCGCGACGCAAGTGTTTTTTGCAAGTTTCAACCAGACACAGTTATCATTTTCATGCCCTGCGCCACGTTGTTTGAATAGCAAATGCATTTGTGCACCCATGGGCGTGTTAGCAATATGCATATAGGTGGGTACACAACTCACATACACTCTGCTTATTACACACACAGGGATGCGCAGCAGACCAAATATTAAAAATAAAAGGATTACAATTATTATTATTATATTATACAAAAGATTATTATTGTGAACATAAAGATAAAAATGCCTACATGTCATAATGGTTAGTCATCGCATGTATCAGAATTACCTATTTACAGTAATGACAACAGAAAATGTCTACTTATTTAACCAAACATGGCAATACACACATGTATTTAAATTGACTCGTCAGGATGAGGGTGTCTATATTCCGCCATGTAAATAACGAATCCGCCATGGTGCAAGCGAGTGCAATTATGGGAGATGAGATTCTGATTGGGCACGCTATGCCCAAAACACACCCATTACTCATTAAGAGACTAGGGACAACCCTTTTAGACCTGGTGCCTGGTGCGCTGACCATTTATCCCGTCGTTAAACTAGCAAAATTGGATTGGACGCGTCCTAAGTGCACCTGTCCATGCGCTTTAGACCATAGATCATTAAAATAGGGTCCAATGAGTGATTATCAACTTTACTTTCGGCCTCTTCATCACACAAAGCTTTAGAAGACTTTTATGCACAAATTCTGGGCATTACCTTTAAGGTACTTTTATGTTGTGCGTGTTTTATGGTACATTTTATAGCTTTACAGCCTCAGTACTCATTTACTTTAATATGGAAAAAAAGAGGACAGGATATTCTTTAATATATATATATCCGGAAGTTATACTGGTTTGCATGTACATGAATCATCCATTTAAGGTGGATATCATCCCACTGTGACTATACAACTGATTCTATTTTGCTGTAAATTATTGGTCAATCATTAATAATGTATTGCCATCAGTGGTAAACTATGAAACCTCTCAATCGGACCGTGTCACGTGAGTGTATATCTGCCCTCACAGACACTGATGAATACTGTATAAATGGGGTAGTGACATCCACTATAAACATAAATCTCCTGAGAGACTTCAGCCCATCAATAGGCCCCTCGTCTCCACCCGTCTGATGAGTAAAAAGCACGTAGCCTCAGGCGAAGCAGGGAAATATCACCATCACCAAGCCCCCAGTCACAGAAAAACACATTTGCTTTGTCATTTTTGGGAGCTTGAGCATTCACAACACACAAAGCTTCCCTCATGATGCTCAAACAAGCAAATCCTAGTGGTTTTTGTTATTGTGCATCATGCTCTGATGTCTTTATGATGGAATGAAGTGGGAGGGATAAATGACAGTAATACTAATTACAGCATATCTAATGTGTTTTTGTGCACATAAAGCCTTTTTTAATCATCGAAAGCTAAGAGGATTTCTCAGGATCTCGCTTTGCATTTGAGCAGAATTAGTTCATTCCGTGAGGGTTATTTCTTTCTTTTAGTAGTGATTTATTACCTGTGAGGGTTCAAAATGCAGCACACATTCACATAATCACTTTACAGTCAGATTATATCCGTTAACATTTTTTAAATTAGAACCAACAATGAACTCTTTTTATTTACTTATTAATCGTGATCATTTACTGTATACATATACTATTGCTAATTGCTGGTTTATGCTAGATTGTAATGTTAATGTGTAACTTTTACTGTTAGAAATGTAGAAATGAACATGAAGCAAAATGAATGCATGCTGTGAAAGTATTGTTGGTTATTGTTAAATATTGCATTAATGTTGACTTGTTTAACAATGTTTACTGTAAAGTGAGATTTCGTAAAATACTGGATGCAGATTTGTTGGACACAGATAGAGTTGATGTCATGTGGATTTATTGGTGGAAAATACCTTTTTACCTTTTTCAACCTTTTTTTTATTTATTTTTTTAAAAACATTTAAAAACAGTTTATCAGTGCTCCACACCTGTGCCCCATACAGCAAGTGTTTTGTTTATTCTCCAGTACTTATGCTCTTTCCATGCACTTTCAATACAACAGGCCCAGTTTTTAATTATATTGATATACAGTCTAGTTCTACTTCATATAAACCAGTGAAATTCTTCAACAACACCTGGTATTAAGATGCGTTTTGGTCGATCACAAGTGGACAATGCTGCAAACAGGATCTAAAACGTTTTGAGCTTCTCCACTTTCTATCACTTTCAGAGGTAGTCGAAAACACATTTGAGTGGATTGCTTTCGTAGTGTAGACGCTCATGTGGTCAAATGTGTTGGAACAGCCACAAAAGATAATCGACTCCGCCTACTGACCTAATGCATAAACATTATGGGAAGCGCGCTAGCCAGACGGGATTTAAACGTTGTCAGCTGAAGACCCAAGTTTGAAGTTTGAAGATGAAAAACGTACCAAGCACAATGTTCTCGCACCGTTCCTGATTTCTAACATGTTCGGTGTGGTCTTGCAGCTTTCAGAGCAGAAACGAAAGCTGATATGTATTAAAGCGTATTTTGACCATTAAATCAAAATATGTGGGGGTAAAAAACAATACATTTACCTGCCCATAGACCGCCCCCTCGAAGAAATCAGGACAGAAGTGGTTGAAAGTGGACAAAAAGACTTTAAACGGGCATGTGTCTCCCTCTCCACTTGTGATCCAGTCGACCAAAACGCATCTTAATAACAGGGAGGTATTCCAGAAAGGAAGGTTAACTTACCGTCACATATACCTTGAACTCCCAATAGATTAACCCAAATCTTGCTTACTGGAGGTATGCTGGTTCCAAAAACGAGTCCAAGTTCAGCCAACTCAGAGTATGTTCCCGGTTAACACACAATACATTCTCAACAAAGCGACGAATCGATGGTTCACCATGGAAACAGACGCTAAGAAAAAGCGTCCCATTCTACTTCCTTTTCTTCTTTTGTTTAATGGCGATTTACATAACCTACTTAATGCACACCACCACCTATTGGGTGGTTGTGCAATCATTTTTTTCAACCTTTTCGTTTAATAATCGTTATTCACCGGGAATAAGGATTATGTTGTTTGCAAGATGCTAATTAATTGAATGCAGATCCATGTGTGAGATGACAATAAAATAAATGATAAATATATTTTAATTAAATTAATGTTTACAAACTACCTTTTTGTAATAGTGCTTTAGAATTAATATATAATATTATATAACTGTAACTTTATAACAAATGTAGTTATATTAATATAACTGCACTCAAAAAAAAAAAGGTTCTATATGGCACCAAAAATGGTTCTTCGTAGTAATCATAGAGGAACCACTTTTGGTGCTATATAGCACCATATCTTAACATGTTCTGTATATGATAGCCGTGTCAAAGCACCTTAGTCAAAGAACCGGTGAATAACCTCTGAAGAGCCGCTGAAGAACCACTGAAGCACCAAATTTGGTGCATAGCACTTAATGACAGAATAGCAAAAGTGCATAGCAAAAGGTTCCCCTATGATTACGAGCCAAGAACCATTTTTGGTGCCATATAGAACCTTTTTTTTTAGAGTGTATATTAATTATATAACATGCATCTGAATACCTCTTAAGCAAACTAACCCTGGACTAGAACCTGCTCCAGAAAGTTGAGGTTATCTGCTTAGTTACCCTTAAACATACCCAGGTATGTCATATAACCTGCTTTCTGGAATCCAACCCCCCTCCCCCCTCCAGGTGTAAACAGGGTCATAGAAGATGCTCTTTAAGCAAAAACACTGAACTCATAGCATGTGATAGCATGTGTGTGTGGGTTTTTTGCTAGGCTATTTTGTTTTTCTTGAGAACAGCTTGCCATGAAAAATTTAGCGAATGCTAAGTGACTAATGCATTTTCTCAGTCTTGGATAAGAGCAATGAAAAATTAACAATGGAAATAATTAATTTTGATTGCTGCCTACAGAACTAAAAACTCGTGTTGTGCTGTATTACTTATTCATGGCAATGCAAATTCCTCACTCAGCAACACCCAAAATAACGTAAGAGCTTGTTCTATAAATTCTGGAGGACTCTTAACTTATGTTCCTGCGTGTAGCGATTACCACATGCTCCCCTGCACATTGCAATGCTGAAAATTTAATTGTTTTTATTTTCAATTCAGCCCAGGCATTTAAAATGCATATAACCAGAGGTAAACAAGCATTCCTAGCAGTGTTTCATTTTGTAACTATTAATGCTTACCTTATTTCTGCCATGTCTCAGTGTCACACTAACATGCTGCTTTGTTCTCCTCTGGCTGCTTGACTTGACGCTGCCACCGATCAACATTACATTGTTATTTGCTTTAATATAACACCTGCTTCAGATTTCAATGAGGTGTCCTTTTCAAAATGCAATTTGATTGATTAGTGGAATAGCACATTACTGTAATAAAACAACAAAGTCTGGCCTATGCTTATAGACTATAAAACACTTTTGAGAAGTTGACATGTATTTTAAACAGCATTGTGTCCTGGTCTTTTTTTTAAATATAGTTATTAGGCTATACATGCAGCTTTAATGAGCTCATATTAAAGGTTTTTTATTAACCAAATTTGTACAACCAAATTTTGTTATACTGGTTAAAACTCCCTTCAAATCCTGATGGCAATCAATAATAGAAGTGGTCTAAATATAAAAAAAAATTACATATATCAGACGTCTTCAGTGTGTTTCATGGGGCTATACAGCAGCCGCCTTTTACACTTCGTCCTGAACCAAAACAATGAGCTTATGCTGCATTCACGGCATGTTGTAACTACCGTTATTAAGAGCCGTTATCAACAAGTGGCTTTCTATTCGGAGCTGTTCATGTCCTCGAATTATGTGTTTTCATGAGTTCGCACTTACATATAATTTATAGAGAGTAATTTAATGCGTATTTGGCGTGCTGTCCGAGGGGAGGGCTCCGAGCTCGGATTTAGGCCCGAACTCAGAGTACCCCCCCCCCCCCCCCCGTATAAGTAAGTGGCTTAGAGTAAAAAGTGTGGGGAAGGGGTGGTGGAGGGTTGCTGAGAACTGTCAACAAGCGGAGGTAGGACTGCTGCGTATCTATGTACACCTCTATTGTTGATTGGCTGAGTGCTCTCCTCCTGTGTCAATTATCTGAACGTGCTTCTCCCGAACCTTGTTAATAAAACATAATTTAGTGGCAAAACTATCAACGCCGAAATGAATCTGCAGCAGCAGGTGATACAATTAAGAGCTCTGTAAGTTGTTTACATTCATTAATATTGTAATGTTATGTGCTTTAAGACATAAGGTAAATTCACACCATTTCTCATGACACTTTGCAGACCTTTGGAGGAGGCATGGCTTTGAGTGCCCTGAAGTGAGGGTGGGATCTTATGCTTTCAAAGCTATTGCTAGCCTCTCCGAAATTACCTTTAATGGAAAGACTACATGCACTATAATGCCAAAAGTATTGGGGCATCCCTCCAAATCATTGAATTCAGGTGTTCCAACCACTTCCATGGCCAAAGGTGTATAAAATCAAGCACCTAGGCATGCAGACGCTTCTACAAACATTTGTGAAAGAATGGGCCGCTCTCACCAAGTGCAATGCAAAGTGTCGGATGCAGTGGTGTAAAGCACGCTGCTACTGGACTCTAAAGCAGTGGAGACGTTCTTTAGAGTGACAAATCCCGTTTCTCTGTCTGGCAAGCCGATAAACGAGTCTGGGTTTTGCGGTTGCCAGGAGAACGGTACTTGCCTGACTGCATTGTGCCACAAGTGTTAAGTTTGGTGGAGTGGGGATTATGGTGTGGGGTTGTTTTTCAGGGTTTGGCTTGGCCCCTTAGTTCCAGTGAAAGGAACAGCATGCCAAGACATTTTGGACAATTTCATGCTCCCAACTTTGTGGGAACATTTTGGGGATGGCCCCTTCCTGTTCCAATATGACTGCACACCAGTGCACAAACCAAGGTCAATAAAGACGTCTGCCAAACGCATAAATGTAAATAAAGACATGGATGAGCGAGTTTGGTGTGGAGGAACTTGATTGGCCTGCACAGTCCTAACCTCAACCTGATAGAACACCTTTGGGATGAATTAGAGCGGAGACTGCGAGCCAGGTCTTCTCGTCCAACATCAGTGCCTGACCCCACAATTGCGCTTCTAGAAGAATGGCCAAAAATTCCCATAAACACACTCCCAAACCTTGTGGAAAGCCTTCCCAGAAGAGTGGGATAGCTGCAAAGGGTGGGCCAACTCCATATTAAACCCTAGGGATTAAGAATGGGATGTCATTAAAGTTTATGTGCATATAAAGGTAGGCGTCCCAAAACTTTTGACAATATAGTGTATGTGCTTTTAAATTGCCCCTATTATGCTTTTTTCGATTATTACAGTTCATACAGAGTGTAATATAAGCTGTTTGTGAATGTTAGGTTTGCAAAGTTTGACAGATAAAAGTGCATGGCAAATAAAGTTATTGTCTCTTAAAAGAAAGAATAGATTCTGAACTGCCTAAATGAGTTGTCAATCCACTTCCGTTTTGTAATCAAAAAGATTAGGATTCATGTTGGAATTTAACTGGTAAATCCAGCACCATTGTTTATGTTCATATCACTGTGTATACAAGCCCTGAGGAAGTCTCCAGAGCTGAAATTCAGGTATGGTAATAGACTTTTCATTTCTGAAAAACGCTGTAAGTGACAGACCCATCACAACAGACTGGGCAGCCTGACCAATCGGACCAGAGGAAGCTCTCAGAATGGAGGGGTTTAGAGAGACTTTATCGAGCTGTTTCAGACACTGTGAAAAAAATGAGGTGATGTTCAATGTATATTATGGAAAAAAATAAAGTGTTTTTCTGACCTTGAATGCATGTAAACTTCTTGTAGGAGACCTTCAAAAAACTAAACTTTTAAAATAGCATAATCGTGGCACTTTGTCACAGCAGAATCATTTAAAATTAAGTGATTAAAAAAAGCGAAAACTGTGACAAGTTACAGTACTTAAACTACACTTTTGCTGAAAAAAAACAAACAAAAAAAACCTGTAACACTTTACAATAAGATTCCATTTGTTACCTAGTTAACCTCTTTAGTAAACTAACAATGAAAAGTGCTTCTAAAGCATTTATGAATCTTAGTCAATGTTAATATCAGCATTCACTAATACATTATGTTAGTATTATTTAATGGAGCACAAACTAACAATGAACAGTTGTATTTTTATTAACCAACAAAGATTTTGCATTAAGTAATGTTTAGTTGGACCTTATTGTAAAGTGTTACCAAAAGACAATACTAAACATCTTGATATTGAAATAAAAAGTGCACGTTGTGTTACATACATACTGTATGAAATATAGAAACTTTGAGCCGCAGCAATGAGAGACTTTCTCTCGACCTTAGAGCCCAATGCATCTTGACAACAAATGGATATAAGCAAGAGAATATGTTTCTCTTCACCCCACATGTATTACTAATACATATTCTGTTGGTTGCATCGCATAAATACTTGAATAGATCTCCATTTGTAACGTGCAGCAAACATTTCGGGAGATATGAAATATATATTGTCGTTTGTAATGGTCCTTCGTGTCACGGTCTACAGGGACGATATTGTTCTGTGCAAGACAGAGTAAATTGAAATGCTTTCTGTGGGGAGTTAGCTGAGTACAAAGAAAATACATTTCATCTGACACTGTCACTGTAATTATCCTCTCCTATTATCTATTACCGAACAGAAAATGAATCTCGCCTAGTCTCTGCATGTCACTGTGCTTACCGAGGCGACCGCATGGTTTGCACTAGGGATGTGATCTTTTAAAAGCAGGTAACATCCAATGGGGTGGATAGGTGTGTGTGTAAAGACACAAAGATCGGCGAGGTCTGATGTTCGTCTCCACATCCTGGAAGCCCAGAGGAAAAGGACACCGAATGCCACAGAATGTCTCGAAACCAACAAATGGAGTACAACCTCACCACAAGCAAGACGGTTTTAGCAAGCTTGTACTACATCTCCCGTACAACTACAAACTAGAATCCATGGCTGCTTGTGGTACTTGAAACATCTGCTCTGCTTGTCTGAACCTTCAGGAACACAGCAAATAGATTAGAGTTACACAGCAGCTCACAATGAACTGGAGCAGTGTGTCACAATTTAAACCTGTTTGCACAGATGAGATGTGTTTTACACTAGTTAAAGCCTTTTCTTTTTGCCTTTATGGACTGAGATCAGAATCAAAAGCCAGACTCGAACCCGGACCGCTGTGTGAAGAGCACTGCTTTAACATGCTACAAACATGGATTTGGGTTTTTTAACCCTTAAATGCATACCTCCGTGTCTTTTGCGACCCGAAACGTCATTCACTACCCTCCTCCTCATTCATTATTTAAAGTTAGACATCAACCTTCTTAGTATTCCTCAATCAATCCATTTTAAACAATATAACAAAAAAATAAATAATACAATTATAATTGAATGCCTGTTTTTCCACTAGTTTTTCGTCAAAATTGTATAGGGTCGCTAACGACCCGAGGTGTGTAAGATTGTACGCATTTTTTTATCTGCACAATAATAAATAAATCTATAATGATTAAATGAGTACAATTCACCTTTATTCCACAAGGTGGCAATGTCTGATACACAATGATAAAGTGACGTTTCACTCATAGTTACCTCAGACAGAAAACGAAACAATAATATATAATCTGCAAAACTTGAAATGGCTCAGCGATTTACTGCAGAGACAGTACTGAACGCAATCAAATATTAGTGTTACTGTCACTTGATGATGGATCTGGTGAAGGAAGCTGTCAGTGATTAAAATATTTATTTTGAAGACGTTGAAAATTTGTTTTGAGGATATGCGTGAGATCGCGAATATGGGAAATGCTGAATGTACTGGGAAATGAGTTCTGACGAGGACAGTGATGATGGTATAAAACATCTGCTCAAACTGAACCCTTCCAAGCTCCAAAAGGTAACGAAATATGTTTTATTTTATTCTTCTGAAATTGTTACTCAAATATCAGGAGTTTTATATATTATCGCGACAGGTATAGATCTATCCATGTTAGATATAGATCCGGGTCGCTAAAGACCCGAATATGTAAGAATGTTTGGCAAAACAGTAATGCATTTAAGGGTTAAAACAACATTTTCTTTGCAATATTAAAAGAATAGTTCACTCACAAATGTGCTCTATCATTTATTCACTGCCATATCTCTGATCTTAAGTGTACTGACAAGAAAATGGTGTAGTTTTTACTCAGAAATTGCTAGTACATTTCACAAGTAATTACACTTAGGGCCAGATTTATTAACAGTTTACGCCAACGCAAACCCTCTTTTGGCGTTAAAAAACTACTGTCACAGAGAAACGCTGTGAAAAATTAGCGCTGAAAAGGCGTGGACAGGGTTATTTCTGCAGCTGACCTTATTCCATATACATTTGTAGGAGTTTCCCTTTCAGGCGCAAAATTTATGGGAGGAGAGTATTTAAATGAATCACGCAAGGGGATTTACAAAGTTTTGCACTCATCAATTTACAGGTGTTTGCGGCATTATTTACTGTCCAAAAAAGTGCGTCTTAAACCAGACGATAACTGGTAGATTGCGCTAAGCATTATGGAAATGATCCAGCTGCTTCTGTGTTCATTAATTTGTTCGCCGTAAGTAGATCACAACTGTCCACTCCCATTGGCGCTTTTATGGAATTACGCTCTCACGCTAATGTACCCTGTTTAGTAAATATGGCCCTAAATTAGACAAGTCATTTAGGAAGACTGAAATACTATTTCCTTGTAAAACTTACTTGAACAATCCTTGTTTTCTTTAGAACTTTGAAAAATTACACTACATTTTCAATACAATTAAGCACAGTTTTTTTTTTTTGTTTTTTACAAGGGGTTGTTCCAAACATAATGTACAACTCTTTTAGAAAAAGAATTTGGCAAAATATTCACACTGCTCGATTTCATACATCAAAATTAGGCCTAAATGAGGACATTGGCTCTTAAGCTGTGTAGGCCTATATATTTTCCAATATGGGACAATACACCATCATGACGCATCAAACCTGGCTTCATAGCTTGGAATATAACACACAAGTCCTCACAGACTGCTTTTGTGATGTTTTGTTTTTGGGAGCTTCTCCAAGATATTTTCTTTTTTGTGCCACTGGAGAATGAAAGGTATATGCATTTGGAACGGCACGAGGGTAAATAAATAATTTTCATTATTGTTTGTATTAATCTCAGTTTGTTTGTTTGTAACAATCAACAGATTGTCATTCAAAGGTTTGAAGCTGTTAATATCTAAACATCATCCGTACGTGTTTCCACTCGGGCCGATCCAATCTTCCTCGTAACCCCTGCCGGCTGCAGACAGACTGACAGCGGGTGGGGGGAATTCGAGCGTCTGACCCCTATTTTGGAAAGGCCAAGCGCTATGTGTTCTGGACTCAGGCTACAGCGTAGAAGGAGGTCAACACTGTCACTCAGCCAGTCCACACACACACATACAGCTGGTAATACACAGAGGCCCACGCACACAAACACACACACAGTTTGCTGTGGGCCTCATTACCTCCGCGTCTTAAACACACAGTGGCCGTGACCTGGGCAGACGGGAATGAAAGCAGCCTGACACTGTGTCCGAACGTCATCAGCCTCTCCAGATCCTCTGCTCTGCTCTCCCCACTAGAAGAGCCGACAGCTACAGCCAAAACACACAGAAATACACACAGACACAGAATCGTTCTATAGGGGACATTTATATCCCTCACACACATGCGCACATAAAAAATACATTAACACTTTAAGGTTAGGTTCGGAGCCACAGCTGTGCTCCGACATATGGTGCACTTTGGGTAACCCAAGTTTGAGTCTTGGCTCGAGGTCTTTTCCCGGTCCAATTCCCCTCTCCAAAACACAAGGTTCGGTTAATTCAGAAAGACCATGATCAATATTTTCCCTGCATATATTATTCCAGGTTAATGTTCATTTATTAATATAATATTGCTCATCCTTAATTCATGTATTGCATGTTCAATGTTCATAATACATTAACATTAATATAAATATACATTTAAAATATTAAAAAAGTAGAAATTAACATGACACTGTCCATTGTCACTAACCGTGACGGGGGTAATGCATTACAAGTAACTTGAGTTACGTAATAAGATTACTTTTTCAAGTAACTTGAAAATGTAAATAAAATGTACATAAAAATATATTTTTATAAGTTACTTTTTCACATTTATTTGACTGACAGCTCTCCTGTCCCTGAAAAAAATCGAGAGTAAGTGCAGAGGCATTGTGTGCAAACTATTATTATAGTTCTAGACTAAATGTGAGCATTTATTCATCTCACTTGCACAATAAAGATTCAGTTCTCCTCAAAATGAATAAAATCAGTAAAATGCTAAATCATAATACTATGCAAACCTCCAATAATTAAATATTAAATAAAACAAATATATTTAACCATTTCATCTACAACCTAGCCTGGCGTGGCCATACTCAATTCTAGTCAGAATTTGAGTCTGGTACCGCTCCATTGAGCTTTGATTATGGGGCGTGTTTCAACCGAGCCAGGAAAGACCTCAATTGGATAGACCCACAACCAATCAGAGCAACGGAGCGACGCGTAACGTTAGTTGTCAAATGTCAACAGAACTCAACTGCACTGTTACCAAGTCCGTGTTTTTCTCCATGTCCGCGGGTTGAAGCGACCCCAATTATGTGATTATATAAACCCAGGAATGCGAATTTTAGCAGGCAACCTTGCCAAAATAACATATTTTGCCAACCAAACGTT
This sequence comes from Gobio gobio, assembly GCF_949357685.1. NCBI lineage: Eukaryota > Metazoa > Chordata > Actinopteri > Cypriniformes > Gobionidae > Gobio > Gobio gobio. Next base: position 10,973,689 of record NC_137108.1, read on the forward strand.
TTGAGTAGCAATTGTGCGCGACATTACAAAAACACTTGGAAACCCTGTCTGCACGCACGCATGATTAAGTAACGTTACAAGAAAAACATGAGTGTAAACGATCTTTGGCAGTAATAAAATAATTTAAGGATACACAGAGTACTTACCAACACGATCATCGTTTCTGAGAGAAATAGTAAAGGTGAACGCATATACGAACAAGTTCTCCGTTTAGGATAAGAGCAAATTCAACCCAAGAGCCTTCAATGACGTGGATGATTACGTTACTGTTGATCATCTGTCCATCATCGTCTAAAGCCCGCCCTGACAATTTCATTGGTCCGAACAGTTTCTGTTCGGGCATAATTCCTCCTCTATGGAGCGAGTCCAGACCGAATTGCCCGAGCAAAACATTTTGTGGGCGGGGCTAAATTCGGCTGGCATCCAGGCTATCTACAACCCTTAATCAGAAAAAGTTGGGACAGTATGGAAAACGCAAATAAATAAAAAAAAGAAGTGATTTCTAAATTTACTTTGACTTGTATTTCATTGCAGACAATATGAACACAAAATATTTCATGTTTTGTCTGGTCAACTTCATGTCATTTGTAAATAAGCATCCTTTCCTGTCATTCAGACCTGCAACACATTTCAAAAAAAGTTGGGACAGGAGCGATTTAGGGCAAGTAATGAGGTAAAATGGTTAAATAATGATGTGATTTGAAACAGGTGATGTCAACGGGTGATTGTAATTATGATTTGGTAAAAAAGCAGCATCCAAGAAAGGTCTAATCCTTTAGGAGCAAAGATGGGCCGAGGATCGCCAGTTTGCCAACAAATACGTGAGAAAATGATTGAAATGTTTAAAAACAATGTTCCTCAAAGAAAGATAGGAAGAGATTTGGATATTTCACATTCAACAGTGCATAACATAATTAGAAGATTCAAGGAATCTGGAGGAATTTCAGTGCGTAAAGGACAAGGGCGCAAGCCTAAGCTGAACAACCGTGATCTCCGATCCCTCAGACGGCACTGCATCAAGAATCGTCATTTATCTATAAGCGATATCACCACATGGGCTCAGGACTACTTTGGCAAACCTTTGTCAAGTACCACAATACATAGTTACATCCACAAATGCCAGTTAAAACTGTACTGTGCCAAAAGGAAGCCCTGTCCAGTGTCCAGAAGCGCCGTCGACTTCTCTGGGCTCGGAGGCATCTGGGATGGACCATCACACAGTGGAAACGTGTACTGTGGTCAGATGAATCAGTATTTCAGGTATTTTTTGGGAGAAATGGACGCCGTGTGCTCCGGACCAAAGAAGAAAAGGATCATCCAGACTGTTACCAGCAACAAGTCCAAAAGCCAGGGTCTGTCATGGTATGGGGTTGTGTCAGTGCCCTTGGCAAAGGTAACTTGCACTTCTGTGAAGGCACCATTAATGCTGAAAAGTACATAGAGATTTTGGAGCATAATATGCTGCCTTCAAGAAGACATCTTTTCCAGGGACGTCCATGCATATTTCAACAAGACAATGCAAAACCACATTCTGCACACATTACAAAGTCCTGGCTGCGGAGGAAGAGGGTACGGGTACTTGACTGGCCTGCCTGCAGTCCCGACCTGTCTCCAATAGAGAATTTGTGGCGCATTTTGAAGCGCAAAATGCGACAACGAAGACCCCGTACTGTTGCCCACCTTAAGACTTGTTTGCAGGAAGAATGGGACAAAATTACACCTGAAACACTTCATCACTTGGTGTCTTCAGTCCCTAAACGTCTTTTAAGTGTTGTGAAAAGGAATGGCAACATTACAAAGTGGTAAATGCTTTACTGTCCCAACTTTTTTTGAAATGTGTTGCAGGTCTGAATGACAGGAAAGGATGCATATTTACAAATGACATGAAGTTGACCAGACAAAACATGAAATAGTTTGTGTTCATATTGTCTGCAATGAAATACAAGTCAAAGTAAATTTAGAAATCACTTCTTTTTTTTGTGCGTTTTCCATACTGTCCCAACTTTTTCTGATTTGGGGTTGTACCTTTATTGAACAATGTCTTGCTGCTTACCTTCGATGAATCAGTTAAAGCAAAAATTGCTTTATATTTTTTGTTTTTATTGGTGAAGTAAGTGTTTAACTTTTTTCTTCTGCGTGCTAGTAGCATAGCTCTCTGTACATGTGTGAATTAGCATTTTTACTTTTTTTGCATTTTAATTTCTTATTATTTCAATTTTGGTGTGAAGAGGTCTTTACATTTGAACAAAAATAGAGTTTTTTGTTGTTAAAAAAAAAAAAGAAACGCAAAAGTAACGCATTACTTTTCTTAAAAAGTAACTAGGTAACTCAATTAGTTACTTTTTAAGGGAGTAACACAATATTTAAATGCATCACTTTTCAAAGTAATTGTCGCCAACACTGTTCACTAACAGAATAACAAAATGACAATAACTATAGCCAGATTTTCATCAACATATCTCTATGCGCATTTTGGGATATTGCACAAAAATGTTGGATGGAAACACCAAGATGCAATTAAATCTACAAAATGCACACCAAATGTATAAGCTTGATATATAGTTTATAATACAATCTGAATCATATATAACATTATATATAATCTGGAAGGTCATAATGGAATCATATTTTCTTCTGAATAAATTGATGCACAGAAAAGGCATGTGACGTCACCAAATTATTTAGGCTACTCATAGAAAAAAATATCATCACATTTTGATGAAAACAAAATATGTAAGGGACAATATGCACCAGTCATTACACAAAATAAGCTCTGTTGGATTGATTTTGTGATACTGACCTGGACATTATCACACTTATTACTTGACTAATTAATACTTATTTTAATAAAACATCAATGGCATAAAACATCAATTTAACAATTCCTTTTATTTTTTGGAAAAACAAAGTGCTGCACAGTTTACTGTTAAAATGAAACCATGGAAGACAAATTGTGACAGTCCTTAAATGTTTTTTTTTTTTTTTTTATATATACTTTTTAAAATTATTTTATTATTTATATATAATCGTATTATTATTGTTACTTTGAGTAGTACATTCTACTGCACAATATTAATATATTTTGGTCATAATTTCTTCAAGTTAAAAGAAACTTTTATTTTGGCAGGTGGTCCTGAAGAGCTTTCTGTGTGTATCTGATGATAGTTTTCTCAAATAAAATGGTGAAATACTAGTGAAGTGACTTCCAGAGCAGTGAAGTTCATGTTTTCATGTCCTCAAATAGTGCTTGTGCTTGAGTATGTTTAGTAGACCAAACTGAGACACGCTGAACATGCAGACTTCAGATTTCACTTCTGATCTTTTTGCACATTAATATCTACAGACGATTGACTACATTTTGATTCATTGTACAATCAGCGTATCGAACTGGTAAAGGAACCCATCACGAACACTAGCACACACACACACTCAAACACATACACTGTCAGGACCTCTTACAAGCTCTTTCATCATTTGACAAGAATCAGATTGAGCAGAGGCTGCAGAGAGCCGCTCTGATCGGACGAAGGCCAGTGAGAGGTTATCTGGCACCTCCTCTCCCTCTGGACCTTTATCTAAAGCCTCTTTGATTGGAGGCCCAAACTCAGTTTATAGGGCAGAGAGAAGCAAAGCGAGCGGACAGGCAACGGGCCGCTGATAAATGAGGCCGGTCGCTGTAACGAGCAGCAGCACTGAGAGTGACGTCTACCCTGCGGATGGATTTCTGTCCCAAAAACATTCACTGACCCCTGTAGATCTGCTGTGACCTTCATGGCAGGACTGCGGCACAGGTACAGTATTTGATAAGGCGATCTAGTGTCCGAAAGCCCATAAGATTAAGGCACAGAGAGAGCGTGGCAGGAGAGATAGAAGCGCCATCCTTCGATCCGTCCAGATAATCTCTTTATCCTGCTGTGATAAGTATATATTGGATGGTCTGGTCTGACTGGAGGCTGTCTGCTGAAACACACAGGGGATGGATAACGTTACAGTTAAACACTTAGTGCCAGCCGTCAGGACGAATGCGTCCCGCTGATGGATATTGGGCTAATGGAGAGGAGAGGGGGCGAGCGCTCGCTAAAGGTTAATACGTCTTGGAGGGAATATTGTATGGCAGGGATGGTGATCTCTTCATAACTATCCCGTCTGTTTCCATTAAGCCATTTCACCCACTGGCACGGCACAGGAGAGAAAGCGAGATGCATTGAGAGACTTAATCGTTTTAAGATCCCTCCCTGGCAGTAAGGTTTATCACACGCCATTGAACTTTCATTTTATTTGATGAGTTAATGGACTGGCATAATGTTAACAGTGGGAAAGATGCTGCGCTTTACATCTGAATGTATTAATGAAAGGGGTGAATATTTCACCAGTGCAAATGGATTCAGACTTCGAGAGATCAGCACTATATATTTGCATTCACGGACATGTCAACATTTTCCAAGTCGATTAGAATTGCTGGTGAAATTAAGCCACTTAAATAAGGAACTGGAAGCAGATTCTGTGTATCATGTGTTTCTAGTATTCTCATGAATGGTCACACTGTATTTGTACCCGTCATGTGATAAAAGGGTGGTATACTCTCAAAGAAAAGAGTACAACATTTTACCTTTTAAGGTACAAGTGGCCGTCACTGGGGTGGTACCTCTAAGTCAGGGGTAGGCAAGTTCGGTCCTAGAGAGCTGATGTCCTACAGAGTTTTGCTCCAACCCTACTAAGCCACCACAGTATAAAACGCATGGCTCTCAGCATGCATTGCTGATTCTTGATATTTGTGTGCGTCTAAACTTTTTTCCCCCCTAGAGTGTATTTAAAAATCAAAATTCAGAATGTCTGATCTGTGGCAAGAACATATTGCTGGTGAATATTATTTATTAACATTTTTAGCCAGTGAGTTCAAAATGTTTTCTTCATGAAAATGTTTGTCAAACTGCCCAACTAAAAGAGACACTGATCACCATAATGGTAACCATGTATGGGTTTCTTTGTTCTGCTGAACACAAAAGAAGATATTTTGAAGAATGTTTGTAACAAAGAAGATAGAGCAACCATTGACTACCATAGTAGGGGAAAAAACACTATGGTAGTCAATGGTTGCTCTATCTGCTTGGTTACAAACATTCTTCAAAATATCTTCTTTTGTGTTCAGCCGAACAAAGAAACTCACACAGGTTTGGAACAACTTGAGGGTGAGTAAATGATGACAGAATTTAAATTTTTGGGTGAACTATCCCTTTAAGCTTATTTTTATCAGTTCTTTTGTCTTTGGGTCATTGTATTTCTCACAGATTTCTGCTTGTTCTAAATCAGATCCAGATAAAGTAGCACATTAAAGATTGACTTTAATGAATGTATTACTGAGAGAGCGATTATGTGTGAATCAGGGCCATAACCTCCATAGACATTGAGGGTGACAAGTCCCCCCCAATAATTAGAAATGGCCAAATTATATATATATATATATATATATATATATATATATATATATATATATATATATATATATATATATATATATATTCAATTCAATTTAAGCTTTATTTCAGACTCATGAAAGGTCCATATTAAAACATTCACAACAAGCAAAAGACCAAACAATACAATTTGACAAAAGTGCTTAAAAACAAATTAAAATCCATTTAAGCACTTTCTCCAGTGTCTCCAGAGCTCAGAGCTAAATCTGACAGTGCTCTGCTCAGGCATTGTTAAAGCATTTATAATATCATTTTGTGAGTCCTCAAGGCGCTTCATACATTTAAATTCCGAATCACCGCATTTAGTGTGAGAACATTATTTTGAACAAATAACAGACTGGCACTTGTCCATCGAGGGACCTTCAAAAGAATGTGAATTGCATCATTATATGCAACCTGCAGCTTCCTGTATTTACTTTTACTGTAACTGCACCACAAGTGGGCAGTGTAGAGCGGTGTGCAGTAAGCTTTGAACAGACACACTTTTACCTTATTTGTACACATGTGAAATTTGCGTGCCAACATATTTGCTTGTGCATACAATTTACAATACTGTCTCTGAATGTCATCATCGTCACAGAGGTCACTCCTGATAATGTGCCCAAGATATATATGACTTTTTCCACAACAGCAAGCTCCTAAAACACAGGAAACACAGACTTAAGGTTCTCTTTTGTTCTTACAACCATTACTAGACTCTTCTTAGAGTTAAACTCGATGTCGTATTGCTCTCCATAGTCCGAACAGACTCTCAGCAGCTGCTGCAGTCCTGCAGAGTAAGGAGACATGATGACCAGGTCATCTGCATAGAGTAGATGGTTTATATATATTCACATTGCTTTAGGGGCTCCATACATATTAAATCAACATAAATTAAATGTTGATCAATTTTGTTGAGTATGATGTTTTCTGTAAATTTGATTGTTGAACTTCTATAATCATCACTTAGATCTGCATAATGTCACCCTAATGGTCTGTTAAAAGTATTAGTTTCATGTAAGTATTGTACACACATTTGCACTGTAAAATCCAACAGTGATTCTAACTAACACTTTTGAGTTAACTTTTTTATATATATATATATATATATATATATATATATATATATATATATATATATATATATATATATATATATATATATATATATATATATATATATATATATATATATATATATATATATACACTCACCTAAAGGATTATTAGGAACACCATACTAATACTGTGTTTGACCCCCTTTCGCCTTCAGAACTGCCTTAATTCTACATGGCATTGACTCAACAAGGTGCTGAAAGCATTCTTTAGAAATGTTGGCCCATATTGATTGGATAGCATCTTGCAGTTGATGGAGATTTGGCGTAAACAGAATGAGAACATGGATCCATCATGCCTAGTTACCACTGTGCAGGCTGGTGGTGGTGGTGTAATGGTGTGGGGGATGTTTTCTTGTCACACTTTAGGCCCCTTAGTGCCAATTGGGCATCGTTTAAATGCCACGGCTTACCTGAGCATTGTGTCTGACCATGTCTATCCCTTTATGACCACCATGTACCCATCCTCTGATGGCTACTTCCAGCAGGATAATGCACCATGTCAAAAAGCTTGAATCATTTCAAAATGGTTTCTTGAACATGACAATGAGTTCACTGTACTAAAATGGCCCCCACAGTCACCAGATCTCAACCCAATAGAGCATCTTTGGGATGTGGTGGAACGGGAGCTTCGTGCCCTGGATGTGTATCCCACAAATCTCCATCAACTGCAAGATACTATCCTATCAATATGGGCCACCATTTCCAAAGAATGCTTTCAGCACCTTGTTGAATCAATGCCACATAGAATTAAAGCAGTTCTGAAGGCGAAAGGGGGTCAAACACAATATTAGTATGGTGTTCCTAATAATCCTTTAGGTGAGTGTATATATATGTACACACACACACACACACACACATATATATATATATATATATATATATATATATATATATATATATATATATATATATATATATATATATATATATATATATATATATATATATATATATATATATATATATATATATATATATATATATATATAATGTATATACTGTATTTATGTATTGTGGCGGAGGGGGCGTGGTTCTGCGAAGTCTGTAGCGGGAGCGAGGAACTGCGGAGACGAGCGGTGAGTAAGTAGGTCAAGTGCAGATCACTAACACCTGTGTCTCGTTCCAGTGATTGGCGTGGAGAGACCATAAAAGCCGCTGTCTGGAGAGAGAGTGGGGAGAGAGCTTTGAGACTGGGACGTCGCGAGTGCCTGCCTGCAAGAGTGAAGCAGAGAAATATTGAGTGATTAAGCTGAGAGAAACTGAGTATATTGTTGCCTTTGATGCACCCCGAGCGCCTGTTTTGTTATTTATAAAAGTTCTGAGTAATAAAGCGACCGTCCCAGTCACGCCGACCCCGCCTTCTTCCTTCTCCCCACACGAACATACATCACACTGGTGCCGAAACCCGGGAAGGAAGAAGAGTGCCGCCACCATGCAGAGCCCGCCAAAGACGCCGCTTGCGGACCTGGTGTTGGCGCTGCGGGGATCCGAGGCATTTCATCGACCGCTGTCCCGTTATGGAGATCGGGACACTGGTCCGGGTCCCCGACGCCCCACAAGCCGCCCCCGATCAAGCTGGGCTGTACCTAATTCCTGTGAGTATCAAGGGGGGTACGTATCAGGCCTTGGTCGATTTGGGTTGTAACCAGACCTCTATCCACCAAAGCCTGATTCGCCCTGAGGCATTGGGTACCGGCCGCACGGTTATGGTGAGGTGTGTGCATGGGGAGGTGGTGAAATATCCGTTGCTGGCCGTGGATATTCTATTTAGGGGTCAAAAGCATAGTGTGGAGGTGGCAGTTAATCCGCACCTCCGGCATCCGCTAATTTTGGGAACCAATTGGACAGCCTTTAATGAATTGTTGGGACATTTGTGTGCGGGTGCTTCTTGGGATAAACAGGTAAACCGGAGAAGAGTCGGTTGCTCAGGTGGGTGAGGTGGGAGCTGTTCCGGGGGAACAGAGCGCTCGTGAGATGCCCGTTCTCACAGACCGCAATGACTTTCCCCTGGAACAATCCCAGGATGAGTCGCTTAAAAATGCGTTCACGCAGGTCCGTTCCATCGACGGCCACCTCCTCCACCCTGACCAGCCGCTCTCTTATCCATATTTTTGTATTTTAAAAGATAGGTTGTATCGGGTGACCCAAGACGCCCAGACAAAACAGAATACAACCCAGTTGTTAGTACCTAGAAGGTAGGTAGGTCATTCTAATCCGATGGCCGGGCATTTAGGACAAACGGCCATGCTTAACCGTCTAATGGCCCGCTTCTTCTGGCCGGGCATTCACGAGAATGTACGCAGATGGTGTGCGTCTTGTCGTGAATGTCAGTTGGTGAACCCAACGGCCACCCCAAAAGCACCATTGTGCCCACTCCCGCTAGTGCAGGTCCCCTTCGAGAGAATTGGTATGGACCTCATCGGGCCATTAGAACGGTCAGCACGCGGGCATCGCTTTGCATTGGTCTTGGTAGACTATGCAACGCGATACCCGGAAGCAGTCCCGCTCCGCACTATTTAGGCGAAAAGTGTTGCGAGCGCTCTGTTTTCCTTAATCTCCCGGGTGGGAATTCCGAAAGAGATTCTCACCGATCAAGGCACGGCGTTCATGTCACGAACGATTCGCGAACTTTACGAGTTGTTGGGCATTTAATCGATTCGCACCAGCGTCTATCACCCACAAACAGATGGTTTGGTGGAACGATTTAATCGCACGTTGAAATTTATGATTCGTAAGTTCGTTCACGAAGACGGCAAAAATTGGGATAGGTGGCTAGAACCTCTGTTGTTTGCTGTTCGCGAGGTCCCGCAAGCCTCCACGGGGTTTTCCCCCTTCGAGCTTCTTTATGGGCGCCAGCCTCGGGGGGTGCTGGATGTCCTTAAGGAAGCTTGGGAGGACGGACCTTCCGCGAGTAAGAATGAAATTCAGTATGTCCTGGACCTGAGAACAAAACTCCACACTTTGGGGCGGCTATCAATGGAGAATTTGTTACAGGCTCAGGACAGACAACGACAGCTTTACAACAGAGGGGCTAGGCTTCGTCAATTTGCACCGGGAGATAAGGTGCTTGTATTACTCCCTACTTCCACTTCTAAATTACTCGCAAAGGAGTCAGGGCTGCAGGCCGGATGGCTCCCCGGCCTGGTGCGGGCGGTGGGGGTATGTGGCGGAGGGGGCGTGGTTCTGCGAAGTCTGTAGCGGGAGCGAGGAACTGCAGAGACGAGCGGTGAGTAAGTAGGTCAAGTGCAGATCACTCACACCTGTGTCTCGTTCCAGTGATTGACGTAAAAGCCGCTGTCTGGAGAGAGAGTGGGGAGAGAGCTTTGAGACTGGGACGTCGCGATTTATAAAAGTTCTGAGTAATAAAGCGACCGTCCCAGTCACGCCGACCCCGCCTTCTTCCTTCTCCCCACACGAACATGCATCACATTTATGTTGGGTTGATATAATTCCTCCATATTTGTGACAATATCTTGCATTTGACCATGCTTGAGTCACACACTTCAACATTTAGCTTGCAAAACACATCAATGGTAAAAGGGTTTTTTCTTATTATTTATTTTTATTATTAATAAGACCTTTACAATTTTATTTGCTGTTGTTATTGGGGTTATACTGACAAAAGTCAAATGGTAAAATAAAGCAATTAATTTATTCATGCCGTAATGCACTCTGGGAGTATGTCACAGGTCGGAGCGGACCGCGTGAGTCCCGCTCCTCCCTTATTTTTCACCTCGGGGAGGTTCCCAGTGATACCCCAGACGACCAGACACACGAGGACACTGGAGTAAAGTTTAAAATTACAAGTCTTTATTAATTTACTTAAAATTGGGGGGAAGGGGAAGTGAGGGGGCTAATATCCAAGAGGACTGGAGAGTGAGGACGCCGCCTCAGAGCTCGCCAGCTCTCTCCGCAGGAGAACCTCAGATAAGTCGTTTCGTCCTTTTTCTCAATGTTTGGCTTCCATGTCCTGCTATGTGCTCACTTGTCTCTTTCTTTCTTTTTCCCAGGGCGGACCTTTCGGGGGATTTACGCCACGGCTTGCTCCTTCTCCTGAACACAGGGGTAGAACGGGTAAGTACAGGGGAACGGGGCGACAGGGAACAGACACCTCTCTCTCTCGGGCGTGCTCCGACGGCTTCCTTTCAGAATGGATCAAGGGGCCGGTGTCATAGAAGTCGGTACCTCCGGGGCATCCGCTGGATCTGGGTCAATACTGGGACTTTTGTTTGGCATACAGGCAAGTAAAACTTCGCTCAAAGGATATCACTCACAGACTCTGTAGACACGGTTCATCAGTTTCTCTCTCCTTGTTCCAGGCTCTGTGATAGCGGTGGCTCCAGGGGGCTTGACCACGACGGTGGTGCTGGATCGGACGCTTCTCTAGATGGCTTCACACAGGTAAGTGCAGGTAAGTATGACTTTGCTCAATGGATATCACTCACAGACTCCGTAGACACGATTCATCCGTTTCTCTCTCCTTGCTCCAGGCTCCGTGATAGCGGTGGCTCAAGGGGGCCCTTACCACGACGGTGGTGCTGGATCGGACGCTTCTCTAGATGGCTTCACACAGGTAAGTGCAGGTAAGTATGACTTTGCTCAATGGATATCACTCACAGACTCCGTAGACACGATTCATCCGTTTCTCTCTCCTTGCTCCAGGCTCCGTGATAGCGGTGGCTCAAGGGGGCTTGACCACGACGGTGGTGCTGGATCAGACGCTTCTCCAGGTGGTTTCACATAGGTAAGTGCAGGTAAGTATGACTTTGCTCCGGGAGTATGTAGCGTTCCCCTCTCCTCTCCTCGGGCCCTGCACACGCACACACAATTTCCTCCGACACAAGCACGTATGAATGGCTATTCAAGAGAGTGCTTACTTGGCTCCGGTTGTGCTACCCCCGTAGAGACAGAGAGTAGGGTGAGGTTCACAGCGTGAATGGTTAGGGCTAGTTACTCCGCCAGCTTCGGGATCGTACCTTCCCCAGAGAGTGGGTCAGCCTGGATAATGGTCTCTGGGACGACACGCACACACACAGCACAACACAGCAGATTCCAAGTGTACACTCTCAAAGTCAAGATGCTGACTCACCCACGGCACTCTACACACTAACCAAGTGTACTTAAGGTCCAGAGACCACTTTTCCCGCGTCGCTTATCTCGCTGAAGCGCTGGTATAGCGAAGAACCAACGAAAAGGACGTTGCTGCTACACCACCCCGGCGGCTTTCACTGTCCGCCGTCTCTGGCTCTCCCACGCTCACTCTCCGCGGTGGGGCCACTCGTTTTCCTAGTTTCAACGTCACAAGGCTCACAGATGATAAACTTCTGATGAAGTTGTTACTGTATACGTTTCTCAGGGTACTCACACATTGATCAACCCGTGTGCTCGTCTTGTTCTCTCTTCCAGTGTCTGGCTCGCGTCCTGACCGCTGTGCTCTCTCTCCCGAAGGGATTTGCTCATTAGCACTTCCGGCAACTGTCCTGCATGTAACTTCTCAGAATCAGACACACACTTGACACTTGAATCACAATGCAAAACTCGGTCTGTATTATACTCAGCCTCGTCTCTTTTTTTCTCTTTATAGCTCTCCAGATCATTGATCAGTCCACAATATCCACCTCGTATTATCCTTTGTTTGCCCAGATGCCCAGATCCTCTCGCCGCAACGGCTGGAAGCGGCTACCACCACGCTCAGCTTGAGCCCGACCCGGAACTATCAGCTGCGGCTGTGTGTGACCGCTGCAACGACGGACTCCGACGGACTTCTGGAGGCCCTCTTTGTACTCCTCCTACCTCCCCTTCACCCAATCCGGAGATCGCGCTGTTTATTGGAGCACCTGCCGCCGATTCTCTATAATTTTTGGCGTGGGGACGGGAACCCGGAAGTAGTGGTGTTTGATCCGGGCGGAACAAATCTCTGCCACTATGGTTCCGCCCCAGGAAAAGTCACACCGTGACAAGTACACTTCCTCAGATCACAGATAGAATAAGATAGTAAGAACAACTTGAGGCAACGAGGTAGCACAATTGAATGAAGTAAACTGAATTTTTTTTTCACGGTGTATGTTCTGAAATTGAATTGAACTAAAACAGGAAATTTTATGAATATACCTTTGATTTGCTTTTTTCCCTTAATTTTCTAGTTTAACAAAAAAAAATGATATAAACTTAACTTACTTAAACTGAACTGAAAAATACTATGTGTGATAACTACAAAGTAATTGATATTAAAAAAAAATTAAATTAAATTTTTTTAAGCTCACATAATAAGCTGTTTCCTCAAAAAAATGTTTAAATACATTCAACTTATCCGGGTTAACAGTGTATATGCATGCATGAGTTTATACACCAGTATTCACACTAAGATGATATTGTGTTCACTGGTTACTGTGTTTATTTCCAACCACTGTAATGTAAGCCATCAGTATGCAGCCCACGTCCGCTGTTCAATAAGTTTCCATGCAGATGCAGGCACACATTACAGTCACTGACAAATGAACTAACAGACAGTCCTCTTTATTTATTGGCTTGTTCTCTCTAATAAGAGATATTATTCACCCAAATGCAAATGTAGTCTCAATCAATTGGCGGCGTGTCTCACATAATAAAAGCTATCCATTTCACACGGCTCCTTACGTGTATCTAACAAGGTCCTCGCAGTGAAACTACAGTCTTCACGCTCGGCTCGAGAGCCTGATAACACATGCAAAGGAGAGAATTAACCAATAGTCAAATTTAATTAATGACTTTCCCATATGCATCAGGAGGATAATTAAGCATTCGCAGGTGAAAGGGACCGATAGGAGTGGCCTTCCTGGACAAATCAAATGAGTCGTGATAGCATCGATGGCTCGTCTCGCTTTTTTCAGCCCTTTTTTCGAGCGTTTTCCTGCTAGTGTCCTTTGGTTATCAAATTATCAACAAAATTTGTCCACCGTCCTCTGGCGAGAAGAAGGGGGAAAACTTTAATTATGGTCCTGTCTGATGGCAGGTCATTAATAAAACCTAGTTATCTTCATTCAGAGTGCTGGGAAGGCCTCTCTCCGATCCTCCCTTATCTCATAAAGAAATTTGGGATTTTCCACAAGAATAATTCAAGATGGTATCCGGCCGGATATTCAAAATGTTGTAACATGATAATCATTGTGTAATGGAAAACTTCCAGGTGTGTGTTCTGTGGACAAATGTGCTGGAATTACATGGACCGGCTTCATAAACATTGATGGATCTTACCAACCTGCGAATGCAGATAAGGACCGAATCACGGCCAGGTTTAGTCCTGGCAAATTTATATTTAAGGGCCTATAGGTTACATATGCATTACTTATTCCTCTGCCACATACATCAATGCCATGGCAGAGAAAAATGAACGGCCAATAATAATGCTCTGCTTTGGCTGTGCATGTGTTATTGGCTGGACTATCACTCACAAATGGTTGGTAACAGTGATCTCATTTCCTTGACTCTAACCTCTATGGCCTGTGTGCTGCAAATAATCACAGATAGTCATAGAAGCATGTTGTATATCAACCCGTAGAGCACGGAAACACTGTTTAACCAGCTCTCATCTATCTTTCCCCGCTAAACTATAGTTTCTGTGAGGGGAAGCCATGCAGCATTTAGGAGGCACGTGTGAAAATCAAATCAGTAATTTAGGTCCAATTTGAGGAGACTATGCTTATATGTGCACCAATAATGTGATTTTTCCAATAATCAGAGAAGAGACTTAATCGCAGTAGATGACACGAGCATGACACGAGCAAACCTCTTCCCTCCTGTTTGCATGCAATTTTCATTATTCTGATTATTCACCAAGAATTGGGGTTATTCTTAACACCATTATTCTCACACCACAATGCACAGCATACATGATGAACTTGCATACAGTACTGGCCATTGTTTTAATCAACTTACGTCAAAACACATTTCTGGATGTATTGGATTGGATGTCATAATTTCAATGTTTTAAACATCAATATAATGCATTTTATACATGTCACGCAACTTTGTCAACAACATTGTCAACCCAAAAAATGTGATGCCTTCTTTACCACTATATGTAACCTGTGCTGGCACAATGAGTCACAATGAGCAAATTGTCAAAAATGACATATTGTTAATCACATTCTCTATAAAAAAAAATCTTCAAAATTATATAGATTTGTTTGAATCGTACAAAAAAATGACTGAGCTACACCAGTTTGAAGTCGATAGAGTCAGCAAAGTCAAAGTAATTTAGTTAAAGTTTACTGAAGGTTCAAAAAAAAAAAAAAAAAAAAAATCTAGTAGCCATACCTTAAAATCCCTGGTATATATTCAACTTTTTTTTTTCCATGATACCACAATTGTTTTATTAACATTATCGCATGTTTGCATGTTGTCTGTCAGTCAGCGCAAGTAATATCGTTTTGTTAACATCCGCATTTGTTTGAAAATCACATTTCATTGGTTCAGACTCATGCCACCAAGAATTCGCTATGAATATTCACAAAGTTGGAATGTTGTGCTTTAAAACGATACCAAACTTCTGCTGAGAGGAAGTGTCGTCGCAAAGTGAGCAGAGAAAAATGCCAATTTTCATTGCAAAGGAATGGTACTCCTCTCAGAAAACGCACAAATAAAGATGGAGCAAGATTGGAGCATTGGGGTCGCTAGACGAGGGCTTGATGATCTTGATGAACTTTTTGTGAAAACCTCAAATTCGACCAAAATTGAAATTTTTCACTTGTTTTGCCTGTAGCTCAAAATTAGCCCATGCACATTCCGACTCCGTTTTTTAAAATAATTTTGCTAATACCAGTAAATTGACTAGCGCAAGCCTTAGTAAATCATCTTGCATGATTCATTTTAATACTCTCCTTCCATATGCAATAAGGTCAGCCGAAAAAATAACTGTCCACACCTTTTCACCGCTAATTTTTTACTGCTTGTCTTTAGTAAATCCTGACAGTATTTTTTTTTTTTATGCCAAAAGAGGGTTTGCACTGATGTATTCATTTGTCTGATTCACTGTTTGCATTGCACAGGAAAGAATGAAAGTTTTTCAGATTAAGAAACATAATTATAAATACATCTCCCTTTCTTCTTATAGAAGCCACAGTGACAACTTTCAGATCAGATGGACACCGACCAACAAGGAACTTCACTGTAAAAATGTTATATTGCTGCTGTCCGAAGCTTATCTTAATGGCCAATTTTCCAAGAGAGTTTCCAGTGTTTTTAAACTGCAGTTTTCAAGACAACTCATTTTACTAGTCGACTAGTCCAGACTAGAGGTCAACCAATCGTGCAGGGTCCCTCAAATCCAGTCCTGTGGGTTTAACTCCAACCTTGATCAAACTCACCTACCAGTGATCCGGAAGATCTTGATTAGCTTGCTCATGCATGTTTGATCAGGGTTGTAGCTAAACTCTGCAGGGCTTTTACCCTCCAAGGCATGATTTGAGGAACCCTACAATAGCGGATTTAGCTTACACTAAGATGGGAACACTGGCTACTGAATGACTTCCAGATAGTTTCCACAAAAGTAAAATTATTCTGAACTGTATTACTGATGGGGAGTTGACTTCAACATAGGAATCAACTCTTATTGCCATTGCTGTGTCTGAAATCACACACTCATACATCAGAGAGCCAGAGCTGTCACAGAAACAACGTCACATCACTTATTTTTATCCTTCAAGTTGCTTACTTCACAAAAAGAAACAAAAGCCAATTATAATGTAATAATACAATGTAGCTCCTTGCCAGCTTTGTGGTTTCATCAAAGTAATACAATAATTACATATTAATTTGGTTTGTCATGGTTATCCTAATTTGTGTTTAAAATCATTAAACTAATCATAAAAAATGGCAAAAATAATAAACACAACATTAATAAGTGTACAATATTGTATGAATTTAGGCTATAGATATCAGGATATTGAACTATTTTTGCACCATTACAAAATAAAAATGGACTTATCACCCTCACTCGACTGTTTAGATGATTTTACGAATACATACTTCGTTTATATAACTCTTTAATAATACATTTTTCTTTTGACTTTTTCTTCTTTAAAATTAGGCATTGGCAACAATTAGGAAACGATGGTGATACTCATTTCAAGGACTAATTTGACCTGCTAAAAGTGTTTAAAAAGGGAATTTTAGGCATTGTGTAAGAAAAAAAAATTAGCCAACATTTAGTGTGTAATAATGACACAATCTTGTATTCTTATTGCTGACCCAGTTTTGACTTAAGGTAAATGGAGTAAATTGAGTCGATTCTGGGAGTTGATTCCATCGATTCCTACATGGGAGTTTTTTATTTTATTGCCATATGAAATAGATGTTACAAGAAAAGAAGCAATAGAGAAAAAGGGATAGAAATAAACTGGTAACACTTCTCAATAAGGTCCCATTCGTTAACATTAATTAATGCATTAGCTAACATGAATTAACAATGAGCCAGACCTTTTTACACCATGTATTAATCATTGTTAATGTGAGTTAAAAAAAAATGCAATTCTTCATTGCTTGTTCATGCTAGTTCACAGTACATTAACTAATGTTAACAGATAATACTTTTGAATATATATATTATATATATTATATGCATTGTATATACCCATTGTGTCAAGTAATGGCAGAACTAGTCAGTACACTCTTAATCTGAACCAAAGCACTGCATTCAGCTGTGTTCGTGAATATGAGGCTCTTGTGACTGAACACTCGTCCTCTTGATGGACTGTAGGGCAGAGGGACAGTGTAGACAGAGACATCAGGAGAACTAACAGCTGCCTTGTGCTTCCCTTTTTATCTAAATCTATGTCAAGCGTCGGTGACGTGATCTGAGGAGAGATGTTAAGTTGGACCCCAGGGCTCAACAGGTGCACATGTGCCCTACACAAGAGAATTCACAGTGTTATCACAACACAGCGACTCCATGTGTGCCATTTCACTCATGTTTCCTTTCACACAAACACACACAGTTTCCAGGTCAATATCTAACATGTATTAACACTCACATGAATTAGGCTTGGATATTTCTTCAGCAAATCACTAAGTAGTTCTTGTGTTCAATGTTTGTGATTGACTACTTATTATGTTTGAGTATCCACACTTTGTTGTTAGTGATATGAAATCAGATGAAACTCATTTGACATTCAATCTTCCGTGGAAGTTTTGGTCTGTTCCTCATACTTACATGCATTTAAATACTGGAACGGGAATTCAACTGAGGGTGCTTTCACACTTGGTTTGATTGCCTGCCGAACCCGAGTTTGATTGCTCCCCCCTCCCCCTGCCCCCGCTGGACTGTGATCATATTATATTATTTGGGTCAGAACCGTTTGCTTCATCAAAGCAGCATCTGTTTACCCGGTTGCTTAGTAACGACAGCGAGCGTGAAGGCGGCAAAATGCATAGCGTTGTTTCCAAAGCTTCAGTATGTAATGGCAGTGAATGTACTGAAAATGCTCTAAAGAACGCTGAAGATGAGCAGAAATTAGATCTACAGTTCTGCAGTAAATGAAAGTGAAATGAGTGAAACACACACAAACATGCATTTTTATCAAATCATACATCATTAACAGCGGTTCACTTCCAAGATTTAGTATGATTGCGTTCACATCATAGACTAAAAAAATATGGACGTAGTGTCCGTGACGTCACCCATAGGATTCTGAAGAGCAGTTTTGAAGCGTAAAGTATAGGGACGAGCTGGCCGTTGCCATCTTGGCCGCACGCCACACCTGGATGACGTGGGGACGTGGGTGGAGATGAGGTGACGTGATGACTGTTATAAAAAAATTCACCCCCCTCACAGTTGTCATAAAGGGCAAAATTAGCCGTATGACCAAAACCACACTTTGTACCAGGCTGTAAACATGTTTTTTTCTGCTGTAAAGTTGGGCATTTTAACATGAGGCTCAATGAGATTCTGCTCCCTTTTGGAGCCTGTCCCTTGTGGCCAGTCGATGAATTGCAGTTTAAGTCACTTCCGTATTGGCTTCAAGAGAAACTGGGGGAGGTTGCCGCTTGGTTCACATCAGCAGCCAACCGTACCAGAGTTCACATGAACCGTACCCCAGACCACCCTTTTTAAGAGGACTCGGGTATGGTTCGCAGGTGATCTCCCAAGTTCGAAAGACAGCGTTCACATCATCCAAACGAACCAAACTCTGACGTCAATCGAATCCGGGTGCGCACCAAAACTTCTAGTGTGAAAGCACCCTGAGGGGTACCCCTGACACAGAATGCAATTTCAACTGAGGGGGACCGGACTCAACACTCCATCATGTCCTGATTTTGAGTTCCTGGGTCAACATATTTAACACATTTATGCTTGGGAAATTATACAGTAGGTTAATAACACTGATGTAGAAGCACCTAACCCTGGTTGTAAGCCTAAATTTGACATAAACACTAAACTTGTCCCTCAAATCTGATTGGTTGATCGGAATGTTGTTTTAGGATCAACAAAGATGTTGATCCAGGAACATGCTGCACTTCAGATAAAATCAGATAAAATCAAGGACACATTTTGGCATTAAGATGACTTGGACAAAGTGTACCAATTAACCTGAATTCACCCTGTTTAATATTGCACATCAGCATACAGCTCTGTGAACAAGCTCCTCTTATAATACTCAGCAGTTTCAACACAGTCTTTAGGCTTGTGCAGTGCTTAAAGTAAACTAACCTCATTTGAGTTATTAGTTTCAAGCCTCAGTAAGACTCCGAGTGGAAAATTCTTCAAGTGGAAAATGTGTTTGCTGGTGAGAAGGGATATTTTGGCTCTTTTAATCGTCTGGAGTGTAACTTATGTCATCTCTTCAACTCCAGTGTTAACGTAATAAAAACCAAACGCACCGGTGCACAGACACAAATGCACAGACTGGCATTCTTTAGAGCTGATGTGCATTTAACTTCAAGCTACTTTTATAACTTATTGTACACATTTATAAGGTATTATTGTTCATATTCAAACAAACCCCTACACAAATTATTACAATTTAGCAGGTAACTCGTCCTGCAGACATGAATGACACCTTTAAATGTATGGCTTGTTGAGGAAGAGGCCCGGTTAACCCATGCTGGTATTAAACCATTTCCCAGTTTTATTTTTCCCAAATTATGTTTTATGTTGTTTTGGATTCCATTTAAACAGTTAAATTACATGTACAGTCATAGTATATTCCTGTCATAATTTCTTCAAGTAAAATCCAATTTTTATTTTATCAGGTTGCAGTGAAGACCTTTGAGTTTCTGTGTGTATATGATATAGATTTTTAAATGAATTATAAGATTTTTAAATGTTTTTAAATTAAATTATGAAATGCTGGTGAAATGACTCTTGGAGATTAAATTTAAAGGGGTGGTTGATTGCCCCTTTTTACAAGATGTGTACCCCACAGATAATTTTGTATAGCATGTTAAAATTGTCACTTTTTGAGGGTGACCAAAAATGTGCCGTTTTTGTCTGTCCCTTTAAATGAAAATGAGCTGCTGCTCACGGGGCTGAGCTTCAAGTACTCCAGTTAGCAGCTCTGATAACCTCATGCAGACAGGCAATGAAACTGTTCAGTCTTTTATGTTCAAACCGGAGTTGGACAATGAAGGAGAGACTCAAGAAGAAGTGACAACATATAGTAGAATGCAACAAGATGTTCCTGAATGGTTAGTTGATTAATTTATGTAGCTGATGTGGAGTTAACTATCTTCAAGTCATTGATTAGCATATTCTGTCATGATAATCTCACCCCCTTTGTTGTGTGTTCCCGGGGGCAGGATTGATGTAAATTTCAGGGTTAGTGATGTCACTAACCTGCGAGGAAGCTTGTGTAGTCCCTACCAGCCGTTTGTAGTAGTCCTTAAAAAGTAATTTCTTTAAAAGAAAATATCTCCTTTTGCTTTGAACTCTGAGCGTCGTAACTTTACAGATTTACAGTGTAAAACATTACACACTAACCAAAGTTTAAAAAGTGAAATCATAATCAACCACCCCTTTAATAATAAGCATCATCATAGTTTCCTTATGAGACCATGTTGACCAGTACCTGTGGGACGACGTTCCCGACACAGTAATGATGTTGCTTCCAGTTCCCAGGTCTGATTTATTCTCCACATTAAAGCTAAATCAAAGAGCCTGTATCAGAGAACAAGGACAGGAGCCGCCTGTGAGCAGAGTGAGAGCTCGATGCTGATTAAAGGATCAATAGTGAGTTCTGTCGAGTCATTGAACAGCCCAGATGTGCCTGTTGTTCAAACTTCCCAATCTATAGCCGGTGTCGCTTCTCACGGCTATCGAGTAAGCCACAGTTTGTTTAAAGAGGGACCCGAATCCAGAATCTCACGTAAAACTGTCATCTCAGGATTCTGTAGAGAATTAAAATCACAACAAGACTGCCCACAGGTTCTCAGAACTTTTGCTAATGTTCTGGCAAGGTTCTCTTAAAGTTTTGAACAAATGTTCTTCCAGTAACGTTAAAGGGATAGTTCACCCAAAAAATGAAAATTAGCCCATGACTTACTCACCCTCAAGTCATCCGTGTACATGACATTCTTCTGATGAATACAATCGTAGTTATATTATAGGGGTGGCAGTGGCTCAGTGGTTCTTGTAGGTTGTCTACAAACCGGAAGGTTGGTGGTTCAATCCCTGGTTCCACCTGACCAAGTGTCGAGGTGTCCATGAGCAAGACACTGAACCCCAGCTGCTCCCGACAAGCTGGATGGCGCCTTTCACGGCTGACACCGCCGTCGGTGTATGAATGGGTGAATGTGAGGTAATATGTACAGCGCTTTGGATAGCCATGGGTCTGTTGAAAGTGCTATATAAATGCAGTCCATTTACCATTTACCATTTATATTAAAAAATGTCCTGGCTCTTCCAAGCTTTTTAATGGCAGTGAATGGCTGTTTCTGTTTTGAAGTCCATAAAAATGCATCTATCCATCATCAAAGTAATCGACATGGCTCTGGGGAAGAGATACGTTTGTGTATAAGAAAAATATCCATATTCTAAGCTTTACAAACTGTAATCTCAAACTTCCGCTAACTGTCACACTTGCGTCCATGAGAGACTGGCGTTCCACGCTAAGCAGGCAAACCTTGACCCACATGTCCAACCCTGGCATATTAATTTCCCGTTCAAATGATGGATTAAATGATCTGCCGTTCAGGTCCAAATCCTGAAGTATTGGGGGGAAACACATTCAGGCCCTGATAAGAACGTGACCACAGCAGTGTCTCTGGAGAGGCCCTATCAGCTTTTAAACAGAGACGTCGTATGCAAGTGAGATTGATGATTAGCATTTGTGGCCCTGGAGAAGAGGGTCGCCTGTGCCTGCGATAACCAGGAACAGAGAGAGAGAAGAAAGATGGACTAAACCTTACCAGCATGCAATTATTTCCTGCTTCCTCTCTGGCAAACAAACAGCCGGAATAAGCTTGTATGCCATTGTCTCACAGTCTGTGTAATCTGTAAGAAGTGGACAACAGCGAATCCCTCGTGTCACAGCCTTAGACTTGTAGCAGCAAGCCAGATACAAGCTGCTATGACACACATCACAGACAGGATAAGTCTTCAGTGAGTGTGAGCTCTTACATTCACACCACAAACACACGGTTACTTCTTGTGTTTCATCAGAGGGCTTTTGATTTTGATGGGGGTTTTTCATGGGGGTCGAGCATTTCCTCTGTATATGTGATCCTGGACCTCAAAACCAGTCATAAGGGGCAAATTTTTTAAATTGAGATTTATACATCATCTGAAAGTCATACTTTCCATTGATGTATGGTTTGTTAGGATAGGACAATATTTGTCTGAAACACAAATGTGAAAATCTGGAATCTGAGGGTGCAAAAAAAGTGTAGATATTGAGAAAATCGCCTTTGAAGTTGTCCAACTGATGTCCTTAGCAATGCATATTACTAATAATAATTTTTTTTATATATATTTACTGTAGGAAATTTACAAAATATCTTCATAGAAAATGATTTTTAATTATTACCCTAATTTGGTATAAAAGGAAAATCGATATTTTGACCCATACAATGTATTTTTGGCTATTGCCACAAATATACCCGTTTGACTTATGACTGGTTTTGTGGTCCAGGGTCACATACGTGTGTGTGTATGTGTGTTGGGGGGAGGGGGGGGTTGTTTGCAGGTGATGAGGATGAATAATGAGGCCGGCAGCATTTGGGCCGGTAACATTTTTCTTTATTTTTTTTCTCTCCAAAATCTTATGCTCACCCAGGCTGCAAATGTTAGTACATAGTGGTTAAAGACACCTAATATAAAGTGGGTCCAATCATTCTGATTTGCTGCTCAAGAAACATTTCTTTTTATTATAAATGTTGAAAACAGTTATGCTGCTTTATATTTTAATGGAACCATAATAATTTTTTCAGGATTTTTTGATTAAAAGAACAGAATTTATTTAAAATTGTCACGAGACAAGAAAACAAGAAATGATTTCAGACGGACCCCTGTAAATCAGAGGTGTAAAGAGTACCTGAAAACCATACTTGACTAAAAGTACAGATTCCTTACAGCGAAAATGACTCAAGTTACAAGTCACCAATTCCAATTCAACTTGAGTAAAAGTCTTAAAGTATCTGATTTTAACAGTACTTAACTATTTTACTCATACTAAATATAGGTTCAACGATGCACTAGTAGTCCTTGACACCTGAGAGACATACCAGTGAAAATAAGAAACAATTGATTTGTAAGATGAGAAATCATGTTTATTTTCTAAAATCAAAATTAAACAGAACACCTCAATGTTGCAATAAATCAAGGTCGACACACCAACCTCTTAAACGTCTACAAACTCTCAAGTCTCAGTTAAGCTCAAGTGCACAAAAAGGAAATAAATAGACCAATATTTTTCAAAAAGGTCACGTCAATATACCGAATAAATAAAATAACATAAAGTAAAGTAAAATTAAATAGTCAAAGCCTTCTTGTACTTGATGTGCTGGTTTTGTCCTCATCACCGGCTGCAGTCATGTCCTCATCTCCTAAATCAAACTCCTGCGATTCAGCAACTACCTGCTAATGCACTCTCATTCATGAAAAGTAGCCTTGTTGACATGTTTGGGTAAGTAATGGCAGAACACACAAGATATAGTACCATCAATGCTCTGTAGATGGCGATATTGCTTCTTTATAGCAGAAACAAACTGCTGCAGAAAAAGTTAGGTGCAATACAAAATGTAATGTGTAATTGCATTACTCAACACAAATGTATTGGAGTAAAAAGTACATTTACTTGTTTTTATCAAGCGGCAACCTCCCCCAGTTTCACTTGAAGCCAATATGGAAGGGAATTAAACTGTAATTCATCGACTGGCCGCTATGGACATGCTCCAGAAAGGAGCAGAATCTCATTGAGCCCCATGTTAAAATTCCCATGTTTACAGCCTGGTACAAATTTAGGTTTTGGTCTATATATATATATATATATATATATATATATATATATATATATATATATATATATATATATATATATATATATATATATATATATATATATATATATATATATATAGCTAATTTTGCCCTTCATGACAACTGTGAGGGGGGTGAATTTTGTTATAACTCATTTGTTTACATTAAAAAGCCTTAAAATTCTGCACAATTAAGGGCGTGGCCACTTTGAGTGACAGGTGAATTGCCGTTTGTCTGCTGTCTGTTAGTCATCGCGTCACCTCAGCTCCGCCCACATCCCGCCTCTTTGTCCATTTTCAGTTATCCGGGTGTGATGCGCTGCCAAGATTGCAACGGCCAGCTCGACCCTACTTTACGCTTCAAAACTGCTCTTCAGAATCCAATGGGTGACGTCACAGACACTACGTCCATATTTTTTTAACAGTCTATGGTTCATGTATGTAGTCAAGAGAGTAAAAGTTATTAATATCTTTGATACAACTACAAAGTAGCCAAAAATATACTGAAGTACAGTAACTAATTACATGTACTCAAATACTTTACACCACTGCTGTAAACCCTCAAGATTAGGCATGGCAGACTGTTTAGAGAAGATGGTACATATTTGAATGGGAGAAACTGTAGCACTCATTATGGCAGAAAGTGTCACCTTACAGTTAGAGAACCAAACAGCTGTTTATTTCAGAACTTACATACGAAATATGATGAATAACACATTGAAATATGTTTTTAGAATGTAATATTGAGGAATACTTATTTTCTCATTGAAGTACTGTACAAGTAGTGACAGTAAAGACATTTATAATGTTACAAAAGACTAAAAAAAATGCTGTTCTTTTAAATTGGCTATTTATCAAAGAATCCTGAAAATGTCTCATTGTTTCCACAAAAAAAATATTGAACTGTTTTCAACATTGATAATAATAAGAAAGGTTTGTTGAGTGCCAAACCAGCATATTAGAATGATTTCTAAAGGCTCATGTGACACTGAAGACTGGAGTAATGATGCTGAAAATTCAGCTTTGCATCACATGAATAAATTACATTAAAATTAAAATACTAAAATATTAAATATTAAAATACATATTAAAATACAAAACAGATATTTTAAATTGTAATAACAGGCTACTTCCCAATATTACTGTTTTCACTCTATTTTTTGATCAAATACATTTTGATGAGCATAAGACTTATATAAAAAAATATCTTACCAACCCCAAACTTTTGAACATTGGCATTGAAAACATGTTCTTTTTATTTCTTGTAAGAAAATATGCTATTACTTTTTACTCGATGACATTCTTTATAATAAAATGTATATTTTCAACAACAAAAAAAATGATCTGATGGATGGCAGACTCCTGCTTTGTTGATCATCTGGTTTTGGATTTCCTCTGTCCTCAGAAGCCTAACTTTAGTCTCACCCATGAGGAGAAAAAGCTTGACATGTGATGCCTGGATGAGATATTTGGTCTTTCACTGTCTCCATCTGTGGCTCTTACTCTCACTCACTCACCCACATGATGGTAAAAACATCACTAGAGCTCCTCCATCTGGTGTCTGGCAGCACTGCAGCAGCATTATAGAAGATATTTTGCTTTTAAAACAAATGTCTTCCATTCGAAAGCAGAGCTAATGCCATTCTAAAGTTCAAAGAGAGACTAAATCTGCTTTTAAAGTGAAATACAGCTCTTCAAAAAAAAAACGATATTCCTCTATATGGCTCATTTTGCACACGTTTTGCTAATTCAGTGATTTAGCAGTGCTGTTCAACGTAAAAAAACGCTGATATATGAATGACCCTTGTGTGTTTATCATTCCGGTCTCATTGACTTACCAATTACAAGGGTGTTTGGGGTTTGAAGGGGCTTTTGGGTCACTGATCTTTACTGGTCTGAGTGGCTGAGAGAGAAAAAACAAAAAGTGTGAGACGGCCCTTGAGAGCCATATAAAAGGGGGGTTTTGTTTGAGACACTTGAGCCTGCAGGAGGAAATGCACAAGGAATTTCATCACTTTGATACGGCACTCATCACCACAGATGCTTTCCGCATTAGACCAAACAGCATCTGCCTCTAGCAGGCATTCTTTGTGTGAGATGGTTCGGTCAGAGTACACTGCTGCTCAGTTCCAGCAGCACGCATTTGTCGCCATGTTGACGGACAAAGTGATGTGAAAGGGCACCTTCCTACATTTCCTGGAAACATAAGAAGGAACAAATAGGGCAGTGAGACCCACCCGCCCAATCAAAGGCACTGATTTGGTTGCAAGACTTTTTGATCTGGCTTGTCGAGCAAGCATTTGTGGTTGTTCAGACTTTCTTCTGTCGTGTTTGACATTGGGCCGTCTGCTGACAGACACGGCCGCTCGCCTTTGATGCAAGGGTTTAATTATGGCAAAGCTGCCCACGCTGACTGATTGTGTTGCTTGCGGTGTTGTTAATTGTGCTTGTAGTTGCGCATTTGAGCTCTGCTAAATCGGCGCATGACGTTCAGATCAAATCGCCCAGCAGAGAGCAACTGAAACAATTAGCCCGACACCACACTAAGACGATAACGGCTTCCACGATAATTGTTTTATTTCAAGAGCTCCGTTTCTGAGCCCTTCTAATCTTTTCGAAAGCTAATTAAACTCTATGAAGTCACCATCAGCAGATAAGATGCCATACAAAACAACCAAACAAGAGCTATTCTGACCATTTCAAATCAAGCACTCCACAGAAACACTGGAGGACGCGGCGAAGGCGAGTCAGGGATGGCGAGAGGAGATGCGTTCAAGAGCTTCGTCAAGGACTAAAACTCCAGATAACCTTAAAATAACAAATGATGCTCGGGTCAATTGCTGAGACTCTTATCGGCTTTAGACGGAGGTGGAGATCCATGCTTACTGTCAGCTAACACTCGGCTCTGTCGATACCTTGCGAGTGTTGAACATTCACACCGGCTCATCCATTTGCATTCTGCGTTCGTGAGTCAATGCTCTCAAATCAGACTTTCTTCTGTCGGGAAGACAACTTGACCAATGAAAACTTGACAATTCTTGTTTTTAATGCAATATTTCTGCATTTCTTCAAAATGTATTTATCAGTGCACATCATGTTATAAATGTAATGTGCCTCGTAATCTTTAATCAAAATAACTTCCCCTCCCTCTTGCAGCAACATCTCTTCTCTGATGAAGTGTTTACTGGCACAAGGGCAGGTCAACAGGTGCATGAATGAAATTACTGTCCACAAAGAGAGAATTCTTGAACTCCTGTCATGGTGCATCCACAATATCGTATTCCCCAACCAATTATGCCTATTGTTAATATACAAATATGTAAATATAACTTAGAACAAAATACAGCAAAACAATCGTAAAAACAAGGTAAAACATTATACAAACCCATCAGTTAACTACCATCAAGAAATATTTAATCTCTCGAGAAAATTCAATTACATGCACATTTTTTTGTTTTTAACATTTTAACTGAAATATGTATTTAAAAAAAAAACTTAAAACGATATACACTCGAAACCTGCAGCCTACAGGATCAGACTTTTTTTTTTCTCCTGTTCTCCCTGAGAACAGATTACTCAAATGTATTACAACTACGAGAATAACCATGATTAGAGAGTTATTTGCATAAAATATCCCGTAAACACATTTATCACATTTACATTTACTCTACCATTGACTAAACTCTCAAAAAATATAAATAGATAATATCCACCAACAATACTTTCTTGCCACAGATCAGACATTCTAAATTTCGTTTTGTAAATACATTCTAACGGGAAAGTTTAGATGCACACAGATATCAAGAATCAGCATATGAATCTGATATGAATACAATGAACCCACCCCAGTGATGGCCACTTCTACCTTAAAAGGTACAATTTTGTACTATTTTTGTACTCACTGGGGTGGTATAAGGGTACATTTTTGTACCTCTAAGTCAGGGGTAGGCAAGTTCGGTCCTAGAGAACCGCTGTCCTGCAGAGTTTAACTCCAACCCTACTAAGCCACCACAGTATGAAACTCATGACTCCCAGCATGCATTGCAGCATTAAGGATGTCACCATTGTTGAGATTCATGCTGATTCTTGATATCTGTGTGTGTCTAAACTTTCACTTTAGAATGTAGTTTAAAATCAAAATTCAGAATGTCTGATCTGTATTGTTGGTGGATATTATTTATTAATCTTTTTTGTCAGTGTTGAGTTTAGTCAAACATTTTTCTTCATGACAATTTTGTTTATGGCTTCTTTAGATTTGAACAGATTATGTGTTTCGTTAACACTGTATCAAAAACCACAAACTCACATAAAAAGCCCAGTGTAAAACTGCCGAACTAAAGGAAACACACCAAACATTTTCACTAAAACATCAACATCTAAACCTCTGTTAATTCTCAATAAGAGCTTCTATAGACATCCTTCAAGGTTGGAGCCAAACTCTGCAGGACAGCGACTCACTAGGACAGAGTTTGCCCTGCTCTAAGTAGAGGAAAACAATGGTATAATGGTACCCTAAGGACCAATTGTGTACCTTTAAAGGTACATCTATACGTTTTGTTCCCCAAGGAACAAAATTGTACCTCCACTGTAGGCCTAGCTTTTTTTCTGAGAGTGTAGACACCAGACAGATTATGATTTATGCATCAGATGCTCTTTACTGAGTAATTAGAAACACACAGGGGAAATACAATTAAATGCAAACCTATAATAATTAAAGCAAGCGTGTTTCAAGTTTTTATGGATATATTTTATACACTCAAGTACGGTGGCCCAGTAGTGCACAACACAACGCAATATAAAAAGCAAACATAAGTTTACAACACAACAAAATCAAGCCACAACACAACGAAAAATTCACAATACAAAGAAATCAAGCCTCAACACAAAGAAATTAAACCACAACAACGAAAAAGCCACAACACACCGAAATCAAGCCACAACACAACAAAATATTGTGGCTTTTTCGTTGTGTTGTGGCTTGTTTCTGTTGTGTTGTGGCTTTTTTGATGTGTTGTGGTTCGATGAGGAGTGTCGGTACACAGCCATTTTCAGATCTCTCCAGAGATGTTCAATCAGGTTCAAGCCTGGGCTCTGGCTGGGCCACTCAAGGACATTCACAGAGTTGTCCCATAGCCACTCCTTTGTTATCCTGGCTGTATGCTTAGGGTCGTTGTCCTGTTGGAAGATGAAACTTCGCCCCAGTCTGAGGTCCAGAGCACTCTGGAGCAGGTTTTTAACAAGGATGTCTCTGTATATTGCTGCATTCATCTTTCCCTTGATCCTGACTAGTCTCCCAGTTCCTGCCATTGAACAACATCCCCACAGCATGATGATGCTGCCACCACCATGCTTCACTGTAGGGATGGTATTGGCCAGGTGATGAGCGGTGCCTGGTTTCCTCCAGACATGATGCTTGCCATTTAGGCTAAATAGTCCAATCTTTGATTCATCAGACAAGATAATTGTGTTTCTCATGGTCCTTCAGGTGCTTTTTGGCAAACTCCAGGCGGGCTGTCATGTGCATGGCCACTCTACAATTCAGGCCTGATTGGTGGAGTGCTGCAGAGATGGTTCTTGGTCACCTTCCTGACTAAGGCCCTTCCCCCCGATTGCTCAGTTTGGCCAGGCGGCCAGCTCTAGGAAGAGTCCTGGTGGTTCCAAACTTCTTCCATTTATGGATGATGGAGGTCACTGTGCTCATTGGTACCTTCAATGCTGCAGAAATATTAATGTAGCCTTCCCTGTGCCTCGATACAATCCTGTCTCGGAGGTCTACAGACAATTCCTTGAACTTCATGGCTTGGTTTGTGCTCTGACATGCACTGTTAACTGTGGGACCTTATATAGACAGGTGTGTGCCTTTCCAAATCATGTCCAATCAACTGAATTTACCACAGGTGGACTCCAATCAAGTTGTAGAAACATCTCAAGGATGATCAGTGGAAACAGGATGCACCTGAGCTCAATTTTGAGTGTCATGGCAAAGGTTGTGAATACATGTGATTTTTTGTTTTGTTTTTTATTAGTAATACATTTGCAAAGATTTCAACAGACTTCTTTCATGTTGTCATTATGGGGTATTGTTTGTAGAATTTTGAGGAAAATAACTAATCCATTTTGGAATAAGGCTGTAACATAACAAAATGTGGAAAATGCTGGGAATATTTTCCGGATACACTGTATATTTAAATAGTTTATTAATAATTTCCTTACACTTTCTAAATGATCTCATGAACCACTGACAACTCCTAAATAACTGGTTTGTAAATAATGTAATACTTAATTTAGAAATGATAAACTGATAATTAATAAAGTATGAAAATACAATTATTAAAGGGGTGGTAAACCACGATTTCACAATTCTAACTTTAGCTAGCGTGTAATGTTGCTGCTTGAGCATAAACAACATCTGAAAAGTTACAACGTTCAAAGTTTAAAGCAAAGGGAGATATTTGCTTTTAAAGAAATCAATTTCTAAGGACTACAGCAAACGGCCGGTAGGCGACTACAGACATTCCTCCGGGGTTGCTGACATCACCAGCCCCAATATTTACATAAACCCCTCCTCCGAGAATAAGGGGGGCGAGGCCATTTTGTATCTCTGCGATGTTGTGGTTAGTAGGCTGGAGTGTTGTTGCCGTAATGCCGACGAAACGCTGTTATTTTCATCCGGATTGCAGGTCTGGCGTACTTGCTTTGTTCAGCCTTTCTAGGAACGGGGGTGCGTTGCAGTGTGTTTAACATACAGCATGTTAAATGCATGTGTGTATGAGACAGAGGGGAACAGGTCGCATTTGCAGCAGATATATGCTGCCCATCATAAATCAAAGCACGAAACAGACAGGGGTCGGAGGAGAAGACTGGAAATATTCGTCTGTATTTCCAATTCACGAGCCACGGTTCAGCTGCGCGAGACAAACACTGCCAGTGTGAATGCAAGACGGGCGCGCGCAGCTCCCGCTGCACATTTCACGGAGGAAAGCTTCCACAATCTTCGCGAGTTCAATGAAGGATTCGCACAACGGCTTGTCCTGAAAGATGGATTTAAAAACAGAAGCTGTTTACGGGCCACAACCTGTAAGTATGATTTATTTTTCATCGGTGTGTTTTCCTGTAATAGTTTGTATTGTTAATTGTACGTTGTAGCAAGTAAGTACACAAATGACAACGCTGCAAACCAGTCTGTTAAATGTTCATTCATACTTAACGTTATCCGACGAACACCTAACGTTACAAACACTAACGTTAAAATCTCAACAGCGAACTTTGCATTAGCGTAAATTATTATTTGATTAGAGCTTTTCTGTATTGTTTATCTACAGGCATGCTAAACATGGTTCTGTGTTTGATTTGGCTACTAGTAAAGCCAATGTTTAGTGTTCGTTTTGGGTTAATAGTTCTTGCGACAGATATTTGGCTATAATCGTTCTAAAAATACAAAAGTAACAGTGCCATTCAGTAGCGATCACTATAGATCCGCAGTCTTTACTCTTGAGGACTGAACAGGTTGAACAGGTTCTGCTCGATCATCTTTACTAAAATCGTCTGGGTCTGAGTCGGGCTCAAATTGGTTTGGTTTTATTGACGCCATTGTTTCTTATACTACCCAAAGCAATACTTTCCGACAAACGTGCACTAGGCGGTTAGCGAATCAGAACACACTGGGCCAGCTAACCAATCTGAGCCCATTGCGTATTTTTGAGGGACCGGCTTCATACAACCCGGAAACCATCAGACCGTTTTTACAAGGAGGGACAGAGCAGTGTAGAATAAAGGTAAAATATATGAAAAATAATGCATTTTTTTAAAAACTAAACTTGAACACGTTACAGTGCACCCCACAAACACAATCAAGCGAAAGAATGTGTTTTACCACCCCTTTAAAACACATTATAGATACGCTTATAAATCAAGAGTAAAGCATTTATAACTGTATTCATGAATGGCTTATAAATGTCTATAATGCTTTATAAATGATGAATTAACTATCTACTAATGCTTAACTAATTATTCATAGCATGCCGTTATAATAAAATGTTACCAATATGTTTTTTGTTCTTTCTTTGAAAATAGTACCAAATAGTATCTATGTTCTAGATAAAAAGATCTGATATCTCGGTCAAATGTTTGTCAAATGTTTCGCACTGTCAGAAGAAACGGTGAAGAAGAAAAAAAAAACAGAATACCACATCACAAAAACTGAAGCATGAACCTAAGAGACACACAAAACACTGACACACAGCCGACCTCAGACGAGATGTTTCTCCATGACACCTGTGAGGCCTTCGAGAGACCTGCTGCCCCTTTTATCTGTCAGACTCACTTTGCCATTTCTAAGCAGGTTAAAATTACACAGCGCAGGTGTTTTGGAGGCACGATTGGGCTGACAGACGGGTATGTCACAGCACAGCCAACCACTTGTGTTCACCACAAAGATCTCTCTTGTCCAACAACAGCCTCGCCACTGTAACATCATGGCTCTGGTTACTGAACAGCCCTGCATCACATTTATCGCAGCAGAGCAGACTGAGTTTCAAAGCAAGCAGCTAGTTTTTAGGGGGTCTGTTTGAAACGCAGAGCACCTGTCACTGATGGGACCCGTGCTTAGATTACTTCAATCTTTAAAGGACTGCAGATAAATGTTTAAACAGTCTTATCCTCATGCTTTTCATGAAATGGAGGTAAAAGACATGAGCTTGGTCCTGATGAGGGTGTCAAAAGCAGAAAATGTATTACGTGTGGACCGTCGTCTTTTGACTACTCTCTCCATAGCAACTCATAATGTAATAACTGCACATAATATAATATGTATTACATTATTATTGTAATAAAATGTTCATAATATAATAATTTTCTCTGAATGTAATAAAATCTTGAACAAACATGATAAAAAATTTACATTATGAGAAATTTATTACATTATAAACTCACCAAAAACATATTGTCATACTGTCATAATTGTAATAGCTTTTAAAACATAAAAAAATATTAGTGTTCCTTTACAGTACATTTTAAAAAATCTAAATCCAGTCTTAAATTACCTGTAAAATGCAACATTTAAATATTCATGCAATTATTATTATATTGTTATAACCCTATATAACCCTCAAATCATCCTACACTCTCAAAAAAAAGAGTACAAAATTGTACCTTTTAAGGTACAAGTGTCCGTCACTGGGGTGGTACCCTTAAGGCAGGGGTGTCCAATCCTGCTCCTGGAGGGCCACTGTCCGGCAAAGTTTAGCTCCAACCCCAATTAAACACACCTGAACCAGCTAATCAATGTCTTATTAGGCATACTAGAAACTTCCAGACAGGTGTTGAGGCAAATAAGAGCTAAACTCTGCAGGACAGTGGCCCTCCAGGACCGAGTTTGGACACCCCTGCCTTAAGGGTACATTTTTGTACCTCTAAGTCAGGGGTAGGCAAGTTCGGTTCTAGAGAGCTGATGTCCTGGAGAGTTTAGCTCCAACCCTACTGAGCCACCACAGTATAAAACTCATGGCTCCCAGCATGCATTGCAGCATTAAGTATGTCACCATTGTTAGGATTCATATGCTGATTATTGATATCTGTGTGCATCTAAACTTTTTTCTCCCTGGAATGTATTTAAAAATCAAAATTCAGAATGCCTGTTCTGTGGCAAGAGATAATCGCATAAATCGCATAAAATCTAAGAGTCAAACTGCCCAACTAAAGAAAACACTCATCACCATAATGGTGACCAAATATTTTCAATAAAACCAACATCTAAACCTCTGTTAATTCTCAATAAGAGCTTCTATAGATGTCTTTCAGGGTTGGAGTCAAACTCTGCAGGACAGCGACTAGGACCGAACTTGCCTGCCAATGGTTTAATTGTACCCTAAGGACCAATTGTGTACCTTTAAAGGTACAGTTATACGTTTTGTTCTTCAAGGAACAAAATTGTACCTCCACTGTACTTTTTTTTTCTGAGAGTGTAGGTGCATATGATATTCATCTTTCAGACGAATACAATCGGAGCTATTTTAAAAAAATGTCCAGGCTTCCAAGCTTTATAATGGCAGTGAATGGCTGTTTCTGTTTTGAAGTCCATTAAAGTGCCCCTATTCATCATAAAAGTAATCCACATGGCTCCAGGGGGTTAATAAAGGCCTTCTGAAGTGAAGTGATACGTTTGTGTAAGAAAAATAATAAAAAATAAAAATAAACTGTCATATTTGCATTCACGGTAGACGGGCGTTCCAGTGTACACATACTAAACAATGTTTTATTAAGAATTAAAAAATGCAGAATGTTTCCTGTGATGGTTTCAGGGTAGCGAGAAGGATATAATGTACTGTTTGTACAGTATAAAAACCATTACGCCTATGTAATTTGTGTGTGCGTGTGTTGCCATAACAAATGTGTTTTTATACACACAGTGAAAGTAGCCAGAGAAACACTGAAGTTAAAAAGTAAAGGGTCAAGAGCCCAATTAAAGCAAATACTGATCAACAGTATGGTAACTATTAAAATGCAGTTTGACTGAAAGTGGTTATAAAAATAGTTTTTTTTATAATATTTTAATAAAGTCAGTCTGGTTAGTAATGTGTGAAGCTGGTAATGCTGTTTATGGAGTTGTTTAATGCTGAGATCTTCAGAGTTTAATGTCTTCTTTTATCTTCAATTTATTTAATCTAAAGCTCTGGCTGAAGTCAGTTGTAGTTCTTGTGTTTCTCATCACTAATGGGCAATCATCACTTAATTAATCACTTAATTATCTCATTAACTTTAACACTTCTTAAGTGTTACTTTTAACACCCTGTAGTGTGGACACATATGTACACTGAGGAGTGTTAATTTAACACTGGGGATTTTGCTGTGTAGGGTATAATATGGAGTTGGCCCACCCTTTCAGCTACAGCTTCAACTCTTCTGGGAAGGCTTTCCACAAGGTTTAGGAGTGTGTTTATGGGATATTTTGACCATTCTTCTAGAAGCACATTTGTAAGGTCAGGCACTGATGTTGGACGAGAAGGCCTGGCTCACAGTCTCTGCTATAATTCATCCCAAAGGTGTTATATTGGGTTGTGTGACCATTTCTTTATGGACCTGGCTTTGTGCACTGGTGCGCAGTCATGTTGGAACAGGAAGGGGCCATCCCCAAACTGTTCCCACAAAGTTGGGAGCATGAACTTGTCCAAAATGTCGTGGTATTCTGAAGCATTAATAGTTCCTTTCACTGGAACTAAGGGGCCAAGCCCAACCCCTGAAAAACAACCCCCACACCATAATCCCCCCTCCACCAAACTTTAAACTTGGCACAATGCAGTCAGGCAAGTACCGTTCTTCTGGCAACCACCAATCCCAGACTCATCCATCGGATTGACAGACAGAGAAGCGTGATTCGTGCATCCAACGCTTTGCATCGCACACATTGACCCCGCTCTGTGATTTTACGTGGGTTACCACTTTGTGGCTGAGTTGCTGTTGTTCCCAATTGCTTCCAATTTGTTATAATACCACTAACAGTTGACTGTAGAATATTTAGTAGTGAGAACATTTCATGAATGGACTTATTGCACAGGTGACAACCAATCACGGTACCAAGCTTGAATTCACTGAGCTCCTGTGAGCGACCTATTCTTTCACAAATGTTTGTAGAAGCGTCTGCATGTCTAGGTGTTTGATTTTATACACCAGTGGCAATGGAAGGGATTGGAACACCTGAATTCAATCATTTGGAGGGGTGTCCCAATACTTTGGCAATATAGTGTATATTAGACCCTACAATTACTTGCAATCTGCAGGCAATCACATCTTTACCGCATGACACAAGCTGATCAACATTTAAATAGTCTGGTTCATCGTTTGATGTAAGCTAGTCCTGTAGCGAGTTCCTCTGAACCCCTCCACTTCCCCCAGCTCCGCCTGCCTAGATCTGCTATGGGATTTATATATGTCTTTTTTTCAGCAGCAGCATATCTTACATGTTCAGAGCAGTGTGTTTGTGTATCTATTAGCAGTAGCAAGTCCATACTTGCTCTGCAGCAGCAGCGTAGAAGATATAGTCTGCCACAACCAAATACATTAACATTATTCAATGACATGCTAAAACTATTCAGAGTTGTCATGATTGAAATATATATTGCATACACACACACACACACACACACACACTGTATATCACACCTCATTTTCCCACAGCTCCAGAGTGATACAGTGACTTTGTATACAGAATTTTAACATCAGAAAGTGACACACTTCACCTCTACATTCAATTACAATTTTAATTTTTGTACTTTTTACATCTACATTTTCCCATGCTCAACTTTATTGTGTGAGAACATTATTTGTCAACACACATTATGTGTGAAACTACTGCACAAAAGCAGGAAACACACGCCATTCAACATGCACCCTCGAGGCTGCATTTCTTGCAGCTAATGCATGTTCATATTTGTGTTTGGATATGTTGGGAACACGGCCGTGTTTGATTGACATCCAGCTGCGCCTGGTAAAAACATTCTGTTGTGAAACAACATCAGTCCTTCTGTCACTGGTGCTCCACTGTGGCCTGCGGCTTCAATATAATGCAACTGAAGCAGAAATATATCAGAAAATACAGCTCTCAAACATCCCCACAGACTGGAACTTTTGTTTCTACTATTTCTGTTTCTCCCATTTTGGTTATCAATGGAGTTGTTGGATCAGTGGCTTTATAAAACCAATACACTTATAAAAATATTCACTAAAATGTACTTTATGTAAATTTTGGAAACAGTACAATTGCAATACCTAGTGTTTTTCCACTTTCCACTTTTGCAATTTAATGTGCCATATTGTGAAATGTGTCATTTGTTGGTCTATTATGAATCTTGAATATTGAAATAAAAATTGAACAATGCTGTCCTACTTTATATGCAACATATGATTATGTGAGAGAGGTAAATATTTAATCCTGAATAATCTATATATATGTATAAAGAAAAATACCACAAAAAGTTTCATAGTAGTACCTTAAGCTACGTATTTGCACCTTTTAGGAGTAAAAAAGATACAAAGATGTCCTTTTAAGGATATTGCCCCAGTGACATTTTGACAACCTGTTTACAGCCTTTCATCACTCTCAAACATATAACACTCTCTAAAGTAAGATCCCCGAGCAATGCCAAACACAATCACAACCTAAAACAGACTCTAACAGATTACAGTGCTCTCATCAGCCAGCTGAACATATGTATTTTTGCATTTTCAAACAGAGAACCCTCTATAAGCACAGCTTTTCTAACTCTTTCATTTATGATTAAATATATTTAAGATGAAATATCTATGTATAAAATTATATCACAATAATAAGGCCAGCCAGAGTAGGCCTGCATGGGTGACTTTTTGGTACGTGTGGTTCCAGCATTTTTTTTTAAATAATTCATTAGCATTAAAATTATGGTGGATCATGATTTGCTTGTGGAAACATTTCACACACAAATTCATTAATAAACACGCATAGTGAATGAGTCCCATTGTTCTTATTTCCTGACCATACATTTCTATGGAAGCTTGTTTCTGCCAATGAAAAAAAAACTATTCAAATAATAAAAAGGTAGTTGCAAGTTTTGCAACTTTTTTTTATCCCACAATTCAGACTTATTTTCTTGCGATTGAGAGTTTAGATATAAACTCCGAATTGCAAGATAGAAATCAAGTGAGAATTGCGACATATAAACAGTAAACAAGCTTCCATACGTTTTTCTTTCTCTTTTGCTGCTTTTATCAGTAACATCAGAGCCTGAAATCATGTGACATGAATTTATGGCAACACACCAGAAATATGGTCATGTTAACAGAGACTTCCTGGCGATACAGTTATACAACAACCTAATTTTTCAGTCACATCAGCACTTGCAGAATAGATAATTGAAAAATACTCTATATCACGGTATTCTCTGAAGTGCTTCAGATCACAATGATTAAGGTACACTATCAAAAAAAAGAGTACAAATTCATACCTTTTAAGGTACAAGTGGCCGTCACTGGGGTGGTACCCTTAAGGGTACATTTTTGTACCTCTAAGTCGGTGTAGGCAAGTTCGGTCCTAGAGAGCTGATGTCCTGCAGAGTTTAGCTCCAACCCTACTAAGCCACCACAGTATAAAACTCATGGCTCCCAGCATGCATTGCAGCATTAAGTATGTCACCATTGTTGAGATTCATATGCTGATTCTTGATATCTGTGTGTCTAAACTATTCCCCTCTTAGAATGTATTTAAAAAACAGAATTCAGAATGTCTGATCTGTGACAAGAAAATATTGTTGGAATAAATAATCAACATCTAAACCTCTGTTAATTCTCAATACAAGATTATATAGATGTATTTCAGGGTTGGAGCCAAACTCTGCAGGACAGCGACTCACTAGGACCGGACCTAGGGCTGTGCAATTAATCGAATTTCGATTTCGATTTTGATTTTGCCTCCCAACGATCACCAAAATAGTACAATCGAGAAAAAACGATTATTTTGCCTTGCGTTCTGAATGAAACGCGCATGCGCTCATCCGCCCCTCCCGAAGCCACAAACTTTCTCAGATCGTGAGTCTCGTGTGCATATCATCCGCTGGAATTTAAAAACTCGGCGCGAGTAAAGATGGCAGAAGGAGGGCAGTTACAGCAGCGTTTGGTGAGCAAAAAAGGCAAAACCAACTCCGTTGTCTGGGAACAGTTTGGCTTCGAGGAATCAGACGACGAGCAGAAACATGCTACGTGCAAGATTTGCTACATGGTAGTGGCTGCAACGCAAGGGAACACCACGAATTTGTTTAACCACTTGAAAATTAAACAGAGTGACCCATGACAATCTAATAAAGAAACAAAAACTGACGAGAGCAGGGGTGCCGTGTAAACGTCCTTTTTTCCCCTCATATTTTTCAAATAATTCTCTCTTTGTAAACTTTGTTCAATGCATGCGAGTGCTGCCGTATGTTTGAATATGACCAGTCGTTTTCACCGTCATCACCCGGGTTTAGTGCCAGAAGACGCGAATGAGAAGCCGCGCGCGCTGTGAGGAAATGTATCTCTGTGCGCTCATCCGAGAGCGCGCACACGTCTCTCAGCGCGCAAATACTGAGTTCTCTTTCAAGTCTTGCTCTTGAACGGACAAACTCACACAAAACGTATGTCAACATGTCCATCTTGATGAGTATCCTAGCAGACATAGTCTGTATATGCCTTAAGTGAACTTTATACAGTCGATAAAGACGACGCATATCCGATCCGGATTGAATAGCTTTTGTAAGTTTAATAGGATTCATCTTTAATTTATGCACTCAAATATGCAATGTTATTTTACATTTGAGACATTTCTGTACCAGAAAACTAATGTTAGACGTACCTGAAAAGCATATCTAGCCGAACCATATTGTTGATCTTATTTATTTGTGATTATCATTTTTACGTGAATACTTTTATACTTTGATTTGAATATATGTTATATTATTTATTTTAATAGTTCAAAAAGTACAACAAATGTTACAATTTCAATTGAATTGTTGAAAGGTGTATTTTTAATAAATACAACACATTCCCAAAGTCATGTGAAATAATCGTGTTACATAATCGTGATTTCAATATTGACCAAAATAATCGTGATTATGATTTTTTCCATAATCGAGCAGCCCTAACCGGACCCCTGCTCTAAGTAGAGGAAAACAATGGTGTAATTGTACCCTAAGGACCAATTGTGTACCTTTAAAGGTACAGTTATACGTTTTGTTCCCCAAGGAACAAAATTGTACCTCCACTGTACCTTTTTTTCTGCGAGTGTAATCATTCAGTACCAGATTATAACTGTGTACAGTTACAAACATACCGGTAAACTCAAATGGTTGCCAGAAATTCACAGTAAAATGGTTTTTTTTTTCCAGTTTGATGCCTGTATATTTTACAACTTATAACTACATATTTCATTAAGTGATATATGTTAATAAACCCACTTTAACTACCAAAATCTGCCTTTTTTACCTTAAAATGTTCTGATCAGAGTTCATCGTAAGCGGCCTGTTCATAAAACATGGCTAATACTCATATATAGAAGTTGCACAGGGTCATACACACTAATACAAAACATCATCAGGCCAACACACGACACTAACATAATGCAATAAACATTAAAGGGCCATTTACACGACACCATTTTCAACTATAAACATAAAACTTTTTTATGCGTGTTGGCCGTTCATTTACACGACAACAGCGTTTCGGGGTCCTGAAAACAAAATTTTTTGCACGTTTTTGAAAACTATACCGTTATTCTCTCTGTGTAAACTACGAAAATGTATTTGTATTTTGAATTTGTGAAAACGTTGACGTAATGCGTGTTCAGTCTATGGCACGTGGTGTATCTTTACAAAGTGACATCGCCATCTGCTGGTCTGGCATGAATAAAACAGCATTTTTAATTGTTTACGTGGATCCGTGTGAACGGGGATCATTTTGACAACGTTATCATCTGTACATGAAAAACGCAAAGGAAAAACTTTTTCGTTTTTAATACATTGTTGTCGTGTAAATGTACCCTAACTATAAATAACAAAATGTAACATTTCACGTAAATGTACATTTCCGATAATAAAAATAGAAGAAGAACGAAATTATTTATAAAAAATACAAAATCATATGTGGTGTGTAACACAGAGACTTCTGCTAAGGTCCTTTTACTGTTTGGGTTTTAATAATGTAAATGATATGGTAATTCATAGTTTTTACTGGTAAAATGGCAGTTTTGTACAGTAAAATGACATTTTATGTGATGATAAACCATTTAAAAATGCTACCAATACCAATTAACATGTTTTACTGTAGAAATTACAAACATTGGTACAATCTACATATTTGCAAAGGTAGTTATGAGAATTTACTCCAAACTGCACAATCCGTTTAAACATTCATTGGCAAAAGGTTTTTGCACCTTACTGACAAATTGACGTTTATATAGCTTGTCCTTTTTCTGTAATGCAGTTCCACAGTTAGGCTTAAAAGTTCATATTGTCTTTCTT
Organism: Gobio gobio; assembly: GCF_949357685.1. Classification (NCBI taxonomy): domain Eukaryota; kingdom Metazoa; phylum Chordata; class Actinopteri; order Cypriniformes; family Gobionidae; genus Gobio; species Gobio gobio. The sequence goes on from NC_137108.1 coordinate 11,014,723, forward strand.
TATGAAACTAATGTTTTTATTATTTGTGTTCAGTAAACTATAGATAATAAATCACAGCTAAATTTAGACTTTAATTTATGGGACAAGCATGGCAAATACAACATCTTTGAGACACCACTTGCTGTGTTGCACAAGTAGTAATTGTCTCCCGTCTCTTGTAATTGTGTTGCAATGCATCTGATTTGCAAAGAGAGACTTTGGGTTGGTTTTTGAGAGGGAAACAGAAGTGCTGCAGTATATAAAACACAATGTTTGATTGTGTGAAATGTCATAGGGATTGATTCTGCTCCCGCATTACCATTCTAATCAGTGGTGTAGAACCACATGTAAAAAAAAACACACGGCGCCCCGGGCTACGATGGAATTGGACAAGGCCCGGGAAATTGTGTCCGTGCTTGAAACAAGTGTTAGGTGATTGTTTACTTCATGTCTTTAAATTGCATTTCTTCCGTTTTAATTCCTGCGGCGTCAGGAGAGGGACGGAGGGGGGCTTTTTTTCACAGTCGTCCTCTTGCAGCGTGAACGCAGCCTCTTGGATGCTTACCAAATGCAAATGTCACGACCTGAGGGCAGGAGCGACAGCACTGTCTCCACGGAAATTCAAGGCAAAGTTGAGGGACACGGTATGGCAGGTGACTGCTGTTGACACACGCAATTACAAACATGGGCCGAGAACATGCCGCGGCGCTCCAACCCAATGACTTGTGCGCGTATGAGCGAGTACAGTCTGTTGTATATGGTATTATAACTCAATATAGCGCCGTGTTTTCCACTTCAGCAACTGAGAACACGGTTTTAGCAAGGCTGTCCGATCCGCTTCTCATTTACAAGAGTAAAGAAAAATGGTCTGCAGTAATATTTCCATGGCTCAGAGAGATGCCAATCACGGCAGTCACTGCACCACTGCGGCACAAAATTCACAACGGCAAGGGTATGTCTGCGTATATGCACAATAAGATTGTAATAATATGCCCTCAAGTAGTTGTTTCATGGCCACAGTTCCTCTCTTATCATAATCATCACAACATGTAAAAAGGGCAGTTACATTTGTGCCATGACCATGATGAACCACAGTAAACAATAAATTCTACACAAGGAAAACTTTGCAAAATTTGTTGAGAAATGTCTTTCTTGAGAATATTTGCTGTGTTCTGTACCCAATATATATATATATATACCGTTGAGGCATGGACTCCTCTAGACCCCTGAAGGTGTGCTGTGGTATCTGGCACGAAGATGTTAGCAGCAGATCCTTTAAGTCCTGTAAGTTGTGAGGTGGGGTCCCCATGGATTGGACTTGATTGTTCAGCACATCCCACAGATACTCGATTGGATTGAGATTTGGGGATTTTGGAGGCCAAGTCAACACCTCCAACTCGTTGTGCTCCTCAAACCATTCCTGAACCATTATTGCTTTGTGGCAGGGCACATTATCCTGCTGAAAGAGGTCACAGCCACTGGGGAATACCGTTTCCATGAAAGGGTGTACATGGTCTGCAACAATGCTTAGGTAGGTAGTACGTGTCAAAGTAATATCCATATGGATGGCAGGACCCAAGGTTTCCAAGCAGAACATTGCCCAAAGCATCACACTGCCTCCGCAGGCTTGACTTCTTCCCATTGTGCATCATGGTGCCATGTGTTCCCCAGGTAAGCGACACATGCACCCGGCCATCCACGTGATGTAAAAAGAAAACGTGATTCATCAGATCAGGCCACCTTCATCCACTGCTCCGTGGTCCAGTTCTGATGCTGTGATGCACTTTTGCTGCTTTCGGGGGTCAGCTTTCAGGGGTCAGCATGGGCACCCTGACCGGTCTGCGGCTATGCAGCCCCATACACAACAAACTGTGATGCACTGTGTATTCTGACACCTTTCTATTAGAACCAGCATTCATTTCTTGAGCAATTTGAGCCAAACAGGCCAGCCTTCGCTCCCTATGTGCATCAATGAGCCTTGGCTGCCCATGACCCTGTCGCCGGTTTACCACTGTTCCTTCCTTGGACCACTTTTGATACTGACCACTGCAGACCAGGAACACCCCACAAGAGCTGCAGTTTTGGAGATGCTCTGACCCAGTCGTCAAGCCATGGGTCTAATCAAACTCGCTCAAATCCTTATGCTTGCCCATTAAACCTGCTTCTAAAACATCGATTTTGAGCACAAAATGTTAACTTGCTGCCTAATATATCCCACCCACTAACAGGTGCCGTGATGAAGAGATAATCAATACCTATACATTTGTGAGTAATATTATTATATTATTTCAGTCATGACAACTCTCGGAGTGGATACATTTCAACCAGTAATTATTGGCAAGGGGCATGAAATATACATAGGCTTGATTTTGGCAGACAAGATCTGCTACGCTGCTGCTGCTGCTGCTGCTGCTGCTGCTGCTGCTGCTGAGCAAATAAAATAATTTGTTCAGCTAAGTCAAAATAACAAACAAAGGAAATGCTGCGGCAAGAATGGTAGAACCCCCGTAGCAGATCTCTACAGGTAGCACTGGGGAGGAGGAGGGATAACAGAAGCCATGGAAACAAACTCAAAAAGTAACAATATGTATATTAATATTTAGAACACTTCTATTATTGATTGCTATCAGGGTGAAGAGAGTTTAAACTAGTAGCAAAAATAAAAAGCATTGCCTGTAAAGTGCAAAACGCAATAATGTCAATGAAGATAATTTGTTCAGAAGATCCTGATACAGATAAATACAACCCCAAATCAGAAAAAGTTGGGACAGTATGGAAAACGCAAAAAAAAAAAGAAAAAAAAAAGTGATTTCTAAATTTACTTTGACTTGTATTTCATTGCAGACAATATGAACACAAAATATTTCATGTTTTGTCTGGTCAACTTCATGTCATTTGTAAATATGCATCCTTTCCTGTCATTCAGACCTGCAACACATTTAAAAAAAAGTTGGGACAGTAAAGCATTTACCACTTTGTAATGTTGCCATTCCTTTTCACAACACTTAAAAGACATTTAGAGACTGAAGACACCAAGTGATGAAGTGTTTCAGGTGTAATTTTGTCCCATTCTTCCTGCAAACAAGTCTTAAGGTGGGCAACAGTCCGGGGTCTTCGTTGTCGCATTTTGCGCTTCAAAACTGCAGGCAGGCCAGTCAAGTACCCGTACCCTCTTCCTCCGCAGCCAGGACTTTGTAATGTGTGCAGAATGTGGTTTTGCATTGTCTTGTTGAAATATGCATGGACGTCCCTGGAAAAGATGTCTTCTTGAAGGCAGCATATTATGCTCCAAAATCTCTATGTACTTTTCAGCATTAATGGTGCCTTCACAGAAGTGCAAGTTACCTTTGCCAAGGGCACTGACACAACCCCATACCATGACAGACCCTGGCTTTTGGACTTGTTGCTGGTAACAGTCTGGATGATCCTTTTCTTCTTTGGTCCGGAGCACACGGCGTCCATTCCTCCCAAAAAATACCTGAAATACTGATTCATCTGACCACAGTACACGTTTCCACTGTGTGATGGTCCATCCCAGATGCCTCCGAGCCCAGAGAAGTCGACGGCGCTTCAGGACACTGTTAACATAGGGCTTACTTTTGGCACAGTACAGTTTTAACTGGCATTTGTGGATGTAACTATGTATTGTGGTACTTGACAAAGGTTTGCCAAAGTAGTCCTGAGCCCATGTGGTGATATCGCTTATAGATGAATGACGATTCTTGATGCAGTGCCGCCTGAGGGATTGGAGATCACGGTTGTTCAGCTTAGGCTTGCGCCCTTGTCCTTTACGCACTGAAATTCCTCCAGATTCCTTGAATCTTTTAATTATGTTATGCACTGTTGAATGTGAAATATCCAAATCTCTTCCTATCTTTCTTTGAGGAACATTGTTTTTAAACATTTCAATAATTTTCTCCCGTATTTGTTGGCAAACTGGCAATCCTCGGCCCATCTTTGCTCCTAAAGGATTAGACCTTTCTTGGATGCTGCTTTTGTACCAAATCATAATTACAATCACCTGTTGACATCACCTGTTTCAAATCACATCATTATTTAACCATTTTACCTCATTACTAGCCCTAAATTGCTCCTGTCCCAACTTTTTTTTAAATGTGTTGCAGGTCTGAATGACAGGAAAGGATGCATATTTACAAATGACATGAAGTTGACCAGACAAAACATGAAATATTTTGTGTTCATATTGTCTGCAATGAAATACAAGTCAAAGTAAATTTAGAAATCACTTCTTTTTTTTTTTTTTTTTTTTTTGCGTTTTCCATACTGTCCCAACTTTTTCTGATTTGGGATTGTAACACATAAAGTTCACCAAATTAAAATTCTGCCCTGATTTACTCATATTGTTTCAGACCCGTATGGTTTTCTCTTTTCTGTAAAATAAAAATGAATGGAAATATAATGCAGAACTGTGCTGACTGGATTTTTCCACCAGTGTTAAGTGTCATTATAGTTTTTGTTAATGTTTCGAAATAGTTTTTTTATTTTATAATTTCCACTGTGTTTAATTTCGTTAAAGTTAGTAATTTTGTGGTGAGTTGTTTTTTATTTTTTATTTTTTATGAGCATTTGCATTTATGCATTTGGCTGATGCTTTTATCTAAAGCAACCTAGATTGCATTCAAGATGCAAATTTGATAAGTTCTTGCTCACCCTTGGAAATTGAACCTTAGGGTTGCTAGTGCCATGTTCTACTGTTTGAGATTTTCATAAACATTTTTTATTCTTTTTTCTTTTTCTTTTATTTTTAGTACGGTAAACTAAAAAAGGTGAGAAATGTTGTCTTTTGTCAACTGTTTTGTTATGGTTTTAGTTTTAGTTAACTAACTCTGTTTTCTGCACAACAAAAGTGCTCCAAAAGGACAGAAAAGCACAATAAAAGTATCCTAAAAGTAGTTCTTATGACCTTTGCACTGTATTTCAAGTCCTCTGAAGTCATATAATAGCTTTGTGAGACCCATATTTATCACAAGTCTTGTGATGTGGTGAAGTTGTGGTACCTTAACATTGTTTGAACTGCAGCATAAGACTTTCAGCAAAAATAAATAAATAGGCTAAAAAAATGAATAATTGAGGAAAAACATTTATGTTTATGGTGCTGTCAGAATGTTTCTTCTTCTTCTTCTTCTTGAACAACATGAAGGTCAGTAAATGATGACGGGGTCCTTTCAAATGAGATTAAAATCTATAACACCATGGCACTAATGGGCAGTTTGATAAGACAACCATAAATCTTACAACTGTAATGAATTAGGTGCTTTAAAAAGATTCAAAAATATCTTGTAAATATTTTATTAAATGCTTCCATAAATTCCATAAATCCTCCATATTTTTAAAATTATTTTGTAGAGAAATTAGGAGAAAATGTGGGTCTTTACATTTTTTTTTATATTTACAACTGTTAAACACATGGAAACATTTATTTTTAGTTTATATTACAAACACAGGGCATACAAGCAAATGATTGATTATTTAAATTGTAGGCTATGTAGGGACAAATTTGTAAATTTCTTCAGACAGAATGACTTTCTCAAAAATGAAGATATACCGTAATTAGACAATCTACAGTGAAACAATTCACTCCTCCACCATAAGATACTTTGGCGCTCTCTTGTGGCTGATATTATTGAACTGTAATATTGTCAATGCCAATGAACAGCCACAAGAGAGCGCCAAAGACTGTGCAAACAACATCACTGACCAAAGCGGTCTTTTGCGCTTCCAGAGGCCCGTTGCACAAAAGTAGAATTAAGACATCCAGGATAAATGACTGAGCTGAGCTCAATGAAGCCAAAACAAGTGCATCCAGGCTTAATTGGTTGCACAAAGACCAAGCCAGGATGAGCAGACACGGATTCATCAAGCCAGGTTAAACCAATCTTGGATAGGTGCGCGCTCACGGCTCACTCAAATAGACCCGCCACCGATCACAGATTCACTGATTCACCATGGCAACTAGAGCGGCGTACTTTTCCCCGTTGGAGGCATAAATCCTCATGGAGGCATACGAGGAGGTAAAAGACATAATTACGAAGAAAGGCAACACCGCCACAGTGATAAAGCAAAGAGAAAAAGTATTGCAGACCTCCTGAATGCGTAAGTAGTGCACAATTACACACTCACCGCTCTGCTGAAACATCACAATTACAATCCAAATAGTTAATTCACATCTCCAAAAATGCAGTTGTACACTGATTATGAAACAGTTTAACTTTTAATTGAAATGGACAACAGATATGAGTGAAATTGTGTAAAGTAACCCCATCACACTGTATAAGGCTTTGATAAATTATTATCAAAGGCTTACAAATTACTACGCTCAGTAGTACAGTTTAATCTTAGCCGTTGTACTCTGCTTCTTATGCTGTCCACCGAATTTTTTTTTTTTTTTTTTGGCCTCTTATGATGTTTGTGCTGTATACTGTGTGTAATACAAGCTTGCAGGGAGGCTACTGCTTCCATTCATTTGTCTGTTCAGTTGATGTGTATGGATTTGTCCTGCATTTACCGCAGTGTGCAGACAAGCGGGGTGTGTTTTATATATTTATATATATATATATATATATATATATATATATATATATATATATATATATATATATATATATATATATATATATATATATATATATATATATATATATATTTATATATATATATTTATATATATATATTTATATATATATATTTATATATATATATTTATATATATATATATATATATATATATATATACTGTATATATAATCTCTATCTTTGAATGTGTATTTATCCTTTTGTTATATTGTTGAGTCACTGTGTGACTTCAGTTTCGAAAGGAGCTGATGGTTTACCTGCTTTGTTTTATCCTTATTCAATAAAGGAACCTAATGTTACACTTTGTGTTTTTATATTTATATGGAATGTGTATTTTATACGACCGAGTATTAGGGCCACACTGAGGAAGAAGGAAAAAGTCATACATTTATGAGGCTGGTTCTTTCTGCGGAAAAGATGCATATTCTTTTTACAGTCCTGATACTTATGACAATGTGACGCTGATGTGCCAAAAGATTAAGTATGTCCTTGTTTGTGAAACCATACTGAAGAACAATTCCACGAAATGCCCCACAGCTGTCATTTTAACAACCGTCTTCCTCTAAAACAACGGGTTACAATATTATGACTTAATTTTTCGAAGTCTGTGACTTTTCTTTTTTTTCCTCTGTGGCCCTAATATTCTATAATTTTTATATATAGCCTTATAGTCTATGGGAAACAGTAAATTATCTAATGATAGCAACATCATCTAAAAATCATAATTTATCCAAAATTATTGAAATTATGATCACAAACGTTTAAATAATGACAGTGGGTCTAGTTATATGTGATAACAATGTGTTGTGGGCAGTGGAATAACTATTGGTTTCCGTTTGTGGTGACTGCTGACTGACATAAGGGATGAGATTAAATAGATCCTGGAATTTAGCCTGGTCTGGAGCAGGCTAGCTCCACAGAATAAATCTCCATGGTAATTTATACCATAACTTCCAACTGCCACCCTATCCAGCTTTAGTGCAACCGGATCACGGATAAATTGAGCCAGGATCACCAAGATATCCCGGCTTAATCCCTTATCCTAGTTTTGTGCAATAGGCCTCAGGCCGCAAAATCAAGCTTGAAAATACAAAATATGATATAAAATTGACAGTTGGTAAAATATTATTTATTTACAGTTTCTACCTAGAGATGCAATATCATCTATCTCAGAGAGATCAATCAATGTCAGGCTTCCTGTCTCAAAGGCTCCCTTCTTTCAATTCAAACACATGACATGTGCAAGAGGTCTGTTCATTCCAGTCAAGTTACAGAGCAGACAGACAGATGTTGATGTCATCATGACAAGAGCTACTGGAAAAAACCTTTATGGGAGTTTTTTCTCAATGTTATCACTAGAGGTCGCTCTTTAGAACAAATGAGAAACAATTTCAGAGAAGACATAAAACAATCAAATTCCACTATAAACACCTTGGAGATGAATTTACGCAGTTTTGTTTATGCATATACAATTTTGCCAGCAATATAAATAAATTAACAATGTATTCAAGACCTTTGTTTACATTGTTTTCATACTACACATTAATATCCTTTAATGTAAAATAGTATTTAATTGATTCAATTAAGAATAAATTCTGCCAATTCCAATTTGGATAATTTTAATTGAGTCAACAACTCTTTCTCACTTTTACAAAAAAAAAAAAAAAGAAATCAGAGAATCTTGGAAATAGCCTAATGATTTTGCAGATGGTATGCAACATTTTAAAATGTATTTCTTTAGTTTGAGACCAAATTAATATATGCTACTATTTTCATTGCATGATGTCTTAACCCAGACTCTTTAATTGCACTAACAATAATATGTAGCACTTACTTTCGTTCTTTTGAAGTGATTTGCAAAAAACACGGCCAAACCATGTCCATATAAGGGCATTCCGAACACACCCTTTCCTTTCCACAGCAAAGATGACGCTGTTGGCTGAGAGCACGTGCAGCATGATCCTCGAGCAATGCCAAGTATGCCATCCTCAAAATAAGTTCAAACACAATAAACACCTTTTCTGCAGACTCAAATTTCAGACCTCTGATTTGCCAGCAGTTACTATGTAGATTCGCGAATGTAGCTACAGCGGAGAAAGCATAGGCTACTTTCTTAGGCCTAGGCTTACTCTTTTAGAATACAGTAGTATTAACTGATTACAACTGATTTACATCTGATTACATTAACTAATTACCGAATCTAGATTACATAGTCAGATTCCAAAAATATGTACTTGTAATTAGATTATATTACATTTTAAAAAATAGCCTACTCGTAATAATTTTTTTTTATTTTAATTTTTTTATTCAAGAACCGTACAAAAATAAAAAATACCTTCAGGAGAACATTAGAGTTAAGACATAAAAGACATTTGTATGTAGAGTCAAATATCTAAAGGAAGCATAACAAATAAAATAAAATAAAAAAAAACCTTTACATACATATGAAAAGGACATATAAAAGACAAGGGACAATATAAGTAAATGAAATAAAATAAATAAATAAAATAAAAATAAAAATACAAAAAAGGGTGGGGGGGTTGTCAATACATGAGAAAGCTGGTTAAACTTGAACATCAGATTCATTACAAAAGAATTGTTCATATTGTTTCAGGAATCGATCACATTTTTTATTGCTAGTTAACCTAAAAGATTTAAGCAGCGAGTCTACCTCGATCAAAAAATGTGAAAAAGTAGGAAGTGAGTTCATCAATTTCTGTTTGCCTACTCGTAATCAGCTACAGTTATTTTTGTATTGATTGCATCACATGTTATTCTCACAGTGGCAAAAATATCCATAATTCATTGCTTCTCCCTATATTATACTTTTGTATCTTTTAAATTCTCCTTTCTAAAACAGCCTATATGTTCAGAAAGTCTTCCTGGTTTGTGGAATTGACCCTTTCACATTACCGGGTTTCTCAGAAGTAGTTGGGTGAACTTCCATAGCGGTGAATGAGAGAGTAAAAAAAAAAAAGTGTTCCCATTTGCTCAAATAGAAAAAGAAAAACTCCACTTAGTGTTTTCACAACATTTCACAACAGACATTGATAATGTCAGTCAGAAGAAAGATGTACATTTTACTGTTACTCCCATGGCAGCTGTATTAGAAACACCCTCACAGTAGTGTTAACTAAGATAATATATTTATATAAAGATAATATCAAATTATTTATCGTATTTTACATTTTTACAATTTACATTTACAATTAATAGCTTTAAACTCACAATCCCCCTGCAGTTCCATCACAAACCCCAGTCTGGGAAACCCTGATGTAATGTAATATTTAATGCACTTTATGTTGTTGATAAAGAATGAAATATGAGGATTGTGTGTGTATAGCCAAGAATGTCCTAGGACGACTGGGGTGAGTGCAGTTCAGAGTGATTACCGGAGATGATGAGACTTAAGGTGGTGGTGCAGTGAGTTATTTCAGTGGGTTGAGTGTTGCATGTCAACCAGAATCTTAACGTCAAGGGGGATGTGGGAATCTTGAGTGCTTGGACCAGGGATGTGTCAATGAAGTTAGTTTTGGCTCCAGAGTCAACTAAGGCTTGACAGAGGAGATTATTCGAACCCCACTGCAGTCGTACTCGGAGGAGGGTGGACGATGAGGATTTCCGTTGGATGGCTTGGACCCTCTCTTTTACCAGACAAGAACGTGCCTGATGACCTGGAGCTCCACAGTAGAGACACAGACCTTGCGTTCGTCAATGGTCCTTCTCCTCCCACGACAACCAAACTCTGCCCACCTGTATGGGTTCTCTCTCAGACAACTGGCTGACCGCAACCTGACTCAGGACTTCCCTGGGTGCTGACTGAACAACCATCAAATGCTCATGAGCAGCAGTGGATCTGGGATGTGAGTGACGCTGAAGACATGCGCCGGAGAGTGAGATCCACCAGTCCATCAAAAGTCTTGGGTAAGTCCAGAGCATAGATCTCATATTTGATGCGATCAACCAACCCATGCAAGATTAAGTCCCACTGCGCCTCCTCGTTCCAGTTGCAACTGGTAGCCAGCATCCGGAACTCAAAGGAACAATCCACTACAGAATTCTTTGGTTGAGTCCAACTAGAGCCCGGGCTGCCTCTGCCCTGCGATGAGCGGTCAAAAACCTTCTGAAGCTCATCAGCGAAGGACTGGAATGAGGCATAACATGGATGTTTGCCCGCTTCAGGTGGGTGGAGAGTTCATGCCTCAAGTGGAGGAGTTCAGGTATCTTGGGGTCTTGTTCACAAGTGAGGGAAGGATGGAACGGGAGATTGACAGACGGATCGGTGCAGCTTCTGCAGTAATGCGGTCGATGTACCGGTCTGTCGTGGTAAAGAAGGGCCTGAGCTGCAAGGCAAAGCTCTCGATTTACAGGTAAATCTACGTTCCTACTCTCACCTATGGTCATGAGCTTTGGGTCATGACCGAAAGGACAAGATCCCGGATACAGGCGGCCGAAATGAGCTTTCTCCGTAGGGTGGCTGGGCACTCCCTTAGAGATAGGGTGAGGAGCTAAGTCACTCGGGAGGAACTCGGAGTACATCGAGAGGAGCCAGCTGAGGTGGCTCGGGCATCTATTTCGGATGCCTCCTGGACGTCTTCCCAGGGAGGTGTTCCAGGCACGTCCCACCGGGAGGAGGCCCCGGGGAAGACCTAGGACACGCTGTAGGGACTATGTCTCCCGGCTGGCCTGGAAACGCCTCAGAAGAGCTGGAGGAAGTGGCTAGGGAGAGCGAAGTCTGGGCGTCTCTGCTTAGACTGTTGCCCCCGCGACCCGGCCCCGGATAAGCGGAAGATGATGGATGGATGTTATGTGATGAAATTACATTTCAGTGAAATGACATAGGCCACCAGATTGTTAGGTGGGACGGGGTGCAGATGGTTGCAGGAAAAAGGCCAGAGAGCACTGAGACAAAAAAGCCTCTGCAGTGATTTGGCTAATCCGAATAGGATGCTGGAGGGTTGATCCGAGGTTCGGATAGTGACACGTTGAGTGGAGTAGAATCAAGTGGGTATGGCAGTAGCAGTGTGGGTGAAGGGAACTCATCTCAAGATGATTTTTGCTGGACAAGGGAGGTGAGTTTGGAAAATTGCACTGCCAAGACTTTGATCGCTCGCCCAGTCGATCTGGTGACCTCCTCTTGTTCAGCCAGATGGGAATCCTGACGAGCAAGGAACTGCTGGATTTTGGTGATTCCTGCTGGGTCCATGTTGAATGTTGGACCGTTATGTTATGGCAGATAGTGGACCCAGATGCAGGCAATGGAAATAATGAAGTATAATAATGAAACCAGGAATCAATACAGACAGAACAGAAAAGATAATCCAAAGGTCTTGATGATGAAGATGAAGATGAAGATGATGATGATGATGATGATGATGATGATGATGATGATGATGATGATGATGATGAAGTTTGGCAGGCAATAACTGCAGTGGGGTATATATGACAGCAGAGATGAAGGCAGGGTGACCAGAAGGATGATGGCTTGGAGCATGGGAAAATCAAGACTGGAAAGGGCTGCTTATAAAGGAGAGGAAATAGTATGCAGGTGTCGCGTCAATCAGGCAGCGGGAAATAATCGTTGCTGAGCAACGCCGGCGAGTGTTAAAAGCCACACCCACAAAACACAAGAGGAAACATAGAAAACAAGCCGAGAATAAATCCTCTAATGACAATTACAGTTTACATGGAAATGATAATAAGAATGTTGCTTTTTTGTTCTTTTTTTCAACATCTCAAGTGTATTCCTGTCCCCGCGGTTAACAAATAGGCTATACTAACTTTTGATTAAATTTTTTAGGCAAAATTGTTCAGTGTGGTAAAAAAAAACACATGATAGAAATCCTATTCACATAATACACATTCTGCAATTCCCGTAATTTTTTTGTCTTTTATGAGCTTAATAAATAACTCTGTCTCGTCTTCTGTCCAAACATACCGTGCCATCTTTAAAGAATGATGACTATTACGTACACCAGGTGATCTGTACATGCGAAATATTCCTTCTTCAGATTGCTTGAAAAACCACCTCATGCAAGCATAACTTTTTTTTGTTTTTGTGATGAATGGGAGTTTTGTGCAAAATTGACATGTTTCCATTGGGCATATTTTCATTTCTCAATTTCACTGGAAACACAGCTAAGGGGTCAAGTCTGCAGAATGCAGCTTTGTAATGTACTATCAGTCTGTCCATATAGTGGGGATTTTATAGTGAGTCTTTTAAGGGTTAATTCAAATTAGCCCATGATTTACTCACCCTCAAGCCATCCTAGGTGTAAATTACATTCTTCTTTCAGACAAACAGAATCAGAGTTATATTAAAAAATGTCCTGGCTCTTCCAGGCTTTATAATGGCAGCGAATGTTGCTCTGTTCTTGAAGTCCATAAAAGTGTCTCTATATTGATTACAATTTTAACTCTTTAACCATTTTTTTAAATCCAGGCTTTATGAAAATGAAAGAATGAGCTTTATTCGTCAAGAGAACAAAAACCCACACACAATTTTTTGTGGTTGTCAGAAGCTGTGGGCACATTCAAATATACATATGAGTGACGAGTATTGAAATTGCATAAAGTGAACATTACAGCATTCATCTGTCAGTAGACTAAATGAAAATATCGATGGAAGTATATATATACATTTTGTAGAGCTTGACTCAAGAAATGCTTCAGTTTTGGACCAAAACGCAGATTGACTTATTATAGCGTCACCTAGGGTTTGTTAAAAACCTGCCTGACAATACCATGCCAGTTTGTTGACAGTGCAACCTATATTGGACAAAAGTTAAAAGCATTTTTAATTACACTATATAGGTAATTCTGCGAACACTTTGCACTTTTTTAAAATCATCATTGTAATGATTTATTAAGTGCACTTTTTGCCATTTGTGTAATGACCCTGTAATTGCTGCCTGGAGCTGTAGTTGTTTTTTTGTGTTATTATTTCCACCACATATCAAATGATTTGTGATTGTGTTTGATAGTGTTCTGTGATGTTTTAATGATTTAAAAAGGTGCACTTTTAACATAGTCTAATTTACACCTTGATTGAAATGACGCACAAAAAAAAGTTACATTTACATTGATTTTGTTGTTTTCTTCTCACTGACATTGCTATGTATATGTATGTGTGTATGTATATATTTACACTGTGCTGGGTAGTAACTGATTACAATCTGGATTATATAATCAGATTCCAAACATGTAGAATTTGTATTAGATTATATTACGTTTAAAAATGCTCATAATCAGATTACAGTTACTTTTAAATGGATTACACGATTATATTATTCACACAATGGTAGTAAATTATTCACAATTTATTGATTTTCCCTAATTCTTATTTTTACTCTTACGTTTTCCTTTCTTAAAAAAAAGTATTTATTACAAGTTTACATTTTTATGATTTATAATCCTTAGCTTTTAATCAACTCACAACCCCCCTGTTCTTTCATTAACTCCAGTTTGGGAAACCCTGACATAAAGCTAATGCTTAATGCATTTCATGTTGTTTATATCAAAGAATGGAAAATATTTTCTCTCTCTCTGTTTAATTTTATATATATATATATATATATATATATATATATATATATATATATATATATATATATATATATATATATATATATATATATATATATATATATATATATATATAAATAAAAGAGGCTACAATTTGCACAAGCTCACCAAAATTGGACAGATGAAGATGGAAAAATGTTGCCTGGTCTGATGAGTCTCGATTTCTGCTGTTGAGACATTCAGATGGTAGAGTCAGAATTTGGCGTAAACAGAATGAGAACATGGATCCATCATGCCTTGTTACCACTGTGCAGGCTGGTGGTGGTGGTGTAATGGTGTGGGGGATGTTTTCTTGACACACTTTAGGCCCCTTAGTGCCAATTGGGCATGGTTTAAATGCCACTGCCTACCTGAGCATTGTTTCTGACCATGTCCATCCCTTTATGACCACCATGTACCCATCCTCTGATGGCTACTTCCAGCAGGATAATGCACCGTCACAAAGCTCGAATCATTTCAAATTGGTTTCTTGAACATGACAATGAGTTCACTGTACTAAAATGGCCCCCACAGTCACCAGATCTCAACCCAATAGAGCATCTTTGGGATGTGGTGGATCTGGAGCTTCGTGCCCTGGATGTGCATCCCACAAATCTCCATCAACTACAAGATGCTATCCTATCAATATGGGCCAACATTTCTAAAGAATGCTTTCTGCACTGTTGAATCAATTCCACGTAGAATTAAGGCAGTTCTGAAGGCGAAAGGGGGTCAAACACAGTATTAGTATGGTGTTCCTAATAATCCTTTAGGTGAGTGTATATATATAATATATATATATATATATATATATATATATATATATATATATATATATATATATATATATATATATATATATATATATATATATATATATATATATATATATATATATATATATATGGTACAGAATAATCACATTCAAATCTAAATGATAAATGAGTAAGGTCAAACGTAATCAAAAAGAAGTCAGAATAAATGACCTAAAATTAGTAAAATTTCCATAATTTCCATCGTAGTTTGTATTCAGACTACAATTAGCAAGTAATCTACTTGCTGACATACAAATATTATATATGTCAGATACTAATTCTCAGAAAGAATAGATTTAAACTGTTTAAATAATTTACAGATTAATGAATACAAATGTGTAATTAATACTAATTAGTTATCAGTCTATTACATATATTAAATTAGATTTAAATAAATAAAAAAATAATAAATAAATGCAATTTTTATTTAAATAAATCAATAAATAAATTGAACAGTACATTACTACAGTGAGCATAGCAAATATAATGTAACTTCATAGAAACTAATAGCAGATTTATAATATTTTCTTTTTTTTGGTGTATAAATTGGGTGTTTATAAAAGATAGATGCCTTTTAAATTTTAGGATGGGGTCCCTCATATTTGGAAACTGTTAGCCATCAACCTTTGCCGGCCATTGAAGCGGATGGAGGATCTGCGCACGCGTAGTCACATCACAGTGGAGCAAGCATCTTATGGCGTGAACGAAGGAGGAGCGGGCCCGCGCATGCGCACCACCGGCAGGATTCTGTCCCTCCATGACATCCAGCGGGACTGACTGCTGCTGTTGCGCACACGGAAAGAGGAGCGATCGTCAAATACATGATCCGCCTAATCCTTCAACCCTCCTCGAGCTCCAGGACTGCTAGATAATAACGCGCTCAAGTGGAATCCGCAGGCCTAAAGGACACAGACACGGATATCACGGGCGGTTTGGTGACTGTAATTGATTGGGATTTGGTCGAGGATGAGGCTGATCAAGAGCACACATGCGGATGGAGAGCAGAAGCGCGAGCTGCCTCCTCCATTCAGAAACCCGTTCGTGCATGACTTAAGATTCACATCTGCCCAGAAGCTCCAGGTATGTGTTGCGTTTGTGTGTGGGGATGTGAATGGGGATGTAGGCCACGAGATGTTCCTCTCTGGCCTGCTCAGATGAGAGTTTCCTTCCTGTGCTACATGTTGCACTCTGTCTCGAGGAGCCTATCAGCATTCAGGAATCATGCATGTTCAGCTGCTGCAGCAGAAACGCTCTTTTAGCACATGTGAAGCTACAACGGGCTTTTGTCTTATTCGCTGATCTGCGCCATCAGCTGAAGTTTAAAACGTACATTTGTGCCACATCCATACAGTTAACTTGGAAAAGTATCTGTCTAAATATGTCTATTCTTCTGTCTGTCTGTGTATTGTTTTGTCTAACGTATTGTCTGTCTCTATATATGTGTCTCTGTGTCTATTGTTTTTTGTCTATCATTTTAACTATCTGTCTGTCCTGTGTGTGTGTGTGTGTGGTAGGGTGATTTCTGAAGAGAAATGGCAGCTGCTTGACAGATAATCAGCTTTGCAGGGTGAAGATGAGCCCATGTGTGTTCATGGACGTCTCTATCAATAAACTTCCAAGATACAGTTTTTTAAGCAAGGACCACTAGTTAAACTGTTGCATTTTTCTAATTGATTGCATACTTTTTAGATATCATATTCAGCATTACAATTCGAGTGAAAAGTGGAGCATGAATGAGAGGCTGTCTCAGTATTTTGGTCAGCAGCACTGGAGTCACATGAACTAAAGCTGATGATCATATTCTCTAGCATGATCTGAGATGATCCGAAGAGCTTCAATGAGAGTCACATTATTGGTGACTCATTTGTTTATTGATTAGTGGGCTATCAATTATGCATTTTTAAAAGGATTTTCGTTTCCTCACACATATCAACATTTCTCACAGCGGAAGTCATCATAGTTGGGTTAACTTTTATAGCGGTGAATGAGAGTATACATTACATATATTTGTTGTGTCCCCATTTGCTCAAATAGCAAAAGGAAAAACTCCAAAATTGTGATTTCACAACTTTCAAAAAGAGGGAAAAAATAGAGAGGTTGATAACAACTATAAAGAGAGAAAGATGCTAATTTTTACCATCACTCCCATAGACACTGTATTAGAAACACCCTCACAGCAGCGGTAATTTGATGCAAAAGTAATATAATACAAAGTATTAGTGTTATAAATGTACATGCATAAAAAAAAACTGTTTTTTACGATTTACGATATTGATGACCGTTAAAACGCGTCATCACAGTCTGTGAAAAGATTTAAAGACATACCCCAAGTTCCTGAATTCATATATATATATATATATACACACACACACACACACACACACAGAACTGGGAAAACAATTTGTTCATTCCACTGACAAGAATGAAGGTAGATTTCAGAAATAACACTAGTTTATGTTCGTCATTTAATAAAGAAAAAAAGAGTTATTTTTATTGCATGAACTATAACCCTAAAAACATCTGATGATTCTCATGGCAATGTGTGAGTTCATCAGCACATGTAAAGGTGTGTGACAAGCAGTCTTTTCAGGGACTGCCAAGCAATTAACATGAACGGAATTGACCTCTTTAGGATCCTTTAGCATCTCAATGTTAAAGGCTTTGGTTCTCGGGTCTATGCCTCTGAAATCCTTTAATTCTTCAGCTCTCTAATTAAAAGCGAGATCTTGAAGCCTCAGGTAATGGGCCATTGAAAACAAGTGTATTATTTGTCAGACACCAGCGTGGAATTATCAGTCTTCATTGCGATGGATCATCTTGTCTGTTTTCCCGCTTGCTTTGTTTTTTTCTGTCAGTAAAGTTTTGTAACGCTTCATATTTTGTGACGTAACTGATATCACAAGATCTTCTGTGGCCCGAGCACTTTTAGTCTTATCATGTGCAGACTCTTGGCTTTTCTTTCTTGTACAGTGAAGAATATCCCAAGAATTATTCCACTGAAATGCACATGAAATCTCTGCTTTCTCCTCAGTTGGTCCGTTTTCGCAAGGGGCACTTTAAAAATGTACTCTCTCATCCCTTTTCTTCACTTCTATTCCTGTTAGCACTAGAGCCTGACCGATAAAGGATTTTTAAGGCCGATACCGATATTCCGATATATCAGCCGATATGTATATATATTAAAAAAAAAAAAGTTATTTGTAGTTATTCATGATCCCTCAGCCTCTCTAAAATAATATGATAATGCAGTTTAAAAATAAACTTGTTTGTTTTATTGTCACAACAGAACAGATGAACATAAAAATATATTAAAGTTCTGATAAATAAAATTTATAAAAATACAAACTTAAGATATGAAACAAATTTGTTTGGACGAAAACACAATAACAAAAACAGAAAAAAAAAATCAAAGTTACCAGTATTAATAGACGTGGTAAGCTTCATAAATATAACTTTGAGCAAGACTGGAAAAAAATATTCAGTTAATTTCTGATAAATAACAACAACAGCAAAATATAAACTATATACAGTATAAATATGAGCTACCTTATAATTACAATGTCAACTTGCTTATCCCTTTACATGCACTCTTTTAATTCTATCCATCAAACAAACCATTTTCAATCATCATTTGCTGCCTGCCTTCTAAAAATCTACTACTGATGATGCAATAAATCCATCATGTTAATGCGGCGTCTGAACGAAGTCAGCAACGCGCTTTCGTTCACTCTTCACGAGCCTAACTTACGATTCACAATGCAGGGACTGGTACTACAAATATACTAGTTATAAATACAGTAATCATTACTTTATTTAGGCAGAATAAGTTTGTGGTTTCCAAGGCGCATTAATGTTAGCGGTCTCCCACTGATAGCCATGGAATTAGCTAGCTTTGTGGTTAGCGTCTATGATAAGTCATAATTTAGAAATGGACTGCAAAAAATTGTATACTTTTTAAAAAAAACGGGCAGGGGAGAGATGATGCGTCTCATGCTGTCAAACTGTCACGCTATTAAGAAATACATCTTATTCAGTCACTTTGTCCGAGTTAAACTGACAGTCAGTCAACTAAGTTATACTGTAACAACCTAACGTAAGCTAATTCTGTTTCACTCTTGGCTTACATGTAACAGCAAAACTGGACTTGGCAGTCACCAATTTTGTCATGCTTATTTGAGTTAAGAGAACTGATTGGGATGTTCTTTTCAATGTTATTCAAGCAATGTATGTCTCGTTGCCAACTTACACGCACAGCTCCGTTGTTGTGAATGTTCCTGGCGGCAGCATGACTCAGCTGGTGTTGCTGTATGGCACGTTGTAGAGTGCCCTCTGGTGGACAAACTATGAAACGCCAACACTCATAATGTGGTTGAGCGGTGTTTCGTCCATTTTTATTATTTTTTAAAATATTCATTTATCGGCCATCATAAATGCCGATACCGATAGTTTAGAAAATGCCTAATATCGGTGGATAATATCGGCCCGCCGATATATCGGTCGGGCTCTAGTTAGCACCCTTTCCTGTGAGAATGTTAGTAGGGAAATATAATTGTTGAGAAGCATTTTGAATTATCCATCCGTGTTATCTTGAGTATTTCAAGTTTTCTGAGTCTTTTTTTTTGTGCTGGACAGTCTCCTGCCGAGACCCTGTCAGTCATTCAGAGATTAGCCCTGGCTTGTCTAGTAATGCGTCATATCAGTTTATAACCACAGAATCATACACTTGAAAACACAGTTTATGTTTGAAAAGCAATATATACTGCCTGGGCCAAAAAAGTCGCTGTTTGGATCTAAATAGGCAAATGCTTAAGAGTCTGTGATTGGATCATTATTGCAGTGATTATTATGTTTCTAGAGTGCTATATGTTTGGCAACAGTTCTTCTAACCCTACTTAATTGTTTTTAATTTATTTAACAACTATGTAGGAAGACACATCATTGCCATATTCCAGAATGACATTGTCAAGATTCATCAGGCTCAAATTGTGAAAGAGTGGTTGGGAGGGAGCATGATGAATAATTAATTTCACACATGAATTGGATGTGTCCAGGCTTTAAATTCATTGAAAGTCTTTGTGCTGGAGGAGACTTTACAGAGTGCTGGACTCTTAGTCAATACAAGATCTTGACTAAAAATTGATGCACCTCTGGAGGTAGGGAACCTCTGGAAGGCAACCTGAGGCAACCTCTGGAAGTAACCTAATAATTACAATTTCCTTTAGGATTTCCTATGTGGTTGGATGCATTGAGGGCACGCATATCTCATCACACCTCCAAAAATGAAATAGATTACTGAGTTATTGGGATGCCAGATGGATTGGTAGTCAGAGATATATGCCGCAACCACCACCACAGCTGTTAAATAAACTCCAATTATTCACAATTTATCTTTTGATTCTTCTTTTTCCTGGTGGATTTCAAAATTCTTCCAATACTTGGTATTATGGCCATGATCTCCTCTTCATCTGTCAGTGTTGCTGGTGTTTTGCGAGCCTCTGCCTTCTTGCTGTTGGCTGAGTAGAAGTCAAATGTTAATTTCATTATCCTAATTAAGAAATGTAACAGGTTGGATTAGAGAGCATTTAATTATGTGAAAAGAGCATTAGACTATGTGGGAAAAGCTGCTGCCCATTGAAATTAGGGTTGCAAAGGGGTGGAACGTTTTCTGAAACTTTCCATGGGATCTTGATTTTGGATTCCAAATTCCAAAGTATTTTTGGCATATTGATATATTTTCCAATTACTTTTAATTTAGTAAATATGTAAAATATATTTCTATTGCAGCGGTTGTTACGCATGTGTTTATTTCAGTGTCACATGATCCTTCAGAAATAATTCTAATATGGTGATTTAATATCATTTATCAATGTTGGAAACAGCTGTCATGCTAAATATTTTTTTGGAACCGGTGATATTTTTTTTTAGGATTATTGAAGAATAAAAAGTTAAAAATAACTGAAATAGAAATCTTTAATAACAATATAATCTTTACTATCACTATTAGGGGTGGCACGGTTCACAAAACCCACGGTTCGGTTCGTATCACGGTTTTAGGGTCACGGTTTTCGGTTCTGTACGGTTCTTGTTGTTGTTTTTTTTAATTGTTAACACTCCAGAAATGTACTTCAGCATATGATATATAGCTTAATCATTCACAATTTACGATACAGTATTAAAAAATTGTTATATCATGTAGAAGTTGTTTCCTAACTGGCTGTCTACCGAGTCCGACACATTGGCGTAACATTTTTCATGTTAATCATGTCAATTTTGATCAGAACAATGCACTGTGGCTTTAATTCAGCTGACCTGATTAACAAATTTCACCATGAAGTGTTCCGTGTGTTTCACAATCATCATATGACATCCAGCGCAGTGAAAAAAAAATAAATAAATAAATATACACGAAAACACAACACTGCCAGAAGTTTTTGCCCAAACTTCAAAGGCATGTTTAAATTATTAAAACTAGAAGCATGAAATCATGCTAGCCCGCATATTTTGCATGCGGAAATAGGCAATTTACGCGGCGAAAGTGCTCCCGCCGCATAAATATGCGGACTTTGGCTGATTATGCATTAAATCATGCGATCGCATAATCGCGTTTTTTTCTGGAGGGACTGATTGGTGGTCAAATGTGACCATACACCTTAACTGTTTTTCAATTAAATAAATGTTCTATATTTTAGTTTAATGGTACACTGTAAAAAATGAATCATGGGTCTTTTAATTTTCACAAAATAAATTGTGTATATTGTCTTAATAAAATTGTGGTTCAGCGTTGTATAGAAAATATTATGAAAATTTCACTAATAAAACCAAGGATTTTTAAATTTTTTTTGGAAATGTAAACAATTTTGAGGCTTGAATTGAGGAACCGATCAAGCTGATAAAATTAAGGGGAAAAAGGCTACCTATTTATTTTAAGAGAATTAGCTCATTTGTGCAGATTTATTTAGAGACACCATTGTTAGTTCCCAGCATACTTTGCATATGGCTGGAAAGGGAGAGTTAATATTGAAATTAAGTGTTATTTTATGTGTTTTTGAGTGAAGGGAAACCTCTGTTAACGTTCAATGTTCTGTTATGTTTGACATTTGAAAGATTTTCTTTCTGTTGAAGTTTTGACCGTTACCATTGTGCAGAAGAGTAGATCTTATGGTTAGGTTGTGGATAACTGCATGTATACTAATATTATAAAGCATGTTGCTTTGGTCAATGAGCAATAACTTTGCTAATGCCAGTGCAGTAACAAGTTTGTTTCTGCTTGTGCTGTGCTAGCAGCATACAGTCCATTAATTGTATAACGTAAGTCAAATAGAAACAGGTAATTTCCATTCCCTCTATTTTATACCCTTTTTTTAAAGTCAACTTAAAATTAATAAGCACATGTCACTAAAAATATTTAATTTATTGTTTCGTAAAATAAATAATTTAGGAGATTTTACATGATTTATTCAGGTAGATTCAATTAAAGAAACCAAGCCAAAACTTCTCAAAAATATTATGTGTAATATTGTTACCATAATTTATTTAAGCAAATAGCACATAACATTTTTTACAGTGTACAGTGTATAATTATGGTCCATTAATGGTCCACTAAAATATTTTTTTATTATTTATATTACAATTAGTGTAGTAATTAAGGTTAAAATAGAGAATTCCAATGCAAAGTGGCAAATTAGAGTCATTTTGTGGCTGGAAAAATAATAATTTTCATTTGTAAAGCCATGATTTACCCACTAGTTGCTTGTATGGCTCTTTAATAAATATACATGTAGTCTAGTCTGGTTGCTCAAAGTATTGCAGATCATAACTTCTTACTTATATTTAGGTTTTGCAATTGAATACATATGTAGATATGATCAAACACTAGATTTCTTTAAATGTGAAATTTTAAAATGTTAATAACTTACATCCTAATATTTTTAATTATACTTATATAAGCAAACATGAGTGAATATTAATGAATGTAAGCAAATATAATTTAACCCATGAAAAGTTTAAAGTAGTGCAAAAAACACAAACACAAAAAACACAAACTGTAGTAGGAAATATACATACGAATTGATACTGAATCATGATCGATTACAATCATGACATATTTGTCCCAATCCCATGCCCCCGCCCGCCACCACAAATTGGTTTCTAATCTGTGGGAAACACTGAATAGTGATTTAAAGGATTAGTTCACCCAAAAATGAAAATTTCCTGATATTTTACTCACCCCTATCTCATCCAAGATGTTCATGTCTTTCTTTCTTCAGTCGAAAAGAAATTTCGTTTTTTGAAGAAAACAATCCAGGATTTTTCATCATATAATGGTTTTCAATTGCAACCAAAATGCTGAAGGTCCAAATTAATGCAGTTTCAAAGTGCTTTGAGTAAATTGGGTGAACTAATCCTTTTTAGAATTAAACTTGCGTTTTGACTCAGAAGTATGTGGACATCTTTTTGTCGGGTGCTGTTGCCATGGTGAATCGTAATTTCGGACCTCCATTGATTATGGCTCTTCATAGTCGTAGTGCTTAACTCAGAGTGAGACTACTCTGTGTTAGTTGAACTAACTCAATTCAGCTGTTCTGAAACCAAAAACTCAGAATTCCCCATCTCTCGGTTCAATTCATAACTCAGAGTTGGTTGAACCTCCTTATTGAAATGGGCCCCAGATGTCAAGTATACAGTTATTGCTTTATGTAATGATGATTGTGTGAGTATATACAACCCACTTGTTTCTCAAAAGGTTTTTAAGTGAACTTCATGGGGAGCCATTAGTAGCACAAACACAGCTGTTTTGTCCATGCTGGGTGTAATTGTGATTTTGTGCTGCTTACTCAGCTTTGTGGAATATGTGCGTTAAATTATTATGTGAATTTAAATCACTCTTGGCTCCTTGAGGAATCTTTATGATATAATAAACTAATGGTCATGTTTACAAATGTTATAAGTGCATTAGATTTTCCCTACAGAAGCAATTGCGTTCTATGGTCCCCCAGTGGCTAGAAATGGAGATAGGTGTAAACCAAACCCTGGGTATCCTGCTCTGCCTTTGAGAAAATGAAAACTCAGATGGGCCAATCTGGAATCTTCCCTATATGTTGTCCAAGGTTACGCCCAGAGAATTTGGAGAAAATGGATGCAGTTTATTTTTTACATTCAATTCAGTTGCAATGTCAGCACAGGCTTTACAAACAGACTTTTACGATATGGATTCGACAGCACCGCCACAAACAGTGAGTAACAGTGTTCATTAATGTCTGATCAGTGATTTCTGATGTGTATTATTCAAGTTCACACAGACTTTCTTTCTAAATCGTTTAATAAAACAGTTCGATACTGTAATATAATACTAAACGATCAAACGATTGTTGCTATAATAGACACTTTCACGATTCGTTAATCTCAACAGCTGTAATAGTAAAAAAAGTAGTAAAAGTATTCGAGAGTGATCCACATGCAATACGCATTTCAAATGCAAAGATGTCCGCCAATAACATCAGTGGGCGTTTACACTGAAGTCTTACAGCAGACACGCCCCTTCAAACAGAGCATTCAAGCCAGAGGACTGAAATCAGGATAGAAAAATGCCTATAATTTCTAAATTATGACAGCATGCCTTCCAGACCGGCAAAATAAAGTGAAACTGGATTTGAAAGTGTCGCCTGACCATTGTGATAATGAAAAATAAAACTGCATACAATGAAATGTATGCATACACTCTAAAAAAAAAGTCTCGTAATCATAAGGGAACCTTTTTTAGTGCTATATAGCACCAATTTTGGTGCTTCAGTGGTTCTTCAGAGGTGCTATATAGCACCTTAGTCAAAGAACCGGTGAAGAACCTCTGAAGAACCGCTGAAGAACCACTGAAGCACCAAAAATGGTGCTATATAGCACTAAAAAAGGTTCCCCTATGATTACGAGCCAAGAACTATTTTTGGTGCCAAATAGAACCTTTTTTTTTTTTTAGAGTGTAGGACACTGATACAACCGTACGTCTGATCACGACCGTGATGACACGATTATTCTGCTACACGGAAGACAATGATGTAAGTTAATAAATAGACTGACAATCAATGTTCCCTCTAATCTGCGCGCGTGCGCAGCCGCGCAGGAAGAATAAAATGCAGCGCAGGCGAAAGACACAGACGCAAAATGTGGGGCGAAATCCATTTGATTGTAGTTTAAATGAGAAATAATTGCAGTGCTCTGTTCTACCACTATAGAGTTAGTATCGCTATGTTAGAACCGGTGGATGCAGTTTACAGGTTTCATAGAAAGATAATGATGTCACGTGTGAGCACGCAGCAGTGAGTTCAAATAGCGGTCCAAATAGCTCAAAATGGGAGGCAACGAGAAACGCAAAGACGTGGAATAAAATCTCATCATGTTTTAAAGAAGAGTGGCTTGTTTAAGTGGTGGAAATAACAGATGATAGACACAGCACAGTAACAAAACAGACATTTACAGTTACACACCACAAGTGTAGCGCGCAAACTCTAAACCCCAAAGTAGCACACATCAGTTTAAATAGATGTGTGTGTGGTTTGGGTTTCAGTGATATTTAGATAACTATCTAGATCTTAGATCAATTTAATTACTTCAGTTAGTTTTTTTTACAGTCCCTCCAGAAAAACGCGATTATGCGATCGCGTGATTTAACGCATAATCAGCCAAAGTCCGCATATTCATGCGGGGGCCGCATTTTTTCAAATACGCCGCACTTTCGCCGCATAAATTGCCTATTTCCGCGTGCAAAATATGCGGGGCTATCAGGATTTCATAATC
The DNA here is from genome assembly GCF_949357685.1 of Gobio gobio. Taxonomy (NCBI): domain Eukaryota; kingdom Metazoa; phylum Chordata; class Actinopteri; order Cypriniformes; family Gobionidae; genus Gobio; species Gobio gobio. Next base: position 11,040,462 of record NC_137108.1, read on the forward strand.
CCCGCATTTTCGTTGCAAAAAAAGTCATATATATTAGCAGAAAGTTGAAAAATGTTCGTTTACTTCACACAAGAGCCGCCATTTCCGCCTATTGCCATGGGAACGTTTTGAAGTGACGTGATTACCCGACGCGAACGTCATCGAAAAGCTTCAAACCCCGTGGAGAAACCATAGATACCGGTGAAACCATGATGAAGCACAAACTCCCATTGGCCAACAAAAATAACAGCAAAAGCGCAAAGCAGTTTCCCTGTGTGCTGACTGATTTCAAAACACAGCTTTGAAGCGTTATGAATCAATGAGTCGATTCAGCGGTTTGAAGCGTTATGAATCAATGAGTTGATTCAGCGGTTTGAAGCGTTATGAATCAATGAGTCGATTCAGAGGGTTGGATCGCCAAAGTCACGTATTTCAGCAGTTTGACACGTGATCCGAATCATGAATCGACTCGATGATTCATAGCATCATGATGCTGTGTTTTGAAATCAGTCATCACTATATAAGTCGTTATTTAGTTTTTTTTGCACACAATAACTATTATCGTCGCTTCATAAAGTTATTGTAGAACCACTGTAATGAGATGGACTTTGTAACGACGTCTTTAGTAGGCTACCTTTTATGGGTCTTGAGAGTGTACATTGTGCCAATGGAGGCCTTTCTGAGCCATCGGAATTCAACTAAAATATCTTAATTTGTGTCCAACAACATAAAGGGAAGTCATTAATGACAGAATTTTCATTTTTAGGTGAACTAACCCTTTAAGAGATTGCACTTTGTGCATTGGAAGCACTCAAATGTCTGTTTTGTATAGCGACATCTGTAAAACAGGAAGTTATTTATTAATTTTTTCAGAAGTTGTAGCATATTCCTTTTGTAAAGCTACAGAACTTGATTGACTAAATGTTTTGTAAATTTGAGCCATTATTAAGGTCTTCAATAAAACAAGATGAGAACTTAAATATTCCAGCACTTTCTGTGATGTAGTGCTTTTTTTCTCTTTCTCATCAAACCGCAGTTTTTGCAAGTTCCCGCAATTTTATCGCATAAAATTGCATAAATATCCCGCATTTTTCATCGCATTTTTTAAGAAAACGTGCCGCATAATCAAGGATTTTTGCCCGCAACAATCACAAAAAAAAGCCGCATTTTTCTGGAAGGACTGTTTTTAACAAATTGAAGCATTTAAACTGATATAATATACAATCAGTTTAAATACTTCCATTAGTTTTTATATAATTTTATAGCTATTATAATTGTATTACAGTGTAAGCCTGATGAAACCACTTTTTTTGGTGTGTGTTTACATACGCTGTACAGGTAACCAGGTGACCAAAATGTCCGCCCAATAGAGAAGTTTTGCTCTACGAGAAAAGAAATTAGAGGGAACATTGCTGACAATTCAAAGAAGAATGGACAAAAAAGTAACTCAGCCTTTATTCTTTCTTTGTTGAACTGAAGTGTGTGGTTTGTTCAGAGACTGTAGTGCTCTTCAATTAACTTTAAAATATCCTTAGACCTTTTAATTGTTCCGTGTTTCTCCCTCGTTTGTTGTTATATAGAGTTAGATTTTTAAAATGCTTAAGGTGCCCTCAACTGTTTTTTTTTCTCTCTGTGGTCATATTTTAATATTGATGTGTCTGTAATGAATGTGTAGTCTGTGTTTTATTGGTTTTTGTCTCCCCACATCATCATTTTGTGGGGCTTTACAAACCTGTGTTAATTCTAGTGTGTAATTGTTCTACAATATTCACTCATCATGACAGTAAAATAGGGCATTCTAGTCAATCTACTGCAGTATTTCGTCTCTCAATTAGCAGAAAATGTGGTTAACACCCGGTGTCCGGTCATGCATAGAGAAATGCATAGGGAGCTTTCTTGTAGCTCAAACAGTAGAGTCTGGCTGGCCCGTGTGGTCCGATCAAACAGACGAGCTACTGTTGCTCAAAGTTAATGCTGGTTCTGATAGAAAGGTGTCAGAATACACAATGCATCACAGTTTGTTGTGTATGGGGCTGCTTAGCCGCAGACCAATCAGGGTGCCCATGCTGACCCCTGTTCACTGCCAAAAGTGGACCACGGAGCAATGGAAGAAGGTGGCCTGGTCCAAGGAATCACATTTTCTTTTACATCACATGGATGGCTGGGTGCGTGTGCATCTCTTACCTGGGAAACACATGGTACCAGGATGCACTATGGGAAGAAGTCAAGCCGGCGGAGGCAGTGTGATGCTTTGTCCAATGTTCTGCTGGGAAACCTTGGGTTTCAATGGTTTGAGGAGCGCAACAACGAGTTGTTTGAGGTGTTGACTTGGCCTTCAAATTCCCCAGATCTCAATCCAATTGAGCATCTGTTGGATGTGCTGAACAAACAAGTCTGAACCATGGAGGCCCCACCTCGCAACTTACAGGACTTAAAGGATCTGCTGCTAACATCTAGTGTGCGTGTCAAGTCACCTTTATGTATTACAATGCAGATTGTTTCAAAGCAGCTTCACAGTGGTTACAGGAAAATAATGCAACAGAAATTGACTCAGCTGTACAGCCGCTCTGGAGAAAACTGTGATGTCATCGTCTAGCTTAGTTCGGTTCTCATATAGTGTCAATGCAGGCAGATCAGTAATAAAGTTGAATATTTAGTGTCCCCAACTAAGCAAGCCAAGAGCCAAAGGCAAAAGAGGCAAGGCGATGGTGGCAAATACAGTATACACCCACACAGAAATTATTTGTTTTACATTGACACCATGTGTACACATTTACACACTTCATGTGTGATGTAACTTTATGTAACTTTCTTTAACCAGGTTAATAAAGAGAATGTAAGAGAGAATCTATCTATCTATCTATCTATCTATATATCTATCTATCTATCTATCTATCTATCTATCTATCTATCTCTCTCTCTCTCTCTCTCTCTCTCTCTCTCTCTCTCTCTCTCTCTCTCTCTCTCTCTCTCTATCTCTCTATCTCTCTATCTCTCTATCTCTCTATCTCTCTCTCTCTCTCTCTCTCTCTCTCTCTCTCTCTCTCTCTATATATATATATATATATATATATATATATATATATATATATATAAAACAAACATAAATGTAAATATAGCTGCAAGCAGCAATACCGGGGCCAAGCGCAAAGAAGAAGACAAGACATGCCAAAATGGCTGGCAGTGTCAGATCAACTGGAGCAATGAGCAATTAATCACGTTTTAAGATGATTTTAAGCAAAAGGCTGAAAATGCATTGTAGTCCGAGAGTGTCAGACCAACTGCAACAATTAACAATTATACAGTTTAAGAAGATTAGGCAAAATGGCTGAAATATCATATATTGAGTCACTGATAATGTAAGTTAATGGTTTATCACTTTTGACCAATAGGTGGCAGAGATACGAAATTGATGTGGTGTGGTCAGAATAAGGAAACAATGACACATGCAAAGTTTGATGCCAATATGTATAAGCATTGCAGAGATACAGCCTCAAGAGTAATTTTGGCATGATGGCTCAACTTCGTCGCTGCGGTTTACAAAAACGGTTTCATCTATTGATGCAAAATCCCTAACTTTTTGTTGACACTGTCTGAAGATGATACGATTCGATTTTGGTGGAAATTGGACAAACGGTCTAGGATGAGTTTGAAAAAGTAGGTTTTGATCAAATAAGAACATTGAGGACAGGATGTTTGACCAAATATGGAAAAATTAGTATCTCTGTTCTCGGCATGAGCCAATGACTGTATTATGACCAGTTTCATTAAACTAGGCTAATTTAATCAAAAGTTATTAGCATGTTTGTAAATTTTGTTATAACCTCTGACCACAAGGTGGCACTGCCCCAAAACGTTTTGAGTACCTTCAAAGCATGGTGCGGAAGACATGATTTTTGGACAAACAGTTCAAAAGTTATACGCAAAAATAGCCATTTTTTGTATCTCCGGACCAGTAGGTGGCGCTGCGCCGAAACGCTGCATGTTGCTTCAAGTCATGCTTTTGATGACATATACCAAGATTGGTTTGAATACGATAAAGCGTTGTGGAGATATAGGCTTATGAGTGTTTTTGCAACCGCTACGCAAAATTTGTGTGCGCGTTTATCGAAAACGATTTGACAAATCAACTTGATTTGCAAGATTTTTTGTCAGCATGGTCTGAAGATGATCTGGTTCAATTTTCGTGCAAATCGGACAAACCGTCTAGGACGAGTTCGTAAAAGTAGGTTTTTTGGAAAATTAAAAATGGCGGGGAAATTATCATGACCGAAAATGACATCATAGGTTGCAATTGAATCGGCATGAGCCAATGACTCTATTATGACCAGTTTCAATATACTAGGCTAATTTAATCAAAAGTTATTAGCATTTTTGTCAAGTTTGTTATATCTTTTGACCACAAGGTGGCACTGCCCTAAAACTTTTTGAGTACCTTCAGGGCATAGCAAGGAAGTCACATACCGAGTTTAGTAACAATATACTAATGCATTTGTAAAATATAGCATTTTTTGACAAAATTCAAAATGGCCGACAGCCAAAATGGCCGATATGGTAAAATTGAATATCAGACGACTCGGCATGCCGTCCTGAATGTAACGAGACCACTTTTATGATTTTTGGACAAACAGTTCAGAAGTTATAAGCAAAAATTGCAATTTTTCGTATCTCCGGACCAGTAGGTGGCACTGCGCCGAAACGCTGTATGTTGCCTCAAGTCATGCTTGTGATGACATGTACTAAGTTTGGTTTGAATACGATAAAGCGTTGCGGAGATATTGCCTTAAGAGTGTTTTTGCAACCGCTACGTAAAATTTGTTTGCGCGTTTATCGCAAATGATTTGACGAATCAACTTGATTTGCAAGATTTTTTGTCAGCATGGTCTGAAGATGATCTGGTTAAATTTTCGTGCAAATCGGATGAACCGTCTAGGACGAGTTCGTAAAAGTAGGTTTTTCGGTTAATTAAAAATGGCGGGAAAATTACCATGGCGGAAAATGACGTCATAGGTTGCAATCGAATCGTCTTGAGCCAAGGAATCAGAGGAAAAAAGAATTTTGTTTCTAGCCCTTATGGTTCAAAAGTTATTAGCATAAACATGAGTCAAATTTTGGACTGATGGTGGCGCTAGAGGGATTGAGTTTGAGACTCCAAATTTGCTACGGTGACATGTCAGACTGTCCTCTATTAGTGTGCCAAATTTCACAACTTTTTACCATACGGTTCTATGGGCTGCCATAGACTTCGTGGCGGAAGAAGAAGAAGAAGAAGAAGAAGAAGAAGAAGAAGAAGATGAATAATAATAATAAGAACGGGAACGGTTTCAATAGGTGCCTTCGCACCTTCGGTGCTTGGCCCCTAATAATAATATATTATGTGAGCACAGACTTTTGTCAGATGCAATGAATCGATTTTTACATCCCTCCTGTTTGTTTAGTTTACGTTCTTTTGTTGAGTTAGAAAATCCCAGATGTAACACTGAGAAAAGAATAAACTCTTCATGCTTGTTAGATATGAACTTATTCTGAGGTCACTGAGAGCCAGATGAACTCCAGTCCAGACCTGCTTTGCTTCCTGCTTTCTGTTGATTTTCAGCAATTACTTTCCCCCTCTTCATGGCAAGTTCTCCAGAACAATGCTGTAATAGTGAATGGAAAAACTCAGTAAATGGAAATTGTGTGATCTCCTTGATCCAAAGGACAAGACTGCAGCTCTGAATATCCAGGACACTCTTTACAAATCTACTTCACTTTACACTTGAACTTGAAGCTGGGTGAAGATAAAACATGAAGGAAGCATTTAGTACTGGTAAATTAACTATAAGCATTTCTTCAAATGTGTGGAAACTCCAATACCAAATGTAGTTTAAAAAAAAAAAAAAATGTAGTTTTCTTTTCGGAAATGCTTCAGAAAAGATGATCATGGGTGCCAGAAAACATATGCTTACACTCTGCTAACGCGTGCAGTGTGAAACCAGCCTCACTTGGCGTGTGTGTGTGTGTGTGTGTGTGTGTGTGTGTGTGTGTGTGTGTGTGTGTGTGTGTGTGTGTGTGTGTGTGTGTGTGTGTGTGTGTGTGTGTGTGTGTGTGTGTGTGTGTGTGTGTGTGTGTGTGTGTGTGTGTGTGTGTGTGTGTGTGTGTGTGTGTTTGCACGTGTGTGTAATATGACAGTAAACTAATGAAGCCTATATCCTATAGTCTTAGCTTGGGTTGAACATATATTTAGTGTGTTCGGGAAGCTGCAGTGACGGAAACAGTGACAATTTAAGATTGTGTTTAGGCTATTAAGGAAATGTAATTTTGACAAATAACTTTTACTTTATAACCAACTGTGTTTGTGACTACTCACTAAAGATGGACATTTTTGACATAATTTTGTGTGTATTTGACTAAGGAAAAACAGCTTAATTTGGAATGTGTGAGCTCTTTAGGCTTGTGTGTTTGTTGTTGGTATGAGCGCAAAGAAAGCTCTCTCTTAAAGAGCTCCCATACCATGTATAATGAAATGCAATAAAATTGCTTGCATGTTCAAATTGGCAAGGTTTAAAAAGACAAGGGCAAGTGATTTCCGTCAGCAAGAAAGTTTCCAAATGCCTGATTTGATGTGATGATCATTGTCGAATAAACTGCTGCTGTCTCTGAGTTTCTCTTTGTCTTGTGGTGTTTGATGAACCTTTATGACACTCACTGCTTGAATGACTAACTTTTGCAACCTTAAGTGTAAGGGTTAATCTAATTACATTTATTCAGGGAAGACCAATATTAATTTACATTTGATTTCTTATTAAATGTCTTTAGTATTTCTTACCTCAATACTAATGATAATCCTACCTGAAAAATTGTTTTTAAAAACAAAAATGCACTGCATGATCAAATATTTAAGTGAGATAATAATATACATTTATTATATACATTTATTTGGGAAAGATTGCCCACAGTAGCCTTAAGTTATCTCATTTTCTAAAATAAACACTTGGTGGTTCTTCAAGATCTTGACTCAGTTAATTTAGAGTTAGTTTCATTTCTACAAATGGTGCAAACTCTGCAAGATTATAGATAAAAGATTGCCATTCCCCTGCCATTCTGTGATCGGCAGTGATCGGCAATCGGCAGATCATGATCTTGGTGATCGGTAATCGGTGATCGGCCCCAAAAATGCTGATCGGAGCATCTCTAATTTTGATGATACCGCAATACCGGTATGTCGCTTAAACAACGTTCGGAACGTGGCGTAGCGCGTCATTGTTTGAGAGGGGACGCATTTCACTGTTGCACTGTACTAGTGAGAGCACTGAGCAGTCAGAGCACCGCTGAGATCACATTATCCGAGAATCCATTATACAGAATCCGAGATCGCCTCCTATACCCTCATTCACTATTCCCTACGTTATCACTTTATTTGAAGGAGTGAATGAAAATAAGTGCGTGAAGGCGGACAACCGTTGTGTGTACATCAGCTGTACACTCGTTATTGCGGTGCGATGTGGGATAGAATGAGTGCACTCAATAACGTCCACTATGGTTTCGGACACCACTAAGCGTTGTCCCCTCCAAATAATGCCCTATTTGAGGTTATAAGGGGCGATTTCGGATTCAGCCCTTGATCACAGTGCAGAATTCAAACTACACGCGGCGCGCGCGAGAGAGCGGTTTCTGCGCGGAGCACCGTGATGAGATTAACAACGCTCACCACTAGGGATGAAACGGTATGGAAATTTAACATCCCGATTATAGTGACCCAAATTATCACGGTTATCAATATTATCACGGTTTTGTTCAAACGAAATGAAAGTGTTCAAAAAGAACCGATGCACACACTTAAAACATTTCAACAAGTTTTATATTTGAAATTCAACAAACAACAAATAACTAAAGCAGCTCTATGCACTTTTTTAAGCTAGATTCTGTGGGATTTCCTTCCTTAATGGCCGTCATCAATAGCAACGCATAACACATAAATAATAATAATTTGTCGTAAATATAATCTCTAATATTATCACTGTAAATATATTCCCAAGCAATATTCTCATCAGTGTTCTATCAGTCACATTTATATCTAGCATATTTTGTGTTAGAGCCCAAACAGTATCCTAGTGAAATAATGCATATCCATATTTCCATATGATTTGACAGTTTATTTTATTAAATATCAAAATGTGTGCATCATACCTGAGACCTAGATGAACACTTTACAGTCTTTTTATGACTGTCATTCTCTTCAAATGCTATTGAAATTTGAAACGTGTATAACGTTACCAATGTTGTATGTAACTTTACAGACGGTCCCTAAATTCGCCTGCGTTATGCCAGTCATATCAGATGCGCTGTGGTTCTGCTGTGTTTTTTTTAAACCATTTTCGCTGCTGAAATAGAACAAAAACAGTCAACCACTGTATGATGAATGAATCTCCTGCGTACAGCACACGTTTATCTCTGCTTTGAGTGCAGATTTCAGCGTGTGAGAGCGGCGCGCGCTCTGAACAAAACTCCGCTAATCTGAACGCCTGATTATGAGATATTGCATTCATAAACTCAATGGAAGCACGTGTAAGTGCTTATAAATGCGCAACGCGATTATAACAGATGGCTTTTGAGAAGACTATTATAAGTTCAACAGCCAGAGTGGCTAGTGTGCAGCCGAAATAACGTTACACTCGCAAATGGCGGTTGTTAATGTCAAACCCTGATTATTATCCCTTAAATGTCACCCTAGTCTTGTCTGAATTTGTTCGTTCGCTTCACGTTATTATTTCCCAGACGTAGGTTTGGTATTGAGGTCAAAGTCCACTTGCCTTGCGTTCGTAGTTTTGAAGTGTTTTCCCTATTACAGCGACTTTCTTCTGGCATGTTTGCAGACCATCTTAGATTACGTTTCCCTCAGGACTTTTGTAAAAGCCAAAATATGACCACGCCTCAGATTTGGTCCTTTTAGAAGGCAGAACAATCCCCCGAGTGCTGTCACTGCTTTCTGCCATTTCTCCTCATTCAGAAAACAGCGGTGCGCCAGACTGACGCTGACTGGACAAGATTTACCGCGAGTTTTCACAACCGTGATAATCACACGCGGTTTTAATGATAATAAAATTTTATACGATATTACTAACCGTCACTAAATTTTATCGTGGTTTATCGTGAAACCGGTAATCGTTTCATCCCTACTCACCACATGGATCATATATCAGATATAGACCAGAGCGAGCGCGTTTAAGTTTTTTATGGACATATTTCATATACTATAGTGCCTTAAACGTGAACTCGAAGCGTGTATGCGCACATATTTCATCACGTCTTCGGTCTTCTTCAAATGAAATGTGCACTGATTTGGCTACACTGAACCATCTGATCACGACCGCAATGACACGATGGATTATTCTGCTATACAAAAGACAATGAATGATGTAAGTTAATAAATAAACTGACAATTCAAAGAAGAATTGGCAAAAAAGTAACTGCTTTATTCTTTCTGTGTTTCTGAAGTGTGTCATTTGTTCAGAGAGTGCTCTTAAATGTATTGCAAATATCCGCGTTTCTCCCTCGTTTTGGCCGTTTGTTGTTATATAGGATTTTTATAACAACAATATAAGATTTTTTAAATGCTTACGGTGCCCTCAACTCTGTTTATTTTCTCTCCGTGGTCATATTTTAATATTCATGTGCCCGTAATGAGTGTGTTGCAGGTCTGTGTTTTATTGGTTGTCTCTCCATAGCATTATTTTGTGGGGCTTTGCAAACCTGTATTCCTCTAGTGTGGAATTCTTCTACAATTCTCTCGTCATGACAGTAAAATAGGGCATTCTAGTCAATCTACTGCAGTATTTCCTCTCTCAATCAGTAGAAAATGTGGTTAACACCCGGTCATGCATAGGGGAAAAATACCGTCATATACCGTGAAACCGATATAATTTAGAAAAATACCGTGATATACATTTTTGGTCATACCGCCCAGCACTAGTTCAGCTCCAGGTGGTTGATTCCACCCCATGACACCAGATGGTTCTTAATGTCGATATGTGGATCCATCGCAGTTTGAGGTGGCGTCACCTGCAGGCTTGACAGGTTTGACAGACTCACTCAGTAATGAGCGTGAACCGAACAGGAGGATAAACTCCTAGCACTGTGTGACGTTGTGGAGGAAATGAATCATAGATTTCAGATGGTGCATAATGAGTCTTCATTTAAAGACAACTTCAAGGCCTCTAGTCTGTAGTCATTCAAGTTGAAGATTTTGGTTTTTTTGGGGACAAGGTTAATAAGGCAGTGGTGAGCCTAGTTTGTATCTTAAAATGGACAGTTCACCCAAAAATTACACATGCATTATTTACTGTCATCATTTACTCACCCTGTCCTGATGTTGTCCGTAACCCGTGTGAACTTTCTGTTTGACACAAAAGTAGATATTTAGAAAATTAATTGGGTCCAAAAAATATTGGTTTCATTGTAAGGAATTTTTTTTTTTTTTTCAAAAGATCATCTGATATCATTATTGTACCACCACGGTACTTTTTATTAGGATTTCTTTAAGGAAAAAAAAAAAAAAGGTCTTCACCTTCAGTGAGTGCATTTACGTTCATGTTCTTAACCTGATTACGCTTCAGCCATCAATTCATGTGGTCATGTAAACGTGTTAACTCATTTTCCTTTATCAGAGTAAGGTCGTAAACAGCTTAAGCATAAACCGATCAATATTGTTATACCATGAGTTTCTTTGTTCTGCTGAACACAAAAGAAGATATTTAGAAGAATGTTTGTAAAAAAAGCAGAGAGAGCAACCATTGACTACTAGGGGTGTGACGGGACACTTATCTCACGATACGAGATACGAGATTGGGTTCACGAGAACGAGACGAGGCGAGATTTTTACAGACGAGAAATGCTCAATGATGAAATACATGACTAGAAAAATAGTTTGCAGGTGCATTTGAAATGATTTCTCATCATCTTGTAATGAATGTCATTTCAGTTCTACTTTCTGAGTATGAATTATCATACGCAGTTAAAGACCACAATACTCAAGCACTGTAAAGGTTTTAGCAAAAACTCAACTGACTGGCTTCTCTCCTGTATGATTGTCTCTTCAGACCTTAGAACTGCACATGAGCTTCTTTTGACCTCCTAACTGAACTCCTTCCCACAAATTGATCATAGATATTAAGTGCAAACAATAACCATAATCAAAGTACTCAATATTCAAAGTGCAAATAGAGACCAAATTTATCTTCAAGCATGATACAGAGCTAAGAGATGGTTACAACGGGATAGCTTATATATTGAGAGATATTCGTGTGTCTCAAGGAGCCGCTATCAAACAGCAGTATATTGAAATCGCGGTTGAATGCGCGCTCGCGTTTACTTTCACTTTGAATTTCGCGATCGTGCGTACTCTGGGAATAGGGAGCATTTTAAAATATAACCTCACCATGGTCGAGTCCACTTACATGTAACACACACTCGTACAATGCGAGCGCTTCACTAACACACGTAGCACGCACTCATAACACGCTCAATGTCTTCTCATCACTTGATCAGTGCTGCGCGCACGACTCAAAACAGCTCATGTTGGGTGAGCTGATGGAATTGAAGCAACTGTTATCCGCCTGAATTAAATAGTTTTTATTTATATAAAAAGCAAAACTAGAGTGGATGCGTAATGTAAACGTAGTGTTGGCCTTTTCTATCCTAACTTCACCCTCACACTCCATCATGACATTATGACCATAGACTGTAAAAAAAATAGATTATGACACGAAACAGCTTTTCACCTCCACGAGAAATCTCTTCACAGTTTAGTCTTGCGAGATCTCGTGGCACAAGATCTCGTCACACCCCTATTGACTACCAGAGTATTTTTGTCCCTACTATGGTAGTCAATGGTTGCTCTATCTGCTTGGTTACACACATTCTTCAAAATATCTTCTCTTGTTTTTCAGCAGAACAAAGAAACTCACACAGGTTTGGAACAACTTGAGGGTGAGTAAATGATGACATAATTTTCATTTTTGGGTGAACTATCCCTTTAATGTATAAAATCCCTGATATATAAAACTTATATTATTGTTATTATTATTTTTTTTTTTTACCCATTATCCATTTGAAAAACTTTCGGTTGATTAATCAGTCCAACCTAGTTATCGGTATCAGTCAAATCCACTATCGGTCGACTTCTAAAAAAAAATTTGACTTTTGACTCAGAATTGCGAGAGAAAATGTGAGAAAATTTCACAATTACCTTTTTTTATTTCACTCACTGCTCTTGACTGAATACGTTTTGGAACTTTAATAAGGATTCATTTCTATTTAATTTATACAGTGAAGATTATATGCAGTGTTATTTTTATTTTATTTTTATTTGATTCAATTTCTGTACCTGAAAACTACGTTTAGTAGTTACCCTAAAAGTACCCTTAAAAGTAACACTAAAAAGAAGTTGAATTAATTTGTATCTTTGCTCTATTGTATTTATTAGTGACTCATGGCAGTAAACTTGTATGTGCCTGCAGTGTGAGATCACTGCTGATGGGATATTTCACCTGAACATGAAACCTCTCTTATTACTCACTGCAATCAAAGTCCCTTTCAAGGACAGTCAGTTCACTTGGCAGCCATATTGCCAATGCCTTCAGGCAGATATTTTGGGCATGCAAGACCTACTCCTTTCTACTTGATACTACTTTATAGTCTTCCTGTAACACCAACCATTGATAATGGCAATGCCAATGCTATGGGTTCAATTCCTATGGTATGTATGAATGGGGAAATGCCAAAATCTCACTTCCAATCTCACATTTCAATATCATTAGATACATAAAATCTGATATGAACAGGAATTGAATATGAAACCTTATTAAAGAGTGCCGAAACTACATACATGTTGTTTCTTAAGCTCCAATAGCATTAAATAAGCCTTTGTCTTAGGTCAAATCTACTTTTAGTTGCAAAGGTGAGTTTCACACCGTCAAGCCCTGGTATTCGTCAACAACAGTGTTATATTGCTTTAATGTTCAGCTGGAGCGGTTCGATTTATCTAAGACTCTCCTTTTGTGCTCAACAGAAAAACAAATACGAGTTATACGGCAACTAAATGACCTCACGAAGGAGCTTAGGGCTGGTCGGCAGGTTTTTCTTTTTTTTTCAAGTTTCCAGCAAGAACATGAAGCTGGTGGAGTCAGCAAAACCCTTGATTCCTGAGCTCTCGCCATGTATTTTTAGCATACTCTTATCCCACACTTCTGCTCACTGATATGGGATTTGGCATCCTGATGGTCTGTGATCAACTCAATTATAGCGGCTCATTGGAAACCATTAACATCTTCCAGTGCTCACAGCACTAGTGCTTTTAATTGGTCACTTTGAAAGCTATCAGTGGGCAAATGCAGCCGAGTGCTGATAAGAGCAAGATAAATATTGACTGGAGATATCCAATAATGCCCCTTCGCTGATAAGACATGCTTCTGTTTGATAAGGCAGTGGATCAGACTTTATTTATTTGTGTTCTAATCTTTTGAACGCCTCCCATGTCACACCTGCTCACGGAAGATCTGCGAGACATCTCAATGTCTCTGTCTTGGCATCTATCTTGGCATGCTCCCTATCTCTTACAGTGGGGATCAGGTCTGGAGATTGTGATTGCCATGACAGGGTCTTGATCTGGTGGTCCTCCATCCACACCTTGATTGGCCTGGCTGTGTGGATTGGAGCATTGTCCTGTGGGAAAAACAAATCCTTTGAGCTGAATCCTTATTTCTTTCTGAGATCCACTTATGATGTTGGGGGAGGGGGCAGGGGGGGGGAGATAAGTTGCATTATATTACTTTAAAGCTACACTGTGTAACTTTTTTAGTTTATTCTTAGCTAAAAACACTTAGCTCTTTCAAAAATGTGCTCATTAATGTATATTTACTTCTTTCAAGTAAGAAAGTATTCTCGTAAGTTTATAATATGCCATTGAAAATACATACGGGTGAGGGGTTCGAATGCGGGTCGCCATGTTGCCCCTCCATCTTGAAAGTACATTAGCCAAAGAGGGACATACCCGTAAATTCAAGCTTCGCCTTTCGCGTTTTAACACTCGATGGCACCGTGTCGAATGTGGACGAGGTCGAACTGGAAGCCATGTTAATCTTGGACTAAATCGGAATTGAGAGGAACAGAAACTAATATTCACTGGATGGTCATATACCTTTTCACCGATAGATGGGGGAAAATCTCACAGTGTAGCTTTAATGTGAAATAAATATACAATGTACAGTAAATTAGGGATCGACCGATACAGATTTTTTAGTGCCGATACCAATTTTTTTTCATCAGCCTTAGCCGATGACCGATACGGGCTGCCGATTTTTTTGGGGCCGATACTGCTTTTGCTCCCTCAATTTACATCATAAAAATGACACCATGATCATGATGATAACAATTTATTGTAGAAAAAAAAAACTATATTTAACAAATAGTAAAAACAGGTAAGGTAGAACAAGTTAAAAAAAAGAGTTCAGTGCTGAAAATAAATTCTGAAAATTAAATATTTCAGCATAATAAAAATTCTGAAAATAAATTCTGAAAACAAATATTTAAGCTTAAATAAAATAATTACACTATTGCACACAGTAGCAACAAGCAAGCAGCATAATAAAGTGCACACTGACTGTACTATACTTAATTTTAAAAGTTACCAACTATTTACAACCTAGTCATTTAATGCTTAGGTGCACTTAACTTAATCTCTTGTAGAGCAACACCAGCGGTAATTCAGGAAAAAATCTCCCAAAGCTCCCTAAATACAATGGCTAGCAGTTTTATAGACGAGGCATTCAGCATTTGCGTTTTCCATTTGGACGCAGAAACTTGCTTAGCTATAGTTATAGTATAGCACATATAGAGCTACGTGTTTCCACTTTCAAAAGCGTATGGCAATATTTCAACTTAGTCAAACAGTTAAAAGATGCTTTGAAAGTTTAAAACTTATCGTTGTCTTGAAGAGAAGATTCCAGCAGCACAGAGCTGCCTGTGGACGCCTGTCTGTAAATAATGGCGGGAAAAAACTATCGGCGAACGCAGCAGCCTTGTATCGGCTGATGCGATACATGTAAAAACCGCAAATATCGGCCTGATATATCGGCCGGCCGAAAAAAAGTTTTTTTCTGAGTAGTCGGTTAAGCTTTTGGTTCATTTACCCATAAATAATAACCAATTATTTTTCAATAAATAATAACCATAACTAATCTATGTATGAAATTTTACCTAATGATATTATTCATCAGAAAAAAATAAGGTTTATGCAGTGTAGGCCTAATTAGGAAATGTGTTTACTGTTTACGATAGCTGCGTTCACGGTCACTTTCGGGGATTTACAGCAGCAGCTGCTTGTGCTTACAAGTGTGAATCCTGAAATGTTTTGTTCATTCAGGATATTAAAGTAGCTGGTTGAATAAGTTCATTCAGCTGTGTGAATAATGATCAAACAGCCACACCCGAATTCTGACGAACCAATAGATGATAAAACACATTTTTTTAACCGCAAAGGCTGCGATTACAGTCTGGTCACATGACACTCGAGCGTTAATCAGTCTGCAGAAGAAGCATCAACTTGGGCCTGGCCTAAAGGAAACTTTGTGTTTAATCGATCTAATATTGTTTTGGTCATACTATACAATAGGGGAGGGAGAAAAGATTCTCTCTCCAATGATTCTGGACCAATTCTGAGCTTAGATTTTAACTGTAGGTGCACAATCAATGGCGCTGTGTGTGTTTTAGAAACACCCGTATTCTGATTGCCATTCCATTTCCTCTCTCACACACAGACACCCCACTCAAACCATAAAATAATATTGAATAATGTTCAGAAAGGTTGAAGCGAATTACAATGACATTCATGGGCTTCATTGCACAGGATATGCACTGTGAGAAACTTTGCTTGATGTTATGTTTACAGTGTGTGTTCTCGTCCACCGGTATTTTCCTTACAAATGCTCAACGAAGTCTTCATTTATGTCGTTTGGAATGCAGTGGGCTTGTATATTAAAAATAGGAAACACACTGACAGAGGGCTTTCAGTTTCCTGCTTGCGCCACACTTTGTGAAGAGTGCTCGCGCATGTGGCTGTGCGCGTCTCAATGCTTTAATGATGCAAAATTAATATAATGTAAAAACAATATCGCGATTAATTGATTTGACAGCACTAGTGATAATTATAACTTAGTATGTCATATCGCCATCACTTTATGTTCGAAAATCGATTGCACAATCGATCGGACCAACCAACACATGTTTCGAAAACAAAAATAGGGAATCGATTTTAACCAAATGTAGGCCAGCCCTACACTATTCATTTCAAACGCATTAAGCAAATAAAAATTATAGATGTAAAAACTCACAAACAAGCAAAAAAAGAAAATAAGAATTCCGAAAGTGCAGTAGGCATTGCGAAAGCTAAAATATCCCCACCTTGCGCAGCTGACAAAGAAGTACCTCCGTGTCCCTGGGACATCAATGCGGTCGGTCTTCTCAACAGCTGGACATATCGTGAATAAAAAAAATGCACTGCTCTGGACCCCAAAAATGTTGATTGACTTGTTTTCCTGTCCAATAATTTGTAATAGGCCTTATTTTCATTATACGTCTGCCTAGCCTAAGTGCTGGTTACGTTCAATAAAAAAAAAAAACACACACACATGGCCTGTTCTCAAGTAAGTCCATTTAAAGTTTCATTTTTTAACAGCTGTCTGTAATGGATTGAATCATTACGTAAAATAATTTTTGAGATTTTTGAATAGCCTAAATCGTAAATGCAGCCCTGTTGTAGAATGCGACAGATGTTTCTAGTCCACTGTCTGATTTGGAGAATGTAACGGCCCTGCGTGTTTATTCTACACGAACTTCACGTTCAATGTAGGCTAGTCCTTCAGTGAATTTTAAGTTTTATTTTCAACCTCTTTTCATGGGCTACAATCGTCTACGTTGGCGAAATTTGTTTGACATTTCTAATTGTAAACACAGCCATTTTAAAGCCTGCAGTAATGTTTTTCATTGATGTTATGGCAGTCCACTGTGCTTATTGTTTTTGGAGAATGTTGCACTCCTGTTTGTCATTGTGCATGGAACTTCACGCCAATAAATCATTAGAAATATTGCCTACTTGTGTGTCTCAAGTGCCCTCTTTACGTTCGTCCTATTGCCTGTTAGTTGTCTGTGGATTGGCCTATATTTGGCGTTGAAAATGGAAACGTCTTTAGACATGGAAAATCGATTCAATTAACACTTATGTCTCAAATCAAACAGGATTTTTTTCACAAAAGTGACTGCCGTAGTATGTCATAATTATGATTTACCAACACATGCTTTTTTTTTTACGTGGTGTAAATGGACTTCCATTAAAATGACTCTGATATCTGAAGATCTGACCCCTCGTGAGCCCTTAACAGGCAACATGACCCATTTCTCTGCTGTTTAGAAATGGTTCCCTTAAAAGGTTTGTGTGTGTGTGTCATTTTTCTCTGCAGATTGGTTTGATGACTGTGACGCTCTTCCCCATCCGGCTCTTCATAGCTGCGTTCATGATGCTGTTGGCCTGGCCGTTTGCCTTCATC
Source organism: Gobio gobio (assembly GCF_949357685.1). Lineage (NCBI taxonomy): Eukaryota > Metazoa > Chordata > Actinopteri > Cypriniformes > Gobionidae > Gobio > Gobio gobio. The sequence continues at coordinate 11,058,020 of NC_137108.1, forward strand.
GCGTCCGTGGGCCGCTCCGACGCAACGGTGGAGCCACAGTGCTTATGGAGAAAGTAAAGACCTCCTCTTCTTTATTTCAAAACACAAATCGACATTACAGCAAGAACAACTGAAGACAAACAGCTACAGCGTTTGCATAGTTATTACTTATTCAGAATTAAAAACAGCCTCTTTGTATATTTTCTTCTCATCTTCCTGTAGTGTTTATGATTTGACTGCGGTGAGATGAATTTGATTTCGGATACTCCATTTCATAAATCAGGAAGTTGATGAAAGAACTGATGTTCATTACACATGTGAGACCAGCATAACACATTCGCAGCAAAGGAGCTTCCCTGTTATGCTAGTACAAAAAAGTGCTATTCAAATGAGTGTGAATGCATTAATAATTAAAAAATCGCATTATTAATTAATTGGTAAGATTTTAAAGAAATTTAAAGTCTGTTATGCTTGACAAGGCTGCATTTATTTGATCAAATGTACTGTAAAGTGAACACCGTAATGTTGTGAAATATTATTGCAATTTAAAATAGTTGTTATATGCAAATATATTTTAAAATGTAGCTAGTTTATTCCTGTGATCAAAGCTGAATTTTCAGCATCATTACTCCAGTCTTTAGTGTCACATGATCCTTCAAGAAATCATTGTAATATGCAGATTTGATACTCAAGAAAAAAAATATTTTGAAAACAGTTGTTCTGCTTCATATTTTTTTAACGAATCCCAAACCTTTGAACATTAGTGTATATTAAGTGTGTTGTATTCGTGTGTAATGCAGATATGAGGCACAGTCACATAGATCTTGTGTCACACACTGAGCCTCAATGACACACACATACACATACTATTGTCCTTTTTTTAATGGCTATTTCAAGATGCCCACTGGGAAACATCCTCCTTCTGCACAGGAAATCCAGCATCTAATTAAACACTCTTTTTAAAGATGCAAATTACGTTCAGCAATGTTAATAACTACTAAAAAACCTCACATGACCTCTAATTAATGTGGTTGTGTCTTATTGAGCTGTGAGATGGTTAAGCACCCTCCTGTGGGCAGAACCTGATTCAGTAATGCTTTCCATTGAGCAGCTCCTCAGATTCGGCTCACAGATGTGTCTGAGCGTCTGCTCTGCAGTATAAAGTTTGCTCCCCATTTAACATGGTTTTAATAGTGATCAATAGTGATCTGAGCACTTAAGGCTGATTTATACTTCTGCGTCAGACCTGCTCCGTCACAGCGATTTTCATTCATACTTCTGCGTCCTTGTCCGCGTCGACGTGCAGTTACACATGCAGAGGGAGCATGTGGACCACTGAGGGAGGGGTTCTGGCAGACCAATCACAGCACTTGTGGTCCGTGTAGAATTGACGCGTTGTTACATTTTTGGAGAGGTGCACGTCAGGGTAGGGCTGTACGATTAATCGAAAAATAACCGAAACCGACATTCAGAACCTCAAACCGACGTATTTTTCCCATGTCGGTTATTTCGGTTTTCACGTGACTCTGCCCCGTCAGTCACATCAAGTGTAGTTTGCAGGCACACAGAGAGATGCAGGAGCAGTTATCTGTGTATATAGATGCCCCGAATCACTATAGTAACTGCGTGTTTTACACAGTTTATACAGTAAGTTAATTGCTGTTCTTATAGCCTACGTGCTGACACACAAACACACAGACGGCGCGCGCAAGCGAAGCCAGATCGCTTTCACTTTCGTGCTCATACATTTTGTCAAGTACATGTTTTAAAGCCTTGCCAGTTTCAACATTTAAAGCGATTGTGCACTATTCAAAAACAACAATACAGACAATGTATCCGTTCCGGGCTCAGCTTTTTTCTGTGACACAGAGCCGAGCCGTGTCACTTCTCTGAAAACGCGCGCGCCCTGAAGGCAGACCTCTTTCACCTGCGTCCTCACAAAGCTTGTCATTTGTATGTGGTTTAAGCCCTGCCAGTTTTCGACCATCAGATGTGTATTATGTTGAACTAATGCCTGATATATTGTGACAAACGAGCACTCAGACAGAAGCTCGCACATCACGTGAAGATCGCGCGCAGAAACGCAGTGTCAACGATGTCTTGTGACTAAAGTAAAGTCACTAAAGTAGCTTAGAAACTCAACCGTTATAGGCATACATTTTAATACCTTTGAAGTAAGTACAAACCACAGCTTCATAATGAATAGAGACGGTATGAGTAATTCACACACAATCACTCTCTCATTAATGCATTCAAAAAAATGTAATGTAGGCCTACTGTGTTCATTTATCTGCATCTGATGTACAACAAACAGAAATCTGCCCCATAGACAATAACTGCTGAAAGTGAACCGTTTCCTTCAAGTATTTTAAAATCACAAAGAAATGCACTTTTTCATTAGAAAAAAAATTCCACCTTTAATAGTAGAAAATATTTACAGTACAAACCTTATCAGTGAACTTACTCAAAAACCTTATGAGGGTAAAAAAAAAAAAAAAGCAAAATCGTTCATTAATCGTAATCGAGGTAAAATGTTCAATTAATCAAGGTTTTTATTTATGGTCAAATCGTTACAGCCCTACGTCAGGGTACGCGTGCAACACAGCCTACGACGTAGCTATGGTGTACACTCCACATAGAAGTATAAATTGGGCTTGAAACCACATTCATAGGAAGTCAGGGATGAATGTGTTGTATACATGCCGATGCACACGTGTTGTGTGGCACATGATCATTGTGCCACAAGCCTTTGAACTTTGCCTGCTAGATATGTCCTTTTCTGACATATTTCAGAAAGCCTGATGTCTATAGTTAACACTTCCCTGCCAGTGTTTTTTTTTTTTTTTAAGTTGCCAGCCACCGCCAGCATTTTTTTTTTATAATTTTCACAAAATTTTCATGGCCCCAGAATATTTTGTTTTATGAATATCTGAACATGCAATCAAAAGAAAGAACAGACCCTGTGCTTTTAATTTTTTTTTCTTTATTTTTTATTCTAGCTTAATGCATTCTTTTTTTATCAACACTTAAATGTGGGTTAGTTTAATTAAAAAAAGAAACATTTTGAGCAACGCATTTTCGTAAAAAAAATATTGTCTGAATGGGTCATCAACATTTCATACTGTAACATTAGGTTTTGATTTATATGCTTTTAAATGTTTATGACCATTGTTATTTTACATATGAATTTGCTTACATTACTTGTTTCTTCTGCTTCGCATGTTTTGATCAGGAGATTCATTACTCTTTTAGAAGATGTGTCATAGCGCCCCCTACCGTATAACAGTGAAAACCGCAAATTTCTTTCAATGGCAGGGAAAGAGTTAAGAAACTCAACTGTATACATTAGAGCTTTACGACTTATCAAAACAAAATCAGTATCATCATATGGTGAATATGAAATTGCAAAGGCTATGAATAAAAAAATGCACTGCTGTGTAATGCGTATTTCAGAGTAACGTGGCACTGTGTTCATTTACACATGAGCAGCTCATGTTACAATGTTCCGTCATTTACTGTGTTCTGTACATCATTGCCAAAAAAACACCAAAAGATAAGCTTGATTTTATAGTTCAATAAAATACATTTATTATTAATTATTAATATTTATTATTAATTTTTCTTTTACAGTATAATAGAATGTTACTAAGTAAAAAAAAAAATATATATATAGCCTGTTAAGTGTCCCGATAATGCAACACATGGCGCGCTTTTATTTTATTTTTTTTATTATCTCTATCACATTTTAATAACCATCATAAGGTATTCTTTTGGTCATTGCATTTCCATGGTAATGGTACTTTAAAACCTTTTAGCAGGCTCAATTTTTATGATATCAACTTCAATTTTGGAACACTTATTGGTTACACATATGGCTTTGATTTTTAGCAATTTCCAGCAAACGTCCAAATTATTTTGTAAAATATATATTTTGTATAAAATACATGTTTAAATCTACATTTGTTTTACAGTAAACTTAGACTTCTATAACTTTTTACACTTTTATTTGAAGTGCTTTCACTTCTGCAAAAAAGAGACCAATATTAGGTCTGGGAACACTTTATTTTGATGGTCCCTTTTGAACTATCTGTTGACTATGAGTAACTTTGCAACTACATGTCAACTAACTCTCATTAGAGTCTTACTAGTCTGTCTGCTTAATATCTGCTAACTCTTTATTGTGATGGTCTTCCAACAGATATTCTACTGACTATAAGCATTTTTGCAACTACATGTAAACTTATTCTAACTCTAACCCTAACAGTCTACTAATAATCTACTAACACTCTAATGAGAGTTAGTAGACATGTAGGTGCAACCAGTGATGCCAGTAACGCGTTACTTAGTAACGCGTTACCCTAATCTGACCACTTTTTCCAGTAACGAGTAATCTAACGCGTTACTATTTCCAAACCAGTAATCAGATTAAAGTAACTTATCCAAGTCACTGTGCGTTACTATTTTTGTCATTTTCCTTACTAAAAATATATATTTTTGCTTTCTTGTTGAGTCTCAGCAGGGTTTTCCTGCATAGAGGAGAATTACGAGGCGGCCGCTCTGTCTCAAGACAGGCAGTCACTTGCTCAGATTAGGCATGTCGTGATCATAAATAATCATCAGAAATATATATTGTCACATTATCCTTCAGCAATCATTATTCGCATATTATTATTTGCTAGCAGCCTACAAAGTCATCTAAAGCCATTCCATAGCTGAATGTCTTTCCTCCGCTGTAGCTCAATCATTCTCCGTTCAGCAAAACTGCGCGTCGCGTTCGGTTCCAGTCAGCAGCTGCTCGGAAAGCTCACTCCATATGATATATTCCCGTTATAATACTTGATATGTTGATAAAATAATTTATCTTGCTGGAGTTTATCTAGCGGTTTCTGAAAGATGTTGTGCTCGAGCTACCCAGGTGACAACACAAGGACTATTAATTAGCATCACACGCACAATAACCGGAATTTAAAACTGTGAAGAAACAAATAATCAGTGAATGTTTGGACCGATATAGGCTACATAGTAGACTAGGATTTGTGCGCTCAACGCTCATCTTCTCTTTATGCCGTGAACTTTTCAATGTGCACTCGCGCTGCACTGCACACTCTGATTCCATGTTGCTTTAAGCGCATCATTCTGCAACCGGGATGCCCATAAGCGCTTTGTTGCCGCTCTGTTTTGAAGCGTTTCATATATTTTCATAGTTTTGTGCACTTAAAGATTATTAAAAAATATATTGTTCTCACGTATCGATAAACTATAAATCTTGTAATTGTATATTATTTGTGTAGGCCCATATAATTATTTACATTCATATATAAATATAAATTAAAAATTTAAATATAAATCGTTTTTCATAAATGTATTTAATAAGAACACAAAGTAATTTGTACCTTTTCATTAACATGTTTAGATTTTATAAAATTAGTCAAAATATTTTTTTTGGAGATACAATTTCAGGAGATACATTGTTGACGTTACTGTTAAAAATGCACTTTCCAATAAAGTGTTGGCAAAAACGGTTGTCATTTCTATGTTGAGGCTGCAGAGGTGTTGTCGGCAACTGATGAATGTAACTAATAAAGTAACTTGTAATCTAACTTAGTTACTTTTAAAATCAAGTAATCTGTAAAGTAACTTAGTTACTTTTAAAATCAAGTAATCTGTAAAGTAACTAAGTTACTTTTTCAAAGTAACTGTGGCAACACTGGGTGCAACACTACTTATAGTCAACAGAATGTGTTAAGGGGACCATCAAAATAAAGTGAAACCATAGGTCTGTATTCCAAAGCATTTATGAACTACAATCAGTACATTTCAGATCTATGCTCAAAAAGAGGGGTGACAGTTAACAGGTTAATCTTTTTATCTAACAATAGTCACAACAAAAATCATAATAATTGGTCAAACAGGTCAAAAACAGTGGGAATGTGGCCTATGAACTCAAGTGATAAAAGTTTTCCTAATAGATCCACTCAAGTCATCTGGTGAAAACTCCTGTATTGTTCCAAATAAAAATATATATTGCAAAAAATCGAAATATCATAGTCAGGTTTTTATCTCAGTGTGCAGTTCACATACAGCTCATTTGTGTTCAGGCAACACTCGCACTAATGAAACTAATCCACCTTCATGTTCCCTAACCTTTCGTCTGAATGACGCTGCATGTGGTCTGATCTCAGACTCGCTCTTCTTCTGTAGGGTGGTGGACCTGGCGCTGAAGACCATCATGCGGGTCATGTGGTTTGCGGGCGGCTTCCACTGGATCACCATAAAAGGCAGAAGGGCTCTGCCTGCCGAAGCGGCCATCCTCACCCTCGGCCCTCACTCGTCCTATTTCGACGCTATGCCCGTCACCATGACCATGGCATCAATTGTGATGAAAGCGGAGAGCAAAGACATTCCTGTGTGGGGAAGTAAGTGTTTTATCTGTTATTAAAAGGCAGTGAAACAAAACAGGACAGGAACACTTTTCTCATTAATTCAGCTTGCTCTCATTATCATTGTCAACTAGAGTTTATTGTCTATGTTGTCATTCTATTAAAGGATTATGAACCACAACAATCATTTTTAATAAAAAATTCTATATAAATTAGAGGTCAACTGATATAGATCTTAGAAAAATAAAGCAGATATATGATATCTCAGTATTTCAACAATTACTGATATGAAATGTATATTTATTTTACATAATATTTACTAAATAAGAAATAAATCATAAAAAAATTATTTGAGACAATGTTATACTTGATAATAAAGAATAAATTGTAAAATTAAATATATTGGTATTTTAGAATGCAACTTCAAGATTTAATTCTACTATAGTATTTTTTACAAAAGAAATAGTTAAAATATTGAATAAAATGGAAATAAACACTAAAACTAACTGTATACCATACAGCATTTACTTTATTTTAATTACTTTAATTAATTAATTAATTATTAATATATTTACAAATAATAGAACTGTTGATCCGAAACCGTAAACTATTGAAAACTGAGAATGGGAGCTCAGGGGCTGGCATTTTCATCGCTGTTAAAATAAAAGTCTCGCTCCCGAAACATCGGCCAAAAAGAAAAAAGTACCCTCCGATGACAATAATTTAAAAATGCAAATTATCGGCCTTGGTGATTTATATATTGGTCAAGTCAAGTCAACCTTATTTATATAGCGCTTTTAACAATGCAGATTGTTTCAAAGCAGCTTTACAGTGTTAAACAGGAAAATAATGCAACATAATTTTATTCAGCCGTATAGCCATTCTGGAGAAAACGGTTATGTCATCAGTTCATTTCAATTATCATACAGTGACAGTGTTGGCTTTAGATTAGTAATTTAGTTTAATAATTAGATTTATTTGGATATTTAGTTGAAAAATTTAGGAAAATGTAGTTTCCCCAACTGAGCACGCCAAGCCAGAGGCAACAGTGGCAAGGAAACCAAAACCCCATCAGTTGACCTAATGGAAAAAAATAAACCTTGGGAGAAACCAGGCTCAGTCGGGGTGCCAGTTCTCTTATTAAATTATATTTGAACAATCGGGAGTCATCACGCCGGAGACGGGTTTTTTGAGGATGACGTGTCGACGATGCAATTTCAGGGGGAGTCTAATTGACATGGTCTCTGCAGACACTTCAGGGTCATGTGTTGGTCTTCTCTGGGCGCAGGTCCACCATCTGATCTGGATACGGCCCGGATCAGGCTGACTGCAGGAAACCTCGGGATAAAACAGAGAGACTATCTTTAGCGTAGATGCCATTCTTCTGATGATGTAACGAGTACATCAGGTGTTATGGGAAGTGTTCCCGGTTCCGGCTGACCTAGTTAATGCAGCCTGACAATCATTTCATTGAAAAAGTGTTTTATGTGTATCCCACAGTAAAGAGATGTGTTTTTAGTCTAGATTTAAACTGACAGAGTGTGTCTGCTTCCCGAACAATGTTAGGAAGACAGTTCCAGAGTTTCGGAGCTAAATAGGAAAAGGATCGACCGGCTGCAGTTGATTTGGATATTCTCGGTATTATCAACTGGCCAGAATTTTGAGACTGCAGTAGACATGATGGAGTATAATGTGTTAAGAGCTCGCTCAAGTACTGGGGAGCTAAACCATTTAGTGCTTTGTAAGTAATAAGCAAGATTTTAAAATGAACGCGATGTTTAATAGGCAGCCAGTGCAGTGTTGACAGAACTGGGCTAATATGGTCATACTTCCTGGTTGTAGTAAGAACTCAAGCTGCTGCGTTTTGGACCAGCTGGAGTTTATTTATTAAGCGAGCAGGGCAACCACCCAGTAGAGCATTACAATAATCTAACCTTGAGGTCATGAATGCATGAACTAACTGTTCAGCATTTTGCATTGAAAGCATGTGCCATAATTTAGATATATTTTTAAGTTGGTAGAATGCAATTTTAAAGATGCTAAAAATGTGGCTTTCAAACAAAAGATTAGTATCAAAGAGCACACCCAGGTTCCTCACTGACGACGAGGACTTGACAAAGCAGCCATCAAGTGTTAGACAGTATTCTAGGTTACTACTTGTGGAGGTTTTTTGTCCAATAAAAAAACGTGAATGACAGCTCCGTGAATGACACACCTGAATGACAGCTCGTCTGTAAATGCGCGCTCTTTGAGGCCATGGGTGCGTCTCAATCAGTTCCCTAGTTCAGTAGTCAGGGCACTGATCAAGCATTGATCAGTCTATGATTGAGATGCACGCCATGAATGAATAACAGTTCGTCCCCTTGTTTATACTCGACGCGCCCGCAAAAAATAAATGCGGCAAAAAATAAATGCGCGTAGCGCGGAGGCTCGCTCTGCGGAGCCAGGCCAAAGTAAACAATGCGCGCTCTGTGCGGCAGTGCACATTTTACTTTCAGTTTTGAATTAGCGCCAATTCGGCTGCGGGTTGCTTGAATTGTGGGTTCATTAGCCTATTATTTTTAATGAAAAACACAACAACAAAACAAATGACAAACTCCCTTAAATAGGCGCTTTTACGTTTCGCTTTGAAACCAAATCTTCTGTGATCATCTCAGTCAGCTCCTCACTCTTAAATCTGATGAATGACTCCTGCCGCTGCCGAGACTCACGGTCGGATCCTGCTTTATTAAGCAGATACGTTCAGTTTTTATTTGTATTGTCTGTTCTCTAACTGAACTAAATTATTTTATTAATATAAAAAAATCAAAAAGACGGTGGGCGGTGCCACGGTGGGCAAGTGATGTAACCGGTGTTGAGTCTGAACACCGGTAACACCGACAACACCGACTATCGTAGCAAGCCTATAAAGCACCAAAACTTCGAAGGAATTATATTTGAAACTAGACTTCTGAGTAGGGTTGGGAATCGTGAGAAATTTTCCGGTTCCGGTTCCGGTGCCGGTTCCGCCTAACGATTCCGGTTCCGATTCCGGTTCCATTAAAATTATTAAACAAATAGTGGTAAAGGAAAAAGGCACAATACGCAACTCAAACAATCCATTTTGTGTTTATTACTTGCTCTAAAATGTATTTACAGGTTGGCAATGTCAAAAAAGTCCTGTACTGTACATATATTACAGTATTAATTAAGCCATTCTTGCAACATATTGTTTTTCAAATGAACACCTCTGAAATTGTCTTATTACATTTTATCTCTCTGTCTCTGAATAAAACCAAGTTATAAATGATATTTATTAGTTATATTTATTAATTAGTTGTATATTAATTTAACAGTAATTCAGTTATTCAGTGAACTTGTAAAAAATAAATTGCAATTCAGCATTACAAAGGTAATTGTGCCTAAACGCTTACCTAAACCATGGTGACTCAACGGTTGACAAATATATATATATATATTTTATATATATATATATATATATATATATATATATATATATATATATATATATATATATATATATATATATATATATATATAGGCCTTTCACTATAAATCTGGTATAAGCCCTGAGGCACTCTGTGCTGTAGCAAATGTTTTGTCAAATTGCTAGTGCAGCCTCCTTTGCATGTTATTAACTTTTCACGTGTTACATTTTGCTTCATTATCATTCATTCTTTGGAAATGAATCCATACTTGTGACTTTCTCTTCGCCATGCTGGTGGTCAACGAGAAAATATCTGACGCAAAACCGTAAATGTGTAGCGCGAGGGCTTTCAGTGCTGAACTGCGTTGCACTCCTGGAAGCGGCAGGCAACGTAATTAATATTCATGATGAGGTGAGCCAGGGTTGCCAGGTTTTCACAACAAAACCCGCACAATTGCACAATCGCTTCAACCCGCGGACATGAAACACAGCCCGCGGCAACAGTGGAAAACGAGAAAGCAGGAAAACCACGGACTTGGCAACACTGGCTGTCACTCGGATACGCTTCCAGTGCTTCGCACACACATTGCACCAGAACCGTTTTCGGAACCGAAACTTAGGAATTTCGCGCGGTTCTGGTATTTTTCAAAAATCAGTTTCGGTTCTGCATAAGAACCGGTTCTCGGTTCCCAACCCTACTTCTGAGTAGTACTGAAGATATTATTATAAATTACAGCAACCCCTCCCCCTTTACCTTTCAGACGCTGCTCATGTTTATAACAATAATCTTGGGGGGTGGACTCATTTAAAGTAATGTAGTCGTCAGGTTTTAGCCAGGTTTCTGTCAAATAAAGCACATCTAGATTATTATCTGTAATGATATCATTAACAATAAGCGCTTTTGGGGAAAGGGATCGAATATTCAGCAAGCCAAGCTTTATCAATTGTTCATCTGTATTATAGCTGTTGTTTATTTGTTGGACATCAATTCAATTTTTACTGTTGAATGGTTTTGATGTTTTTTTGTATTTACTAATTCGGGGAACAGTCACAGTCTCTATATGATAATATCTAGGTGAAAGAGTCTCTATGTGCTGGGATTTATCTGACTCCGGTGACGTGAGACCGCTAGCAGACGGTCGGTTTAGCCAGTTTGTCTGCTTCCTGACCTGGGCCCTAGTGAGTCAAGGTTTAGCTCTAAGACTATGTGCCAAATTACTAGAGAGAAGAGCGGAACCACCCCAGGAGGGATGGATGCCATCCTTCTTCAACAGGTCAGGTCTGCCCCAAAAACTTTTCCAATTGTCTATGAACCCTATGTTATTTTGTGGACACCACTTAAGACAACCAGCCATTGAGTAGTGATAGTATGCTAAATATCTAATCACTCCTTTTAACAGGGAGCGGTCCAGAACAATAAACAGCCTCTGACATCTTACTAGCGAGTTCACACACCTCTTTAATGTTAATTTTGGTGATCTCCGACCGGCGAAGTCGAACATCATTAGTGCCGACGTGAATAATAATCTTAGAGAATTCACAATTAGCCAATGGTCAATCATATAAATAGAAAATAAATAGTTTATACTCTTAATGATGCAATGCTGAGGGGACCTCAGAGACGAGCAGCAACAACAAATAGAGGAAGAATTGACATCGAGGGATTGCATCTGAATTGTGCAAGTGCAGGCTACATGATCATAGATACACATCCAGTTATGCCACTGAGGAAAGAGACTTTAAAGCGTTAGTTCAACCAAAAATTTGGTCAAATAATTACTCGCCCTCATGTCGTTCCTAACCCGTAAGACTTTTGTTCATCTTTGAAACACAAATGAAGATCTTTTTAATGAAATCTGAGATCTTTCTGTCCCTCCATTCACTGCTACGTAACTACCACTTTCAAACCCCAGAACGGTAGTAAAGACATCATTAAAACCCCTTAAAGGGTTAGTTCACCCAAAAATGAAAATTCTGTCATTAATTACTCACCCTCATGTCGTTCGAGACCCGTAAGACCTCCGTTCATATTCGGAATACAAATGAAGATATTTTTGTTGAAAGCTGGTGGCTGAGAAAGGCTTCAGATAGGCCTCCATTGGCATTCTGTACACTTATACTCCCAAGACCGATAAAAGGCACTTAAAATGTCGTTACAAAGTCCATCTCACCACAGTGACTCTACAATAATCTTATGATGCGACGACAATAGTTTTTGTGCGCAAAAAAAATCAAAATAACACCTTTTTCCAACTTGTTACTGCCTTCCGTGTGTGCCTCCACGACGCATGCGCGAGAATATGACGTAGCGCCTGGGTTCGGGAATCCATGAAATGCACACTTAAGCCCCATTTTGAGCACTACGCCGAGACCTAAAGCACGATCAATGTAGAATCCAACAGCTTAGACACGCGCGTCTTCCTCTGCTTGTCAACAAATCGCTTCTGGGTCATCTGTCCGAACGCCGGATCTGCGTCATATTCTCGCGCATGCGTCGTGGAGGCACACACGGAAGGCAGTAACAAGTTGGAAAAAGGTGTTATTTTGATTTTTTTTGCGCACAAAAACTATTGTCGTCGCATCGTAAGATTATTGTAGAGCCACTGTGGTGAGATGGACTTTGTAACGACATTTTAAGTGCCTTTTATCGGTCTTGGGAGTATAAGTGTACAGAATGCCAATAGAGGCCTATCTGAAGCCTTTCTCAGCCACCAGCTTTCAACAAAAATATCTTCATTTGTGTTCCGAATATACGGGTCTCGAACGACATGAGGGTGAGTAATTAATGACAGAATTTTCATTTTTGGGTGAACTAAAGTTATCCATGTGACTCCAGTGGTTTAACATCAATTTTATGCAGCGACAAGTGCTTTGTTTGTGAAAAAAACAACAACATAATTTACCTCTTTATTTTAAAATTTAAAAAATATGACTGCCTTTAGTTATTATTTTGGAATAAATGTAAAAATGCTTAAAGTCCCTGTAAAGCAATATTAAAACATGTGTTCTGAGTTTGTCACACCACAGAAAAATGTGTTATTAACCACCCAGTCAAATTTGAGTGATAAAAAAAGCCAAGTAAATAAAATAAGTTTATTAAAATCTTGAAAAAAATACACAAGGCAACTTACACTCATTGATGGGCACTTACTGCCGACTATGGCACCAGATGTCGGCGGGATGGGAGGATGAATGGACGGGAGATAGTTGGTTCAGCCCCATTCACCAGTAACAGGATTATCAGTGAATCCCAGTTGTCTCCGATGAAAGTTTGTAAAACTATCCAGTGTAAAATGATCATTGCAGAGGCGGGTGTTGGTGGTGATCGTCAGCTCTCCATCAAGATGAGAAAATGAATCCACATCTCCTTCATATCATTTTTTTTTTAGGAAATTTAGAGACTGAGCTGTTTTGTATATAATCGTAACCAGGTATTATGCATTTACATGATGAAGGCATAGCTAGCTAGCAAAATGTAGGCTGTAATAACGGTAATAACATTAACTTCGATTCATTAATAACTGATTCACTTTGATTTATAAAATTAGAGATGCACTGATACTAGGGCTGGGCGATTTGGCAAAAAAAAAAAAATATTCTAAATTTTTTTCCAGATCTATTGACCGATTCATGATTTCGATTTCATTTTTTTTTTAATTGTTTAACTAGTCAACTTAAAAAAACATAACTACAGTATGATTCGGGCAACATTCTCTTTATTAACCATCTGATCAAAAAAGTTTTATTCCAAGTGAACATGGTGTAAATGTAAAACAAATGATTTATTTGTTAAATATCTTTGCAGTAAATATGCATGAAATATGAAGGCAACTATTGTACAAACATATTTTAAACATATCCCATATACTCAGAAATAAAATATGAAGAATGCTAAATATTTATTAGCTAAAAAGTAATAGCAATAAATAACACCAGTAATGGGCTATTATTAACAGCAAATGCTTTTTAAAAACAGAAAATAACAGCAGCTTTCAGCCTGTCACCATCATGCAAACATGAAATATCAAAAATACAGTTGTAGTTCTTTACAGGTTTTTGCATTCCATTGAGATATTTTTCCTATTGTTTATAATAAAAATAATAAAATCACGGCAAAACATTAAGTTAAAATTAATCAAAATAATAAAAAGAATCGCCCAGCCCTAACCGATGCAAAATTTCTCAGCCGATTCTGATAGCCGATTATTCAGAATGATATCGGCCAATCCCCATACCGACGACCGATCTTATGGGAAAAATACCTTCATAAAAAACCCTCCCTCATGACATATTTGTTCAAGCATACATATATAATTAACAGTAAGTAAGCTCCACTCTAGTGTTTTTTTATAGCTAACTAATGAACTGTGAACATGGGATGACTTTCTTGAGGTAGGCTAAATACAATGTGAAGTGACCTATTGTTTACAAGCTGTTTTATTGACGTCTTTCCACGGTTGAATGACTGATTGAGTGATTGCGTTATTTTCGAGATATAACTTTTATTAAAGTGGAAGAAATGACTCGTGCTGCCGCTTGAACTGAGGCACTAGCGATCTGTCACGTCACATTTAGGAGCGTCAAAACGGCATTTATTCTTTGAATTTCGTGCTAAAATGGACAGAATTTGAATGCTGGGACTTTGCTTCTCATCAGAATTAACAAAGCACAGTACTATTTGCGATTACTGGATGAGAGGTGCACTACAAATAATGTCCAGTGTAGGGAAAAACTGCAGACCTGGCAACCCTGGCTTGAACTGCAGGTGATTCATAGGGTCAAATAGAGCCTGCTTTCATGTAGCTATTTTTTTTAACTGATAATGCTCTATTGTCGCATTAACTTGTCCTAAATTCAACATGAGACATTTTCTTCACACACACAGTATGAGTTGCAGTCGGACAAGTTTTTCCGCACCATTTTGATTGACAGGGTACCATCACGTCATGCCCTGGTTTTCAGCTGTTTTTAAACAATTGGCTGATGGCCGATAGTGAAAAAATAGCTTTTATTGACCGATGCCGATTATTGATCAATACATCGGTGCATCTCTAATAAAAATAGGACTTTGCCTCCTCACTTCAGGACACCACTGCATGCCACTGGTACAAATGCCACAAAAAAACTGCAACGTTTAGAAGGGTTAGTCACATTTAAACATGGTTCAGGCATAATCTTCGTGTGCTGATAGTCTATATGATGCACCTTTGAGAGCATGTGCGGGCCAGGCAATTAGATGAAGCTGGTTAGTGCAAGCTAATTTTGGTGTAGGCGTTAAGTCCCTGATCAGCTGGGCGGCTCTGAGCTGCATGCTGCAGCTTAATTCCTGGATAGTGCAGATCTCCGTCCATATCTGCTCTCCCACTCAGCAGTGATCTCAATCATCATCATCAGCCCTTCCTCCACACACCTCCAGAGCTGACGATGAGCGGCTCATGCTCCAGTTGCCTGCAGCACTGCTGTAGACTGATGTTCCATCTGACAGAGTCTGGAGAACGATGAGTTTCAGCAGCAGCTGTAGGGAAGTGAAAGAGGAAGCTTTGAGTGTGACACTGTGACGTCTCAACATAACTGAACAGAGAAGCTAAGAAAAGCTTCAATTAATAAGGCAAATCTCATGAATGTATTTATACCACCGTTCAAAAGTTTGGATTAATTAAAGGGTTACTTCAGCGATTTAGCATTAAGCTTTGTATCAGTAGAAACCCGGTTGTATATTCGAATGATCGTGCCAACCCCAAGCCCCCCCCCCCCAAACCCCCCCACCCCCACCACCACCACCCCCCCACCTACCCACCCACACACACACACACACACCCACACACACTTTGGAATTGTAGTGCAATTTGTAATGCAATAAAAATCTAATGTTTGGAATCCGCGGAGATCTCAGTAGGCATATGTATTTCCACACAGCTTGATGTGAAAACATTTAATTGCAGTTTACATGAATGCATTTCATTAATTAGATGATCATTCTATCATTAATCATGAAGACTTTCATAACAGCTCTAAAAACATATTTTACTTTAGGGGTGGAAAATGAGAAGTGTTTTCTGTTAGATTCTCCCTGTAATGCAAAAAACAACTTTTCTTTCTCTCTGCTTATTATGCTTGACCATTTTGGTGATATTCATCCAATAGCGTTTCATTTCACACTGTCCTCAATGTGTCAATGAATCAGCTCCTGCAATCAAGCAGCTTATTAAGGTTTTGAGAGTAAAAATAGCTCTTCACCTTTCAAAAAAACATTGTACACCAGGACAGATGAGTTTTTACAGCACTGCGTGACCTTCTCAACCTGCGCATGTGACCCATGTGATCATATCTCTGCCTCCTCCAGCTCTGATCAAATACATCCGGCCTGTGTTTGTGTCGCGGTCGGATCAAGACTCCAGGAGGAAGACGGTGGAAGAGATCAAGAGAAGAGCTCATTCAGGAGGAGAGTGGCCTCAGGTATGACCGACTCTCAGTCAGCCTTGTTTGGCACAATATTTCCCAAAGAGAGTCAGTGAGATTGTAAAAGGCTCATTCCTCTTTTGGAGAACCTTCTGAGCTCTTAAAATGAATGTACTTGCAATTTAAGGAAGTAATTTTGTATAGGTATAGATATCTGCTCAGGTCAAACATTAACATTAAATATAGCCAACCCTACCTGAAATGCATTTTCATATTTTCTCATGTGTCATTTGATCCAATAGGATAAATGTTTTAGATGCAAACCAACTAAGACCACAAAACCTCACAGAATTCAGATTCATTGACTACTTACTGATGCTTCTGATTTTGATTTCCCTCCAAAATGATGTCACTTGCATGTATTATACAAAAGACTAACATGATGGAAAGTGATATTGAGGAAACAGGGAGAAAAGATATTTAAAAAATAGATGATCAATTAAAGCACTTTAACATGAAGCAGTGAAATGATTTCAGATTTACTGCGATCCCTTAACTGTGCTGCTTTGACGATGATTTATAATTGTAATCATTGTGAGTTTAATATTTGGTCAGATTTTTTAAGTCATATATGATTGGGACATTGTGAGTTTGCATTTCTTTTTAAATCAGTTCCTAATATGCAAGGCGTATGGATAGTCGTCTTGTCACACACTGTGATTTAGTGAAATAATTAATAATTGTGTGAAAATCTGTGTCTTCCAGATAATGATATTTCCAGAGGGGACGTGCACCAATAGATCCTGTCTGATCACATTCAAACCAGGTGTGTGTGCTCTTGCGCCCTTGTAAATTCACTCCTATTTATTCATATTATTCATAAGACTGTAAATATGTTCATGTTCTGGAAATGTCTATTCTTACTTAACCTAACTGTCTTAATACTTTTTTCATATTTAATTATTTCATTGTATTATTATGTGATATGTATATTGTTGTATTTATATGTGTGCACTGGAAGCTTCATTAACAAGAAACATTCACTTGGCAATAAAGCACTTTCTGAATCTGAAACCACAAAATACAATCTGTTTTCTAGGGTTTCTGTTCAGTGTCTGTTCTGTACTAATTATATGCAAATGCAACCCTTGTGTCTTTAGAGCATAGCGAATGTGGAGTACAACATGATGTGCTGATGTTGTTTGTTTGTGTGATTCAGGAGCGTTCATTCCAGCAGTTCCTGTACAGCCTGTAGTGATCCGCTACCCAAACCAGCTGGTGAGACATTTAATTTTTTTTCTTGATTCAATATCTGATATGATTAACCGGTTTAAAGGGTTAGTTCACCCAAAAAGGAAAATTAGCCCATGATTTACTCACCCTCAAGTCATCCTAGGTGTATATGGCATTCTTCTTTCAGACGAATAAAATCAGTTATATTAAAAAAAGTCCTGGCTTGTTTTTTAGTTTTTGAAGTCCATAAAAGTGCATCTATCCATCATATAACTGCTCTATATGGCTCCGGGGGGTTAATACAGGCCTTCTGAAGCAAAGGGATGCGTTTGTGTAAGAAAAATATCCATATTTAAAACTTTATAAAGTAAAATATTTAGCTTCCGCAAGATCGGAAAAAAGTGTGACTGGTGTGCAATGTCGTCAGACATAGCGTAAGCATTTTGAACTGTGACAGGCACTACACTTTTTCCGTACGGAAGGTAATCTGGTGGAAGCTATATATTTTACTTTATCAAATTTTAAATGTGGATATTTTTCTTACACAAATGCATCACTTTGCTTCAGAAGGCCTTTATTAACCCCCCAGGAACAATTCACTGCCATTATAAAGCTTGGAAGAGCCAAGACTCATTTAATATAACTCTTAATTGTATTCGTCTGAAAGAACAATGTCATATACACCTAGGATGGCTTAAGGGTGAGTAAATCATGGGCTAATCCTCAATCTCGGTCCTGGAGGGCCGCTGTCCTGCCGAGTTTAGCTCCGACCCTGATCAAACACACCTGAGCAAGCTAATCAAGGTCTTCAGGATCACTAGAAATTGACAGGAAGGTGTGTTTGATCAGGGTTAGAGCTAAACTCTGCAGGACAGTGGACTTCCAGGACCGAGTTTGAGGAACCCTGCTTTAAAGCAACTTCCAGGAGGAAGTAACGTGTTTCTTTTAATATACCCCACAGATCATTTATTATACCATGTTGTCAATGCCCACTTTTTAGTGGAAAAAAAAACCTATTCGTGAATGTATCTTTACAGGTGCACTATAAATATTTTAGTGGCATCTAGCGGTGAGGTTGTGAATTGCAACCGCACACTGCTCACCCCTCCCTTTCGAAGCACATAGAGAAGCTACGGTGGCCGACACAGGACAAAGATGTCGTCTGAGACAGCAGAGAATAGCTAGCACTCTTTAGAGCATTTTGTCCGTTTAGGGCTACTGTAGAAACATGGTGGCACAAAATGGCGATTTCACTGTAAGGGGACCTGCGGTTTATGTAGATAGAAATGGCTCATTCAAAGGTAATACAAACATTACGGTTCATTCTGTAAGGTCTTTATACACCACTGAAAACATAGTTATGTGTATTATTATATTGCATTTATGTCAAAAGATCCTCATAAATATTACACACTACACCTTTAAGTGCAAATGAGCTGCTGCTCCTCGTCCGCCTATACAGAATAGTGCTGTATCTTCAAAGCCTGTGCCTCGGATACAAAAACTAACAAAACATCTGTTTTGATTATCATTTCTATAGTAGTCACGCTTATGTGACATTGCATATATTTGTCATCATGAAGGTTTATTAATTGCATGTGTTTTAAAGCCATATCAGTTTAAAAATCCGACATATGGTTTGTCTGAGAGCACACATCTGAAAGCTGGCTGTCAGACGCTGTGTCCCACGAGTATTAAACTAAGATCTCTTGTGTGTCTTATTGCGCTCAAACTGTCAAATACACAAATGAATGTTAACAGCAGGGAAAGAAATCCCATGTGCATATTAGATCTGTGTATTAAAGTAAAAGCAGTGTAATATACAGTACTGCTGGATATGCTCTTAATATGAATCAAACAACAAAAGGAAAAAAACTGAAAAACACTCACTGCACTTGATTTGAATAACTTTAGTAACTTTAATAAGAATATATCTCTTACTTGAATGCTGCTGGTAAATGCTCGGGAGAGGAGATAAACAAGACTGTAGGTGTTTCTCAATGTCAAGGATACTTCCTCTGCAGGACTGGTCCTTCCAAGTCACTTCCTTCAGAGGCTAGGCGAGGCTCCTCTTTAGCATTCGGAGAACACGTAAATGGAACAGGCTAGCAAGTGCACGTCATTGCGTCATTAAGTCAGTGAAAAGGTCTGTTAGCCAACAATAACGTAATTTGTATAATATCAATACGGTAGTAATTTGCACTGGCATTTAAACGTTAAATGTTACTAAATTTACTACAGTTATAACAAATGTTTGGTAACGTAAATACTTACACTTGAAAGCATATTGCCCCATTAACGCTCCGACTCCGCCAACGTCCGATATTTTGTAATTTTTTAACAAGATAGCAAAGCTGCATGCATAGGATTGTGGGTGATTTGAGAGTGCGAAGAGCGCGAAGTCTACTCGTATGCATCCTTTCCTGTATATGGCCTATTTTTCGAACGAAGGACTCAGACCTTGGTTGAAATTCCGAGGATCCTCGACATTGGAACAGTCGTAGCATCCTCGGAATTCTGGCTTCCGAGGATCCTTCCTTGACATTGAGAAATGCCTTGTGTATAGCTCACTGAGGGGAGGAGCTAAGTGAATAGGGCAGATTCCGTCACCAGTCTTGGGCCAGGCCTATTCCAATGTTAAGTCACATTGGAGCACATTTCTGAACGGCTCATTTTTAGACCCCGTTTCAGAGTGGATGGGTTTTTACCACAATTGGGTGGTTGTGTAGACACACTGCGCAAATGTATATTATGTTAAAAAAAAAAAAACAATATAAAAGTGAATTTTTCATAATAGGTCACCTTTAACTGGGGCAATGGACAGTCAATGACTGACCTAGAATTAAAGGCAGAATTGCCAGAAAAAGATTTGGGAGAATAAAAGTAATAATTACTTCCTTTTTTTTTATTCCATAGTGGAAACCAGCTTCCATAAGATTTGGTTTCCACTACAGAGCTGTATTTTGATGGATTACTATTTTTCTTCCCCATGACAGGACACCATTACCTGGACGTGGCAGGGGCCTGGAGCGTAAGTGCCACATTTCACACCAGAGGTTTTTACTGAACTGCCTACCTTTGTTATCAGCCTTCGAGTCTTCGAATTATATGAAAATGAGTGGTCAAGCTGGATCTGTACCACCAAAGTACCATGAAATTAACTCTGGAACTCAAATGCAGAACTCTAGAACTAAACATTGTTATAATGAAGAGAAATGAATAAAATGTTAATCACCAAGAAAATGTCACTAATTATAACTTTGTTCTTTTGCAGATTTAAGATTCTGTGGTTGACTCTGTGTCAGCTTCACAATGAGTTTGAGATTGAGGTGAGTTTTCTCTCTCTCTCGCTCTCTCTCTATTTTGATTTGACATCTGGAGACATGAGTCCATGGGCTGGTGCTGTGAGGGGGTTACTGTGTTTGTAGTGGATTTTATCAGTATGGATCCAGTCATAAAAATGAAATTTAGTGTATAACACGGAATGTCACTGAATTTAGCAAATTTTGGATGAATAAATTAAAAGTAGGTCTGTACACTTAATCAAACCGTGATGTGGACTAGTGTTGATGAATAATAAAGTGCAAAAAGACTGCTATTGAAAACTGAAGTCTGCATGTTGTGCGCTTCTCAGTTTGGTCTACTGCACTGCCCTGCTTTCCATCCCGAAAAGGCCAATTTTCACATCATAGCTTACATGCAGGCCGGACATCGGGCCTGTTTTAGGCTTCTCCTTCTTTTTATATTTTAGACATTCATTAATTAAAAGGGTAACAATTTACAATGAGGTTACATTGGTTTACATTAGTTTCAATTTTAACAGTACATTTCTGTTGTTCAGCACTCAGTTTGCCAAAAATGAAAAGGAATTTCCATTAACTAACTTGTATGAGTTGATTAGACATGCTTTTTGATTATTATAATGAGAGTATTATGGTCTTTCAGGGAAAAACCGGCCACATGAGGGGTTCATTCAGGATTTACGTGAGCTGAAATTTAACAGGGTTAGAAATGTGCCTAAACCTACATATGAGCAGTAATATCAGTAATGCTTGACTTGGAACAGAACAAGAACAGTGTGCTCATATTAGTATATTTGCTAGTATAGTATATTAGTATAGTAGGGGTGTAAGGATACACTTCTGTCGCAATTCAATACAAATCACGATACTGAACTGATGATACGATTACTATTAGATATTTTAAGCCGTAATAAAGAAGAGTTTTATTTATTTTTATTACTTTATTATTATTATTATTAAAATAATATTATAATTCTATTATTATCAGGACCCACAAATATTCCCCCATTGCATTATTATACATTATGTTCAACATTATATCTAGTAGTTTAATGATATGTAGTAGTTTAGTGTAGTGATGTCACTGAAACTCCGTAGACACATTTAATTGTATAGCGCTTTTCACATTACATATCCTTTCAAAGCAGCTTTACAGAAAGTGCATGTTATTAGAGGTGACTGTGTCCAAGTTATGGATTTCAGATATGTATGTATACAAATCACGCAGTTAGCTAACAATGTATTAATTTAAGGCAGAAACAATGAGCTCATTGAAGTAAAGAATACATGTTGTTAACAAATGATTAGGATGTATAGAAAAAATGTTGCATTGGTGCATGTTATTTTATTTAACATTTTACATTTTATTTAATTTTTATTTAATTTATTTAAAAACAACAGCTGTTGGCCAAAGTGCTGTACTGAGTTTAAATAAATAGCTTAATAATTAAAATAACACATTCACAGACAATTGTTTAACACTACACCTACTTAGGACCATATGCAATAATGCATGGGTTTTAAGAAGTGATTTAAAATCATCATATGTTGATGCAGTTTTTATGTAAAGTTTTATGTAAAGTAGTTGATCGGAGGTCTCTGAATGGTCTCTGTAGAAGCAGAGGGGCCAAAAATGAAGACTTCTGTCTTTTTGTTTCATTTAACTGAAGGAAGTTGGCTGTTAAATCCATTATTTAACATCTCTCAGACAATCAAATAAACACTGTAGACTTGAAACATCCTTTGGTTGTAAGCGAACGTAACACTAAGTATCATCTGGTATGAGACATTATAATTCCTAAAAAGAGGAAGCATGTATAATAGAAAATAAAACAGGACCCAGAATTGAGCCCTGTGGAACCCCATACAAAACTGGTGCACAAGATGATGAATAGTTGCCAGTCTCCACAGAAAAAGTTTGCAAACCAATATAAAGCATGACCCCGGATCCCAATAAGGGCCAAACGATTTAAAAGAATGGCATGATCAAGAGCAAAATTTGAACAGCACAATTACCAGAGTCGACAGAAAGCAATAGGTCATTTAATACTTTAAGCAACGCAGACTCGATTCAATGCTGTGGTCTAAAGCCAGACTGATATTTATCAAAAATACCATATGTCCTGTAAAAATTAAGAAAGCTGGGTAAATACAACCATCTCCAAAAAAAGTATTCAGGAGTGTTGGTTTAAGATTTGGCTTTTTGAGTAGCAGCTGCTTTGTGGCTATTCCGCTGGCCAACTACTTGTAATTATTGATGATAAACTGGGACTGATAATGTCAAGCGTGTCTAGTTAGTAAAAGGCGAGGATGGACAACATCCATTGGGCTTCATTTGTCGTAGAGTTTGTAACCGATAACTGTGATGGATGGGGGGTTTATAAGAGATTTATAATTTGTTCCTCTTCCATTTCCTTTCCGCTTTCCTCCATTTCTGTCTAATAGCCTGAGTTTCATCAATAAGTCAGGGTGTACGCAACTTTTGATTTGCTTCATTTTTTTCTCACACAGTACTCACGTTTTCAGTGCAGGCATTGGTTGGCTCTCTTACACAGACAAGCCGTGCACGCACAGACTCTCCCGGTGCTCGCTATGTCCCGCCTCTCCCACTATTATTGCACTATACATATAAGAATAAACCATCTAAAACGCTTTGAATAATCATACTTCTAAAACTAAATATGATATTGGGATTTCACTTTGAGGAGTGCCATTCCAGCTGTATGCGCTTCAGATGACCAATGCAATTAATCTCAGTTCTAATCGCAAGAAAGCATGTCAAAATGACTAATTCTCAAAATGTAAGGTTAGTTCATCTAAAAATGTAAATTCTGCATTTACACACTCTCGTGTTGTCACACAAGCATTTGAACGTCCGTGTTTACTACGGTATGCATGTTGTAAATCTGTTCGTCATATAAAGCCATCTTGTCTCTTCAGAAGACTTGGATTTGGATTCAATTACTCGAATGATTCCCTTTATGACATTTCTTGGATCTTTTAAGTTTTAGAGGGATGGACTTTAAATGGAAGCACCTCTATTTTGGAGTGTTTCTTAAACTGATGGCTTTGTCTTCCTCATTGAATATTGAATTGAGAGTCTCCACTCATTCTTTTCACGAAGAAGCCATTAACGTTGTAAAGTGGCTTTAATTGTGAGTGGTAAAGGGACGAGGTGTAAATCCTGCCGCTGTCATAATGGGAGTGAAGTGACCTCGTTTACCCGCTGAAGCACTCGGGAGCTTGAATTGTGCTGGCAGTGAAGTGTGTCGTGAACGTGTTTGGGCTGCATCTCTGAGCCTGGACTTCACTTGACCTGGATTTGCACAGACGTGTCTCCAATGTGAAGGAAACTGCTGACTGGTTTTCTATTTCTTTCTCTTAGTATCTGCCCATATACTCGCCCTCAGAGGAGGAGAAGAAGAACCCAGCGCTCTTCGCTCACAATGTGCGCCGCTTGATGGCAAAGTAAGTGTCTCCTCGTTGTGTCAAGCTGTGCCTGGATTTTCTTTGTTTTTTAATCGCAAGATATTTTTTGTGTATAAACTAGTGCTGTCAAATCGATTAATCGCATCCAAAATCAAAGTTTGTGTTTACATAATATATGTGTTTGTACTGTGTATGATTATAATGTGTATATATAAATACACACACATTCATGTATATATTTAAGAAATATTTGCATACTGTATATATATTTATATAATTGATATTATATATATTAAGGGTGGGACAAAAATTCGATATGCCGATTTATCGCAATATTTCCGGCCACGAGACGTTATCGATACTCTGGCACCAAGTATCAATATTGTTTTTATACATACAGACAGGGGTAACGCTTGCAATTTGGGGCCCTATGAAATAATATGAGGTTGGACCCCCTACTGCACCAAACATACAAGCCAACCTAGCTATCCAAAATCTTTGTCTGCAATTTAATAATGCTGACCTATTATGTGAGCTCGCTCATTCCGCTCAGGGCCGCTATCACCCAGAATGCCCATTGTGCACTCAAGCGCACGAGTAAAGCTTACCACAAAGCACCGGCAAAAGTAATGATTATGAATGTGTCAAAAATAGCAAGGAGAATTTTTAATTGTTTATTAATAGGTAAACTAGTGTTTTCTGTGTCAGTGTCAGCTGCAATGAAGCTGAAGATACTGACTCGCCATCTCCGCGATCGTGAACACGCCAAGAGAGAAAGTCATCAACATTAACAAAGATAAATTTGAAAAAAAAAAAAAAAGTGCAGCTCATTATTAGTTCATGTTAACTAATGTAGTTAACTAATGTTAACTAATGAACCTTATTGTAAAGTGTTACCTGTGAGTGTCTAACACTGATGTGTTGTGTGTGAAGGGCCCTGCAGGTCCCTGTGACAGACTACTCGTTTGAAGACTGTCAGTTAGCCATGGCTGAGGGTCAGATCAGGCTTCCCGTGGACACGTGTCTGCTGGAGTTTGCAAAACTGGTCCGGAGTCTGGGGTGAGCCTCATTAAAATGTTTAACAAAAATTACATTTTTAGGATCCTATGAAATCTGTTTAATTTGTTCTCAAATTTAGAATAAGAATTGTACATTTTTCATCAAAAAGCATGTCTAATCCATTGAATTCATAATTTTTCACATTTTTCAAAAGGCCCGTATGAAAGGTTTAATATTTTTGGATCTATGATATACTTACAAATGTATTAACAAAACACTGGTAATCAAATGAAGGCTATTTACTGTTAAAATGATATTTTCATATTAGTAAGGTTAATATTAATTTGAGAAGAACATTTTACTGTACAGTAGCAATATATTTCTGTCACAAATAAATCTGGTGATGGTTTTCTCAAATGAAATGGTAAATGCTGGTGAAGTGACTCTCAGAGCAGCTCTGGAGAAGAAGTTTGTGTCCTCATATAGTGAGATGGTGGACGCATACTTAAGTATGTGTAGTAGACCAAACTCAGACTTCCGATTTCAGTAGCAGTCTATTTCTCTTTAATATTGACATGCACTACTCCATATTGCCATTTGATTAGTTGTGCAGCCCTACTTTTGATTTATTAGTCCAAATTCTGTCAGATTCAACGTCATACTGTAAATTCCATTTTTTGTGACTGGATTCTGCTTTTCCGTCCACAGAAATCATTGAGCCCTTTTGATGTGAGATGACAAGGTTTGTTCCTGCATCTGTGTGCTGATAGTGTGTAAATGTTTAATCTCAGGTTGAAGCGTGTGAACTCAGAGAAGCTCCTGCAGGATTATGGGAACAGGGCTCGTAAACTCCAGGGCGAGAGACTGAGTCTTGAGGATTTCGCAGAGTTCCTTAACCTGCCCGTGTCAGACGTGCTCAGGGACATGTTTGCTCTCTTTGACGAGGTACATTGTTATTTGGCTTTTAATAAATCAACCCTGTATATGTATTGCACTTTCCAAATCAAAGCAGCTTCTCTTCACAAAATGACTTTAAAGCATTACAACTAAACTAAACTAATAGAAAAATCAGTCGATTGAGCCTTTTTGTAAACTGAAATGTGGCAATTTGTTCTATTAAACAGAACTTAGAGAATAATAGGCTTGAATGTTTGAGACATCATTCAATGTTTCTGTAAAAAAGACTAAATACTACTACTAATAATAATACTATTACTAATAAAACATACTAAAGTCTGACAGGCATATTAGTGATTTGTCTTAAAGGTCCCATGGCATGAAATTTTCATTTTATGAGGTATTTCAACATTAATATGAGTTCCCCTAGCCTGAATATTGTCCCCAAGTGGATAGAAATGTTGATCGGTGTAAACCCGAGTTCTGGCTGTCTTTCTCTGCCTTTGAGAAAATGACAGGCCAGATGAGCCAATCCTGAAGTCTCCTGGTTTGACGTCCAAGCAGGAACGGTTACCTCCCTTTCCTCCGCCCAGAGAATCTGGCACGCCCATGCAAACGCTCGAGAGATCATGGGTTGTGAACGAGTGAATGCTGGTAGTTTCTCAGTGTTTGGATGTACAAATGAAAACAGAAGTCTTTTTTCAGTTCCTTCTGATCTGTGATCAGTGATTTCTTATGTGTAGCTAATTATTTATTATTCGTGCACACCAGAGGTGTCAAGTAACGAAGTACAAATACTTCGTTACCTTACTTAAGTAGAAATTTTGAGTATCTATACTTTACTGGAGTAATTATTTTTCAGCCTACTTTTTACTTCTACTCCTTACATTTTCAAGCAATTATCTGTACTTTCTACTCCTTACATTTTAAAAATAGCCTCGTTACTTCTATTCCATTTCGGCATGTTTTCATTCCGGCTTGTCATTAAAAAAAAAAAAAAACTATCCAGATAAATCGCGCCATCCGGACAGAGTGAATTTGATTGTGGTTGGATGAGAAGGATAAACATAAACCATTCCGACACCCTATTGGGTTGTAGGCGATCAATCACGCCTGCACCTGCACAAATCACACACCATGCTGCCAGATAGGGCGGGTTCTCGCCGACGAGCACGCACTTTCAGCCAATCAGCAATCAGCAGGCAGACGTGCTCAGCCTCATTCCTGACTTTAGCCGGGTTTTTAGCGCGATAACTCATAGCTGTATATTCCAGTGATCGCTATGCCAGTGGCATAAATACACAGTAAGTTGTATCTACAGTAAAGAGTGGGAGAGTGACTCAACTCTCAAACGTGAATTACACCTGTGACTCGAAGACTCTTTAAATATAATTTTTTTTTAATCATCAATGTTATGCTTTAAGGAGATAAAATGGTAACTTACTTATCAACATTGATTGGTATGTCAATAAAATAATATCAAATTATTTTGGCAGTTAAAGTTTTGGGTTTTTTTTCTTGGAGTGACTAGTTGCCTATAAGTATTGTAAGAGGTGCAAAATTCAATAATCAATATCAAAATATCAAAATCAATAACCAGGCATGTTATCAATAACCATTTTCTTTTAAAAATATAAATGTACATTTGGTGAGGTTTTTGGGCTGGAAATTGTTGACCCAATCTGGCCACACTGATCACACATTCAAAAAATGGTTATTGATGACATGCCTCTGAATTTTGACTTTTTGCACCTTTACAATATTTATAGGCAACTAGTCATCAAATCTTCCACTCCATGAAACACGTTAATGCTCAGTAGTACACAATATGGTTCTTTAATGTATTTGCATTGTCCTAAAATGCGTTCATTTCAATGGGAATATATGCGGCTGAAACGCGTAGCCAAGTGCATCTAAAAATGTTCAACATTAACTTTTTAATATAACATTATAGTCATTATGGCCTTCAGAAAAAATTTTTTTTGAGGAGGTGGGGTATGCACTGTGGCGTGGCCTAATCTTTTGTCCTTAAAGGGATACTTCACCCAAAAATGAAAATTCTGTCATCATTTACTCACCCTCAAGTTGTTCCAAACCTGTATGAGTTTTTGTTCTGAAGATATTTTGAAGAATGTTTGTAACCAAGCAGATAGAGCAACCATTGACTGCCATAGTAGGGGGAAAATGCTATGGCAGTCAATGGTTGCATATAATCTGCTTGGTTACAAAAATTCTTCAATCTTCAGAACAAAGAAACTCATACAGGTTTGGAACAATTTGAGTAAATTATGACAGAATTTTCATTTTTGGGTGAGCTACCCCTTTAATGGCATTTTTTCCCCTTACATTACTTTTACTTTTATACTTTAAGTAGTTTTGAAACCAGTTACTTTTACACTTTTACTTTAGTAAAAAGCTTGAGTTGATACTTCAACTTCTACAGAAGTCTTTTTAAACCCCAGTATCTATACTTCTACTTGAGTAATGAATGCGAATACTTTTGACACCTCTGGTGCACACACTGCGGCTTCTCTCTCTCCCGACAGAACGGTGTTTTCGTGTTTTCTATCTTGTGAGTCAGTGTTTTTGTACGTCCTCGTCGCGTCTATCTGTTCTTAAATGTGCATACAGTCGGGAGTTTCTGCTTAACATCGGCAGAGCCACATCTTTAGAGATAAACCTCACGCACGCCGAAGCTCGGCCTTCAACATCCCCGACCCCCAGTACTGCATCTGGCCCACAGCGGAGGCACCAAACGCGGCGTGAGATTAAGCAGAAGGGGGGTAAGCGTGAGGGTATCCGGCTAGGCTAGCCAGCTTTCCCCACAATAAACTGGATTACATTCGATTACTGCTGTTGTGTCTTTGTTTGCGCTGTGTACTCAATGCGCGTCACTGACGCTTTTCATATGATTGGAACATATCTAGAAATAATGCTTTAATCAAACTTACTAACTCGTTCATCTCGCTGTAATGGTACATTGCATGTGTTACAAAGTTGGTAGAATAATGATGAAGACGGACTCGGCGTGACTGGGACTCGTGTTTATTCAGAACTCTCAGATACAAACACAATAAACTCGCGCTGACAGACAGCGCTCTCACAAATCAGTAGTTACTATAAATAACTTTGTTAGCAATCGCTCCGTCTCCGTGATATCCGGTTCGTGAACGAATCATTCTTTTGAATCGGTTCTTTTTAGTGAACCGAACCAGTTCACCAAATCGGACTGAATCGTTCTAAACGGTTTGCGTCTCGAGTCAGCGCTGATCCATAATTTACTAAAGTTACTAACTTTCTGACATGAGTGACAGCCCCTCCGACTAGAAATAAACTAATAACCTGAAGTATATTCTAGTAACTACAACAGTTCACCCTGAACTGAGACATACTGATGAGAAGTGAACTCAGGTCCATCCGTCTCTCTGGCAGCAGCTCGTGCGTCGTAGACCTCGTTAAACCACGCCCCCTCTGCTCATTTCAAATGCAAAGATGTCAGCCAATCACAACAGTGGGCGTTTTTACTGAAGTCTCACAGCAGACACGCCTCTTGAAACAGGGCAGTCAGCCACAGGGCAAACAGCAGTATAGACAAAATGCCTTTTATTTCGAAATTATGACATTTTATGATGTAAAAATCATACTAACAATATAAGTACACCTCAGGAAACACTATAAAATAATTGAAAAATGCCATGCCATGGGACCTTTAAAGGCTTAGTTTAATGTGAAAAGCTAAATGAATGATTAACTCCAAACAAATTCTGTTAGGAAAAAAATAAGACACTGTCACTTTCTCACTCTGCGTGCATGCGAGAGAAAGTAGCCAAGAGATAGCACTCTCAGCAGAGACAGTAAGCAACGAGATGAGAATGTGACGAATCCATTGATATCAATGGGAATAGTGCACTGTAAAGACAAAGAGGGAAAATGTAATTTTCCTGTGATCCAATTCGCTGTATTCTCATTTTATTTGAATATTGAACGGCTC
This sequence comes from Gobio gobio, assembly GCF_949357685.1. Lineage (NCBI taxonomy): Eukaryota > Metazoa > Chordata > Actinopteri > Cypriniformes > Gobionidae > Gobio > Gobio gobio. The sequence continues at coordinate 11,088,056 of NC_137108.1, forward strand.
TTTCTAGTGTATGACACACACTGACAATATATCTGCCCTAAATGTATTCTTATCCTCTAACTCAATCACTGGCAAGTGAAATATATCAAACAACAGACATTTAGTTGCCTAGTGTGATTTATTTGCATATATGCCTTGCTGTTTGCTACATCTTTTTCTACATTAGCCGTTTCTCGTGTTCAATGCAATGAAATGAGTCCGTCTTTTCTCTCCCTGAGTAGAATGAAGACAACTCAATGGATGTCCGAGAGTTTGTGATCGCTTTCTCTGTGGTGTGTCGGCCTGCAAAAACACTGGACACCATCAGGTTGGCCTTCAAGGTGTGTGATCTCTCTTAACTAATAGGTCAAGTTTTATGGAGTAATTGATCATTGCAGTGATGATGCTCCGCTCTGAGATGAGATGTATGCATTGCGTTCAGATGTTTGAGGCAGACGAGGATGGTGCGATCACAGAGAACGAGCTGATGTGTGTGTTGAGGACGGCGCTGGGCGTTGGAAAACTCAAAGTCAGCCGTCTGTTCAGAGCCATCGATGATGAGGACTCTGGCAAAATCACCTTCGGTAAGAGAACTGTTCATTCCGGTATCAAAGTCTCAGTTTGCTTTCTTTTTTTCTTGTACGTTATATTGTTGTGAATTATTCATTAGTGACGTTATTATAATGACTTGACGCTTCTAGTTAAAGGGTTAGTTCACCCAAAAATCAAAATTACCGCATGATTTACTCACCCTCAACCCATCCTAGGTGTATATGACTATGACCTGATTTTGAAGAAGTGAATCCATCCATCATAAAAGTAATCCATATGGCTCCAGGGGGTTAATAAAGGCCTTCTGAAGTGAAGCTATGGGTTTTAAGTAAGAAAACTTTATAAACTAAAATAACTAGCTTCCGACAGACGGCCATACACATCGATTTGCGGCGAAAGAGTAACCCTTGACCTGACGCACAGAGGATGGAGCAAAACAAAACACACGGTCACAAATTAGAAGTCTAAAACTGAATTTTATCAAGAGAAATGTCGGAGGTGCTTGAGTTTGTTGCCCAGCCCAGGGACGTCGTTAGGCCTATTTTAGGGGGGCTGAAGCTACCCCAAAATGTTCCTAAGCCCCCCTAAATGATAATAAGAACAACAATAACAATTTGATTTATCAATAACCGTATCCTCATTCATATTTAGACACAACAAATGATATATATCCAGCTACAAAAAAATAGCCGGAAAGTCGGAAGTTGGACAGAAGTAGCCTAACAAAGAGTCGTTGTGCTATCAACATGATGCACCGCGTCTCGTTGCATTGGTGTGAACTGTGGCAGCCTTCAGAGCGTTGCAGACCGGAGCGCTACTGCAATTAACTGTCTGGAGGATTCATCTCGTCTCGTCGTTACCAAGGTTATAACCGTTAACGAAAATGAACGAAAACTAGGTGGGTTGTCGTTAACTGAAATAAAAATAAAAACGAGGCATTACAAGAAAACGATAACTAACCAAATCTGTAATGTGTGTTTGGCAAAAATAAAATAAAATTATAGATTAAATGTACTTAGTTTTCGTCTTTATCAATGTCTTTCATAGAGCAAATAACGTTCAGATGCATTTCCGTTCCCTCATGCTCTCTCTATCTCTCACATACACGCGCGCCACACACACATACACGCGCACACACACACACACCGCTGTCTTCTTGAGAACGAGTGTTCGACGTTGAAAGCAAAGTTCGCGAAAGGTTGGTATCTCGTGAACACCTTTACACAATCACACATTAAAAGTGGTATAAAAATATTTTTAATTCAGAATATAATTTTGTCAGTGTGTTAATGTCGACCTGAGAAGCGATTGCTACTTTAAAAAGTTAACTAGTCGGAAGTTTGATTTAAAATGCACTTGGGTTGTTGATGTCAAAACACTATAGAAGCTGTGATTAAAATATTAAATAATGTTATGTCATTAGGCTATTGTATAGGGTAAATTTAGTATAGGGTGGGAAAATTGTACAGCTGTGGTATTTGTAGCCTATAGGTTTAGCTCAATTTAGGTTTAGCTGTACTTGTATTTTAGCTCAAAAATGGGTTGAATACATGCGGTTCTGTGTAATTAAATAGCATTATGTGGACTACTTATCTTATATAGAGAGGAATAGTATGCTATTACTTTATCATACATTTACATGAGCAGACAGATAGCATTTAAGTCATTGCTTAGTAACTCATAAGTGTAGCTCTAGATGTGAGTGCAAAGATTTTGCAAACAAGTTACAAATACCCTGGGGGCTAAGCCCCCCCGTCTTCCAATCCTAGTGACGTCCCTGGCCCAGCCCTATTTGTTTGAACCGTGAGAGTCGTCAAAGCTTGCGATACTCCTACATCCGGTGTCATACATCGCGTCAGGGGTTATTCTTTTGCCGTGAATCGAAGTGTGTAGGCTGTCTGCTGGAAGTTAGTTTTTTTTAGTCTATAAAGTTTTAAATATGGATATTTTTCTTACACAAACGCATCACTTTGCTTCAGAAGGCCTTTATTAACCCCCTGTAGCTGTATGGATTACTTTTATGATAGATGGATGCACTTTTTTGGACTTCAAAATCAGGTCCGCCATTCACTGCCAATGCTTGGAAGAGCCAGGACATTTTTTAATATAACTCTGATTGTATTCATCTGAAAGAAGAATGTCATACACCAAGGATGGCTTGAGGGTGAGTAAATCATGGGATAATTAAAATTTTGGGGTGAAATATCCCTTTAACGCATCAGTTAATTCACCCTTCGTCGGGAGTTTTATTGAGAGACATTTATTAGAGGTTAGTGTTGTATTAACGCTTAACATGCCTGTAATGTGTCAGGCTCGTGCTTCATTCTGGTATCATTTAGTGATGGATAAAATTAACATCTTTGTTTTTTTGGTTTCCACAAGGTGTGCTTATCAACAGAAGCATTTGAACTGTATGTTGTGTAGAAATATGTTTGTTTTCGCTCTGACTCTTATTACTGTTGACCCGCTTATTGTTCCTCTGACACCACCTCGTGGCAGAGAGCTTTAGGGAGTTTGCAGAGCAGCATCCTGACTTCGCTGAGCACTTCCTCTACTCGGACAATGCAGGATTCGGCAGCAGCTCCCCTCCTCACGCCAATGGCTTCTGCGCTGATTTCAGTCTGAGCGACCACCACGCTCCTCAGAAGAAACTCGACTGAGCCCATCTTGCACGTCCGAGAACAAGAGGACGAGGGCGGAGCATTATTGCAAAGTTTACCACCTGGTATCCATGACATTTGATTGGTTGCTTTACGCTTGCCGGTTTTCTCTTCCCCTCAGCATCATTTCTGTCAGTTTGAGATCGGAAACTTTTCTTATTATGGTTATTTTAAGAGCAAATTGAAGGGAATGTTTTTTTCTTTGTCTTCGGTAAAACAAATACTTGAAAGCCAAGCACTTATTTCATTTCTCATTGGGTGATCTATTTGTGCGTGTGATACTTGACCGACTGTGCATGTTTTTTAAATACGGGATGAAAATGACGCAAGCGAATAAATGTCCAGTCAGTAACGGATCGAAACGGTTTCCACGGTTGGCTTGCGCTCTCTTTTTCAGTCCCTCGCCGTCCACATCTTTTGTTTTCTGTGTTTCATGACTGTAGATGCCTTTATGAATTCATAAGTAAGTATTTGCATGGGCTCGATGCTTGATAGCAGTATTACTCAGTGTTTGACTAAATGATCGTTGAGTGCCAGTGACAGATATCTGAACTCTGTCTCCTCCTGCTGGATGTTTATGAGTATCAGATCTGAGGTGCAAAATGCGATCGATTAAGTGCTGGTCTGAATCAAAATCAGTCAGTTTTTATTCCTTAATATTTCGTCCCTTATCTCAGGGGTGCGGGAAAGTGGCTATCCGTTTGTTTTGGGTGTGTGTGTGTGTGTGTGTTTTTCTTTTCATTTATCCTTTTGTACAGTAAGTTGCACTGTACTTTTGTAAATTCTGGACATCCAATAACCAATTGAATTCATTATCACTTCTCAGTCAGCTGTTTCAGCTTGGGTTTCGGGGGTCATTTTTCGTTTTTTACGTTTTATTTTGATTTACTTCAGGTACTGAAATAAACAGATACAATTTTGCATTTATATGGACCAAATACAGAATAATGACTGTGGTTTAGTTAGATAATCAGGAATCAGAACAATGTTATTCATAAGATATAGTCGATAATAAAGTGTTTACCTTTTTGATAGACAACATATTCCTGTATTTTTCTATTTTTCACTCACAGAGGCAAGTGAAAAATTGACATCAAGTCCAAAAATTCGGCCAAGAAAAGTCTCTTTCTAATGTTTTTTTTTGTTTGTTTTAGTATAGTTTCTCTCTTAATGTTTATCTGCATTTTGCATCAAGTAAAGTCTTCATTTCTTCACACGAACAGAGTACAACTAATGTCACATTGAATCCCTAATGAATCGCATTTTGTTGTAAATGGACAGTTCGTTCACAAACATCTGAATAAATCTACTGCCTGTGATTATTTGAAAACCTTTTGAACCACGTAATGAGGCCAAAGTGAAGCGATATGCAGTTATTTTCTTAAATTTAGGTCTTAAATTGAATCTACCACAAATATTTCAAAAGTTTATTTTGCTAAAAGATACTGTTATTATTCATAACCTATAACATGATTGATTAGCTTATGTGAAAGATACAGATTTGATTTCTTGAGTATCAGTTTAGTCTCGGGCCACAGTGTAGGGTTAGACATCTACGCTTATTACAAGATCCTGATCCTGGTTCTGGTTGATTCACACTTTAGTTTTCTAGTGAAATCTCTCAGACCCTTGAAGGGGCTCTTCAACTTCATTGTCAGTTCACAACTTAAACTCGACACCACGGCAAAGCAATATTTTATTGATGTCACCACCTTTTTTTAAAAAACTAAAAAAAAAAATCTGATATGTATTTTGAATATTCCGAGTGCGGGGCATTTTGTGTATTTTAATATACATAAAAGAATTTCTTCACTGCCATGAAAGATCTGTGATCTAAAGTGTTATTTTCAGATTGACCTGGTTTAACTAGTATGATTAGCTTCTTTGTACATACATTTGTGATGTTTTCCTTGGTGATGGCGTTATGTATGTAATTATTACTGTTACAGTTTCTTTTTGTCTTATACACTTCATAAAGATTATTGTTGGCCTTGAATTTCAATGTAGTTTTAAAGAGGAATAGAGAATGTATTGACAATCCATCACAATCAACAGTCAAAAGCGCATCATACTTCAGTAATTGGCGAGCGAAGGATCTCGACCCTGATGTACAGTCTCGTGCACATGACGGTTCGATTCTCCAGCTCAGTACAGTTTTCATGGATTTTTCCCATGTTTTCCAAATTTGATGTACATTTATTTGTGCTGGCACTTTAGAATTTTGAGCCTTCTTTTCATGAGTTCTCTGACAAATGTGACAGTATGCTGGTGTGCATGTTCAGGTGATTGGTTATGATGTTACAGTGGCTTTGTATTAATATGTACCCATACAGACCACAGATGATACCAGATTGAGTAGAAAGGGATTGTGGGTTCGCTCTGAATCTGAATCTGGACATGTTTCCCATCTTTTCTGATGGGAAACATTGTTTTTCTGTGTATAGAGGTGAATCTCATGAGACCTTTCAAGAACATATTCATCTTCACGCTGAAAAACTTCACAGTGAAGAACAAGAAGCCTATTTTTATAAGGACAATTAAGGTTTTGTTTTGTTTTTTGCATTGTGACGTTTTCATAACTGTTAAACACATTTAACTCATTATCATTGCAGCGAAAATCATTTATGTTAAGAATTTTACAACTTAAATATATAATATATATATCATGGTTATTGCCTTTGATGTATGCTAATTTAAATTTAAACAATCATTTTTAATCATTTAAAACTCTAATGAGAATAACAAAGCCAAACAATCAAATGGCTGGAGGGGGAATGTGCTTTAATTGTCATGAAAATGTCACCATTCAAGAATATCTTAAATGTTTCTTTATTATTAAAATGTTTTCAAATGCATTGTAATCTTTGATGTTTTTGGATTGTTTGCTGAAATGGCCAGAATATTATTGAGTGAAATCATATGTAACGATCAGAAATGTTTGTCATCTTCAGACCAGAGCAGATCCCAGTCTCCTTTCTCACAATTGCAGAAGCAGGGATTTAAGATGGATTTTTTTTTTTTTTTTTTGCTTTAATTTTTTTTAATCAGTTTTCTAAATGAAATGAGGACCCAGCATCTCTGGCGTGTAACTTTATTATTTTTTTCAGCGTATGCCGTATGGTTTATTTGAAATGCCTCACAGGAAGATCTGCTCTTCTCTGTGTTTGTAAAGGGTTCTGTATTTATTTCTCTTCTGTCCGTGACGGCGTGTCCTACACCGAGCTGAAGAAGAAAGACTGAGCTCCTTCAGGTCATGTGTCTTTCTGATGGCTCTTCTGACACCCGTACACGTTCGGCTGACGTAGATGTTTTAGATCTGTTTTCTATTTTGCCCTGACTTTTATTTTGTAATGTATCAAAAGAGTCATTTTTACAAGATACCTGGGCTTGTCTGTTTTGACTGCAATGAAATGACTTGTCATTCTGACTCTTTAATAAAAAGGGACACTTGACTACATTCTCTCGGATTGTATTTTCTTCAATAACGCTGGCGCCCTCTAGAGGAGAGGAAACGTGAGTGGTGAGTTCATGTTTCCACAGGGAAGGCTTAGGTTCAGATTGTCATAAAAATTAAATATGGTGAATTGATTTGAAGTCTAATATTATGTATTATATAACTGTACAGATTAGATGACACCCTCACAAAAAGCTTGCAGTGACTTTTTTAGGGGATTTGGATTTGTTAATAGGCTATTTGAGCCATAGTGGGTTACCATGATCTTCATTTTAGAATTAATTACATTGTGCATTACTCACGTTAATCATGGACCTGTATAAAGTAGTTCTGGCAGGTATGTTTTTTTTTTTTTGTATTATTGATTAGCTAATAATAGTACCAATAGTATGATCACATTTGACTGAGTGCTGTTAATTATTTAATCAGAGTTTCTTGTTAGTTAATAGTAGTTGCTAGAATGATAATATTGCATTACTCATTTGTTCCTGTGTAGTTATTCATTAATGACGGAACCGTATTCTAAAGTGTTACCTGATAAGCCATTAAGAATTAAGGCAGTTCTTAAGACAAAAGGGGGTCCAACCCTGTACAAGTAAGGTATGAGCTGTGATAAATAAATGAGAAAACATTTATATTTTTTACTCTAACATGCTCCTGTACGTACTAAACTTATAAACACGTTAAAGTACATTGAAGTTAATGCACATTGTTCTTAAGGTGGGCATCTGTCCAAGAAAAATCTCAAGATCTCAATAAGGGAACTGTGATTGAGAGACAGTAGTATTTCTGAAATATATTAATTTCATAGAGTTCACTTTGATGCCTCATTAGTTTAAATAAACCTCATATAGCTACAGTGGCGGCAGTGGTTCATGTAGGTTGTCTACTAACAGAAATGTTGGTGGTTCTATCCCCAGTTCCACCTGACCAAGTGTCGAGGTCTCCATGAGCAAGACACCTTACCCCAGCTGCTCCCGACGAGCTGGATGGCGCCTTGCATGGCTGACACCGGTGTGTGAATGAATGCGTGAATGTGAGGCAAGATGTAAAGCGCTTTGGTGGCTGTGGGTCTGTTAAAAGCGCTATATAAATGCAGTCCATTTACCATTACATCAATCAGGCATAACATGATCTAATATTGTTTTGGTCCCACTTTTGCTGCCAAAGCAGCCCTGACCCGTCGAGGCATGGACTCCAGACCCCTGAAGGTGTACTGTGGTATCTGGCACCAATATGTTAGCAGCAGATACTTTAAGTCCTGTAAGTTGCGAGGTGGGGCCTCCATGGATCGGGCTTGTTTGTTGGACACATCCCACAGATGCTTGATTGGATTGAGATCTGGGGAATTTGGAGGCCAAGTCAACACCTCAAACACGTTGTGCTCCTCAAACCATTCCTAAACCATTTTTGCTTTGTGACTAAAATTGCAAAAATCGACATCACATCTGCTTTCAAAGTAATGCCTATACATCCAGATGCGAACTTCTATCCCTGCTCAGCCATTTAAACTTAGCAATGCGCATCATTCCGCCCCTTCATAATCGCATCTCCTCTCGCTCGCGTCCTCCGTCCACTCGCTAGAGGATCTCATCTCCATAACTCAAGAATGTCGCAACGAACTCAGGTTATGGATAACATTCCTAAACCAGTGGAAGGGCTTATCATTTTCTATAGCAATCTCGTTTCGTGCCCCATCGACATTTAATTGTTCACAGACACTCCCACCTCAATCGGTTTCGGGGGATTTTATCAAGGTCGTTGGTTCGCTTCTCCATGGCCACCGAAGCTCAAGGACATAACACAGTCCTCAGCGCTATTCGAGCTTGTAGTAGCGGCTTTCCTGTGGGGGAAAGAATGGGCCACTAAAAGCATTTTAGTGCATTGTGACAACGACGCAACGGTGCATTGCATAAATAAAGGCCGTTCCCATGCACCTGCTATGATGCCACTCCTAAGGCGCCTCACTTGGATTTCTGCTTGCAATCAATTTATCATAATTGCTAAACACGTCCCCGGATCAGAAAGCCAAATCGCTGACTCCCTGTCTCGTTTTCTGTTTCAGAAATTCAGGACACTGGCTCCAGAGGCGGACAAATTCCCAACTCCTGTACCTCACTACTGCAACTGATATTCCCGTGACCCACCCATTAAAACCCTGCATAGCTCGACACCATCCTACGAGCAGTTTCTCCTAGGACCCTCCAATCCTATGTGACCGCTTGGAGAAACTTTAGAGCATTCCACGTCTCCTATAACATGCCGTTCCCTGATTTTTCTCTCCTTTCAATCACCTCCGAACTCGCTATCACTTCAAAATTCGACCCAAAAAGCCACCCCACCATCTCAGACTTATCAGTACTAGATGGAGAAAGAATCTCTTTTTTGATTAAGCAAAGTAAAACTGACCAAACCAAAAAAGGTAATTTTATCTACATTTTTAACCTCTCGTCGCCAATCCATCCATACCAGTCAGTTCTGGCATATCTTCAATGGAGAAGTTCTCAAGCCAAATCTCCCCTGGAACCCTTGTTCACAGACGAATTACACAAACCCGTGACATGCTTTTGGTTCCAAAAACACCTCAAATCTCCAGCAGTGAGGTGTCCCAGCAAAGAACTTCTCTCAAGTCACTCATTCCGCATCAGGGCTGCAACCACAGCAGCTTAAAAAGGCCTCTCCCAACAGCAGATCCAAGCTCTCGGGAGATGGTCCTCAGACGCTTTCCAAAGGACCAACCGTTTCCACATCAAAAAAAGCCCACCAAACCCTCATCGATTAAAACCCTCCAGGCTGCCCACCTTCCAGCGAGCATTGGTCTCCCAGCTGACGCAATGAGAAATCTCCTGTTCTCCCGAAAACTAATGTTTTTCTCTCCTGTTTTTCTCTCAAGTTCCCTCGCAGCGTGAAAGAGTGGAAGGTTTCCATGTAGTACTAAAGAGTGGAAAGTTTCCACGTAGCACGAAAGAGTGGAAAGTTTCCACGCAGCACGAAAGAGTGGAAAGTTTCCACGCAGTATGAAAGAGTGGAAGGTTTCCACGCAGTACGAAAGAGTGGAATGTTTCCACGCAGCATGAAAGAGTGGAATGTTTCCACTCAGGGTGAAAGAATGGAAGGTTTCCACGCAGCATGAAAGAGTGGAAGGTTTCCACGCAGCAAGGAAATGTTTTTAATATTGTTGTCTCTCCCATGTTTCTCTTTTTCCCGTTTTCTCTTGCAGGCAATCTCCCGGCACGATACGCCACAACCACTCTCAGGGGCCTCCCAGTCAAGCACTTCTTGGGGGGTATTTAGCCAGGCGGCTGTCCTATGCTCTTTAGCATTTTGGGGGGTACTCTGGGTTCGGGCCAAGTCCGAGCTTGAAGCCTTCCCCCCCGGACAGCATGCCAAATATGCATTCAAATTTACTCTCTATAAATTATATGTAAGTGTGAACTCGTGAAAGTGTGTAAATGGTCTGCAACAATGCTTAGGTAGGTGGTACATGTCAAAGTAACATCCACATGGATGGCAGGACCCAAGGTGTCCCAGCAGAACATTGCCTAAAGCATCACACTGCCTCTGCTTGCCTTAGTGCCTCCTGGTGCTATGTGTTCCCCATTTAAGTGACTTACATGCACCCGGCCATCCACGTGATGTAAAATAAATGTGATTCATCAGACCAGGCCACCTTCATCCACTGCTCCGTGGTCCAGTTTTGATGCTCACGTGCCCACTGTTGGCGCTTTCGGCAGTGGACATGGGTCAGCATTGGGGACCCTGACTGGTCTGTGACTATGCAGCCCCATACGCAACAAACTGTGATGCACTGTGTATTCTGACACCTTTCTATCAGAACCAGCATTAACTTATTGAGCAATTTGAGCTACAGTAGTTTGTCTGTTTGATCGGACCACACAAGCCAGCCTTCGCTCCCCATGTGCATCATTGAGGTTTGGCCGCCCATGACCCTGTCGCCGGTTTACCACTGTTCCTTCCTTGGACCACTTTTGATAGATACTGACCACTGCAGACTGGGAACACCCCACAAGAGCTGCAGTTTTGGAGATTATCTGACCCAGTTGTCTAGCCATCACAATTTGGCCCTTGTCAAACTCGCTCAAATCCTTATGCTTGCCCATTTTTCCTGCTTCTAACACATCAACTTTGAGGACAAAAGGTTATCTTGCTGCCTAATATATCCCACCCACTAACAGGTGCCGTGATGAAGAGATAATCAGTTTTATTCAATCAACATTTGAACAAAATGTTGCTGAAATGTTGCCAACCATTTAGGTTTTGGTGAACAGTGAAACATCCCAGTGCTGTTGTACTGTGACAACACACTTCTGGAATGCTGCTTGACCAATCTGATTCCAGAACCAGAACTAACTGTCCTATTATGTCGTCTACTGCTGATTTATGTTTTTGTTAGTTTTTTTCTACTCCTTTATTTCAGTGTTTGCTCCTTTTATCACAAGAAAAGTGTACCTTGTACCTTGTTCAAGTCACCAAAAAATCTAAATTTACCATTCTTATGAAATATTGCCATATTTACTATCTTTAAAAAAAAAAAAAATACTGATTTAAAAACAACCTGTCATTCACGTGAGAATGACCAATACAGTAACAAACACAACCATCAAATCAATTCCCCATGGACAAAATCAAGTTACACCCTACATATTTTCTTGTTTCAGAAGCTATTTTATTGTATATCTCACAATAGGGAAGACTTCCTTTTCATACAGACTTTAAATATAAAGTAATTGTATTATTATATATTTTTAATAATTTGAGATGAATGATGGGTAATAATGGAGCTGCTCACTGCAGATGATCACACAGCATCGACTGCAGAAGCTCTTCATATTTTCTGCTTCTCTCATATATGCAAGAGTGGCTCTGATGAATAGTAAAAGAACACTGATTGACAACAGAGTTTTACCTCTGCATCCTTGTTCTCACAGAAGTGGTTTTCATCAAATGATGGATGAAATTCTCTTTTAATTGGAGCCAGCCAGGTGTGCAGCGGAAACAAGCTCCATGGAGGATTGTTTAAAACCAGTGAGTCTTGATGACTGTCAGTCTGTGGAATCTCTACATTGTCCATCTCTATGATTGCGTAACGTCTGTGAGAAAGACGTCTGGACCATGACTGCCCTGTCCCATAACCCCCCTCATATAGAATTCATAAACCATAGGCTCATTGCTTTGTTCTGCCAAATTTTTTTTTTCTTTTTTCATCATTAAGAAGCAGAATGGTGTGCGACTCCATCTGCATTAAATGTGAAATCTCAAATCCACATGAAACCTTCAATCTGTTTAATCATGTTAGCAGGTGGTGTGTGCCAAAATGAATATCTGAAAGGTGTTGATTATTGAATTAGCCCTGTCAGCCACTAATGATTAGAATATTTGTTCAAAGCCCATGCTGGGATATGAATTACAAGATGCCTGTAACGTTTGCTAAACACCAAATTATTTTCATGTTATTGCTGTTACACTTTACAAAAAATACGCTGTTTTATAATGGTACTGAAAAAGATATTGTAAGGAGACCGGGACTAGTTGTCACACTTTTTACTCTAGTGAAGATTTATTTTATTATTAAACCATCGAGTCACCCTGGCATTCGTATCCTTCGTTCGGGCCATCCACTGTAAGGGCGCGTGGTCGGTTACCAGGGTGAAGTGACGTCCGAGGAGGTAGTAGCGCAGCTCCAGGACTGCCCACTTGACGGCCAACGCCTCCTTCTCGACGGTCGCGTACCGTTGTTCGGCGGGGGTCAGCTTTAGGCTGATGTAGATCACCGGGTGTTCCTCACGTTCAGGACCTGGGACAGAACGGCTCCCAACCCGGTGTCGGATGCGTCCGTCTGCAGCAGGAAGGGGCGGTTGAAGTCGGGAGACTGGAGCACGGGCTCTGCTGTGAGGGCCGTCTTGATCCGCTGGAACGCCGTCTCCGTCTCAGTGGACCACGGAACTTTCTCTGGTTGCCCCTTCCTGGTCAGGTCTGTCAGGGGAGAGGCTAAGGAGGAGAAGTCAGGGATAAAACATCGGTAGTACTCCGCCAACCCCAAAATGGCCTGTACCTGAGTCTTGGAGGTGGGATGCGGAGCGGATCGCAGTCACCTTCTCCTGTGGTCAGATTAGGCCGCGTCCCACCTGGTAGCCCAGGTACTTTGCTTCGGCTAGGGCCAGGTGACATTTCCGGGGGTTGGTGGTCAGGCCAGCCCGGCGGAGCTCCGACAGCACCTTCCGCAGCCGGTCCAGATGGTCCTCCCAGGTCTCCGAGTGGATGATGACGTCGTCGAGGTACACGGCGGCGTAGGTCTGATGCGGCCGCAGAAGGACGTCCATCAGGTGCTGGAATGGGGCTGGGGCCCCATGCAGGCGGAAGGGAAGGACGCGGTAATGCCAGTGGCCACTTGGGGTGGAGAAGGCGGTCTTTGGCCTGGCGTTCTCCGTCAACTGTACCTGCCAGTAACCTTTTGTTAGGTCGAGGGTCGAGATGTACCAGGCCCTTCCCAGGCGATCCAGGAGCTCATCGACTCGGGGCATGGGTTAACCGTCAAACTCTGAGACCTCGTTCAGCCGGCGAAAGTCGTTGCAGAAGCGGAAGGTGCCGTCGGGCTTGGGGACCATGACGATGGGGCTGGACCATGGGCTTCGAGACGGCTCGATGACCCCCAACTTCAGCATTTCCTTCACCTCCTCCTCGATGGCGTGTCGCCGAGCCTCCGGAACCCGGTAGGGCCGCTGCCATACGACGACCCCCGTGGGGGTGCGGACGTCGAGCTCCAGTACGTGAGTCCACCTGGGTTGGGGAGAGAACACCGCAGAAAACTGACTGACCAGGTGCTGCAGCTCGGACTTCTGGGTGGCGGAGAGCTGGGGATTTATGTCGACCACCACGGGAGCCCCAGCGGCCAGGGCGGAGAGCTGGGGTCCTGTCCCGGGCCAACGTTTCACGAGGTTCACATGGTACAACTGGTCTTCCTTCCTTTTCCCTGGCTGGCGCACTTGGTAGGTGACAGGACCGACCTTCTCGGTGACGGTGAATGGCCCCTGGCAGGTGGCGAGGAACTTACAGGCGGCGGTAGGACCCAAGACCAGGACGTGGTCACCCCGGCGGAACTCCCGTGGTTGGGTTCGCCCGGTTATAGTGCCGCTGTTGAGCCCGCTGGGCCTGGGTGAGATGTTCCCGGGCGATGGGCATGACCCGGTCGATTCGCTCTCGCATCTGCCTTACGTGCTAGATGGTGGTGCGGTGGGCGGCCCAGGCAAGGCAGCATTTGGTCCCAGTCGCGGGTATCCTCGGCCACCACCCAGCGCAGCATCTGTTTTAGCGTCTGGTTGAAACGCTCGACCAGGCCGTCGGTCTGCGGGTGGTAGATGGTCGTGGGGAGCTGTTGAACCTGGAGGAGCTTACAGAGATCGGCCATTACTCTGGACATGAACGGGGTGCCCATGTCAGTCAGGATCTGGGTCGGTATGCCAACCCGGCTACTTAGAAGGAACAGCTCCTGGGCGATGGCTTTGGCGGTGGCTTTGCAGAGTGGGACAGCTTCCGGGTAGCGGGTGGCATAGTCGACGATGACGAGTATGTGCTCATGGCCCCGGGCGGACTTCGGGATCGGCCCTACCAGATCCATACCAATTCGCTCAAAGGGCACTTCAATGATGGGCAGCAGAATCAGCGGATTGGGGGGAGGACGATGGGGCGATGTCCGCTGGCAGGTGGGGCAGGCCTGGCAGAACCTCTTGACCTCGGCCTCCAGGCCGGGCCAGTGGAACCGGTCCTGAAGGCGCTGTACTGTATTCTGGGGACCCAGATGGCCTGCCATCGGATGGGCGTGGGCTATCTCCAGCAGGGCCGCGGTATTGGAGCGGGGGGCGACCAGCAAAAGTTTTTCCTCCCCCCTCCGCTGAGCGACACAGTAAAGCAGACCATCGTTGATCACGAAGTGCAGAGTGGGGTGGGGTGGAGCCTGGAGCTCCTTCCCATCCACCACTCTTACCTGGGCCCAACAGTGTTTCAGGCGGTCGTCCTCGTGCTGCTCCTTGGAAAAACCCCCAGCCCCTGAGACCTGCTGGTAAAGGTCAAACAAGAGGTTAGTGTCACGAGGGGGCAACTCACCATCCCTGGGGCTGTCCGAGGCCAGCAGCACGGGACGCCGTCGGGCCCTTCTGGTCCTCCGCTTGGGGCGGTTCCCGGCTGAGCTGGTTGGCTGGGTGATGGTGGCGAGCAGGCAGTCAAAACCTGGCCAATCCCTTCCAAGTAGAACCGGGACCGGGAGATCCTTGACGATCCCCACTTCCACCGGCCATGCTCCGCGAGGAGCCGTGATGGTGACGAGCCGGGCCGGTACCTCTCTTGTATTGCCGTGCACACAGGTGACTGACAAGGTGGTCTTGGGTTCGACTCGTGGGGGTAGGACGGTGGCTTTGACCAGGCTGACCGTGCTGCCGGAGTCCAGGAGAGCAAGATATGGGCGGCCGTTGATGGTCACCTCCGCCCGCGGAGCGTTCTCGGCCCGGACGACGCAGCCCGCCAGCCAAGCTTGTCCTGGTGAGCGGGGTTCCTTGGTGGGCATGGGTTCGTCCTGCGGACCGGGAACCGCCAGTCTGCTTACTGGCCGTTGGGTGCCCTCCGGCGGGCGTCGCTCCTGGACCACCCTTCGGGGAAATGGTGGCGCTCGCTCCCCAACCTCGCTCCCCAGCCTGTCGGGTGGCTTCCGTCAGCTCAATGGCCTCCGCAAGCTCGTCCAGGCTGGTAGGCTTCCGCATCCCTGCTGCCTGACGAAGCGGCTGCGGCAGGGCTCGGAGAAGGCGGTCAATGACGACGCGCTCCGCTACCTGGTGTGCGGTGGGATCCCCGGCCAGAAGCCAATGGTGGGTGAGATGAGACAGATCCGCGGCTGTTATAGGTCCAGTCGTGGAACAGCTGTGCAGCGTTCAGCGGTGAAAGCCCTGCACAGCCCAGGATCTCCCTCTTCCGCCCCTCATAGGTTGTGCTCTGTTCGGGGGATAGCGTGAAATAGGCACGCTGAGCTTCTCCGGTTAACAGCGGGGCCAGGATCCGGCCCCACTTATCTCTGGGCCACACCTCCCGGACGGCAGTGGCCTCAAACATTTGTAGATACAGCGCGACGTCATCATGCGCCGTCATTCGTGACACCAACTGCGTTGCTTGGGCTCGGGGATCCGGCAGCGGAGTGCGCTGGGCAGCAGCGACGCGGAGCGCGGCTCTCTCTCTCTCGGACTCGCCTTGGCGGGAGGCCATATGCTCCATGATTTGCTGCTGGCGGATGCTCACCTCGGTGAGGTGTTTCAGAAGCTTGTCCATGCTGGGGGAGGAGCGCCACCTGGGGAAACAGAGAGGGAATGTGAGTGAAAAGAAACCAACTGGAAATCCCTCAACCAAAACAATGCGAAGGGCTTCCGGGATGAACCCGGAAGTGCGGCGAACTCAACTTGCGGGGAAATGTGTCGGTGCTTCTTCAGTGTAGTGCCACATTCTCCACCAGTGTGACGGGGTGAAGAAGCACACGACACAAGGTTGCAGGTGAGTTCCCCGAAGGGTGGATTTTATTAAGTGTCAGAGTGAAGGTGGGCCACTTGGCGTGCAGTCGGTGGGTGCTCGGTGCTCGGCGTCTCGTCCTTCGTTCTCCCAGTGTGGTGCGGTGCAGTGTGGATCCGTGCTCTTCTCCCGTGAGTGGGCTGGCGGTCACACGCTGCTGTCTGTGGGGAATAGCAGAAGTAAGGTTAGCCGAGTCTTCTGGAGACATCTCTCCCCTCTCTGCTTGTCTCTGAGTCTCATATAGAGGGTGGTTGATGACCCGCAGCTGTGACCGCTCAGCCCGTGATGAGCGGGTGCAGGTGTGTCTGGTCTGTTTCCAGGGCGACGCTGATAGAGGCTCGGGACGTATGTCACAATATATATATATATATATATATATATATATATATATATATATATATATATATATATATATATATATATATATATATATATAAACATTTAAAACACAATAACATAGTTTACCGAAACATGTTCTCAACCTGCCATTGATTAAAAAATACAGTGCATCCGGAAAGTATTCACAGCGCTTCACTTTTTCCACATTGTGTTATCTTACAGCCTTATTCCAAAATAGATTAAATTCATTATTTTCCACAAAATTCAACAAACAATATAACAATATTCTCAAGTCTTTTTGAGTATGATGCTTCAGGCTTGGCACACCTATTTTTGGGCAGTTTCTCCCATTCTTCTTTGCAGCACCTCTCAAGCTCCATCAGGTTGGATGGGAAGTGTCGGTGTACAGCCAATTGATCATGAGATCTCTCCTGAGATGTTCAATCGGGTTAAAGTCTGGGCTCTGGCTGGGCCACTCAAGGACATTCACAGAGTTGCTCCGTAGCCACTCATTTGTAATCTTGGCTGTGTGCTTAGTGTTGTTGTCCTGTTGGAAGATAAATCTTCACCCCAGTCTGAGGTCCAGAGCGCTCTGGAGCAGGTTTTCATCAAGGATGTCTCTGTACATTGCTGCATTCATCTTTCCCTCGATCCTGACTAGTGTTGTGAATTTCCTTTTCCTCGTTTGAAGACAAGACTAGGAGACTTAGATAGGTTCTTCAGCAGGATTCTTTAATGAGAAAATGTGCTGTCTTTCGGCTGAGGTTATCAAGTCTAATTTAACAATACAAAACAATGCAATTTATCTACATTTCAGGGGGAGGGATTATATAACTGGGGAGGAGACATTCAAACAAAGGCGCGTTTTGCGTGACGCGAAGGACGCAAATCCGCCTCATTCACGCGTCCAGTTCGCGCGAATGGCGCGAATTGGACGCGAATTGAGCGTATTGCGCGATACGCGCGTTACACGCGAATGGTGCTTTTGTGCATTCACGCGTTTGAAGCGAATTCGCATCTGACGCCCGAGTTGAAAAATTTTAACTTTGGCGTCAATTCGCACCACGTTAACCAATCAGGAGCCTGCTCGCTGCGGTCACGTGGTAAAGTGACGTGATGAGAAACCCATAATTAAAAAATAGAACTATTGTGTCACAAAATGTAGTTTTAAGACTTTTTCAGGTGAGAATGTAGTTGTTTAAAGCTCAAATCTGTGGTTTATTTATAAATAGAGCGTCTATTTAAAAAAATTATCTTGTGTTTTTGGAGTTGTGAGATCCAGGCAATCACCGCTCATAACCCCGCCGAGAACAGCCTTTCCTCGGCCAGTCCTTCTGACGTTTGCCGCTGGCTCTGATGTCTCTGTAGTGGTTCGTCTTGTGTAGATCTAACGGCCGATCTTTGCTCTCATGAATCTATAATTTGTTGTCTGCCAAATCGTTTTGACTGAGGGCAAAGAGAAGTTTCATAACTTTATATTTTAAGGATATTTAAATATACATGCAGTGAAGATAATGTAGGAGTTGCCTGGACCACATTTGTGTGGCTATTAATGCTTAATATATATGTTTAATGAAAATGAAAAGAGGCAGAGTGGTGTTTTATGACATATTTCTCCTGGAGTGCCTTGAACGCGTGTCAATTTCACTTCAAACGCTCGATTTCTACGCGCGTCCAACTCGGTGCGGACGCGCGAATGCATTCAAAATGTTCGCGTGTGAAACTAGACGCGGTAGACGCGATTTTGACGCTCTATTCGCGTTTGGTGTGAATGCAGCATTAGAATTTCCTCAAGTTTACTTCAAAATGTAAAACACAATATAGATAATGTTTTCAGTTATATTCTGTTACATTGGAACCTAGATATAACAATGTATACATTTGTAATCCCACACTAGTCTCCCAGTTCCACTGGCCAGGTGATGAGCGGTGCCTGGTTTCCTCCAGACATGACACTTGCCATTCAGGCCAAATAGTTCAAGACCTGAGACTCAAACCCGCAACCTTCCGGTTACAAGCCCGACTCTCTAACCATCAGGCCACGACTTCCCCAATATGAAGGGGTGTGCCAAAACTTTTGGCAATATAGTGTATGTGTGATGGAACGTCAAGTCAAGTCACCTTTATTTATGTAGCGCTTTATACAATGCCGATTGTTTCAAAGCAGCTTTACAGTGATAACAGGAAAATGATGCAAAATTAGAATGGATAAAAAAACCTTGGGAGAAACCAGGCTCAGTTGGGGTGCCATTTCTCCTCTGGCCAACGAACAAACAGTGCATGATTATGATTCAGGCAACATTACAGGTCAGAAGTCAAATTAGATTGTAATATTCAGAATTTTTTGTCCAGTTCCATCTGATTGAAAAACAGAGTCATCACGCCGGAGATGGGTTTGTTGAGGATATTGTGTTGATGGGCCATCACAGGGGAGAGTCTGACACGGTCTCTGCTGACACTTCAGGGATGCATTGGTCGTGTCTAACGCAGGTCCACCATCTTGTCTGATCTGGATACGGCCCAGATCCGGCTGACTACAGTAAACCTTGGGATAAACAGAGACTAACATTAGCATAGATGCCTTTCTTTTTATGATGATTGTGAACGAGTACATCAGGTGTTATGGGAAGTGTTCCCGGTTCCGGCTGACCTAGTTAATGCAGCCTAACAATCATTTAACTGATTGGAATTATATAAATTAATAATGTTGTATGTGTATGCCATAGTAAAGAGATGCATTTTTAGTCTAGATTTAAACTGACAGAGTGTGTCTGCTTCCCGAACAATGCTAGGAAGTCTGTTCCACAGTTTAGGTGCTAAATAGGAAAAGGATCGACCGCCTGCAGTTGATTTTGATATTCTAGGTATCATCAACTGGCCAGAATTTTGAGACCTCAATAGACATGATGGAGTATAATGCGTTACGAGCTCGCCCAGGTACTGTGGAGCTTAACCATTTAGTGCTTTGCAAATAATTAGCAAGATTTTAAAATGTATACAATGTTTAATAGGGAGCCAGTGCAGTGTTGACAGAACCAGGCTAATATGGTCATACTTCCTGGTTCTAGTAAGAATATATGATACTGATACTGTCCATATGATACTGTCAGTTCCCTTTTGAGGGATCTCAACGCTGCATCAGGTTGTTGACGGTATGGGAACATTTCTGTGTGACCAGTCTCTGAAGCACACAAATCACTCTAATTCTATTGCCTGCCGGTAGTAATATGACAAAAAATGGTGCATTGCATAACTATAAAGTGGTGCCTGCATTGAACGTCATAAGCTTGACGTCTTGAGGAAGTATGGTGATCGGGAGGGGACATGTTCGGTTCACTTAGTTTTGTCGTAGCCACGACATATTAACTCATGGGAACGTGATAATATGTCGTGGCCACGAGATCCCATGTTGAAGGTACGACATATTTTTCTCATGGCCACGAGTTAAAGGAGCACACCAACTTTTGGCTTATTAACTGTATTCCCCAGAGATAGATAAGTCCATACATACCATTCTCATCTCCGTGCGTGCCATAACTCTGTCTGACGCACCCACCGCTAGCCTAGCTTAGCACAAAGACTGGAGGTACATGGCTCCAGCTAGCCTACTGCTCAATAAGTAACAAAATAACGGCAACATTTTCCTATTTACATGTTGTGATGTGTATAGTCACAGCGTGTACAAATAACGTCAGACAGAGTTATGGCACGTACGGAGATGAGAATGGTATGTATGGATTTATCTAACTCTGGGGAATACAGTTAATAAGCCAAAGTCCCAAAAAGTTGGTGTGTTCCTTTAAATGTGTAAACAACCTGAGCGACTATAGCAATCTGGAATTATCAGAAATGGATAGGCCTATAATAATATTTATTTTTAAGAAAAGGCGCAGAATTAAGAAATTATTATATTAGCATATTGCCTATTCTATTGTGCCTATAGCAGCATTCAAATTAAATTTGTTATCAATAAATGTTAAAAGAATATGCCATGTACATTTTATCTATCCCATCCAACAGTCTTTTAAATCTATTGAACTTTAACTTTTATACAGCGGCGTTCTCCCACATTATTTCTCGCTGCGTAAAGAGGGCGTTGCCACTTGAACCCCGTTTCAGGGCACTGATACACCTTTCAGACCATATTGTAGTGCGATAACTTCTGCCAAATTATATGGGTTTCGACTATGATGCAGGCATGTTTGTCTCCTGCACGTATAAAGCGTTAGTTTTGGCAGGTCACGTTAGTCAAGCTTGCATCAGCTGACTGTCAGCTGATCACATCTACCTATAGGAATATGATGTCTATCACAGCATACATATATAAGCTCCTTCAGTACTATCAGCAGCTATCGCATTTCTCCAGAGCTAATTACCCTCCTCATTCTGATTCCCTTGAATCAGACTCAATTCCAGAATTATGTTGTAGCTACATTTAAATATTGACATTAATGATATCTGCAATACATGGTTGGTTCTGTTCTGTTTACCCTTATCACTGCTCTTCCTACTCTCATGCCATCCTCTCTCATGGATGCTATTCCATACTCTCATGGATGCACAGGGAGTTCTTGCCCAGAACAGAACCATACTATCAATCCAAACTATATGCTAATTGCAGAGGTGGAAAGTAACAAATTACATTTACCCGCGTTACTGTAAATGAGTAGTTTTTCTGTGTAGCCTACTTCTACTTTTTTTAAGTAGTTTTAAAAATCTGTAATTTTACTTTTACTTAAGTATGTTTTGTTTTAAGTATATTGTTCTTTGGTACATTTTAAACCACATCCGTTACTGAGTAAAAATAAATAAATAATACGAAAGTGGGGGAAAAGCTATCCGGAAACGACTGCATTTAATTGAAGGGCGGGATAACGCGCAAAAATCACAAAAAGATGGAGACGGACAAGACCCAGCTGAAAGCGAAACGTTGTCGTGAACCACTAGTTAGTATGGGAATACTTTGGATATAGAAAAAAAAATAACGTGGTTGTCCTGGAGGATAGGCTATCAAAGTTACAAAAAATGTTGATGCAAATGAGGAAACGCATAGAACATGTTCGGGAACATGCCTCTGTGCAGATAAAGGTATGTTTTTAACTTACAGCTCTACACTAAAACCCATCAAAATAAAAGTTTTTGCAAATCTCTTGAAAATCTCTGTTTTGCAGCACTAAATAAAATGATAAAAGTTTGTTACATTTTATTTAATTACCACCGTTTTGGTCATATATTTGTATAAAAATCATAAAAAGAAAAAAATAATAGGATTCTTAAACATTTTAATAAGTTAATGATAAAAATAAGTTGTTAATCTAATTCATAACCATTTATTGAATTTGGTTGATTAGACATGTTTTATTGAAATTTTCATAAACAAAACAAATGGTTTCAAGTTTGTTATAATAAAGCATTTGTTCAACCAACAAAAAAAACAAAAACAGTTTTCATTAATTTAACGCCAATTTAACTGGTGATAATAATGACCATAATTTAATAATACAGTTTATTTATTAAATAATTGTTTAATACCATGATGCTGTGAAATTCTGATGTTTTCATATCGTGAAAATCTCATTCTACCATAACCCTACACAGGAGATTCCCCACCCCTGCTGTTAAACATTTTAAATTAACTACTTTTTACTTTTACTTGAGTACATTTTTAGACTGGTACTTTTGCTTGTAGCCTACTTAAGTAAAATTTCATTGAAGTAATAGTACTTTTACTTGAGTAGAATATTTTGTTACTCTTTCCACCTCTGGCTAATTGTCAATCATCTTTGACGATAGTGGTCCTGATAGAAATACAGTCGATTCTCATGGCTATAGTCAAAATCAGGTTAGGCAAAGCCGTTACTGTCAAGCAGGGGTGGACAGTAACTAAGTACATTTACTTGAGTACTGTACTTAAGTACACTACTTGTATCTGTACTTTACTTGAGTATTATTTTTTCGGGAAACTTTGACTTTAACTTCACTACATTTGAAGGACAAATCTCGTACTTTTTACTCCACTACATTTCTATCAAGGTCCTCAAAGACAAAAGTAGCAGCTTTGAAAGTCAGTGGATGATTTTTTTCTTCTTTAAAAGGTTTTTGTTTTGTTTTGTTTTCTTGCAGACAGCCTATCAGTAATCACTCTTGCAGGTTCATGTGAAGTTTCCCAACATTGAACACTGATCAGTTTATAGCAAAATGGAAGAAGGCGGTTCCTCGGCGCAGTGTGTGCACTAGGGGTGTAACGGTAGCCTACACGTATTATAGAACCGTTTCGGTACAGGGCTTTCGGTTCGGCGCACTCGTGTAACGAACGGTTTCCGAGTGCAGTCTTTAACAGTTAACAGTCGACTTGTTTGTAAACCCGGAACACACTTCAATTCGAGTTCCCACACGAACATATTGAGTATCCAGTCCATTTTATCATATGCTCTTGACGCTCTTTAATGGGACGTGACTGTATAAGCGCTGTAAACTTATCAGTTCAACTTCAAGCGGCGGCGCGCGAGTGAACGCGATCATCTCTTCCTAAAGAATAAACATTAAATAACATCTCTTAAGGTATGTTGAGGATACATGACACCTTACTGAAATGTACCATATGTCTTGTAATTGCTCAATCAGTGTTTCAATGGTGGAAAGACAATAAAACAGCTTGTAAACAATGTCACGTAGCATCACTTAACGTTACCTCAGGCAGTCAGTGTCCACTGTTTGCATTATGAATCAGTGAGCCGAATCATGATTCGGATCGCGTGTCAAACCGCCAAACTGCTGAAATTTGGCGATTCAAACCGCTGATTCGACTCGCTGATTCATAACGCTTCGAAGCCTCATGATGCCTTGTTTTGAAATCGTCATCACTTTGTAAGTCGTTATTTAGGGTTTTTTTACGCACAAAAACTATTCTCGCCGATTCATAAAGTTATTTTAGAACCACTGTAGTGAGATGGACTTTGTAATGACGTCTTTAGTACCTTTTAAGGGTCTTGAGAGTGTAAAGTGTCATTGTGCCAATGGAGGCCTTTCAGAGCCATCAGATTTCAACTAAAATATCTAAATTTGTGTTCCGAAGATGAACGGAGGTCTTACGGGTGTCGAACGACATGAGGGTAAGTAATTAATGACAGAATTTTCATTTTTGGGCAGTGACAGCGCTACACCGGGGCTAGGGGGGGCTAAAGCCCCGTCAGAATTTTGAATAGCCCCGGTTTAGCCCCCCCCAAGCAGTTGAGAATCAAATGGACCGTTTTTTGATAAAGAATACAGAGTGCAGGCCGAAACCCTGTCTCTGATGGGGTCCAAAAGGAGAAAAGAAAGAGGAGTCAGAGAGAGAAATGCCCTTATCGAAGGCCATTAGGCTACAGAAAATACACACAGTGCTGCCGCTCCCACCATGCATCACACGCGATGCGTAGGGCACCACAAGAAAATGCTCTCTCTACCTAAATGACTCTAAGTGATCACGCTTAGGGCATCAAAACGGCCAGCGGCGGGACTGTGTACACACTTTAATCTAACTACCGGTAAATCTAATCTAATCCGTTAATACGACGACGAAGTGACTCCGCAGGATTTGTGACATACAATGCGCATTAATGGCACTTACTGACGACCACTGTCGTTATTGTGAGCATGTATACAAATAAAAGTAGACAATCTAGCCTATAATTTATAATTATGTCTCAAGCACAGTATGGCCAAAAATTATGCAGTAGGCTAAAGTGAGTTTTTCCCGCTGTCATGAGGAAAAAAATCCATCAGAACGTGCCGCCGCTTTCGTCGACCAGAGGGTTAAAGAAAACGTATAGCCTATTTAGTTTCATATTTATGTTTAAATAGTAGCCTATATTATAGAGCCCTGCATTTCTGCCCAAGCCCGACGGTCCCGACTTTTTTACACCCCTATTGAGAATGAGGAGATACGTCATGGTCGTGGGCGGAGTCTGAGCCCTACACCATTCTGGGATCCCACGCTATCGGTTGCCAGGGGTAACATTGTAAGAGCGATACAGAGATCAGAGCAGGAAAGACGGCTCGAGGAATTATCATCGCGGCGTTTAAGCGGAGAAATTACGAGAAAACTTAGAAGAAATGGAGAAGAAGAGGTCTCTTACAGGGAGAAACTTACTACCAGCGCCAAGCTGAGGTATTTAGAGAAGCTGATATCAAAAACGTTGACCCATACAAGCTGCCACGGCAGAACTCCGAACTCTTTAACGTTACCACCTTACACTGAAATGTTTCTATAAATATATTTCCTGTGCATTCTGAATAATAAATAAGTTATATCTCCCCACTATCCTGCAGCAGTCCAGTGCTCGTCATCATAGCAGTGTTTTTCTCTTACTGATCATATTTTATACCTGTTGAGTTTATATTTTTTAATTAATTTGACTAAAAATTGAAATGATCGTTTGTGTGCGCTGGTGCTTTTATTCCAGCCTTCTTAAGTAGAATTAATGCTCGGTACGTGCCTTAAATGAATGTAACGTTAACAATGTTAAATATTGAATTAATCTTAAACAGTGATGCACACAGTAGAGGAAAATTACAGTCAACTAGGCCTACCTTGAAAATTCATTAAGCGTTTTGGGCATAAACATACAACATTTTATAACATACAGTAACATGACTGACAATGAAAAATGACAGAATAGTGATCAACATGTTTAATACAAATAAATAAAGGTTCGTATTGATCAGGTGTCTCACACTTCAGCATCGCGCTCACTAGTTTAGATCATGACTGACACCCTGTGGTGAAATAATGGCGTACCTTTACCAGCCGCTGCTTTCTCAGATCGGCTTGGGTGGATTAAAACTTCATGTTCAGTTGAGTTTGGAAAACTATGTACATAGTAATCATCAGAATATCTCTTCTCCAGTCTCCGAGATATTCCAGTGTCCGAATCCATTACCTGGCGGGCAGACCCCCAAAATGGCGGAAGGGGGGCGGGGCGCTGTGTCGTGACGACATCTCCTCATTCTCAATAGGGCCGGGCTTCGGGCCAATTGTCCCGTCATACCTCAAACGCGGGCCGGGCTTCGGGCCTTTTTAGGCTTCTCCTTCATTTTATATTTTAGACATTCAAGAATTAAAAGAAACAATGAGATATGCTGCGCTGGTGGAAACAACATGAGACCGTGATATCGCGAGTCCGCAACTGTCAAGACCGGCTTGCGCATTAGAGGACGGTGCTATGCCTACACGAGCCCCCAAATGAGTAAAGCAAGCCAACACGCAAACTGCCGCAAGTGATACTGAAAATAAGCCAAGTCTGAGATGTTCAAAAACACAACCATCTTCATTAAAACTAATGAGACTAAAGGCTCTTACCAGTGTTCAGGTCGCTCTTTCCCATAATGTGGTCTTTGATGTTGAAATGAGCTGATGAATAAAATGCTCATATCTGTTGCTTTCGTTGACATGAACTCCGTTAAATGTGCATATAGCGCTGGAATTGAAGATCGGATTTATATTCATTTCACGGAGAGGTAGGCAAGACAACCATGTTTTTTTTATTTATTATTTGTTTAGATTGTGTAGCCCGTTTCATTTGCGCGCGCCGTTGCGATCTGCCTGCCTCATCTTGTCAAAAAATATTTTTATTGTGATGGTGGTGATAGTAGGCTAAACGTTTAAACGATGCTTTAAGTGTTTATATGGATTTTATAAGCAAGAGAAGTCAAGTGTTGATTTGAGAGGCTAAAGTG
The DNA here is from genome assembly GCF_949357685.1 of Gobio gobio. Classification (NCBI taxonomy): domain Eukaryota; kingdom Metazoa; phylum Chordata; class Actinopteri; order Cypriniformes; family Gobionidae; genus Gobio; species Gobio gobio. The sequence continues at coordinate 11,114,321 of NC_137108.1, forward strand.
TTGGGTTAACTCACTGTCGGCCAGGGGGCTGTTTCAGAAAGGAGGTTCAACCAACTCTGAGTTTAAACCTGAACTCTGAGTTGACTTACTCTGAGATGGGAAACTTTGAGTTTTGGGTTTCAGAACAGCTGAATTGAGGTAGTTCAATCAACTCTGAGTAGACTGACTCTGAGTTAAGCACATGCACTCCAACTATGAAAAGCCACGATCAATGGAGCTCCGAAATTACGATTCACCATGGCAACAGCACCCAACAAAAATACGTTTGTCTACTTCCGGGTTAATATGTAAGTTTAATTCTTAATTATTTTAATTAAGTTTAATTTTCATGGTATCCAAAAGGCAAAAAAAGAATGTGGCAGCAGCTATAAATGAAAAATAAAAACATAATTCAATCAGATAAAGCTTTAAGCATAAAATGTTCAGGGGTGTTGGTTTAATGACTTTACAAACATTTGACATATTAATTAAATATCATTCAGTGTCCAATGTGCAGCAGCTTTTCCCACATAGAACCTTTTCACAGTGATGACGTGTTTTAATGGTCACCAATATCGTAAATCCTGCAACGTTTTTTGTATTTTTAAATGTATGTACATTTATAACACTAATACTTTGTATTATATTACTTTTGCATCAAATTACAAAAAAAAAGTTACCGTTGCTGTGAGAGTGTTTCTAATACAGTGTCTATGGGAGTGATGGTGAAAATTAACATCTTTCTCTCTTTTCACTTCTGTTATCAGACTCACTCTATTTTTTCCCTCTTTTTGAAAGTTGTGAAATCACTATTGTGGAGTTTTTCTTTTGCTATTTGAGCAAATGGGGACACAAAAATATATATATTTAATGTATTCTTTCATTCACCGCTATAAAAGTTAACCCTATGACGACTTCTGCTCTGAGAAACCCAGAAATGTGAAAAGGGTCTATGCTCTTTTCACATAATAAAATGTTCTCTGATCCCACCCGCTACATTTATTAATTAGGGTAATGACATTAAACATTTTACTTCTACTCAGGCCAGCCAAACACCACCACCACTGACAGATGAAGAGGAGATGGAGGAAGAATATTAACATCCAATAGGAAAAAGAATAAAGTATTTGTAGGAAATAAAGATGACCATAAAAATTGTAAATAAATGTATTTAACAGCTGTGGTGGTGGTTATGGTATATATCTCGTACTACCATCTGGCAGCATCCTTCCATTCCATACAGTAATCCGTTTTCAGAAAGTGTGATGATGGGAATATGAGTGTCATCAATGCGTCCAACCACTGGAAATCCTAAAGGAAATTCTAATTATCAGGTTACTTCTAGAGGTTTATCAAGTGAAGGTCAGGATCCTGTATAAAAGGACATGCCATTTTTGTCAGTTTGACAGTGTCCTCATGATGAAAATATAAGCAATGAATGAATGTACCTCCACTGCAAAGAAAGTTTTTCTCACTATGTATTTTTGTCAAGTGGCAGATAATTTAATTTGTTTTAAGTAAACTTCGTTTACTTTAGATTTAGATTAAATTTATAATTTTTTGATATTTGTACTTGAAATTTGACCAAAATACTCAGTAAAAAAGCATTTGTGCAGTTTGAATGAATTAATAAAGTATTTAAACACTGCTGGTGCTTTAAAAAAGGGGAGCAGACTGAAAGAAACTTTGGGTTTATCAAAGAAAACCTGCTCCTGACCAGGTTAGGTTCACAGAGTAAGTTACTGTGGTAACTGACTCTGAGTATAAGTTACCTCTCTTTCAGAAACGGGCTTGACTTACCCTGCTTTCTCGGGTTTGACATACCTCCTATTCTGAAACAGAAAACCCAGAGTTTCCCTTATTTCAGGGTTAACATACTCAGAGTTTTCACTTAACCTCCTTTCTGAAACGGGCCCCAGGGCCGCTTGGTCGTCACTTTAAATAACAAAAACTTTAATTTAACAAGCAACAAAATGCTTCAAATATTTTTCTAAATAAACTTAATAAAGAAACAAAACGAAATATAACTACTTTGACATTAATAACAAAACTGAAATATTTTAATGGCTGCAACTAATGTGTAATAGGGAGGATAAAAAAAAACACGGGATCCAGTCGGGCTGATCATTTTGATGAGCTGTCGGACACGGGCCGGGCTAGGGCTTAGTTTTGAGGCCCGTGCAGGGCTCTACTATATTAAAAAAAAAATATTATTTCATCTATGTTAAAAAAGTGAACAGCTTGAGCAAGATCACTACATCATAAGACTAAGATGCCCAATATGTCGGGGGACATGCGGATCAGACATGATTTTGACTTCATTACGTTTTGTTATGCAGAAAGCCATTTTTTTAAAGTGAATTTCGTTTTGTTTAAATTGTATCTTTACTTGAATCAATAAAGAAGCAAACCAACCAAGAATGTTCGGAATGGATTGACATGCTTAACGAAACCTGCCTGTTTCCGCGGCCTTTAAGACTGAAACAATATGTCTTTCTGTTTTTAATAGCCTACATTTCTTATATAGGCTATTCATCTAAACGCAATCGTACTGCAAAAAATGTTCTTCTTAGTATTTTTGTCTTTTTTCCTAATCTAAATATCTAAACATTCTTAAATCAAGATGCATTTACTAGATAAGTAAAATGACAATATATTTTTTCTTCTTTTCAAAATTTTGTCACCTTTGCATGTAAAAGGTTTTTGTCGTTGTCTTGTGGTCACCTAAATAAAAAATCTATTTTGTTGAATATGCCTATTCTTTGACCATATATAATTTTAAACTACACTTCTGATGAATGTGGTGTGTACCATAGCTGCTTTTATTTAAAAAAAGAAAACGACAATTTCTTTATGAAGTAACTATGACGTCATGAATACTGATTATTTTCTTAGCACCCCCACATATTGGTCTAGCCCCCCCTTAGCACCGGTAGAGAAAATATTCTGGCGCCGTGCATGTTTTTGGGTGAACTAACCCTTTAAACCACCATGGTGGCATAATGTGCATTTATACAACAATGCAACAATAATCAAATAATGCATTGACATAAAAAATGAAATTTACTTTTGATACTTAAAGGGTTAGTTCACCCAAAAATGAAAATTCTGTTAGTGATGACGATTTCAAAACATGCCATCATGAAGCTTCGAAGCGTTATGAATCAGTGAGTCGATTCAGCAGTTTGGATGGCCAAATTTCAGCAGTTTGGCGGTTTGACACGCGATCCGAATCATGATTCGACTCACTGATTCATAACGTTTCGAAGCTTCATGATGCCGTGTTTTGAAATCGTCATCACTATATAATTCGTTATTTAGGGTTTTTTTGCACACAAAAACTATTCTCGTCACTCCATAAAGTTATTGTAGAACCACTGTAGTGAGATGGACTTTGTAACGACATCTTTAGTACCTTTTAAGGGTCTTGAGAGGGTACCGTGCATTGTGCCTATATGGAGGCCTTTCAGAGCCATCAGATTTCAACTAAAATATCTTAATTTGTGTTCCGAAGATGAACGGAGGTCTGACGGGTGTCGAACGACATGAGGGTAAGTAATTAATGACAGAATTTTCATTTTTGGGTGAACTAACTCTTTAAGTAAAAAAACTCTTTAAGTTTTTTTTTTGTCAGAAAAATGTAATAATATCTATATCCTCCAACAGTTTTGACTGCTAACTTTTTAAAATATTATGTTATTTTCAGTCTACACTCATCACAATTTTAAATCATAAGTTATGAAAAAAATAATAATAATTTAAAATCAGTTGTAAGGCCTTATTGAACATGGAACGAGCTACTGTTTTGGAGATTTCTCTCCAAAATATCACTAGTTTTAGTGTTTTGTGTAAATAAGAATCACTAATATTATCATACAGTTAACTCACGCAATGTACTGAAATAGATAGTGAGTTAACACTTCCATTCCACTGAATATGTTCCAACTTAGACATAAATGCACACTTTTCTAAAAGGTTGCATCACCCCCACCTTTTACACAGCTACAATCTCTTGAATTGTTATGCTGATAATATAATTTGTAATAAAATATTTGCATTAAATTTGAAGTAAAAGAAAAAAAAAAACATTTAAAATTTACTTGAGGGTTTTACTAAATGGTGAAAAAAAAATCACACGCTAACAGAGATGCAGTATAACGCCGCGGGTCATGAGTTGGGGGTGATTTTAGACAGCCGTTCAGGGGTGCATTTTCCAAAACCATCGTTAGCCAAATATGGTCGCAAGTTCCGTCATTATCAACATAGTAGTCTGTGTTTCTCGAGACCATAGTTCCAACGAACATTCGCAAGACAGCATCGCAAACTTGTGTGGTTGCAAAGACAGCTCTCGACCTGTGGTTAGAAGCATAGTTTGTTGTTTGCATGACGTGGACATATAAAAAGTTCTTATCTTGAGCAAAATAAGCAAGCTGACATTTAGTACAATCTATATATTTTATTTTGAATACATACAAACGTCATTTATGTCTTTTAATTTTGTCAAGAGATTTAAAGCACCTTTTTTGAAGAGTGTGCATGTGCGGACGTGCTCTAGTACATAAGAACAAGCTTATTTGAATCTGGAAATAAAGCAAAATAACTTAGAAAAATAAGAATTAGTCCTCAGATGCAATGTCCATAATTTATAGCAAAAAATCTAGCATGAATTCGATCACAAAATAATTAATTAAAAGCAGTTATTACTCCACCACTTGTGTGACATCATTAACCAATGTGGTTGAGATTTGCGACAATACGGTTCCGGGAAACAGTAGTGACTAGCTAGTTGATTTCTTCAACGATGCAACGTACTATGGTAGTTAAAGGGTTAGTTCACCCAAAAATGAAAATTCTGTCATTAATTACTTACCCTCATGTCGTTCGACACCCGTCAGACCTCCGTTCATCTTCGGAACAGAAATTAAGATATTTTAGTTGAAATCTGATGCCTCTGAAAGTCCTCCATTGGCTCAATGGTACTCTACACTCTCAAGACCCTTAAAAGGTACTAAAGACGTCGTTACAAAGTCCATCTCAGTCCCACAATGGTTCTAAAATAACTTTATGAATCGGCGACAATAGTTTTTGTGCGCAAAAAAAACCTAAATAACGACTTACATAGTGATGATGATTTCAAAACAAAGCATCATGAAGCATCATGAAGCTTCGAAGCGTTATGAATCACTGAGCCGAATGATGATTCGGATCGCGTGTCAAACCGCCAAACTGCTGAAATTTGGCGATTCAAACCGCTGAATCGACTCTTTGTTTTGAAATCGTCATCACTATGTAAGTCGTTATTTAGGGTTTTTTTGCGCACAAAAACTATTGTCGCCGATTCAAAAAGTTATTGTAGAACCACTGTAGTGAGATGGACTTTGTAACGACGTCTTTAGTACCTTTTAAGGGTCTTGAGAGTGTAGAGTACCATTGAGCCAATGGTGGACTTTCAGAGCCATCAGATTTCAACTAAAATATCTTAATTTCTGTTCCGAAGATGAACGGAGGTCTGACGGGTGTCGAACGACATGAGGGTAAGTAATTAATGACAGAATTTTCATTTTTGGGTGAACTAACCCTTTAAGAAGTGAGTTACATCTTTGTATGGGAAACGCACCCTAGCTCGAGGTCCGTGGAGAGCATAGGTGTAATTTGCAGATGGGACATTTTTGCCAGGGTCGATATTGTCCCCCTCTTTGAAACATCTGCATGAATGTAAACCTAATACAAAAGAAATGTCTCTAGTTGATTAGCAATGTGTTTGTTTGTGTTAAATAAAAGCTTCAATCTATCGCTTAAGGTTGTTATGCAGACACCTTTTGTGGATTTATTTGAAACTACAAAACAAAATGCACACAAACGTGTCCCTGCTCTTGATATACAATCACTGATGAACATCTTTGGTTTTAATGAGAAAGAGAGAGAGAAAAAAAACTATACGAGGGCGGATTAGAACCCAGAACTTCTGGTACGCTCGACAAAAATTCTACCACCAGTCCATTAATACACAGAAATATCTTTTGCTGATCTACATATTTATTGACTAATGTAAATCTTCACGAGACTAACAATATATTGAATTATAGTAGCTAGTTGGATAAAACTATAACATTAAAGATGAGTTCTATATTCAATGTACTGCTGAAATTGATTTCTGGACATCATAATGTTATTTTTTGTGCATTTCTTACATACATTTCTGATAACCAGCAATCTCCACACTCCCAAACATACATACACAAACACTCTTATTCTAGCCACTTTTTAAAACAAAGTTACGCCACTGGTGGAGAGGTCACCATCTTTCATAAATTGGCTAGAGATGAGGGCTGTAATTCTGGCTCTGAAATACTTCCTCACAGAGCATCAGGGGTTACCATTTTCTTGTCCGTTCAGACAACACATAGGTAATCTTTGATCATAAATCACCAGGGCGTGAATCAAAATAGTTGGAACACGCAGCAGGGGCTCTGCAGCTTCTAAGTCTGTAGCACACTGGAATTTGCAGGCAATTTCTGAGGCCTACCTGATGTGTGGAGTACCTTCACCCTAGACGCTGCGTCTTGTTTCCATATGTCCTGCATAAGCATCTTCCTTCAGCCAATCAGAAGCTGATGATGTTCAATGTAGGTGTAATTTTATAGTCATGCGACACACCATTTTACGTCATATGACTATCGCCAGCGAATAGAATAAGCATGATCACATGTGCTTTAGAGACCAGACATGCGGAAGTGTTCCCATAGCCACATCAACCTGACACATTGTGTCTCCTACTCAGGGAACCAGGGTTACAGTCATAACCCGAGGCTTTTCCTGAATTTTCTCCAACCTGGTATCATTGGCAAAACGTACCTGTGGCAAAATTTTTTCAAACCCCAAAATACATACCAATACGTACATATCACTGCAGTTTCCAACAGAAATGAACACTAGAGGCAGTAAAACAGCAAGCACTTTTTATTGTTTTTAAAAAAATTTTTTTTTACCATAGTCCATGATTTGTAAACGAATACATTTTGGAATTTGTATCACTTAACCAGCTCCATATGTTTGGCTTTTCTGACATACAAAGCTTTCTCAGTTGCTCAGCTGGTACAGATTTGTACTTGCAATGCTGAAAGCTTAGGTACGAATCTCGTGAAAGATGAGTCGTGATAAAAGAGCTCAAAAACGAGTTCAAAACACAAACTAAAATGACATGGTTACAATTGTATTTTTGTCACATTGATTTTGTTAACACTATTGGGTAGGTTTAGGGTTTAGTGTAGGTGTAGGCTACGTTAAAAAAAACAACTTAAAAAAATGTTGCCAGATTCACGCTCATCTTTTCCGGAAAAAACGCTTTTAGCGCCACCCAGTGGACATTTCACTTTGAAACTGTCGCCATATGTACGTATTGGTACATATTTTGGGGTTTGCAAAAACGTTGCCACAGGTACATTTTTCCAATTAGACCAAACTCATTTTGTCAAATTTTTCACACTAAAAGTTTTTCTGTTAAAAACTGTTCACTGAAAGGTTATTTGGGGAACTCACAGTGTTCTTTCTATGGTATCATTTCAAAAACTTCATTTCGGAACCTTTTTTTTTTAAAGAGTGTAGCTCCAAATGAACCGAAACTCAACTTAAAATGAACAGAAACCTCTGTGATTCTTTACTGTATATTGAACTCGTTTGGTTTATCGTCCTGTTACAGCATGAAAACAGTGAGTCGATTTAGGACAGGTGAGTGTGTGATTCATACTGATGAGATTCCACGAGGTTTGTCTTCTTATCATCATAAGCGCTAGATTTACAAGCATCTCTTATCAGGAGTTTCCCTTTGTTTGAACATGGCTGTAAGTGCGGAGCATAATGGGTGGTGGATTTGTGGTATCTGTGAAAGGGTAAGATGATAACTCTCTGTTTGATCTGTTATTTGCTGCGCTTGAGCCAAACTGCTGTCTTACTTCCACAGATGCTGGCTTCAGATGATTAATTCTCAGCCTCAGGCCAAGATTAATGCTCTGAAGTATCACATCGCCACACTCAAACCACACACTTTAAAAAAAAAAAAAAGATATATACATGAAACCCAATACATTTTGAACAAGGAGCACTGTGGGCTGTTGAGATTTATGCAATGTCACAGTTGTTTCTCCTTGACAGCATTGAGTTTCAATGGAGAGCAAATAGAGACACTGAGACAGTAGCCTGATCCTCTGACGTTTCTCCTTCGTAATCTCACGCGTGTCTCCTTGAGAGATCTAAGCAATATCTCAAACTGTGCCTGATATGTCTGAAATTTCATTTACAACTTACCACTTGCAATTTATTTACAATTTACAACAGTGTCTATATCAAAACTGCATTAAGTGTATTGTAATTAGAAGAACAACTGCTGAGAAATTCAAATGAGTTGTTGTTTTTGGTTTTGTTTTCTTGTTTTTAGCAGATCTAACCATTTTGTAAGGGTTTATACTTAAAATATGACAAATACACTTTGTCAATGGGGTAAAAAAAAATGCAACGCAAGAGATTCACTGAAAGTACGCATCATTATTTCCTGACGTTGCTTCTGATTTGAGAATGTTTATTGAAATGAAGGAGCAGAATAAGGAGGTGTCAGAGAAAAGGAGGAGGAGACTTGGGAAGGTCCTCGTCCTTCATATTTCATCTCCTGTGGTCAGTGGAAGTGTGTCTGCTTCTACCTGTGTGGGAGAAAGACCACATCCCTGCTCATCACCGTCCCTCCTTCATTCACGCCTGCATTGACAAATAATGGCCATAATTATCTCACACATTGACGAGGATCATCAATGCATGAAGTAAGAAGCTTTTTTGGAGAAGTGCTTTACCCCACATTGAAGGTACGATTCTTACGCTGCTTTTGTGTTTTTATTGCATGATTCATGTTTGGACAGTAATTTCAGAAGCTCGACAGGTGCTGCTTTTCTGACAAGTCCAGTATTTGACTAAAACAGCTTGTGTTCTATTTTGTGATCTTGTGTGAGCAGTTTGTCAGAGAAATTTAGCTTCTAACTATTTTATTCTTGTGGTTTTATTTTTTTTCATTTCACTATCTGACTTTTCATAATACCTTAATATTTTGTTCAATTTATTTATTTATTTTATGTCAATTGATTCAAGCATATTTGGGTCATCATTTATCAAATATGAATATTATTTGTTAACACTTGTAAGGAGATATTTTATATGATCTGATCCTTAATATTTTTTTTGTTAATTTCAATATTTGCATTACAATAATTCCCTTATATTTTGTTGACATCAAATGTCAATTTATTCAAGTACAATTGGTCATCATTTATCAAATATGAACATTATTTGTGAACAGTAAAACTGCACAGTTGAAAGGTATTTAAATGATCTGATCGTTGAAATGACTTTCATTGGTGGAACCAATTTTTTTGTAGAAGAAAAAACTGTTCAGATGAAGCTCATGTTTAGAATTTGCTAAATGGATTATGGCAGTAATGAGTCATCTATTATATGTTTATTACAACATAATGTTTATCGCATTAAACAGATCTACATGTGACAATGTTTGTTGATATTTGTTGAACAGATCTGTGCTTCAGTCTAGTTTAGTTTACAGCCTGTACAGAGAGCGAGTTTTAGCGGGCACCATCCGGTTCGGGTTGATCTCGAATCAACATGGTTGATTTGCTCCTCCCTCTGTCTTTCTAATCATCCCTCTTTCCCCTGCGTCCATCACTGCGCTCTCCTCATCCCATCAGAGAGGCTCCTGCGTCCGAGGTCTCTCTCCATCCTCTGCATTCCAGCCCAGAGACCCATGCCAAGAGGCAGACTCGCAGTCACACTCATGTCCTCTGCCATCGCCCCCGTTAAACCCTCCAGCACCGCGGGCCCCAAGGAGGTGGAGCTGATCCTGGTGAAGGAGCAGAATGGGGTTCAGTTCACCTCCACCACCCTGGTCAGTCCCAGCGGTCAGACGCACCCGTCAGGAGAGGAGAGGGAGACCTGGGGCAAAAAGATCGACTTCCTCTTGTCAGTGATTGGCTTCGCTGTGGATCTCGCCAATGTCTGGAGGTTTCCCTACCTGTGCTACAAAAACGGAGGAGGTGAGACTGTCATCTTTTAATGTTAAAATAGGTCTGAAATTTGAGGTGTGTTTGTTTTTGAAGCCATGCTGAGGAAATTGATTAAATCTAGATGTAGAAGAATATAGATTTTCCAGCAATTTACAGCTGAATTAGTCGGTGAAGAGAAATGTTTATGTAAAATGTTAACACGTAATGATATTGAGCCTGGAAAACCTTGAAAAACCAATATTGTGGATTTAATGTACATCATCAGTTTGGACCATTTAACTAAAACAAAAACCATTAAAATTAACTTCAACTGAAAAATAAAGCAATTTAATTTAGTTTAACTTGATTTATTAAAATAGCAAACTGAAACTGAAACAAAAATTAATAAACGCAAAGGTAACTCTTTATTTTGGATAGTCCACTTTAGACATTCTACTAACTATACGTAACTGCAACTACATGTCAACTAACTCTCAGTAGAGTATTAGTAGACTGTCTGCTTAATATCTGCTAACACTTTATTTTGATGTTCCCCAACAGACATTCTACCGACTATAAGTAACTCTGCAAGTACATGTCAACCTATTCTACTAACCCTACCAGATTACCAGATCTAATGAGAGTTAGTTGACATGTAGTTGCAAATGAATGAGAGTTAATTGACATGTATTTGCAAATGAATGAGAGGTAATTGACATGTAGTTGCAAAGTTACTTAGTAGAACATCTAAAGTGTAATTGAAACTAAATAGAAATCAATAAAATTCAATAAAATGTGAAAAACACAAAGTTTAACAAAGTTACTTAGACGTTGAATTTAACTGAAAACCGAAAATATACACATTGTACTCATGTAACTCAACTTACATTTTAGTAGTTTTATTTTTAGTATTATTTTTTAATGAGTTATAGAAGCATCAGTGCTCATCCAGAGTGAATCTAGACGAAAAAGAAGCTTGAATATAAGCGAGTCACGTTTTCATCATGACATCATTCCCAGACTTCCATTTGTATGATTTCATTTTCATGACTTTACTCATATTCTAAAATGTATATTTCTGTAGGGTTCATACTCTTAACTGTTTTTTTGGGTTGTGTCAGGTGCTTTCCTGGTGCCGTACCTCTTCTTCATGGTGATTGCTGGGATGCCGCTGTTCTATATGGAGTTAGCGCTCGGCCAGTACAACCGTGAAGGAGCAGCAGGAGTCTGGAAGATCTGTCCTATCTTTAAAGGTAACGTGAACTTTGGCTTTTGATTTTATACAGATGGCACGTTTAGGTCTTAAGGTGACAGTGCTGTTTTGATCAGATGTTCACTAGCTCTGGAGGAAGAAGGTGTTTGTGTCCCCGAAATGAACTCATCATGGCAAACGCCAGACAGGTGCTGTTTATCTCCAGCTGAAATCATCTGCAGTCAAATGGAAGACAGAAAAATTGGCTTTTAGTATGACATTTGCCTGCCAGACCTCAGTCGTTGGTGGATCGCAAACTTCCCATCATGACGGTGGCCTGACACACGCATACAAAATATATTGAAGCTAAGTGACCTTCACTCTCAGATCTGCATTGTTCCTAAATAAAAAAGACTTTGTAATGTGATGAGAAGTTTTCTATAAAGAACGTATTCTTCTCTTGTTCCTTAGAAAACCTACACTCTTAAAAATAAAGGTTCCAAAAGGAGGTTCTTGCAGTGGTCATAAAAAAAACTTTCAGTGAACAGTTCTTAAAAGAACAAATTTTTTCTTAATTACATTTTAATAACCTTTTTCCACTATAAAGGACCTTTTGTGCAATGAAAAGGTTCCATGGATGTTAAAGGTTCTTAATGAAAGCATCAGTGCTAATAAAGAAACTTTATTATGTAACTTTATTATGTCTCATTAAGGACTTTTATAATTCTCCATATAATAAAATGTGAAGAAGATGACTCTTTGCTGAACCACCTTTTTTGGGATGTATCAGTTGTTTTTGGTGCTGCTTTGGTAGAATTGTTCATGTATGTTAGATTTCAAGTTGGTAAATCGGGGCTCTTCAAAATAAAATCTTAAAAATAATCAGCTTGAAACGTAAAAACTATGTCCAACACCACAAATTCTCCTCAAACTGTTTATATAACGAAACCCAGTATGTAAAGCATGATTCTGAACACACTCTGCAGGGTTGACAAAGCCATCATCTGTTTCCCAAAGACGCCTGTTTTCAGTATCCGTAACGGGCTGTCAAGCATATCGCGGATGGAGAGAGAGAAGGAGACGGACATTTTAATCACAAGCTTGGCTCTCTGTAAGCCTGCCACTCAACGAGAGATTACTGTAATTACCGCTGATCAACATGTTTGCTTCCTCAGGATCGATGCCGGGAATCACACATGTGCTGCTAATATATGATGGGAGAATCCTGCTTTTTGCTTTTAGACAAAGGACTCAGTTTGAAGAGCCATGGGGGTTTGATGACAGTGTAAACTAACTCTGTCTTATTTGAGTTCATGCACAGTGACCCGGAAGCTTTTTGTTTTGTCTTAGTGATTGTGAATCTTTATTTCACCTCATCTGTCAATTTGGTTGACTGATGTGCTACACAAGAGGCGCTTATTCAGGAGTAAAGACAGAGCTGGACATTTTAAAAAGTGAAAACTTTCCACAAATAGTATATGTAACATATATATGTAACATTATAGGTAAAGGTCTCCTTGTATAGACATTTTTTGGCATAAAGGGTTCTTTAAAATTGAGTCATGAACCCCAGGGTTCTATTTAAACCCCTTTGATCCCTTTCTTGTAAGAGTGGAGCGTATCTAGTCCAGGAGTTATTTTGGGTAATAATATACTGTAAAATAATGTAATCTAATAGAATCTTAAATGGCTTTTAGTATCACCAGTTGTTAGATTACATTAAAATTTCTAATAGTGTAACGAGTGTAGCATAACACACAACTCGGAATGAAAGCAGAAAGTCCAGAAGAAATACATAAGAGAGAAATTAACAGGGCTACTACACTTTACCATAAACAATACTGGACGAAGAACTGAGGAAACAGGGCTTATAAACGTGAGGAAACATAATCAGGATGAAACAGAACAGGTGTGTGGGACTAATTAACAAACGAGGAAATTAACTAGGAAATCAGGCAAACAGCAAAAGATCACGCAGAGTGGAAATGGAATTATAACAGAACATAATAAAAGTTTTAGCTTACAGTATCAGCTGTATTTGCACTGACTGTATGCTTACAAAAACACTGAAGCATGCACAAACTTTTTCAAAGATGTAAATGAAACTCACAGTTTCATTGTGATTTAAACTATTCATTTTAGTTCCTTTGTACTTAATTTCCTACCATCTTTAGTATCTATGGTTATTCTTTAATTAGTTCACCTGTTTGTATTCAAGTCATTATCAAGTATTTCTTGTGTTCATTTGTCTGGTGTTGAATAAAGCAGCCCGGGACAATGTGAAGGAGTTATATTCCAAGGATCCTAATGTTTGGAGGATTATGTGGAGGAGTTCCCTGACATCTGCCACCGAGTGACATACGATGACCTCACGCTTATGGAAGGGTTTTGGTGTGGGCTGGACGAGGACATTCGCTTCACCGTGCCCAGGGGGGATCCCTGTTGGAGTCTTACGGAGTATAACAACTTTGCTGTCTGGGTAGACGGATCCTCCTTTGAGTTGGGAAACACTGAACCCACCCAACATCCATCCTCACATCGTCAATTCCAGAGTCCAGCCATCTTTCACCCACTCACATATGGACATTCAGCCAGAACCCACCACAGACGAAGAGCTCAAGTTTGCCATGGTGAGAGAGCCAGAACCTGAAAAGGGGACAGTGCCAGCCATCGCCCCGGAGCCCGAGCCCCATAAAGAGTCTGACCAGGTGTGTGAGCTGGCACCACCTTGAATCGGTGTGGGATGACTGGTGGAATATAAGGGTATGGACACCCACCATACAACCACTGAGGGTGAGCTGGAGTTGGACTAAGTGGAGTGTAATTATTTGGAAAGTTTAGAGGAGCAAATCTTTTTTCTCCTGTCACCGCTGATCCAGCCTAGCTCAGAGTCCCCTGTGAATTTGTCGTCGCCCAGCCCTCACTCTCCCGCCTCCCCTTCTAACCAGCTCTTCAGCCCAGACTCTGCAGTCCCTCAACATCTCCAGTTACCCCACTCAACGGATCTGCCTCAGGTCCTCCAGTTGCCAGCACCGTCTAGGTAAGAGGTTCCCAAAGATCAACCTTCAGCTTCTGGGCTATTCACTCCACCTCGGTCAGTCGACTCACAAGCTCTGCCTTGGCTCCTCCCTCCCTCGGCTTCACCCAAAACCATCGTCCTTTCGCCTCCTCTGGTTTCCCTTATCCCACTGGCTTCGCCCAAGTCAGACGTTGCTCCATCTTAAAGTGAAAAAGTGACTTGTGAAGGCCAAGTATGGTAACCCATACTGGGAATTTGTCCTCTGCATTTAACCCATCCAAGTTAGTGCACACACATTAGGAGTAGTGAGTAGTGAACACACACACACTGTAAAACGTGGACACATACCCCCGAAGCAGTGGGCAGCGATTGGGGGTTAGGTGCCTTGCTTAAGGGCACCTCAGTCATTTCCAGCCGGTATTTAGAATCAAACCCACAACCAGTCTGACTCTGTAACCATTAGGCCACGACTGCCCACAGACTTCTGGATCATCAGCTATGCTTAGTCCCTCCACACCTAAGGCTTCATCGGGCTCCTCCTTCCCTCTGGCTTTTCCTCTGTCCTCAGTCCCCACGTCGTCACCTCAGTTCTCAGGCTCCTTGGCTCCACCTCCATTGCTTGTCGCGGTTTCTTCACTATGGTCTCCTAAGCCATCAGAGTCATTCAGCCACATCAGCTCTCCATCTACACCCTGGTCTACTCTGCCAACAGCTCCATCTCTGTCCGTCATCACCATGGTCCCTTCAGCCTTGCCTTCAGCATGGCTCCTCCCTCCGTTGCTGTGGGCTGTCACCCTGACTGCGGATACCAGTTTGGCTACTCCTCCCATCCACACCATCTTGGATCCTTCTGCCATTGGCTCCTCCCTGGATTCTGCCACCATCTACTCCTCCCTGGATTCTGCCACCATCTGCTCTTTCCTGGTTCCTCTCGTCTGCCCTCCTGCTGGTTTCCAGCCCTTCACCAGCTCCCCGTCCACCTCTAGAACCCCCCACTGTGTGAGGCTGTGCCTTCCTGTGGGGTGGGGGGCTGGGAGTTCTGTTACACTTTCTTTGTGTTTGGCTCTCATTTTCAAGTACTTTTAGGTTACATCCTGTTTCATTCTGTTTCAAAGTAAATCCAACAAAATGTTTTCCCTCAGTGCATTTTAAAGATTCTCTCATCTGTTTGTTTTTTTAAAACGAACAACAAAGTTTTGGCATCACAACATTACTTTTGACAACAACACCTACATTTGTTGTCATCTAATATCCCAAAATGCAAATATCATTTTAATCCATCCATTCCAGGCTGGTTAGAGCTGGTTTAGCTGGTGGAATACTAGAGGAACGACTTACTGTAGCTGATGAGGCTTATTGACCAACATGTTCATTATAAGGCTGACCAAGTACATCTTGCTGGTTAAACTAGTTATACACCAGCATCCAAAACATAACTAACAAAACATAACCATTTGGGGCAGTCGTGGCCTAATGGTTAGAGAGTCGGACTTGTAACCCTGAAGGTTGCGGGTTCGAGTCTCAGGTCCGGCAGGAATTGTCGGTGAATAACCAGCGCTGTCCTCCACCCTCAATACCACAACTGTGGTGAGACCCTTGAGCAAAGCACCGAATCCCCAACTGCTCCCCGGGCGCCGCAGCAATATGGCTGCCCACTGCTCTGGGTGTGTGTTCACGGTGTGTGTGTGTGTTCACTACTGTGTGTGTGCACTTGGATGGGTTAAATGCAGAGCACAAATTCCAAGTATGGGTCACCATACTTGGCCACACGCCACTTCACTTCACTTCACTTCACTTCATAACTTGGTGAGCAGTGATTGTGTTTTCAGCAGTGATATCTTACTCACCTCAGGTTTGCTTGGTTTTCTCAGGTGTGGGCTTCACAGTGATCCTGATCTCCTTGTATGTGGGATTCTACTATAACGTCATCATCGCCTGGGCTCTGTTCTACCTGTTCTCCTCGTTCACCAGTGAACTGCCCTGGATCAACTGCAACAACACCTGGAATAGTCCCAACTGCTCCGACCTCAATGATACTCTGTTCAACGACACGCATAAGGCCACTCCGGCGCTCGAGTACTTTGAGTACGGCCAGCACAAACACAAGCTGTCATGACAAAAGCACTTCACAAATACAGAGAAACCTCTCTACAATCATTACTGTACAGTCAGAAAGAACAATCATCATCTACACTGTAAAAAATGGCAGCTGAGGTTATTTACATATTACATATTTACAAAACAACCGGTACATTTTACAATTTAAAACTGTAATTTACACAAAAACATTAGATTTTTAACCAGTAAATCCTCCCTGCTGAATTAGGAAAGGCCACAAAATCTGTTTTGTACCTTTATAATATACTGACTTCACCATAATAACATGGGTGTTAAAGAGAAAGACATGATGAATCAAAGTGACTGGCTGAGGTACTGTAAATACTAATATATAGAATACACACAATGTCATACACAAAAACACAAAACAACATCATGGTAACACACACTAATTAATGTAATAAACATTTAACAACATAAGAAAAACCCTAATGTACATGACTGATAACAAAAAAATATATATATTTCTTTAGATATTTAAGATTATTAAAAGGAAAACCCATCAAATTTGATTCTGGGAATCTCAGCTTTTCACTGTAAATTAATGCTATTTGTACTTCCAAAAACTTTTACAGTTACAAATTGCAATCATGTTTAGCAGTATTTGTTTGCCCTGGTGTCTCTTGCACCTCCAGGCGAGGCGTGCTGCATCTTCATGAGAGTACTGGGATAGATGACCTTGGTTTGCCCCGTTGGCAGCTCACCGCCTGCCTGGCCGTGGTCATCGTGGTCCTCTACTTCAGTCTGTGGAAGGGAGTCAAGACATCAGGAAAGGTTCGAGCTCTTACAAGAACTCTAATGCATCTCTGCGTTCTAGCCAATCTGATGTTTAACTGGTGTAAGTCAAGTGTGCCGCACAAATCCTGAAACGTGAAGCCAAAGTGTCTCGATTGCCCTCAGGTAGTTGGTCCCAGTATAGGTCATAAACCCCGCCCTCTCTGTGTGATGTAATGGGACGTGATACACACTAAACGATCAAATTACACTTCAAATCATGTTTTTCAAAGATGGTTTCTGTCAGTTTAGGTAGTTTTTTATCACGCTGATATAAGTTCAATGTTCGTTTTTTAAATAAGTTTGGTTAAATAAGTTAGTTAGTTATTTGATGCTATAAAAATGGCGAGTGTGACGTCATGATTGACAGCTGAGATTGACAGCTTCTCTGAGAGAAGTTGTCACTGAGGCACTAACAGATTTATTTCAGGATTTTTGGGAGGAGATTGGAGTTTCAAGTTTAATTGATATCGCGGCTCTACTTCCTGCTCTCTACTGCGCAGACTCAGGTCCCAAGGTCACTACTGCGCAGACTCGGGTCCCAAATCAGTGCAAGATGTCAGTGCCATATTGGCACATTGGCGGCTTCACTTTTTTTCACCATCTTTTTTCACGGTCTATGGTGTAAGTGCACAGACTGACCAGACTTGGAAGCCAGCTAACCAGAAAATTGCGCTTTTGGCACTTTCCATAAACAGTGTAGCAAAAAGTAGTACATAGTATAAGGAGATCAGAAATTTTTGATTATCAGTGCCTTGGGGCCAAAACAAACATTATATGAGCTGCTTATATTTATATATTTATTTTATAAGAGTTTTCATTTTTTCCTCCACCCTGTTAAATACAAAGTTCTGTCATGAAACTCTAGATGGCGCAGGCTGATAGGTCCTTAACTCAATCTGCTTGCAATCACATTATTCTCTATAGCCCACAGCTGACTGGTTACTGTTGTATCAGTAGCCAATGAGCTTGCTGCTCAACCTTCAAATACTGGTCAGCATTTTCTGTTAGCAGTTGCAGCATGCTTTCAGAAACTCTCCACCTTCCCCAGCTCCACCTGTATAGATCTGCCACGGTAATTCAAGCATGCTTTTTTGTACAGCAGCAGCAGCATGTCTTACTTGCTCACAGCAGCGTGTCGTGTGTATTGACAGCAGCAAGTCCCACTTTTTTTTTTTTTTTTTTTTACAAATTGCTAAAATTACTGATTATTTACTATGTTTTTTTCTTTCCATTTTTTTTTAAATGAGGGGAAATCGTGCTAAAACATGGTTCTGCACAAAATGTGTAACACAATTAACTATTACTTTTTTGTTAAATAAAAGTTCATAAAAATGAATACAATTTATAATAATCAATTTTTTTTTAAATTAAAATAATAATTAACACATTATAATGAATCTGAGACTTCTGGGGTGGGACAGATTAAAACTTATTTTTTATGCATTTTTGTAATGTTACATAATTGTTTAAAAAAATTACTAATAAAACCAAAAAACAAACAAATACATTTTCTGATCGATTAGACATGCTTGCAAACGTATCACAACACAAATCATATTTCTGCAAAAATCTGGTTTGCAATTGTCATTTTTCACTTTTCTCTTTAGAAAATATGTGAATTATAGACTGTTGTTTGGTATAAATACGATGCATTGATGTTGTACGGTGACATTCATGATATTTGTGTGCAGGTGGTGTGGATCACAGCCACAATGCCGTATGTCGTCCTCACTGTCCTGCTCCTGCGTGGAGTCACACTGCCTGGAGCCATCGATGGCATTAAAGCTTACCTGAGTGTGGACTTCCTGCGCTTGTGTGATGCTCAGGTAC
Source organism: Gobio gobio (assembly GCF_949357685.1). Lineage (NCBI taxonomy): Eukaryota > Metazoa > Chordata > Actinopteri > Cypriniformes > Gobionidae > Gobio > Gobio gobio. The sequence goes on from NC_137108.1 coordinate 11,133,273, forward strand.
AGACACACGGGTTCCAAGAACTGTTCACTGAAATGTTCTTTGGGGAACCTAAAATGATTCTTCTTTGGCATTGTGAAAACCCTCTTTTGGAACCTTCTGGAGAGAGTTTTGTGCCCAGGAGTTTTGTACACACAGAGTCACGGCAGACCAAACTTCCCTTAAGTTCACACATACTTTGGGTTTCCATGTTTATGGGGACTTTCCATAGACATAATGGTTTGTATACTGTACAAACTGCATATTCTATCCCCTTAAACTAACCCTACCCCTTAACCTTCACAGAAAACGTTCGGCATTATTTAAAAAACAAAAACAAAACATCATTTAGTATGATTTATAAGCTGTTTTCCTCATGGGGACCAAAAAATGGAATACCTGAGCCACGTGTAGCGTCTTCTCCATTAAATGCACAGGCATATAATTGCATTAAAGAGCAGGACCGGGGAAAAATCCCTGAGGCAAGGGATTTCTTTAAGAGCGTTGCAACAAACGTCTTAACCGTCACCCTTACCTAAGTGTTTATACTAAGCTTTTCGCGATAGTTTCTGGCAAAACACGGCAATGGAGAAGCGGTTGCTATAGTTACGAAATCTCACGCAATAAACATAACGGACCACTGACTTTTAAACAAGTTTGACATTAACCAAACTATACAGCTGCACTACAATATATGAGTTATGGAGAATATTAAAGGCGGTCTGATGGACGACACAGAGCATCCTAGAGCACATTGTTTTTATGAGTCCAGCTACGACACCTGACCGGAGGGTGTTCAAAATCCTGCCGCGCCACTCGCATCGTTTTCCATTAAATGACATTATAAATGTCCAACTCGTTGTTATTGTATTGTGCTCACGCATCAACGCCACTTTGCTCACAACTTCATTTTGGTGATTATTCACTGAATGACGCGTTCGGTGTCCTAGTCCTAGTCCGTGTGCTAACCAGCTTTACAGCAATTGAACCAACAAATCTAAAACAAACTGGACCAAGGACAGCATTTTTTTTAAAAAGAAAACACCCAAGCCTGCCACTATAATCAGTCACTCTTGCGAACAAGATGAAAGCCTGCCATGAAATAATTAATTCAAATACACAGTGGAAGTAATGAAAAAAACATGAAAACATTGGTGTTAAATGTTTATTTAAACAATATACACCGTGTCACGTCATACTTTCAACAGGCTTATTTTAATTGATTGGTGCACATCGGTACATTCTTCATCAATTCAATCATCCATCAATTTTGAGTTCAGCAGATGACTCAAGGGACCTATTTTGATCCCTTAATTTTTTAAGGGCTAAATGCTTACCAAGGACTTTGTTACAACGCATAACAGAACTTAAGGGAAAACTTAAGCATTTAAGGGAAATATTTAGTGACAGGTTTAAGATTCCTTAAGTGGACCCTTAGGGTTTTTTCTTGCAACCCATGTTTCACTAAGGGTACCCTTAACCTTGTAACTAAGGGTTTTCTTAACTTAAGGGCTTTCATGCAACTGGGCCCAGCTCTTTATTGCTCTTTGAGAACCAGTGGCATTTATGCAAAGAGTTTTGATCAGTCGATAGCACCGACAGAGATTCATGTGTGTGTATGTGTGTGGGCTTATGAATCAATCTCATAAGAATCGCTCATGTCATCGTCATGGAACGGCAGGTGAAGTTACTATTAACCTTAAGTAAGTTTTTCCACGATCCACGATTCTTTCCCGGTGGACCACTTGGCAAAGAGACCTCAAAGCGGCAATTTCAGAATTAGATTAGACACATGTGTGCAGCAGCAATTTGCAAAATTACCCTGTATTCACAAGTGTCTTTCATCTTTCTGCTGAATGAGTTTCCTGCAATTATCTCTAATGATAGCTGTTGTGCGGCCCCTTTTGTGCGGCTGGCCGGGGCCGTTTTGTGTCGCAGGTCTGGATCGAGGCAGCCACGCAGATCTGTTTTTCTCTGGGAGTGGGGTTTGGTGTGCTAATCGCCTTCTCCAGCTACAACAAATTCAGCAACAACTGTTATAGGTGAGCAAAGCAGAGTCATGTACTGGAGCAATAACGCAAACAGACACAGCGGGATTCACGAGCGACACGCACACACATTTTCTCACACCTTGTATTGCTGAATAAAAACCCCTTTGATGCTTTTTAGCACAGAGGCTTTTTGCATGGTCATCTTGACATCAACTGTTTCCTCAATATCAGGCTGAACAGAATAAAGCTGCCGATGTTTGTTGTGTTACAGAGACGCCATCATAACTAGCTCCATAAACTCTCTGACCAGCTTCTTCTCTGGGTTTGTCATATTCTCCTTCTTGGGTTACATGTCACAGAAGCACAACGTCGCTCTAGATAAAGTCGCCACAGATGGTGAGTGAGTGTTTTTGTATTGTGCAATCTCAGAAAAGGAAAAAAAAAGGTACAAAAGCTGTCACTAGGGGAGTACCCATTCAAAAAAACTACTAATATGTATATTTAATTAATTCCCCGGTTTCACAGACAAGGCTTAAGACAGACTAAAATGCATGTTTGAGAAATAGTTTTTTTGTTATAAGCAACTTTTTTTTTGTCTCCAGATAAGCATATAAGAGAGAAAAGCAAATGCTGGTTAGGTACGTTTTGAAGCATGGTAGCTGGTTTGAGATGGTTTAAGCTGGTCATGAGCTGGTCTTAAACAGGTCCTAAGAAATTAGCTCCAGCTCAGGACCAGTTTATAACCAGCTCAGGACCAGCTTAAACCAGCTCAAACCAGCTACCATGCTTCAAAACATACCTAACCAGCATATGCTTTTCTCTAAGGCACATTTATAAAAGCTAGTTAAATGTCCTAATTGAACTAAGGCATAATCCTGGCTTAATCTAAGCCCTGTCTGTAAAACCAGGCCTAAATGTACATTTAGGGTACTAAATATGCTTGCTGTATGGGTAAATAAGGCACAAATGTGTACCAATTGAAAGGGTAGACTACTTAGCTTTTGTACCTTTCTTTTTTCTTTTCTTTTTTTGAGTGTCCTGCGATTGAACCAGTGCATCTTACATTACATTGTTAATTTCTACATGAAGCACATTTTTAACATTTCAAGTTGTATAAATTAACATTTACATTTACATTTATTCATTTAGCAGATGTTTTTATCCAAAGGGACTTACAAATGAGATTATTACATTAAGAATACATAAAAAAAAATACATTTATCAATGAATTATGAACAATAGTATCGTTATAGTTTGTTGTAACTTGTATTAACCAATTTAATCTTATTGTAGAGTGAATTGGTGTGAAATTATCTTTTGCTGAAAATCATGATGCATGTTTCTGGGGCAATCAAGTTTTGTTTGCATAATTTTCATAAAGATTCTCTCTCATTAGTCTCATGCAGAATTTAAATAATATACTGTAGCATATGAAATTTAATTTAAACTATTTAGGTAATAATAATATTATTAACAATATTATTCATATTTCATAAATATTAGATACATGCTCAATGCTTCATGTCCTTTGTGAAATAAACATGTGGCACTGAATTCCTGATTGATCTTGTTCAAAGCGTAACTGTCACTGGAGCCGGTGTTCATTGTGACATACTCCTAACACCAGCGTCTGGAGACAGAGAATTATTTCTCGTCATCCTGAGAGCAAAATCAATATGTGCGATGTAGAATGTCAGTGGAATTCAAACCCGTCGATTTATCTAATTCTCAGCAACATTTCTGTTGGTCTGATTCATGTTCTTTTGATCTTTAAAACCTTTTGATTACAGACTTTTTCCTAAATGCTTTAACCCTTTAACTGTCACCCCCCTTTTTAGAATACACATGAAAATGCACTATCCAAACTTAAAGGGCTGTAATTCAAGAATGCTTTGGAATATAGACCAAAGTTTGGTCTCGTTTTAAAGACGACATTCTGCAGATTATTGCTGAAGTGAAAGCAATTCAAAATATGAAAGTATTAAATAGTTATGGAAGTTTAAATTTACTGTAAATGAAAAATACTGTACTAAATATTTTTTATTTCATATAAAATATATATTTTACAAAAAATAATTTACTCTAAAATTACTATAAAATCAAAGCCATATGTCTAACCAATTTGTGTTCCAAATTTGAAGTTGATATCACAAAAATTGAAGTCCCCATGAGATTTTGTTTAGGGTGCTGTACCAAAAATAGCCACCGGGTGTCATTCAAATTCCATTTATTGTTGTTTTGATGCATTTTCCTGTAAATTTCTGTCCAAATATTACTTCCATCACAAAACAGTCACCAAATATGGACCCTTGAGACTCAGACCTTTCCGACAATATGCGTTTTGTCAAGATTGGAAAAGATTTTGAATATAAAGTAGTTAAAATAATTGTTGTAATATGAAACATGACAGCGCCCACTAGGGGAGGAGCCCACTAGAATAATTTAGAGTAACGTTTCCATGGCAACACAATGTCCGATTTCAAAACGGTTTTCACAGGATGAATTTTGAGTTTGTAAGCTTTCAAATGATACCTAATTTGTGATAATTACTTAAATATATGATATGAAAAAAAGGCGATCAAAAAAAGAGCACCAGGCGTCCCACCTGTGGGACGGTGACAGTTAAGAGGTTAAAACAATTTTGCAGACAAGTATGCTATACAAAACAAAACCCTAATGTTGTGAAATATTATTACGATTCAAAATGACAGTTCTTTTTATGTGAATATATATTAAAATGTCCTTTATTAATATGATGCAAAGCTGATTTTTCAGCATCATTACTCCAGACTTCAGTGTCAACTTCAGAAATCATTTTAAAATGCGGATTTGATGCTCAAGAAATATTTATTATTATCAATTATGATTATTATGGAAACTGTGATGCATGTTATTTTTCAGGATTCTTTGATGAATAGAAAGTTCAAAAGAACTGCATTTATTTGAAATAGAAATATGTTAATTCATTATAAATGTCTTTACCGTTGCTCTTTTGATCAATTTAATGCATCTTTGCTGAATTATTAATATCTCTTTTTTTATCTAACTGACCACAACATTTTAAATGAAAAAATTACGTTTTTATCCTATGATATAATTCAGATAGTGAAGTAAAATCATAATAGTGTTTAAATAGTGTTTAATAGTGTTTAAAAAGTCTTCCAGGAAAAGTTGGAGAAGATTTTTCAATATTATTATTATGATCATTATTATAGTTTTTTTTTTTTTTTTTTACCATTTGTGTTATTTCATAATTGTACTATTAGTCTAACGTGGAAAGTAAAAGAAAAGAATGAGAAGATGCATAAATATTTTGACTGTTAGTGTATATGTATGTATATATGTATATATATGTATATATATATATATATATATATATATATATATATATATATATATATATATATATATATATATATATATATATATATATATATAATTGTTGATTGCATTTAGTTAAAAAAAACTATATAATGCAATTATACAGTGTGTTGGTGTATAATTTATATTGATATGATTGTGATATTCTAAAAAATTATAAACTATTACTGTGAGTTCGGTGCATTGAATTCAGAACTTCTCTCTGCAGTGTATGTAAATTTGTTGAATCTTTGCTCTTTGCTTCTCTCCAGGTCCTGGTCTGGTGTTCATTATTTATCCAGAAGCCATTGCTACACTACCAGGTTCATCAGTGTGGGCTGTAATATTCTTCATCATGCTGCTCACTTTAGGAATCGACAGTGCTGTGAGTCCATGTGCTAGACTTATTTTGTCCATCTTCACTTGCTCAGTCTGAAACAAAACTCCAGGTTGCATGTATTTACCTTATCGATGTGATGAATGGATGCTAATAAACACAATGCTCTGTCCTCATAGCCTGGTAAATCCACCAGTGTAACCAAAGCTGAAATCTGTTTTTCAGATGGGAGGGATGGAGTCAGTGATCACGGGACTCATCGACGAATTCAAATTCCTGCACAAACATAGAGAGCTCTTCACGCTTTTCATCGTAGTTTCCACGTTCCTCATCTCTCTCTTCTGTGTCACAAACGTATGTGAGAGACAAACAGTCCTTTAATGAGAGCGCTCTCATCTAATGAGCTTTTCATCTGATTATGAAGAGTCTCTCAAAGACTTGTGTCGAATCTCTGTTCATCGTGATCATGCTCTTCTCTTTGGTTTCGTCTCATCTCATCTCATTTCTCTCTCCAGGGCGGCATCTATGTGTTTACCCTGTTGGACCACTTTGCCGCTGGGACATCGATTCTGTTTGGAGTGTTGATTGAGGCCATCGGCATCGCCTGGTTCTACGGTGAGGCTGATTCCTCTTCTTACATGTCCAGTGAAGCTGATGTGGCATTAGGGCTCTGATGGCCTTTCAGACGGCTGTGCTCCAGGGCCGCTCGCACTCATTAAGCTCCCAGGGGTCCGGATATGTGGCTTATGGACTCATATCTGTCTGGAATGCTCTGGTTTACTCTTCTTCGCAAGGGTTTTAAAAACCACTTATGAATTTGCCATTCTATATTGATCTACTTGAAACAATCTCATTGAGTTTAACCCGATGTACTAAAAATAATAAAAACGAAAACTGAAATAATTTTTTTTTAAAATAATATATAAACTAATAAAAAGGACAAAAGCACAATTAAATTACTAAAACTTTAACTAAAATGAAAATAAAAATGGGAAATATAAAAATAAAAACTAATTCATAATGATAATAAAAAAATATTATAGCATCTCAATTATACAAAAATAACTGGTTGTAATGACTAGCAGCATTGAAGAGATTTGGGTTTTTTAAAAGGCGTTAAAGAAATAATAATAATAATCCTGTGCACATGTTAGGTCGAATTGGCAGTGTTTGTGGTTTGTGGTTTTGTTATCTTGAAATACAATATATTTTTTTAACAATCTGAATGATGGTCCTCTGGGCAGATGCAGAGAAATTGTAATTATTTAAAAGTAACCACAAAAATAATATTAGAAGTTAGTCAGACAATGTTACATCAGTCTGAAGTAGAAACTACAGACAAATTGGATTGCTCAAGCATTTTTACAAATGTGCCTTTCAATGAAAAAGTCAAGTCTTTAAAGAGTTAGAATTATTATTATTATTATTATTATTATCATTATTAATTATATATATATATATATATATATATATATATATTCATACAATTCTTACAAATTCATCTGCAAACACCACCTTGTAAAATAAATGTGTTTATTTTATGTGTGTTAACGTGCTTCACTTTTGGTGCTAAATAGAGGCTTTTGCATCTGAAGTGGAAACAAGAGCCACAGTGGATTGCTCAATATTTTTTATAGGTTGGTGACATTTGGCTAACTGCTAAGGGTGGACATTGTGGTTACATAATACGATTGTATCCTGAAAATGATGGTTAGAAATTATTTTCAAATAACCCCTAAATGTTTAACACATTGACTTTTTCCTCGAAAAGTAATTTCACTGCCTTTGGCGAACAGGCATGTGGTCGGAGGAATGTGAACTTTGCAAACATACCTGAGGCAAAAACGATTCTTGGAGACCTGAACTTCAGCATGACTCCATAAGCTCCGGACTGAGAGATCAGCATCAGAGAGCAATGTTTGAACCTCTGGATCTTGAGGCAGCAGGTCACAGGCTGCTGCTGTCAGTCAGGCCAAGACCAACCAGCCTGAGGCTTCAGTGGCCTTTTTGGAAGTTCTATTTCCTGGCAAACACCTGTGCCTTTGGACCTCTGCTCGTGACACAGCTCTGCTCTCGCTGTCGGCTGCATTCAGACATCAAGCCTTGATCAAAGCCCTGCGGCCAACCAGACTACATGCCATTTTTGACACACCATAAATAGAAATATTCATATGTTCCAAATGTACACTACCATTGAAAAGGTTGGGGTCATTAAGATTTTTTAAATACTTTTATTCAGCAAGGATGCATTAAATTGATCGTGACAGTAAAATGAGTAAGTGACAGTCTATTTTAAAAAAATGCAGTCCCTTTGAACTTTCTGTTCATTAGAGGTTTCTAAACATTGATGATAGTAAGAAATGTTTCTTGAACAGCAAATCGTCATATTAGAATGATTTCTGTGACTGAAGACTAATGATGCTGCAAATTCAGCTTTATATCACAGGAATAAATTACTTTTTAAAATATATTACAATGGCAAACAGTAATTTTAAATTGTAAAAATTTTTCACAGTATTACTGATTTTACTGTATTTTTGATCAAATAAATGCAACCTTGGTGAGCAGAAGAGACTTCTTTCAAAAACATTTTTAAAATCTTACCGACCCGAAACATTTGAGAAATCTTGTATCATTGATCAGAGATAAAGGAAAGATAAGAGTTCACAAGATGCCAGTGTTACAATTGATTGTCACAGTGGTTGTAGACAATTATAACACTTTAATTATAATTACAAACACAATTAATTATATGAATCCTCGTATGTGTGTTTAGAGCACACATTTTAAAATGGGTTCATTTCTTTTTGCTGAAATAAATGGAAATGATATGTAAAAGAACAGAAGTCTTCAAATAGATATTTTGATGAAAAACATGTCATTTTAAAGAGTCATTTTTCAATTCAGTTATACAATTTACCTTTTGTTACATATCTCTGATTTGAATAGAAGCTGCAATATCAGTGACATTCATGTTCATATTTAACCAATAACCTAAATAGATATTGGTTTGGATTCAAAGGTATCAACAGTTTGGAGAGCAGAAGAGAAATTTTTGACATGAAATAAAGGCTAAACTAAACTAAACAAACTATTTTGAGCTTAACCTTCAGGGCATTTACCAGCATGTGTGTTCTTAGGTGTGGATCGCTTCAGTGATGATATCGAGGAGATGATTGGACAGAGACCCGGCCTCTACTGGAGACTGTGCTGGAAGTTTGTTAGCCCGTGTTTCCTCTTGGTACGTTTACAATCCATTTGTATCCTGAAACTCCTTTATTTACCATTAAACAAAACTTGTTTTCTCTTCCCTTCATTCAGTTCATGGTTGTTGTCAGTTTTGCAACGTTCAACCCTCCCAAGTATGGTTCCTATTATTTCCCCACTTGGGCTACGATGGTGGGTTGGTGTCTGTCCATATCGTCTATGATCATGGTGCCTCTCTACGCCATTTACAAGTTCTGTTCTCTGCCAGGAAGCTTTTGTGATGTAAGTATTCCAGACGGTGAATATGCAAAAAAAAACTTTAATGAGATGCATTGTCAAGTCACATTTTGTTTTTATAACGCTTTATACAATACAGATCCCTGTAGTTTCAAAGCAGCTTCACAGTAATATAACATAATCAATAATGCAAACTTCATCATAAATTATGAAACAACTTCAATTTCAGCTGTAAAGCAGCTCTACTGAAGACAATAGTGTCATCATTCAGCTCAATTAATTTCCATAACATTGTTGATGCTACAAAGTTAGTGTCATTATCAATTCAGCGCGAATCATTTCAAATTTTGTTCTCATCCAATAGAAGGTATACGCACATGAAGTCAGAGTCACTGCGGTTACACCCACTGAGTGGCGAAAAGAATGTATGTAATGGACGGAAACCAGACTGAAAAAGTTCAAACAGATTTTCCAACATTGATAGTACAGATATATTCAACATGCTATTCAGAGAAGCAAATAGATCACTGCAATTTGCAGAAACAACTGGAAACATTGAATTACAGTTACCATTTTGTGTCAGATATGTTACATGTTGGGGTAAAATCATACCCTAGGTTATATTTTATATTCTGCATAACTGTCATTGTCCATTATGACGAGCCTTGTGTTTTATAAAGGGGGGTGGTTGGAAAACCAGTTTTCCTTACAAAGAAAAAGGAACTCATCATTTGCCTTATGGTAAAAGCTATCCAACTTTAAAAGTTCTACACAATATATATTGTATTACTTTACACTAAGGTTCATTAGTTAACATTAGTTAACTACATTAGTTAACATGAACTAATAATGAACTGCACTTATAAAACATTTATTTATCTTTGTTAATGTTAATTTCAACATTTACTAATGCATTATTCAAATCTTGCTAACATTAGTTAATGCACTGTGAACTAACATGAACAAACCATGAACAGCTGGATTCACATGAACAGTGGCGGCTGGTGATAATTATTTTTTGGGGGGCGTTTTTTTCTCGGCGGGGGGGTCAAATAAATACAAAGCAGTATCAAGATGCATGTTGACTAAATTCAAGCATTAAAGATAAATCTTTTTACACATTCATTTCCAACATACAATTGAATGAGGAAAGGAAAAACAAAAGAAAACAGCAACAACAGACTAGCATGTTGACTAATTGAACATAAATTTTGCTCTCCTTTTTTTCACTTTCGCTTTAGTGGCCAAGAGCTTAAAGTTGAATGACAGGTGACAAGAACCAATCAGATTGGATAAAATAACACGCATCCAATTCTGATTCGCCAGGGATGCAGCGACCTGCGTCCGGTGGAGGATCTTTAAGAAACCAATTAGAGACCAGCTTCAGGTCACATGCTGCCTGTAGATTTTTGAACTCAGATAGACATCCATTTGTCCGGCGTCCCTCGCGCATGAAACCACATGAAACATATTGAAGAACATTTAAAATAGTTAACCGATCAAAGCCAGTTTTTATTAAATGCTGAGGCTCTTACTAACAGCCAGCACGTTGTATGAGTAAACTATTTTATTTTTATTTCATTTTTATATCATTTTTGTATACATGTATATTTTTGGAATTTTGATGGGGGCGGCGCCCCAGCGCCCTCTATTGACAAGCCGCCATTGGTTAACAAAGATTAACTAATGCTGAACCGAGGTGTTGTTCATGGTTAGTTCATGTTAACTAATTAAACTAATGTTAACTAATACAACCTTATTGTAAAGTGTTACCATATATTAAATGTCCAGAATATTCATTGATGTCCTCATCACTTTAATTTCGCCAGCAAACCCTGTCTTGAAGTGTCAGAGCAGCTGAATCGATAATGTCTTTTTTAAACTTAATAATTGCTACTATTAATTGAACCACTTTTAAACATTCATCACTATGCAGAAATCATAATGCATTATTGTTGATATTAACATCCGTGCATTCATCTTGTTGTCTCCATGATTTTGTGTGAATGTGTTGTGCTATTATCTCGGCAGAAACTGGCTTATGCCATCACTCCAGAGACTGAACATCACTTGGTGGAGCGTGGGGAGGTCCGGCAGTTCACGGTAAGATCTTATTTTCAGGATCATGGGTGGAAAAAAATCAGACAGCCGTTTCATGTGTAGTAGGAAGATTACATAAATTTTATGGGTGAACTTTCAATTATGCTAAACTTGACATTTTACTGCATCGTTATCACAGATACAGTACACGACTTTTAGGGCAGTGCGATCCTCAGTGCAGATATGCTGGGATTGTTTTAGCCTCACTATTATTCCTCCATAAGTGCATCTGTAAACATTTGATCTGTGTGCCTGCTTTCACACTCTTAAAAGAAAACATTCTACAGTATATAGAACATTAAAGGGTTCATATGTAGAACCTTTTAGGGGTTCCCATCAGGGGATCATTTTATGTATTTAGTTTTAATTAATTAATTTAGTTTTAATTCTCTTTTAGTTTTAATTAAATTGTGTGAATTAAACAGCTCGTAAACATATTTTATCACTAGAAGGAAAAATTGGGTAACAATACATTTTAAGGTGATAACATGTTCTTACTATAGTAATAACAGTAAATTAATGATGCATAATTACAAGTAACCAACCCTAAAACAAACCCAAACTTTGACTCTATAGTAAGTACATGTACCTGTAGCCAATTTATATACTCAGTACGTATTTGAGTTAATGTCACTTTTAAATGAAGTGCAACCAAAAATTTTAATCACAAGTTAAACATGCAAGTATTATGTAATCATTTAAGACCTTTCTACTTTCTAAAGCACCTTTTTGGTTTATAGGGTTCTTAAAGCAGTTTCCAACTGACACTAGTGCACTCAAAAAATGTATTGTTGGAATTATTTTAAAAAGCAGCATCAAGTGGTTCCACGCAACAATATTGAGTATTTTGTACAAATAACAATTTAGTTTAATGAACAAAAGAAATTCAAGTGAATACAAATCATTTGAATTGGTCACTGTTACATAATATTTATATGTGCAGTTTACTTAATAATGTAAAGCTACATTTATAAAAGTTTATTACATAAGGTACACATTTATTGACTTAATTTATCATATTAAATTAACTATTTTCTCTACAAAACGCACTCAAAAAATAACTCTTGGAACAAACTACATTTAATTGAGAGCAGGAATTCCATCCTATAAACATGTTTAGAACTCACAGACTAAACACAGGCGCCAAAGTTCAAAACCATTAAAGAAACTCCTCTAAATGTCCAACATAACTGACCATTAAACTAACATAAACTAAAAACATCTTTCCCTTTACTGAGAAACACATAAAATAACACTTTTATCCCTAAATTTACTCTCCAAATGCAGTCCCTTGCAAAGCATGCTGGAAACTCGTATTCCACTGCCCAGTTAGTTATGTGAACATTAATTTGTGGGTTTCACTCAGCAATGTTAAGTCGACTGAAAAAACACTTATTGAGTAAAGCTGACAATACTAATTTTTAGTAGAAACAACTCAAATTAGGTTCATGTAGTTACATGAGTTTTTAAGTAATGTGAACAAGGATGTTTGAGTGAAACTAACAACAGTGAAAGTCTATTTTTTGAGTTTGTGTTGTAACAGATTGTCAGGTGTGCCATGGAAAATTATCAAATTCCAAAAAATAAGTAAAAATAAATGCTACATAAAAGACTATATCATCGCGATGTCTGGCCGAAACCTTGTATCTCTATTTCATCATTTTTTGTTTTATAAAATAATACTATTGGTCATCTTTGCTTTCTATATGTGCCTAAACCTCGTAACTCCATTGGAGTTGTGCCGCGCACAGTTTGGAGATCTGATGTTTGCATAAGTACAGTGTTTTCTTTACTCAAGAAACACTGTGTCCGTGAAGCCTAGCGTTTTTTGTGTTTGAAGAGCAGAGAATTGTCTTTTTTTTTTCTAAGGGTATATTTACACGATAAGGATATATTAAAAATGGAAAAGTGTTTCCACATTTGTTTTTTTCGAATATAGACAATCAAAACTATCAAAACGATCCCTGTTCACATGGATCCACGAAAATGACTAAAAACACTGTATTATGCAGAGCAGGCCCGTAGTTGTCACTTTGTAAAGAAACACGACCTCACCAATTCACATTTTTGTACTTTAAAGGTGCAGTGTGTAGTATTTATGAGGATCTATGGACAGAAATGCAATATTATATACATAACTATATTTTCAGTGGTGTATTCACCTTACATAATGAACCGTTATGTTTTTATTACCTTAGAATGAGACATTTCTATCTACATACACCGGGGGTCCCCTTACAGTGAAATCGCCATTTTGCTCTGCCATGTTTCTACAGTAGCCCTAAACGGAGAAACTGCTCTACAGAGTGCTAGTCACTCTCTGCTCTCTCCGACGACATTTTTGTCCTGTGGCGGCCACCGTAGCTTCTCTATGTGCTTCGAAAGAGAGGGGTGAGCGGTGGGCGATTGCAATTCACAACCTCACTGCTAAAAACAAAATTTTACACACTGCACCTTAAAACCGAGACGATAACGGTGTCGTTTTCAGTAACTTGAACTCGTTATTAAAGGTTTGCATTTTCAGACCCCCAAAACGCCATTGTTGTGTAAATGAACGGCCAAAATCCATTAAATGTTTTCCGGTTTTAGTTGAAAATGGTGTCATGTAAAAGATCCATAAGAATGCTTATTTTCTGTAAAGCAACTTCAAAATACTACATATTGTGAAAAGTTCAATATGAACATGACTTGTTTCTCACAGCTTCAACACTGGCTGGTGGTTTGAGCGGCACTCTACATGGAGGTAACGAAGGCACCAGAGGACTCGGCTTGACAAGAGCAATGCGTGTCAGTGCCAACAGAAGCGTATTACTAGTTGTTTCTTTCTCGCATAATCGGACGTGGCTGTTTCGTGACTTCGATCACAATGTGGTTGACATTCTGTCAGTATCAGTTTTACTCTCAGTATACGATGACTGTTATGATGGCTGATGTTGTCCCCACTGACTGTTTATTAATGTTTATTTATTTCTTCTTTTATGTGATCAGAGTACAACTGAGCCTTATTGATAAATGTGATTGAAGTGTCGAAAACTGTACAATATACATCTTTAGCAACACTAAAGTTTAGAAAAGTGTAAATAGTGCTATTGCAAAAATAAATCTATCCTCTTTGTGTCTGAGAATTGCAAATGCATTTATGAATGATCAGCAAAGTTCAGTTGATCGCAACAAGTTCCATGCTTGCTTACATTATCGACCATATGCACACTTGATGCATATATGAAGTCCCAGAGAAGAGCTCTCTTCACAGAAGACTATAGATTGCAATAAGGTTTAACCATTGGTAACTTTGAATCTGTTTAAGGGGCGTCAACAGTTGCTCCATGTTTGCAAAACTGCAGAGAAATCCATCTGCAGGCAACAACATGTAATGTGTCAATCAATGATTCCTTTTGTGGGCTATTTGCAGTCATCTTTGCATTTACTTCATGCGGTGGTAATCTTTCAAACGACAAAACACAGTGGCATTTATGGGATTTCTGTCACAATGAATGTTGTCATCCACAACTGTACTACTGGACTACTGGAGATTTATTTACATAAAAGTTTATTACGAATATTTGAAGTCTTTAAATTTAACGATTTCAGTGCCTGCTGAAATTTGTCAACTACTGAAATATCAATAAAGAGTGTTTATGTAAAAAAGAAAAAAGAAAAAGGAATTTGATTGTTTCTTAACACTTAATCTATTCACGTCATTGGAGTCAATATTTGTGGAAGAGAAGTGCTGATTTCAAGCTGTGGACATATCACAAAATAGGCAATAATATGGACACAACCAGTGTCAAGTTTCTACTAAAACAAATTCCATGACATTTTATTGTACTGTATACCCAGCTATCAAGGGATGTTCTAAGAACTTTGGCTTACGTTCTGGCAAGGTTGTCCCAAAGTTATGAACAAACATTCTTCCATCTTTTACCATTCATAGAATATTTATGTTAATTCATTAAGTTGTCTTTAATAATGTTCTCAAAATTTTAGAACAAAAATATACTGACTCTGCAAAAAAAAAAAACTCTGCAAAACCTAATATGAACATTAGCAAAACGTTCTTAGAACATGTTTTTGTTAGCTGGATATAACATAGAAACATAGTCTATTGATACTGAGTCCCAAACATTACTGCAATTCCATCAGGTTGGAAACTATAAACAAATCTTAAATATTTTCAAGAATATTCTCAGGCTTTTGTTGATTCATCGTTATACTACAACACTTCCTACAATGTGATTTGCTAAAACTGTCCCTCACAGGCCGTGACACATCTGTGGTATAAGCTAACATTTTTTGTGATTGAATTCCTGACCCTAAATATTATGTTAAAGCCACCATGAAATCAAAGATTGACCATTCTTATTTTTATGGAATATTGCAGGGTTTTATTATGATTTATTCATGCAAATAATTGTATTTAATCAAAATAACTTCCCCTCACTCTTGCAGATTCTGTTTTCCATTTGTTCCTGTAATCCTGTCCTTTTTTAGTGTAGTCGTCTCTCTAGGATTAGAAATTTTTTTTTTTGATCTACACATACTTTAACAACAAATGTTCAAGCTTGTAATGGTATAACACCGAAATCTTTACATATGAGTAAGTCATTGCTTTCACCAGAAAGGCCAGTTGCAGTCAGCAATTAGACCAGAACCAAACCAGCTCTAACCAGCACAAACCTGCCTTAAAAAGTATAAAAAATGTTTTAGCAGGTATCTTTTTTTCTTAGTGTTAATACCATTTTAAAGTGCCCCTATTATACTAGTTTAAAGGTTCCAAATTTTGTTTAGGGGGTCACTTAGAATAGGTTTACATGCATCCAAGGTACAAAAACATGTTCTTATAATATGCATTTAATATCCCCTAATTTCTCAAAGATTCTCAAATAATTCATTCAAAGCTGTTTGATTATTCAGCATTTCTAAACACCACCTTTTCGTTAGCCTACTGTGCTCTGATTGGTCAGATCGCCCAGTATGTTGTGATTGGTTTACCGCGTAAATGCAATATAAATAAATTCAAAACCACTGAAAACATTGTATATTTATATTAATACTTTTATAAATGTTTATAAAAATAACAAGTACTGCATCTCTAACTTGATAAACTTTTTAGGCCATAGGTGTACAAAGATATTTTTCGCCATAACTAAGAACTAAGAACAATGGCTATCACAGTTTGACGTTGCTAGGGGTGTTTACATAGAGAATACATGAGCAAGTTAGCGAGGGCAACCGTGAACAATGCTCGCATCTTTACATCCTACTATAATACAGATAGTGCTCCACTCTGTTCTAAAAATAAAGATATTTTGTTTTTCACTTATGTAAGTGAACCAGGCCCACAGGTAAAGAGTAAACACTTACCCAAACAATAATGGTACAAACGCTGAGCACAAATAATGCCTGATAAAACATTACACAAAATCTTGATCCATCCTTTATCATTACTCCAATTAATAAGAACAACAAACAATCTGCATTAATCAACACAATTGTAGGTAATAGCGAGCCTACACTGTAAAACCCAACAAGTTAAGCAAACTCATTTAATTTGAGGACACTGATTACCTCAATTAAATTGAGTTTAACAAACTTAATTGAAGTAAAGAAAAACTGTAGTTATGAGTACTCTGAACTTATTTTAATTGAGTCCACTAAACCAAGGATACTTCTTAGTATCCAATTAAACTTTACACTGCATTCAAATACTTTTTACAGCTAAAACTTCACTATAATGAGTAAAACAACAGAAATTACAAACTTTAAATGAACTCAGAGAGCTTGCTAGTTACTGCTAGCTCACAATAGCACGCACAAAGTCAAACCCAATGAGTTAAGCAAACCCATTACATTTGAGGAAACTTATTACCTCAAATAATTTGAGTTTAAAAACCAACAGTTATGAGTACTTTAAGCTCATTTCAGTTGAGTTCACTAATATACATTTTTTTTAAATGATTCTTAATATATGTTGCAGTTGAGTAATTAAGTGATTAATTAAGTGATGATTGGGCATTAATTATGATCACCTGATGATAATGAGCAGAATCACAGAAGGAAAGAGCAACACAAGAACTACAACTGACTTAAGCCACAGCTTTAGATGAAATAACAGAAGATAAAAGAAGACATTACATCTCTGAAGATCTCAGCAGAGGAGGATTAAACAACTCCACAAACAGCACTACCAGTTTCACACATTACTAACCAGACTGACTTTATTTCTGTCATTCCTGTTTTAATGAAAATAATAGTTTAATTAAAGTCACCATGATGGTGATGAGTGTTTGCTTTAGTTGGGCTCTTGACCCTTAAATCTTTAACATTAGTATTTTACTCTGGCTGCTTTTAATGTGTGTTTAGAAAGCACATTTGTTATGGTAAGGAATGCCAAGGGAAAATGTGATTAGGTGATGTTGGCTATACAATGATGTTGGTATAATCATCATGTAGTGGCTTAAGTCACTGATCTCACTCAGAGTCTTATGCTCTGGTTATAGCGGTATTGTGTTGTTAATTTTTTTATTAATAATAATGGCTAAATGATTAAACAGCACAAAATCCAGCACTGTTGTGGTAATTGAATAATATGTATGATTTCAAAACCATGTAGTGCTCAAAAGGTTTTAATCTATGGCATTACTTAGACACACACTTTTGAATTTGTGTGTAATTCACATTCCAATATGGCGAGGTTCAGATGTCAATAGCTACATTGGAGAGGAGGTTATTGTCCTCTGGAGATGAAGACGAAGCTGAGCTCCCACCCTCTGGGGTGGTCACTCACACTGAATCAGATTCCGAGTTGATGGCCATGCTTTCCCAGGCCTCCGTGGTGTCCACCTTGGTGGTCCAGAAACTCCATCTCTTGCCAAACCTTGCAGAGATGTGGGATGCTGACAAAGTACACTTTCTCTACACCCCCATCTTGCAAGGTGGCCTCTTTAGCGACACTGTCTAGCAAGTTCTCGGCAGTCCACAAGCAGACGGAGACCATCAAGCACATCTTGCCCCAGCATGATACCCCGGCGTCCCCCTGCCACTACACCTGTTCAGGCACGGCCAGAAACAACAAGAGTCATGTTTCGAGGATGTGCTGCTTCGCACTTGTCTCTAGCCACCCTTGTGAGATCTTGTGAGATCCTTGGAATCAGGTATGTTTCACACCACACTCCATGCCACTACTTTGGGACCCTGTGCTTCCTGGGTTGGGCCCCAGTGGTCATCCTCACTACCCCTCCGCAGGTACGTCGGTGTCCCTCTGGGCCACTCGTGTGGACCCTGGATAGCACTTCCCAGCCAGTCCCGCTGGCTCATTTGGAGAATCACTCGGATACAAGGTCCTCCACTTTGGGCTTTCCCTGTCTCCCCACATTTTTACCAAAGTCACGGAGACTGCCCTTGCCTCATTAAAGAGCACCTATTATGGCATTTTCAAAATGTTCCAAATATTGTTTTAGAAGTCCCCAACAACAGTTTTGCATGCATGCAATGACAAAAAAGATTTTAGTTTTCTTATAATATGCATTTATTTTTACCTGTTTTGACAGCGATTCTCAAATGATTCCTTTAGTGATTCACTTTTCAAAACCCCGCCTTTACGTGACGCTAATCTGCGGTGATTGGTCCGATGACCCAGTCAGTTGTGATTGGTATAGTCTTTGCAGATATTTTCGGAAACGGAACGCCCATCAAAGTCTTATAGTGACAGTAATTTGTTAATATGTGTCAGGAGTTATGAATATGAAAACCGCGTCGGTACCGTTTGATTGTAATATGAGCCTCAGCTGATCTCATTCATAAAAAAACTCCTCTATTCTCCTCACGAAGACTCGCGACAAATCAACATCCCTCAGGGCTTTTAGTTCAAATGTGTGCAGATGAGGAGACATATTGATAGATTCTCATATGTCTGTGTCAAATTTCTAAACAGAGAAGTATTTTTTAATCAATACTTCCTCAAAATGCGCAGATGTAGCCTAATCATGAGCGATTGAGTCTCTTATGTGTTGTTTTCAATTCATACTGGCAGCCGGATGGCGCTCTGTGCACATGTATTCCATATATGGTACAGACAGACGAAGAAGAACCATGTGCCATAATAGAAGTCCTTTATAAAAGCTTCCTGAGATCGCGAAACATGCAAATAGAGACATTTGAAGACTAATAAACACACAATAGCGACGATGTATGGTTTGTCTTCAAGCCACTTAGTCTTCAAATGCTCATCCTTGGGCAGATGAAAAAAGTTTGCTTTTGAGTCGCACTTCAGAACACAGCGTCTCGTCGCCATGATGTTTTCTAGTTTTCACTGGCGTCTTGGAGCGCAATAAGTGGGCGTATCGTATTCAAATAACTTGACAAGTTGACGTCATCTAGTCAGAGAAAAAGCTTCGGTCTTCTAACGATTCTTAAAAATGACTCAGAGTCGACTCTTACTTTTGAAAGAAAATAACTATATATACGGTGCACTGTCATATTTCAAACTTTGCAGGATGTTTTTGTTCACTTAGATCTATGTTACACACTACATGAAAGGTACATTTCAAAATTCCATGATAGGTGCTCTTTAAGGGAAGTGGGCATTTGCATTCCCAACAATCTTGACAACTGACTCTAGCTCACTCTCGAGATTTGTTGTGCAAACACAGGGACCTGGTACTCAGGGACCTCAGCCATCTGAGGCTTCTGGTCAACTGGGAGAAGAGCAAGCTCTCCCCTGTGCAGAGCATCTCTTTTATCTGTATAGATTTGGACTTGGTCAATATTATGATGCTTCTCATGAATAAGCATGCACAGTTGGTGCTGAACTGCCTGAATATGTTCAGGGGGAAGACAGCAGTTCCAATGAAACTATTTCAGAGGCTACTGGGGCATATGGAATCCGCAGCCACGGTAACGCCATTCGGATTGATGCATAAGAGACCACTTCAGTGGCACACTCTGTGTGACCATCACACAAATCTGTCGTCAAGTTTTCAGCCTTTGGTCAGACCTTGCCTTTACATGGGCGGGAGTGAGTCTGGGGTTCTGTATATGCAATGAGCATGCAGCCTCTGGCATATCAATTGCCTAGACATGCTGGCAGTGCTGCTTACTGGTTTCGAGGCTGGCTTTGTGTCTCTCTTGCAGCGCCATTCCCCTCCAAGGAGGGGATGTTCTCCATGAGAGTTTCCCAGTTGGCGAACCCTGGATTGAGTATCCTCAGGCATCCTTTGGCAGACAAATGCGGCAGAGGTGTCCGACAGGTCCAGTACTTGAGATGCATGCCCGGTCAGTCAGCCCCATTACTGGGCTAGATGGCCCATATGTGGTGATTCTCCTTTGGTAATCCCATAGGTGTATTCTTCCAAGGAACGTTTTCCCTTTTGGTAAACCTGTGTCTTTCCCTGGGCATATTCTGCTCTACCCCGTCTCTGCATCTGTAGTAGTTATATCCCTTTCAAGGCGGACATACGACAGCGATCTTTCTATATGTAGCACTGCCCCACGGGTCAGTCCATATGTGTATTTCCACATGCTGTTCTCCATAGCGTCCCTCTCCACCTGGACTAGGTACGCTTACCTAACGTTAACACACTGGTCATGGCTGAAGTAAAAAAATGGGGAGAGAGCCGAAGCACTCTTCCCGTGAAGTAAACGTACAAAAGGAACAGCAACTAATGACTGTCTCTATAGTAAGCCCTGTCCCTTCCACCCTTTAGGCACAGAGGACTAAGATTTTGGGCTTACGTGGAGCGTCGGGTAGGTTACAATTAAGCGAGAGCAGTTGCCAAAAGGCGTGATGCAGCTTGCCAGCATCAGCAAGTGCTTTCCAACAGTTGTAATACAGTTCAGTGATTGTGACACTTTCCATAGGGACCACATTTGTCAGTCAACCTAACATCGTAGTGACTGACAGATGCCGCAACCCTGAACTACCCCGCTGAATGGCCGGACACCGTCTCGGCTCCTCAGCATAAACCTAATGAGTGGATGTGTGCCACCATCTTATATTAACTGTATCTATGGGGAGTGGCTTGGCATGCAAATTCCACTTGCCAATTCTATTGGTGTTTTTCAAAACTCAGAGGTGATTGGGGCTCCCAAGTGAGACCCCATTTGTCAACATAACATCTCCATTCTCTCCATCAAGGAAAAAGGGTTACAGTGACAAGACGTGTTCCAATATAAAGAACCTTTTGTTTAATAGAACGTTTTCATGGATGTTAAAGTTACTTCATGGAAAAAAATATTTTAAGAATGTACTAACCTTTTAACATTTAACCATTTTTGTGGGTGTTTTGTTTCCTTCCACAATCAAAAAACAAATTATTAAAACTGCACTCTTTACAATTTACAAAATATGTCCACTATGACAAAGACTGATATTCAGGGCTTGACATTAACAGCCGCCAATCCGCCAAATGCAGGTGGAGTAAATAAAAATGAGTGAGTGAATTTGGATACTGAGTGTCGGAAGGACTGCCGCTTTTGCATAGTTAAATAATCATGTGAAACTGGCAGCTCCAGTAATGAAAAGATTTATCTCGAACTCTATCATGGAATCTAGCATGTATAAACCTTAATTAAACAATTTAGTAATCAATTAAAAAGGAATTTATACCTGTAGGATATTACGCCACATTTGACCAATGGTTTGGAAAATGGATGGCTTGATGATTCAGCTGCAGGCGCCATCTTCTGGTGAGATGCGGGAATTCATTCTGCACAGCCGGCAAAGTGCATTATGGCTATTCTCTAGCCATTGAGCATGCATCGGTTGTAGACTCGTTATTGCTGTGCATTGTGGGATTGAATGAGTGCATTTGATAACCTCCACTATGATTTCGGACACCACTACAAATGGCTGCCCCCTCAAGCAGTGCCCTATTTAAGGGTATAGGGGGCGATTTTGGACACAGCCATTGTCAGAGAAAAGATGTCTCTGCAAGAGGGAGATGTTATTTTTGTTAAAGATTATGAGGCACAAGAATAACAAAAATAATAATAATAATAATAATGCTGTGCATGAATAAATCTTTTAGAATAAATACTGCAATATTGTCATAAATTCTGCATAATAATTTCATGGTGATTTTAAAGGTATTTGAATCATTTGCGTTCATGGAAGTGACAAGTTTAAACCCTGCGATGAGTCAATGAGTCTATACTCTGATTGTTGATAAACACAGCCAGTTTCCATTTTTCTGGCTGCCATATTTTCTGAGACGTTTTGGAAGTCAATAAAACATCAGAAGGAAAGGTCAGAATATTACATAACAAATCATCTAGCACTTAATAACAGTAAAAGCAGAGGCCCCGTTGACCCTATGGCTAAATAATTGTTTTGGCCTTTATCGAGATGACTTGCGTGTTCCTGAATCCTGCTTGTTGATTATGTGCAACAGCCTCAATCTGACGAAGATTTCCCGGCTGAGGACGAGCACTGGTGAGCCGACCGGAGACAAACACAGACACACACCTGAGGACAGATGGGAAAATCTGATCGCTTCAGAGGTGTCAAGCAGGCAAAGCTTCGTATTAGGCAAATAAATGAGCTGATTTAGACGTGCAAATGACACACTAACCGTCATTGATTGAAGCTGATCAGCAGCTGCTGACACTTATGAGACAAATTGGCACAAATGTGACCATCTGGAGCACAGAGCTGGTTATGATGGTACACCTGTTGAACTCTGGTACTTAATAATGAGAACAGTATGGAGGTTTTATTTAAAGAAGCATTTTATAAATGCTTCCAGCTCTCCAACTTTATTAATTATAAATACAATAACTTCAAGTTAAAACTTAAAAATGTAAAAAAAAAAAAAAGCTGAAGTCATCACTCACTGAGGGAATGACAGGATGTCAACCTGAAAATAATTTTCATTTTAAAAAAATTTTATTTTATTTTTTATATTATCAAACCTATCATTTAAAGAGACATAAACCATCGGTAACACTTTAGAATACAGTTCTGTCATTAATGAATAACTACACAGGAACAAACCATTATTAACATTCTAGTAACTAATATTAAGTAACAAGAATTAGTAAGTAGTCGTGCTTGGTCGAATGTGGTAGTTATTCACTACAATTAGTTAATCACTACTATTTTCATACCTCCCAGAGGACTACTAAGAACTATATACCAAGCGGCAACCTCCTGCAGTTTCTCTTGAAGCCAATACGGAATTGTTAAAATGGCCAACTTTAGAGCAGAATAAAACATGTTTACAGCCTGGTACAAATTGTGCTTTTGGTCTATATGGCTCATTTTGCCCTTCATGACAACTGTGAGAGGGGTGAATTTTTTTATAACTCATTCGTTTACATTATATAAAGCCTTAAAGTTCTGCATAATTAAGGGTGTGGCCACTTCGAGTGACAGGTGGATACCCATTTATCTGCTGTCTGTTAGTCATCGCATCACTTAAGCTCCGCCCACGTCCCGCCTTTTTGCCCATTTTCTGTTATCCGGGAGTGACGCGCGATGAGGCGCTGCCAAGATGGCAACAGCCAGCTCGTCCCTACTTTACGCTTCAGAACGGCTCATCAGAATCCTATGGGTGACGTCACGGACACTACGTCCATATTTTTTTACAGTCTATGCTATATACAGGTTCATAATTAATATGAATAATGCATAATGTATAATTAATTCTAAAGTGAAGGTCATGGTAACCCATCAGTAATGACTCATGTTGACATGAAACAGAAGTTGCAAAAGATTTTTCTCCCCTATTGTGACATATATATCCGAGTGAAGCAGCTTTTGGAAGAAGACAAAAATGTAGGGTGGAACTTGATTTGTCCATGGGCAATTGATTGGGTTGTGTTTTGCTATTAGTTGATCTTATGTGAGATGCCCCGCCCTCGTGCCAGTAAAACACATCATCAGAGAAGAGAAAAGATGTTACTGCAAGAGGGATGGGAAGTTACTTTTATTAAAGAATATGAGGGGACATAAATAGAAAATAGTACATGGTATGTGTCATGGTATGGTGTAGGCAGAAGAAGACGAAGAAGACTTAAGTTGCAAAACAGGTACTTTTACTCACACAAGGATTCAAAAACAGGCAGAAGGTACGCTCACACGGTACACAAAAAAGAACAGACAAAGACTTATTTTGACACGCTGGCAGGTTTTGCGAAATTGCCGACAAATTCCCGAAATCATAGGCAAATCGGTGCTTGTGCACGTGAGTGACAATCACACGGTGTGAATGATCAAAGACTCAATCAGAGAGACTCGCCGATGAGTCGCAGACGCCCGTGACATATTTGGCATGCTAAATATCTGGACCCGTCAGCGATTCAAACTCCTGCTGTGTGAAAAGAGTTCTGAAAAATACATCTGCGATGACCTACAGCAAATGAGAGAGCAAGATACAGGGCAGCGGGAGGTTTGGGGAGGAGTTATAGACCAGAAATTCAGTATTTTAATAGATAGATTTACAATTCTATCAAACAGAAACAAAGCACAAACATTTGCTTCACAAGCCGCAACTGCAGCACATTGCAAAATTATTTATTTACCTCCAACTCTCTTTGCAGAACACAATCCTTGCTCCCTGTGTCTCCAACCATTTCCTCTGCCATAATCTATTTTTTTTCTTTTTTTCTTCACTGCAAATCAGTGCACAGACAATTTGGATTGCAAACTTTCCGCAGTCTATATTTTTAATAACAATTCCAGACTCGCACGAGAACTCCGGTCTGACGCACGTGTGATCTCACGTTGTTTCCTTGTCACTTCTCGCGTGTTTGGTTGTGAAATGTAGTTTGCGGACGAGACAGAGTTGTCTGCGATTCTTCGTCTTGTACAGTAAGGCAATGTGAAACCCCCTGTCACCGATCCATCGTGCAGTGTGAACACAGCAGCTGAATGCTACCCCAGATAGTCATGCAGTGTGAAAAGAGCAGTGATCCGACGAGTTTGAAAATCGTGCAGTCTGAACTCGGCATTAGGAAGCCCAGGGAGCCATGGCGGTGCTGATGGCGAGGGCCATTCAGGTATGGCCTCCGTGGACTGGTAGCCCCCCACAAAAAAAAAAATATTGGGAGGAGCTACTGATACTGGCAAGAGTTCATTGGACGGAGTCCACTCTGGACCGGGGACAGGAGGCGATGTCCTCACCGAACTGGAGACGGGAGGCAGAGTCCCCTCCGGACTGGAGACGGGAGGCGGAGTCCACTCTGGACTGGAGACGGGAGGCAGAGTCCTCTCCGGACTGGAGACGGGACGTGGAGTCCACTCTGGACTGGAGATGGAACCTGCGCTGTGACCGCTAGGTGGCGCTGTGACCATTCGAATTGGCAGCGCTGAAATCTTTAGACCTGGCTGCACTGTTACCATCAGTTTCTGTGCTCAGGTGCTGACTCTGGACACTTGTCGCGGGCTGGAGCCCTCTCTGGACGCAGAACGGAGACAGGGGACGGTTCTGTCCAGAAGTCTACAAGCCAGTTTTCTCCAACTTGACTCTGGACGGGAACTGGAGACGTCTCGGGACTCTGGATGGGGACAGGAGACGTCACGGGACACTGGACGGGGACTGGCTGTGTTCCAGATCAGGACGCGAGGCCTTTCTAGAAACCGGATGACAGCTTCTCTCCAGTTTAGTCCTGAGGTGTCTGGGAGGTCGAGAGGGTGATGCCAAGGTATCGAGAGGTAGTTCAAGGGATTTTATCGTCTTCCAAAATTTAGATGGGTTATTTAGGTTTGAGGACATTGATTTGAGGTAGAAGTCAGATTTGCTCTTTCTTATAAGACGAGTGCACTTATTCCTAAGATACCTATAGTTAGACCAGTCAGATTGGAGGTTTGTGCTCTTTGCTAAGACCCATTCTGCATTTCTCTCATGGATCAGCGAAGACAGTTCTTTGGAAAACCAGGGGTTATCACGCCCTTTAATTCTACAGCATGTTAGAGGGGCATGTTTATCAGTTATCGATAGAAAAAGTGAGTAAAAATAGTTCCATGCCACATTGATATCCGGTATAAGACTAATTCTAAAGAAATCACAGTTGTTTAAATCATGTAAAAAGGCTTGTTCTACAAACTTTTTAAAAATTTTTTTAATGAGGATGCGTGGCTTGGATTTAGGCAGCTTGGTGTCCCTAACACATGCAACGGTGCAATGGTCACTGATGTCGTTAGAGAATACCCCTATTGCTTTATATTTCTGTGGAGTATTAGATCTATTAGGGTTGACTTATCTGGAGATTTTCTATTCGGACGGGTGGGGGAGGAAACAAGCTGAGTAAAATTTAGCTCATTACAGATATTTTTCAGGCAATCAGAATTAGCAGAGAGCCAGTCCCAGTTCAAATCTCCCATAAGCACAATTTCCCGATCCCGTAATTCGACTAATACATCAGCCAACAAGTTTAAGGCCTCCTTAACAGCAGAAGGAGGCTTATAACAAGCAATAATAGTAAGGATTGATGTGGAAGAAAAATAAATATCAATAGTCAAAAACTCAAACATTTTAGGACGTGAGATAGAGTTAGTTACTCTGCAATTAAACCTAGTTTTAATATAAATGGCAAAACCACCTCCCTTATTTTGACGATCACTATGAAATAAATTATAACCAGTAATATGGATAGCAGAATCAGTTAAAACCAAAACATCAGGGTCTGAAGTAGACACCCAAACCCTGACTAGGTCCATTTTTGGCACAAGACTTCTAACATTCATGTGGAGGAAGCCAAGACCATTTCTTTCTTTGAAATCGGTTGGGGTAGGTAAATTAATACATGGGGGTATAGGCCCAGGATTTGGCTTAATGTCACCTGACATCAACAGAAGTAGAATTATTAAAAGATGATATCTTAATCTGACAGCTTTGGATCTGTGAGAATCATGATTTGAGGTTGGCCACTTGATTTTTAGACTATAAAGCTTTCCATAACAGTTTTACTAGGAACACAATATTACAAGGCAAGACATTTTTTTTTAATAACTGGCTGGTAGAGTGCAGTGCACGAGAAATGCATATATGCAATATAGGAGAGCTCAGGATGGAAAACATTTATATCATCAGGGACTTGGTCAAATGAAACAGTATAAAATGTGGTAATATTAACAGTCATTAGTAGGAGAACAAAGTGAAGCAGGAGGCATCTGGCATGCATTTTTTTTCTTTGGTCTGTAGCTATGTGCCCAGGGTAATCCACGGAAACAGGGGGAGACACAGCTGATTTAATTTGTACTGTGGAAGACGCGAGGTAAACAAACAAACCAACGTAGTCGATGTAATGTCTACAATGCCATTTTGTAACACTGAGGCAACTGATGGCCACAATTCACCAAACAACTTTCCTTTTCAAGTTTGAGTGCGAAGCTGAACCCTGCAGGTAACGAGCAGCCCAAACTTTGTGTTGCGTGCATGGTGGAAAACGCTCACGCGTCAACAGCTAAATGCGGAGGAGAATGTTTTATCAGCCAGCGACACTGTTACTTATCGCTTTTTCGTCAAAAATAGATAAGGTAAGAAGCATAACTTTCCTTAGTAGGAGAGTTAGAGAGCGTTGGTATAACTCATGAGGATGAGCTGATCTGTATATCGTGAGATCGTAGGTTGTACCCCGCTCTCCCAATAGAAATAGAATGACAATAGAAAACTAACAGAATTATAATTTTGTCCTATATGTTAAGACATGTATAACAGGAGGACAGAATTCTACTCACACTACAGCAGAACTAGTTCATGTCTCAGGCTTTTTTGCTCATCTGTGTAGGCCACACTGCAATCATTTGTGCTTCATTTGAATCAAATGTCTTCTTCACTGGTAAATCAGTTAACTGAATCGTCCTAATGTCAAAAAAGGTATATTTATTGAACATTTAGATTAAAGAGAGGAATCATAAGCTGTTTCTAAAGAGTAAACATGATTGTAGAGGTGTATTGTATGGCAAGCAGTGTGTGCTGACAGTGTCCGCTCAGATGGTGTCGTCTCAGCGCTCGTGTTGTCAAAGAGCTCCAATTATGAAGCACTTTGGGCTACACAAGGACACGGTGTAAACGCAGCCATTACTACAGCCAATAAACAACAGCAATTACCCGTAATTTCATGTCATGTTGCAGTGGTTGAATCTAAAAGCATATTTGCAAAGGACAAAAACAAGTGCAAAGCCCCCCACATAAGTCTCTGTTCCTCTCTCTCGTCATGAACACATACAATTTACATTAGCACACACAACCTTTAATTGACAAACCGAGCACATACTGTATGTTGTTGTTTTTCTTTTGAAGTCTGATTTGATGCGTATTACTGTAAGTTTTCCCCTTTTGTGTTCTCTAACGGTCTCAGTAAAGACCAATTCAAATGAAACACAAGCATGTGAATTAAATTAGCTTTAGCATAATTTAACCCCAATGTTAGAAATAGCTCAAATTTATTTTCAACAAGATCCCTGATCATTTAAGGCCGATCTGAACAGTTTGAGTGCCACATTTCAGAGCAAAGATCAAAACTAGATTGGACTGAAGAGCAAAGCTGCAGCTCGCAATGTTTTTTTTTTACATGTGTTTATTAAGGGTTTAAAACATGTCATGGGAAATGCAGAAAACAAAAGGAGATATTGTAAAAGGAGGTTGGTAACCAAACAGTTTTGGTGACTTCCATTTTACACTGACAAAAAAAATAAATGATGTAGGATTTGTGCTTTGAAGTTGTTTTGTACATTTCATAAATAATTACAAAAGAAACAAGTGACACATTGAATTAAACATGGATTTGAATTTGAATTAGACTGGACTAGTATTTTCTTGTAAAAAAATAATCCAATTATCTTTGATTTATTTACAACTTCGAACATTTTTTATTTTATTTTATTTTTTGGTGGAGACAAAAAAAGTTTGAAACATCCCTCTTAATATCTTCATTATGTTCCACAGAAGAAAGTAATTAATTCAGGTTTGGAACCATATAATGGCGAGTAAATTATGAGAAAATTATCATTTCTGAGTGATGAACAATGCAGGTATCATGTCAGGTTACGGCAAGCTGTTTTGACTTTAATTCATTCACAGGCTTTAAATCTTCTTGATATCAAAAATTCAATTTTTACTAGTTAAAATGCTAATTCTTGATATTAACAATTGAATTTCAACTAGTAAAAACTCTAATTCTTGATATCTGTAATTGTATTTTCACTAGTGAGATTTCGCCATAGGCGGCCATTCAAATTCAATTGTTAATGTCAGGAATTGAATTCTTGATATCAACAATTCAATTCCTGATATCAAGAACTCAATTCCTGATATCAATATAATTTCAGATATCTAAAATGCTTTCTTACTAGTAACAATAACATTCATGATATCAGAAATTAACATTGTCACTAGTGGCAATTGAATTGTTGATATCAAAAATATTTTTTTTTACTAGTAGGAATTGAATTGTTGATATCAAAAATGCAATTCCTTAAATCAGCAATTGAATTGAAATGGCTATGGCATCCTATGGTGATATTTCACTAGTGAAAATACAATTACTGATATCAAGAATGAATAAAAGTCAAAACGGCTTGCCATAGTCAGGGCTTTACCCTACACTAAGCCTTCTCAATGTTGTGCAAAGGCTTTAAGCCATCTGATGTTGAGCTGATGGACAGTGCATTTCCAAATGTCATGGTTGAATATTAATCAAATTAACATGTAGCTTATTCAAAATTGCTAAACATGACCAAATCAACCAGCCTTTTTATAAGACTGAGTTACTCCAGCCTGCCATTCCATCTCTCTAGTTTGATATAGTGCGCCATCTTGTGGTCAATTATAATAATGCGTGCTTAAATTACAGGATGATCTAAATATCATATATATATATATGTGTGTGTGTGTGTGTGTGTGTGTGTGTGTGTGTGTGTGTACTTGTCTACCTATCTAACAGGGGACCTTGGTGTCGTAACACACTCACTAACAGGGGACCTCTGAGCCAAGAGGGGACATTTTTCAGGTCCCCTGTTGGTCATGCTTTAAATCATGTTAAAATCAAGTAAAAACACTAAAAAAACACTCTGGTGATTTTTTTTACTTTTGACCAAGTGGGGACCTACAAGTGTGTGTGTTTAAATCATGTGAAAATTAAGTAAAAACACTCTGGTAATTTTTTTAAAACTTATGACCAAGTGGGGACCTAAGTGTGTGTGTGTGTTTAAGGTCATACTCAGCAGCTCCCCTGTAGGCTGGAGCAGGAACTGTAAGGGCTCTTAAACACACGTCGTTCACACACACTCCTCTATTGTTTGAATGGCCTGCTGTCCCAGAGAGACTCTGCTGTTTAACAGGCTGCTTACTAAAGGAACAAGCATTACATCTCTTTACTAGATATCCTGACTAGTTTCAAACTTTGCATTACATTACAATTAAATTCTACACAGAATCCAAGAAAAAAGGATTTAAAAATCTAAACAACCAGAATGTAATTAGAAGTTTTGTTTTTGTATTTTTTATTTTAACATATTTTAATGACAGTAGCCTATATTCATTGAATATTATTGTATTTATCAAAATAAACAGAAAATAGTACAAACTTTACTATTCTTTTAAACAAGTGTTAAGACATTATTAAAAAAAAAACATTTTAGCTCAAGTATTTGTATAAATAATGTGTGACTTTTGCCCCATGTAAAATGGGGTGTAAAAGGCCCACCTTACCACCTTATACATTTATGAGTTTTTTAAACAAACCACTTTTGATTTATTTATGATTTACACAATGGCTCGGTCCCCTGTTAGATAGTAAATCACGACACCAGTGTGTTTGCGTTGTCATTTCTTACCATCATAAACACACTGTAGAGATTTAGAGTTTTTATAGCAATAACTGAGTTTTAAGAGTTAAATCAAGCAGAAATAGTTATCTAATGTATTAATTGCAGATCATCTTTGAATAATGATTATGTTAAACACAATGACTCGGTCCCCTGTTAGATAGTAAATCACGACACCAGTGTGTTTGCGTTGTCATTTCTTGCCATCATAAACACACTGTAGAGATTTAGAGTTTTTATAGCAATAACTGAGTTTTAAGAGTTAAATCAAGCAGAAATATTTCTCTAATGTATTAATTGCAGATCCTCTTTGAATAATGATTATGTTAAACACAATGACTCGGTCCCCTGTTAGATAGTAAATCACGACACCAGTGTGTTTGCGTTGTCATTTCTTGCCATCTCAAACACACGGTAGATATTCACTGTATATATTGAGATAACTCAATTTTATGGTGACTTGCATTAAAATGTTTATCCGTCTCAAT
Organism: Gobio gobio; assembly: GCF_949357685.1. NCBI lineage: Eukaryota > Metazoa > Chordata > Actinopteri > Cypriniformes > Gobionidae > Gobio > Gobio gobio. The sequence goes on from NC_137108.1 coordinate 11,164,737, forward strand.
TAAATTATGTGAACTGAATGACTTTTAACATTGACACTTTAGTTATTTAACCAACTGATGATTTTCAAGTCAGCAATCAACACACAACTGAGTTTTGACCTCCAAAATCTTATTATAGTGTATTTTTATGGTAAGTATTGGTGTTTTACGTTTTAAATCAAGCAGAAATCACTCTTTAAGGAAACAATTGCAGGTCACACTTTATACAGTGAACATGATTTCCTTAAATTGACTTAAGTCCCCTGTTGGATGGTAAAACACGACACCTGTTTGATTGCTTTGCCATTTCTTGCCATCACAAACACACTGTAGAGATTTTGAAGGTCAGAACTAAATTTTTTGGTGACTTGCATGAAAATCTTCATCCGTCTCAATTAAATTATGTGAACTGAATGTCTTTTAACATTGACACTTTAGTCGAAGATTTTCAACTCAACAATCAACACACAACTGATTTTTGACCTCCAAAATCATTATACAGTGTATATTAAATTTAAATAAAAAATAAAAAATTCCTTACAAAACAGTTTGACTCAAGTTTGACTCTCTACTGCTTATTCATTATTGTTTATGTTACATGGTCCATGTTTACATTACAGTATAAAATTGTTCCTAAGTTTTCCCCTTTTATATAGATGGTAATGACTAAATATCCTCGCACACCGAAATTTTCACACGTTAAAAAAAAGATCAAGCACGTTTACACACAGCCTCTGAAACTTTCCTTCCTTCATCATAAAAAAAAATCTGATCAGGTTCAGTTTTCTGCATTTTTCGCATCCATAGCAAGCATTGAAAGAGGGGTTTCAAATTTCTGTGTTATTCATTTTTGTGTTAAAATTTTGAACATAAGTTGAACAGTTTAAAAAAGAAAGTGTGAACTTTCAAATTAGCCATTATAGTTCATAAAGTTTTGCTGGCGTTTGTATCTAATTGAGAAAATAATGAATGTAAATTGAAAGATGTCGTCATTGAACACATTTTGTGCCAAAGCAAATAAATGATCCACAGTTTAGCCACATAGGCTGATGTGATCCCTGAGTGAAGAGTTTTGAAAAAGTGATGAGTATTCAGAAATGTGTCCTAGCAGATGTTTAAAAAACCCTGTAATATCACTATTAGTAAGGGATCACTGTATAATATCAGTCTTTAAATGTGAGATATTTAAAGTGAACCTAAAGTATACTTGCAATAGTGTGATTTTAGCACAATTAAATATACTTAATGGATGTTTCGCAAAAGCGTTGTTTAGTGATATTGCGTCCTTGTGTTCCTGCTGTACGTCATCAGCAACTGTCGAAGTTCAATTACAATACTCAAGAACACATGTACAGAGGATGCACAAAAGTACCCGGATGTTATAAGATATATAAGTATATGAAAACAATGTCTACAATAATATGAAATAAATGTTTTAACAGGTTATGTTTGTGGTTATTTTGTGTTAGCCACTATGTAATATGCTGGGATGGTTAGTTGAGCAACAAGTTCGCAGCACATCTCAATTTCTGTTCTGTGTCCTCACAAACTTCTGAGCTCGTTCTTTCAAGATCACATAGCAAGACTGGTCTCCACGAAAACACAAGTCCCTTCTTTGCATTCCCAGAATTGCGAAACAGCCATCATTAAGAAATGTGCACTGTGCAATAAAGGAGTACTCCAAGAATAATTATAATATTTATACCAGTAAGTCTCACGCAGGTCACTAGGGTTTACAATATTTGATGCTTTAATACTTTCCAAAAAAATTGTTACGGCCATTTCACACTGAACGCGACAAAGCTAGGTGAATCATTGATGAATGGAGGTTTAACACCGAACGCCACTCAAACCATCATCGAGGACTTGCTATAATTATATAATAGGCAGACATGCATTATTTCTAGTGATTTATGATTATGTAATATAATTGACCGATCCAGAGCGAATGCGATCTCTGACTCATAACACTCATACACGTGGAAGAAAACGGACAGTTCTCTTCTGATAGCATATAATTCAGTGGAAAAAGAAGTAAACTTGAGAATTACATATGGCATATCTTGCTTTATTATGCTGAGATTGATCGAGCCTGCTATAAATAACTCCATACAGATCTATTGTTTTACAAAAATAATCTATTGTTTACAAAAGGAGAAAACGTGTGTACTTTAATGTAAACTTGGACCGTGTGACATAAACTGAAGTTAACAGCAAAAAAATATACTATAATGCTGACTGTTGTTAGTGTTTTTTGTTGTAGGAGTTAAAAGTGTATATGTTGGGTGAATCCTCATTGTGTTCTGGAAGAATGAGTTGATTTAAGACATCAATGAAGTGTTTTGGTAGTTTTAGCACATTTTGAACGTGAAATTAACTGCTTCGCTTTGAAAGGTGTCCTAGCGATTGTAGCTGAGAGATAGACGTCAAACAGACTCAAACAAAGACCCAGAATTCTGTGGTGTTACAGCACTGTGGCTGCTGTAAGGTTTCTTTATGAAATAACAGGCACAATGGCAAAGATATTTCTGCAAAAACTCCAAAGTAATGTTCGTTTGCAGTGAGAAAGTCACAAGAGACAACTAAAAAAACTCATGCGTGTATTTAGCCTGGTGTAGATCTGTTTGCTTACACATCCCCCAAACTCCATTTACATATGAATACAGGAAAGGCCAAAGCCATTGTCTCACAGGTGAGGAAGAAGCCTTACAGAGCTAGCTGTTACACCCATGTCACAGACACAAACTTCTCATCCAAACTAGAGAAAACGATGGGATTTACCTGGGAAAATTAAATCAATGTACACTTTTTCCAATCCCTACGACACATTTTTCAATACTTGGGTCACTTTTTTAAAACTCTTCACACACTTTTTCACACAAATTCACACAACTGAATTTCAGCTTGGCACAGCAGTTATTTTAGTGTTCAAAATGCACTAAAACTACCAAAAAGGACCCAACAAACACACTTTTTCAATCATAAAACACAGACCTAAAACACATGATCATTACACAATGTTTTCTTTTGTAAAATTTTCTTTTCAAAAAAAGACTTACACTATAATTCACTGCAGTTTATGTTACATGGTCCTTGGTCCAGTACAGTATAACATTATTCCTAAATTTTTCCCTTTTGAATGGATGGCAATGCAATTTAAAAACTAACACCAGCTAAATCTATTTGTTTTGATAGTATTTTAGATTCAAAATATATTTCAATATGGTATTACTGTCGAAATGTAGCAAATTTCTATTTTTTTTTTTACATAAGTTTAACAGTTTTGAAAAGTGAATGTAAAAATGTTCAAATTGGCCTGTATAGTACATAATGTTTTGGTGGTGTTTGTGTCAAAGTCAGAAAAGAATGAATGTAAATTGAAATATGTCGTCATTGAACACATTTTGTGCCCAAAGCAATGATAAATGATCCAGAGTTTAGCCACATAGACTGATGTGATCACTGAGTGAAGACAAAAAGTGAACAGTGAAAAAGTGATGAGGATTGAGAAATGTGTCCCAGCAAATGTAAAAAAATAAATAAAAATAAAACTGTTGACATGTTTTAAATTGTTTTAAAAATTAAATTAAATATATTTTCATCTTATTAGAAGTGATATTTTCTTGGTGTTTAGCCCCACAGCTTTCTGCATATCGCTTTACTTTTTTTTATTTATTGCATTGGCCAATACTAAATTGATATGTTAAAAACTGTGAATCATTTTTCATTGCTTTCACACAAAATGCATTCAATGACCACATTTTCCAAAATCCACGACCACTTTTGTTATTCGTACCTAACTATCTGCAAAACTATATATTTTTAGCACATTTTTTGAATGCTAACACACTGCTTTCAGAACTGATCAAACACATTCAAGTCAGAACGATGATCAACTCATTTCTGCAGGAATTATACTGAAATATAAAATCCAAAGGGACCCACTTTATATTAGGTGGCCTTAGCTACTATGTACTAACATTTTAATTATCCATTTGATACAATGCACTTATTGTGTACATACATGTCTTTACATTGTACTTACATTTTTAAATATACCTGCATGTAATTACATCTGTAATTAATTTCTGTAGTTACATTTGTAATTACACTGTTGACACTTCCCTTACATCTAACCCTACCTTTAAACTTACCAATACAACCACACCTGACCCTACCCGTATCCCACCTCAATATCAGCAAAAGTGTTTTGCAATACAATATGAACACAATAAGTACATTGTACCTATTTAAGTACATATCGTTAAGGCCCCCTAATATAAAGTGGGGCCATCTAAAGTCATAATTTATCATTGATTTGGCATAAAATATATTCAATGGCGACATCTTTCGATTTATAAGAATTATTTTCTTACTTCAACACAAACACCACCAAAACATTATAGGCCAATTTGAACTGTATAGGCCAATTTGAAAAAATTTTGATTCTCTTTTCAAAACTCCCTAACTTATGTTCAAAACTTAACTAAAATTAATTTAAAAAAAAAAACTATTTGCTACATTTCGGCAGTATTACCATATTGAAATATTGGGTGATTCTTTTGAATCCTCAGAATCCTTTTTGGTAGTTTTAGTGCATTTTGAACACTAAAATAACTGCTGTGCCAAGCTGAAATTCAGTTGTGTGAATTTGTGTGAAAAAGTGTGTGAAGAGTTTTAAAAAAGTGACCCATGTATTGAAAAATGTGTCGTAGGGATTGGAAAAAGTGTACATTGATTTAATTTTCCCAGGTAAATCCCAGCGTTTTCTCTAGTTTGGATGAGAAGTTTGTGTCTGTGACATGGGTGTAACAGCTAGCTCTGTAAGGCTTCTTCCTCACCTGTGAGACAATGGCTTTGGCCTTTCCTGTATTCATATGTAAATGGAGTTTGGAGGATGTGTAAGCAAACAGATCTACACTAGGCTAAATACACGCATGAGTTTTTTTAGTTGTCTCTTGTGACTTTCTCACTGCAACCGAACATTACTTTGGAGTTTTTGCAGAAATATCTTTGCCATTGTGCCTGTTATTTCATAAAGAAACCTTACAGCAGCCACAGTGCTGTAACACCACAGAATTCTGGGTCTTTGTTTGAGTCTGTTTGACGTCTATCTCTCAGCTACAATCGCTAGGACACCTTTCAAAGCAAAGCAGTTAATTTCACGTTCAAAATGTGCTAAAACTACCAAAACACTTCATTGATGTCTTAAATCAACTCATTCTTCCAGAACACAATGAGGATTCACCCAACATATACACTTTTAACTCATACAACAAAAAACACTAACAACAGTCAGCATTATAGTATATTTTTTTGCTGTTAACTTCAGTTTATGTCACACGGTCCAAGTTTACATTAAAGTACACACGTTTTCTCCTTTTGTAAACAATAGATTATTTTTGTAAAACAATAGATCTGTATGGAGTTATTTATAGCAGGCTCGATCAATCTCAGCATAATAAAGCAAGATATGCCATATGTAATTCTCAAGTTTACTTCTTTTTCCACTGAATTATATGCTATCAGAAGAGTCTGTTTTCTTCCACGTGTGTGAGTGTTATGAGTCAGAGATCGCATTCGCTCTGGATCGGTCAATTATATTACATAATCATAAATCACTAGAAATAATGCATGTCTGCCTATTATATAATTATAGCAAGTCCTCGATGATGGTTTGAGTGGCGTTCGGTGTTAAACCTCCATTCATCAACGATTCACCTCACTTTGTCGCGTTCAGTGTGAAATGGCCATAACATTTTTTTTGGATAGTATTAAAGCATCAAATATTGTAAACCCTAGTGACCTGCGTGAGACTTACTGGTATAAATATTATAATTATTTTTGGAGTACTCCTTTATTGCACAATGCACATTTCTTAATGATGGCTGTTTCGCAATTCTGGGAATGCAAAGAAGGGACTTGTGATTTCGTGGAGACCAGTCTTGCTATGTGATCTTGAAAGAACGAGCTCAGAAGTTTGTGATGACACAGAACAGAAATTGAGATGTGCTGCGAACTTGTTGCTCAACTAACCATCCCAGCATATTACATAGTGGCTAACACAAAATAACCACAAACATAACCTATTAAAACATTTATTTCATATTATTGTAGACATTGTTTTCATATACTCATATATCTTATAACATCCGGGTACTTTTGTGCATCCTCTGTACATGTGTTCTTGAGTATTGTAATTGAACTTAGACAGTTGCTGATGACGTACAGCAGGAACACAAGGACGCAATATCACTAAACAACGCTTTTGCGAAACATCCATTAAGTATATTTAATTGTGCTAAAATCACACTATTGCAAGTATACTTTAGGTTCACTTTAAATATCTCACATTTAAAGACTGATATTATACAGTGATCCCTTACTAATAGTGATATTACAGGGTTTTTTAAACATCTGCTAGGACACATTTCTGAATACTCATCACTTTTTCAAAACTCTTCACTCAGGGATCACATCAGCCTATGTGGCTAAACTGTGGATCATTTATTTGCTTTGGCACAAAATGCGTTCAATGACGACATCTTTCAATTTACATTCATTCTTTTCTCAATTAGATACAAACGCCAGCAAAACTTTATGAACTATAATGGCTAATTTGAAAGTTCACACTTTCTTTTTTAAACTGTTCAAAATTTTAACACAAAAATGAATAACACAGAAATTTGAAACCCCTCTTTAAATGCTTGCTATGGATGCGAAAAATGCAGAAAACTGAACCTGATCAGATTTTTTTTTTATGATGAAGGAAGGAAAGTTTCAGAGGCTGTGTGTAAACGTGCTTGATCTTTTTTTTAACGTGTTAAAATTTCGGTGTGCGAGGATATTTAGTCATTACCATCTATATAAAAGGGGAAAACTTAGGAACAATTTTATACTGTAATGTAAACATGGACCATGTAACATAAACAATAATGAATAAGCAGTAGAGAGTCAAACTTGAGTCAAACTGTTTTGTAAAGAAATTTTATATTTTTTATTTAAATTTAATATACACTGTATAATGATTTTGGAGGTCAAAACTCAGTTGTGTGTTGATTGTTGAGTTGAAAATCTTCGACTAAAGTGTCAATGTTAAAAGACATTCAGTTCACATAATTTAATTGAGACGGATGAAGATTTTCATGCAAGTCACCAAAAAATTTAGTTCTGACCTTCAAAATCTCTACAGTGTGTTTGTGATGGCAAGAAATGGCAAAGCAATCAAACAGGTGTCGTGTTTTACCATCCAACAGGGGACTTAAGTCAATTTAAGGAAATCATGTTCACTGTATAAAGTGTGACCTGCAATTGTTTCCTTAAAGAGTGATTTCTGCTTGATTTAAAACATAAAACACCAATACTTACCATAAAAATACACTATAATAAGATTTTGGAGGTCAAAACTCAGTTGTGTGTTGATTGCTGGGTTGCAAATCATCAGTTAAACAACTAAAGTGTCAATATTAAAAGTCATTCAGTTCACATAATTTAATTGAGACGGATAAACATTTTAATGCAAGTCACCATAAAATTGAGTTATCTCAATATATACAGTGAATATCTACCGTGTGTTTGAGATGAAGAAATGACAAAGCAAACACACTGGTGTCGTGATTTACTATCTAACAGGGGACCGAGTCATTGTGTTTAACATAATCATTATTCAAAGATGATCTGCAATTAATACATTAGAGAAATATTTCTGCTTGATTTAACTCTTAAAACTCAGTTATTGCTATAAAAACTCTAAATATCTACAGTGTGTTTATGGCAAGAAATGACAAATTAAACACCCTGGTGTCGTGATTTACTATCTAACAGGGGACCGAGTCATTGTGTTTAACATAATCATTATTCAAAGAGGATCTGCAATTAATACATTAGAGAAATATTTCTGCTTGATTTAACTCTTAAAACTCAGTTATTGCTATAAAAACTCTAAATATCTACAGTGTGTTTGAGATGGCAAGAAATGACAACGCAAACACACTGGTGTCGTGATTTACTATCTAACAGGGGACCGAGTCATTGTGTTTAACATAATCATTATTCAAAGAGGATCTGCAATTAATACATTAGAGAAATATTTCTTCTTGATTTAACTCTTAAAACTCAGTTATTGCTATAAAAACTCTAAATATCTACAGTGTGTTTATGGCAAGAAATGACAAATTAAACACCCTGGTGTCGTGATTTACTGTCTAACAGGGGACCGAGTCATTGTGTTTAACATAATCATTATTCAAAGAGGATCTGCAATTAATACATTAGAGAAATATTTCTGCTTGATTTAACTCTTAAAACTCAGTTATTGCTATAAAAACTCTAAATCTCCACAGTGTGTTTATGATGGCAAGAAATGACAACGCAAACACACTGGTGTCGTGATTTACTATCTAACAGGGGACCGAGTCATTGTGTTTAACATAATCATTATTCAAAGAGGATCTGCAATTAATACATTAGAGAAATATTTCTGCTTGATTTAACTCTTAAAACTCAGTTATTGCTATAAAAACTCTAAATCTCCACAGTGTGTTTGAGATGGCAAGAAATGACAAATTAAACACACTGGTGTCGTGATTTACTATCTAACAGGGGACCGAGTCATTGTGTTTAACATAATCATTATTCAAAGATGATCTGCAATTAATACATTAGAGAAATATTTCTGCTTGATTTAACTCTTAAAACTCAGTTATTGCTATAAAAACTCTAAATATCTACAGTGTGTTTATGGCAAGAAATGACAAATTAAACACCCTGGTTTCGTGATTTACTATCTAACAGGGGACCGAGTCATTGTGTTTAACATAATCATTATTCAAAGAGGATCTGCAATTAATACATTAGAGAAATATTTCTGCTTGATTTAACTCTTAAAACTCAGTTATTGCTATAAAAACTCTAAATATCTACAGTGTGTTTATGGCAAGAAATGACAAATTAAACACCCTGGTGTCGTGATTTACTATCTAACAGGGGACCGAGTCATTGTGTTTAACATAATCATTATTCAAAGAGGATCTGCAATTAATACATTAGAGAAATATTTCTGCTTGATTTAACTCTTAAAACTCAGTTATTGCTATAAAAACTCTAAATATCTACAGTGTGTTTATGGCAAGAAATGACAAATTAAACACCCTGGTTTCGTGATTTACTATCTAACAGGGGACCGAGTCATTGTGTTTAACATAATCATTATTCAAAGAGGATCTGCAATTAATACATTAGAGAAATATTTCTGCTTGATTTAACTCTTAAAACTCAGTTATTGCTATAAAAACTCTAAATCTCCACAGTGTGTTTATGATGGCAAGAAATGACAACGCAAACACACTGGTGTCGTGATTTACTATCTAACAGGGGACCGAGTCATTGTGTTTAACATAATCATTATTCAAAGAGGATCTGCAATTAATACATTAGAGAAATATTTCTGCTTGATTTAACTCTTAAAACTCAGTTATTGCTATAAAAACTCTAAATATCTACAGTGTGTTTATGGCAAGAAATGACAAATTAAACACCCTGGTGTCGTGATTTACTGTCTAACAGGGGACCGAGTCATTGTGTTTAACATAATCATTATTCAAAGAGGATCTGCAATTAATACATTAGAGAAATATTTCTGCTTGATTTAACTCTTAAAACTCAGTTATTGCTATAAAAACTCTAAATCTCCACAGTGTGTTTATGATGGCAAGAAATGACAACGCAAACACACTGGTGTCGTGATTTACTATCTAACAGGGGACCGAGTCATTGTGTTTAACATAATCATTATTCAAAGAGGATCTGCAATTAATACATTAGAGAAATATTTCTGCTTGATTTAACTCTTAAAACTCAGTTATTGCTATAAAAACTCTAAATCTCCACAGTGTGTTTGAGATGGCATAAATGACAAATTAAACACACTGGTGTCGTGATTTACTATCTAACAGGGGACCGAGTCATTGTGTTTAACATAATCATTATTCAAAGATGATCTGCAATTAATACATTAGAGAAATATTTCTGCTTGATTTAACTCTTAAAACTCAGTTATTGCTATAAAAACTCTAAATATCTACAGTGTGTTTATGGCAAGAAATGACAAATTAAACACCCTGGTTTCGTGATTTACTATCTAACAGGGGACCGAGTCATTGTGTTTAACATAATCATTATTCAAAGAGGATCTGCAATTAATACATTAGAGAAATATTTCTGCTTGATTTAACTCTTAAAACTCAGTTATTGCTATAAAAACTCTAAATATCTACAGTGTGTTTATGGCAAGAAATGACAAATTAAACACCCTGGTGTCGTGATTTACTATCTAACAGGGGACCGAGTCATTGTGTTTAACATAATCATTATTCAAAGAGGATCTGCAATTAATACATTAGAGAAATATTTCTGCTTGATTTAACTCTTAAAACTCAGTTATTGCTATAAAAACTCTAAATATCTACAGTGTGTTTATGGCAAGAAATGACAAATTAAACACCCTGGTTTCGTGATTTACTATCTAACAGGGGACCGAGTCATTGTGTTTAACATAATCATTATTCAAAGAGGATCTGCAATTAATACATTAGAGAAATATTTCTGCTTGATTTAACTCTTAAAACTCAGTTATTGCTATAAAAACTCTAAATCTCCACAGTGTGTTTATGATGGCAAGAAATGACAACGCAAACACACTGGTGTCGTGATTTACTATCTAACAGGGGACCGAGTCATTGTGTTTAACATAATCATTATTCAAAGAGGATCTGCAATTAATACATTAGAGAAATATTTCTGCTTGATTTAACTCTTAAAACTCAGTTATTGCTATAAAAACTCTAAATCTCCACAGTGTGTTTGAGATGGCAAGAAATGACAAATTAAACACACTGGTGTCGTGATTTACTATCTAACAGGGGACCGAGTCATTGTGTTTAACATAATCATTATTCAAAGATGATCTGCAATTAATACATTAGAGAAATATTTCTGCTTGATTTAACTCTTAAAACTCAGTTATTGCTATAAAAACTCTAAATATCTACAGTGTGTTTATGGCAAGAAATGACAAATTAAACACCCTGGTTTCGTGATTTACTATCTAACAGGGGACCGAGTCATTGTGTTTAACATAATCATTATTCAAAGAGGATCTGCAATTAATACATTAGAGAAATATTTCTGCTTGATTTAACTCTTAAAACTCAGTTATTGCTATAAAAACTCTAAATATCTACAGTGTGTTTATGGCAAGAAATGACAAATTAAACACCCTGGTGTCGTGATTTACTATCTAACAGGGGACCGAGTCATTGTGTTTAACATAATCATTATTCAAAGAGGATCTGCAATTAATACATTAGAGAAATATTTCTGCTTGATTTAACTCTTAAAACTCAGTTATTGCTATAAAAACTCTAAATATCTACAGTGTGTTTATGGCAAGAAATGACAAATTAAACACCCTGGTTTCGTGATTTACTATCTAACAGGGGACCGAGTCATTGTGTTTAACATAATCATTATTCAAAGAGGATCTGCAATTAATACATTAGAGAAATATTTCTGCTTGATTTAACTCTTAAAACTCAGTTATTGCTATAAAAACTCTAAATATCTACAGTGTGTTTATGGCAAGAAATGACAAATTAAACACCCTGGTGTCGTGATTTACTATCTAACAGGGGACCGAGTCATTGTGTTTAACATAATCATTATTCAAAGAGGATCTGCAATTAATACATTAGAGAAATATTTCTGCTTGATTTAACTCTTAAAACTCAGTTATTGCTATAAAAACTCTAAATCTCTACAGTGTGTTTGAGATGACAAGAAATTACAAATTAAACACACTGGTGTCGTGATTTACTATCTAACAGGGGACCAAGTCATTGTGTTTAACATAATCATTATTCAAAGATGATCTGCAATTAATACATTAGAGAAGTATTTCTGCTTGATTTAACTCTTAAAACTCAGTTATTGCTATAAAAACTCTAAATCTCTACAGTGTGTTTATGGCAAGAAATGACAAATTAAACACCCTGGTGTCGTGATTTACTATCTAACAGGGGACCGAGTCATTGTGTTTAACATAATCATTATTCAAAGAGGATCTGCAATTAATACATTAGAGAACTATTTCTGCTTGATTTAACTCTTAAAACTCAGTTATTGCTATAAAAAATCTGAATCTCCACAGTGTGTTTGAGATGGCAAGAAATGACAAATTAAACACACTGGTGTCGTGATTTACTATCTAACAGGGGACCGAGTCATTGTGTTTAACATAATCATTATTCAAAGATGATCTGCAATTAATACATTAGAAAAATATTTCTGCTTGATTTAACTCTTAAAACTCAGTTATTGCTATAAAAACTCTAAATATCTACAGTGTGTTTATGGCAAGAAATGACAAATTAAACACCCTGGTGTCGTGATTTACTATCTAACAGGGGACCGAGTCATTGTGTTTAACATAATCATTATTCAAAGATGATCTGCAATTAATACATTAGAGAAATATTTCTGCTTTATTTAACTCTTAAAACTCAGTTATTGCTATAAAAACTCTAAATCTCCACAGTGTGTTTATGGCAAGAAATGACAACGCAAACACACTGGTGTCGTGATTTACTATCTAACAGGGGACCGAGCCATTGTGTTTAACATAATCATTATTTACTATATAAAGTGATGACCTGTGATTATTACCTTAAAGAACAATTTCTGCTTGTCCAGTCCTATATATATATATTTTTTTATTGGTGCAAGAAATCAAATCTCACTCTAAAAATCTCAAAAACAAAGGACATTTTTTGGGATTTTAGAGAGCAGAAACTATGTTTTATTCAAAAATAAGTCACACATTGAAATACCTTTACTGTAAAAAAAATGTGGGTCTCCAATTGAAAATTTTCTGTAAATTGATGCACTTTAATTCAATTTAAATTCAAGAAATTCAATTTGGCCAACTAAAATTTAGATGTGATCGGTCACTAGAAAATTTTCAATTGGAGAGATGATTTTTTTTTTACAGTGTTGGTGTTCTTGAAAATAAGCTTAAATGAGAGATGTGGACGGATCATATACTGTAAGTATGAAGACACAACAGAGAATGAATTTCTTAAAGATAATTCTTAATTTTAAGAATTTTTTAATTTCTTAAATTCTTTTCTGTAATGTCCACAACATGGCTTTTTCTCCGTTGTGTGCTCATTGTGTTCCCTGATGCCTGTGTGAACATTATATAATTATATATATATATATTAAATAATGAAGACAGACTTGACTGCCAGCTCTCTTCCCTTTCACACACACAGCTCCATTGCAGGCTATGGAGGTCCCCTGTTGGATAGGTAGACATCGGTCAGGTCCCCTCTTGGCATGTTTAAAAAATAAAAAATAAATGCTTATTTGAAGTTATATTATGAAAAAAGACCTTAAAACAAAATTTTGTATCTAAGTTTTGTTTCTTCAAAATGACTAGAAACACAGGTCCCCTCTTGGTCAGTGTGGAGTGATGGTCCCCTGTTGGTAATATAGACGTGTATGTGTGTGTGTGTGTGTGTGTGTGTGTGTGTGTGTGTGTGTGTGTGTGAATATGAAACATTAGTGAACATTTAGCAAATACAGTAGCAGCCTCAAGGGAAGACAGCATAGTAAGCACTAGATGGGTGTTACAGTCTGATGTTCCCCCACAGACCTGTTAGCAAGAACACTCTGTACGGGTTAGCTGTACAGATCATTAGGTCAATGTTTAGTTTTATGCTAATGCTAAATTACTTTAACATAATTTCTGAATGTGTAGCATTCAGATGCAAAAAGGTCCCTGACTAGAGGATTACTTCTGAGAAGCATGAACATGGTTCACAGTGATTGATTGATTGATTGATTGATTTATTGATTGATTGATTGATTGATTGATTGAGTTATTGATTGATTGAGTTTTTTTTAATTTATTGCCTTTGTGCATGCTGTTATTTTAAATAACAAAGTCCTCATGTTCTGCAAAAACATTAGGCTTTCAACATAATATTTTTTAAACAGTTGCCTGATATCAGAAAAATTTATATATAAATTATATATATACAGTAGAAAACATTAGGAAACATTTTACAATATATATATATATATATATATATATATATATATATATATATATATATATATATATATATATATATATATATATATATTGTAAAATGTTTCCACAATGTCAAATAAAATGTGATTCACCCAGGTAAGTGACGCACATGCACACGCACCAGGCCATACACGTGATATAAAAGAAAACATGATTTATCAGACCAGGCCACCTTCATCCACTGCTCCGTGGTCCAGTTCTGATGCTCACGTGCCCACTGTTGGCGCTTTCGGCAGTGGGTCAGCATTGGGCACCCTGACTGGTCTGTGGCTGTGCAGCCCCATACACAACAAACTGCGATGCACTGTGTATTCTGACACCTTTCTATCAGAACCAGCATTAACTTATTGAGCAATTTGAGCTACAGTAGCTGGTCTGTTTGATCGGACCACACGGGCCAGCCTTCACTCCCCACGTGCATCAATGAACCTTGACCGGCCATGACCCTTTCGCCGGTTCACCACTGTTTCTTCCTTCGACCACTTTTGATAGATACTGACCACTGCAGACTGGAAACACCCCACAAGAGCTGCAGTTTTGGAGATACTCTGACCCAGTCATCTAGCCATCACAATTTGGCCCTTGTCAAACTCGCTCAAATCCTTACGCTTTCCCATTTTTCCTGTATAGCCTACTTTTTTGTAGTAAGAATACTAATATCAATGTTCTAATGGAATATGTAACAGATACCAGACTCGGAGAGATGTTAAACTGAACCAGACAGGTATTTATTGAACAGTTGAAAAAATGACATGAATCAGGAAGGTGGCAGAGATACAGTATTTAATAGGCTACTCAATAAAATAAGTACAAGCCAAGTATTTGGAATACTTAAATATACTACAGGATAATGCGCCCTGCCACAAAGCAAAAATGGTTCAGGAATGATTTGAGGAGCACAACAACGAGTTTGAGGTGTTGACATGGCCTCCAAAATTCCCCAGATCTCAATCCAGTAGACCATCTGTGTGATGTGCTGAACAATCAAGTCCGATCCATGGAGGCCCCACCTCGCAACTTACAGGACTTAAGGGATTTGCTGCTAACATCTTGGTGCCAGATACCACAGCACACCTTCAGGGGTCTAGTGGAGTCCAAGCCTCAACGGGTAAGGGCTGTTTTGGTAGCAAAAGGTGGACCAACTCAATATTAGGAATTCATAATGTTATGACTGATCGGTGTATACAATAGTTCTGTTATGTTTGTTTTCTGTTTGTTCTGAGAATAGACTGTATCGAATTAGCTCTGAGGGGAAATATTAATAATTATTCATAACTCATTATGATTATTCATTATGATTATTTGAATAAATTAAATAGATTAACTTGATGTAGCTACATTACCATTACAATCAATCAATCAGTTCCTCCTATGAACGTTCAGTATTAATTATTAATTCATTCTAAGAAAATTATATTTTTCATGGTTACAGAAAAATTATTCTTTCTTTGAATTTACGTAAGCGCTTGGAGTGCATAGCAAGATCGATCATTTAAGGGACAATTAGTTTGCAGGCAGGAAGTCAGGACCAAACATATATTGTGCACAATCTTTAATAACTAAATCACGGAACAAGACTAAAACTAACATGAAACATACATTCACAAAACATATACATGACAAGAGGTAAGGTTAAAGTGGTTGGAGGGAAAAGGGTCAGAACAGATGGATGAAGTTATGCAACGAGTCGAAACCTTGGGAAGAACCGTCTTTGATAAACTTTACAGTTTTGCTAACTACACAGCGACTTGTATTTTTTAGTACATTACTTGCATTTAACCCAGGAAGGCGTCCAGATATACGGCCACAGAAGAAAGTCTTGATGGTTCCGTCCGATGGTTTTGCAGTTGCGATCATTTCCTTCCGTGTTGAGCGAAGGAATGACGGTGAACTTTCATAGACTCAGATGGTCGAAGAAGGCTGCACAAGCTGTGAGTTGGGCCTGCTGGTCCAAATGGCTGAGTAGTGGCATCTGGTTTTCTGTCCCACACACACACACACACGTGAGGCTGTGTGTGGAGGCCTTATCTGGCCGGTAGGCCGGCTGGCCGAGATGAGGTGTTGTTTCAGCCAGGGAGAACAGAAGAGAAGGAGTGTCTGTCCATCCGTTTCTTTTAAACGTTGAGGAGAAATCCCGCCTTGAAGGTCAGTGAGCCAATCGTATTCAGGCTCTTGGAGGGAACGTTTTACGACTCTTTTTATGTCTCAAGTAGATCGTTCGCAGATTGCTGGTTGGTGAAGGAACTTTTAAAGATTCTTGGAATACTAGTATGTGGCACAAGGATCAACGTATCATATACACAATCATTCAGGTCTTTAAATCTTAACTTCGTAGACACCAATCATGCCATACACATGATTTTCGTTAACCATAGTATGCAATTCTGAAACAAATCCAACAGAGATTGAATTAACACATAGACCAAACCCTATAAAAACAAATCATGAGACGGATATATGTTTATATTTCTCAAGTGGTTATATATAGGCTATATGAGTTTAAGATGGTGTATTTGTCCTTTTCAGAAAGAGTCTCAGCTCTCTCTGCAAATTCCTTCATGTCGTAAAACGTCTTATCTGATTGTTTCCAGGGTAACCGAGAATCCTTCTCTGCTGTGTTGGGGGAGACTCTGTTACTAAGCACAAGCATTTAAAACATATTAGTAAATGTATATCCGGCGATTATGTGTCTGATTTCGCCTCAGTTGCTATAAGACATTTAGAATTTTATTCATCACTGGAATTCCTACATTACTTGTAATAATCTTAAACAACATTCAGACGCAATAAATACTACATTGAGGCAATTCTAAGATGGCATTCTATGATTTTGTTGTGTATACTAAAGTCTGTCAATCATCATTAGAGCGGCACCCTCAGGTTGAATAATGCAATGACATAAGAATTCTGCCAAAAGTGTGTCTGATGTGTTCACTGATTAGAATATAAATGTTTATCATAAACTAGCGCTAAGACCCAGAATCTGCCCTAATTAAATTTATGGCCAAGAGCCGCTACTGCTGTAGATGAAAATTGATGAAATTCTGTCATCGATTACTTGCCCTCATGTCGTTCCAAACCTGTGGGTCCTTTTTTTCCTGTGGAACACAAAAATTATTGACCACAATTATTAAATCACTTTTTGTAAGTCACTCTGGATAAGAGCATCTGCTAAATGGCATAAATTCAATATGAATTTTAGCATATCTGTATAATGGATGTACTATATCACTTGGTCTTCATAGGAAAACGCTGTTCCCAAACCAGTGCAGAGAGATGCGCTAATTAACCAAATTTCCAAGGATGCTTTCCCTTGGCACTAATCTTGCGAATGGTCAATGCGTTTAACACACAGTTGTTATGCAACACACCAAACAAACATGTTTTTTGTTCCAAGATATAACTAGGTAAGAGCAACAGAGGGGTTGTTCTTGCACATGAAATCCTTGGTGTCCAATTAGACTTATTAAGTGCAGTATACATCCACATCCAAAAGTGGATGTAAAGTCTGTTTAAGCAGTAAAGGGTTATATATGATAGGACACATACTGTAAATCCACATTTACTGAAATATGCAGTATGGCAAGCCAATTGTATGTATGCTAGTACTTACTGAGCTTACACATACTTGGGCCTATTAACTTTGACCAGTAACTATTCATAAGGTACTTGTATTTATTCTGCTGAAAACTTTTTTTCCAAATAATTTTATGATCTATTAAATTTTTCCTAGTAATAAATAATACCTATTTTAGGCATTAGTACTGTAGGTATTCAATATTTTTATAGTCACATTTTAGTACGATTTTTAATTGAATTGTAAAACGGTTAGACAATTGTAATGAGATAAGAAATATCACTAATATTTACAAAGATATATATTACTAGTGCGATTAATACTAGTGTCTCATTAATGGGTACTAGCATCTAATAAATCTAAAAAGTACTATTAAATGGAATGGATACCTGTGACTATTAAAATGGTTTCTAACAAACTAAGTAATAAGTAGGCCTACTATACAGTAGAGTTGAGTTTCCACACATGCCAGCATGATGAAACTTAATGTATTTACAAGTTACCATATCAACACTATATAGAGAAAAAAATGCGCCAACATTAACTGAACATTTATTAAACCATAGCAAAAGTAGATTTCTCACTGATGTAAATTTTTCATCTCTGTTTTTTGTGTTTATTTAATATTAGACAAATCTGATATTATTTTAATCATATATCTCTTATTTAACAGTTAAGATAGTTCTTTAATTCTGATCTAACCAGCAGAAGACACCAGGCGTGTTTAAATCCCAGTTGTGCAGATGGGGCACTGCATTACAATGTGCCCCTATTAGAACTATACTATTCTATTCTATACTTTTTAAAATTACATTGAGAAACCATGAGAAAAGGGTGAATATTATAACTCATTCGTTAACATTATATAAAGCCATAAATTCCTACATAATTAAGGGCGTGGCCACTTTGAGTGACAGGTGGATAGCCATTTATCTGATGTAGTCACCACGTCACCTCCGCCCCACCCATGTCCCACCTCTTTGCCCATTTTCTGTTATCCGGGTGTGATGCGCGATGATGCACTGCCAATATGGCAACGGCCAGCTCGTCCCTACTTTACGCTTCAAAACTGCTCTTCAGAATCCTGTGGGTGACGTCACGGACACTACGTCCATATTTTTTTTACAGTCTATGGTTGCAAATGACCCCATAAAAGGGGACGGTTGTAACATTCATTAAAATGTAATAACAATAATACCTTTAACATAATATTGCAATTTCTTTATTTTATTTGTACACATACAGGGTCTTTACTAAGTTAAATAAACTTTTAGAGTAACTTTAACAATACTGGTTATGTAGCTTACATTAATTGTTGTCATGCTGTTGCAACTGTCCCTACACTAACAGCCATGATAAAAACTTGCTATGCTAGCTTGACACAATAGCCTTGACACATGGCAGCTATGTCTTTTAGAAGCTAAGAAAACACTGATTAAAATGATATAACTTTATAATGCTTCACGCAAAAAGTTTAGACAGTATGACGAAAACTCTGAGCATGAAAAAAAATTACTTTTTTACTTTACATTTTTTTTTTTTTTTTTGCAGAAGGAATGGTCACATGTGGCTTCTTTCTTCCAGAAAGGTAGAGGGGCTATATGAGCATATACCTATAGCATGAGTATCATCACTCTACCTCATTCCTGATTGAAGGAATAAGCAATGTTGCAACTGCCCATGTTGCAACCGTCCCCACTCTCCCCTACTAGTCATAAGTGTACAGATCCCCATATAATTCAATGGCAAAATGTGCAGTTCGTACAATATAAAACTTGTCTCTGACTAGCAATCAAATGAATACTAGTATCAAATAAAGTTACTGGTGAACAAGGAAAAAATTCTAGTCACTTTTGGAATACTTACTATTAGCACAAAGATACTACCAATTAGGGATGGGCAACAGTGGTCGAGTAATCGAGTACTCAAACGTGACAGTGATCAACGATCATGAGAACGATGATCGCCCTGAAAAAAAAAATATTTGTCTCTTTTTTTATTGGTTATCGCGTCGTTTTGCGCGGTACCGGAGGTCTGATTGGTTAGCGTTTTACAGCACGCCTCCAGACCGCGGCGAAATAAAGTGAAACTGAGGCGTGCACTGCAGTGATGTCTGGAATCACTGATCATTGAATGGTTAGTGCAAGATGTGCAGCGCCAATCTGTCATAGCCTACATAGCATTATAATGAGAACACCGTGGAAAATGCTGTAAATGATCTGTGCTTAGTTCCCCGTGTATCAGCTGATCCACAGAGAAACTAGCGAGAACACTCAGACTAGCACGTGAAGTTCATGTGCGCATTCTGCAGATGCACGTTGTAAGATTACTTTTATGTTGTCTATATCTGATTAATCTAATATAAAATGCATTTGGTTGAGCTTAATAAGCTAGCAAAGCGCTGCCGTTATACCGGCTGTTCATTCTCTTCAGTTTCAGCTCAAATGCATTAATGCTCGAGCTCGACATGGTTTAGAGACAGATATTCTTTTCAGATAGGCTATTTCTTTCTCAGAATCATTGATATTAGTAATGCAGCAATGCTATACTGTTCTCGTATTTTTTAACAGTAGACCTAGTTTATTTAAAGCTGTTTTTCGTTATGAGTTTGAAAACGCGCAGTGATGTCTGTAAACGCTTCGATCATGAATAATAAAAGGAAGTGCATGATGTGCAGAGTCAATCTGTCAAAGCATACTATGTTTTGGTACTATTAAATACTGGATGACGTGTAACTTTCTGCTATTAAATTCAGATAAAACGGAGGTATTACTTATTGGTCCAAAAAACTGCCCACAAAACCTCAATTACAATTTTACCTTGGAAGGATGTCCTGTCACTTTATCCACTACAGTAAAAGACCTAGGTGTTATATTAGACCGCAACCTAACATTCGAAAATCATATTTCATATGTTACAAGAACGGCATTTTTCCACCTTAGAAACATTGCTAAGCTACGTAACATGCTATCTATTTCTGATGCAGAAAAGTTAGTTCATGCATTCATGACTTCGAGATTAGATTACTGTAATGCTTTATTAGCTGGTTGTCCTGCATCATCAATAAACAAGCTACAGTTAGTCCAAAACGCAGCTGCTAGAGTGCTTACTAGGTCAAGAAAATATGATCATATAACACCAATTTTATCATCTCTACACTGGTTACCTATCAAGTTCCGTATCAATTACAAACTATTGCTACTAACCTATAAAGCCCTAAATGGTTTAGCTCCAGTGTATCTAACGGATCTTCTATCGCGCTACAATCCATCGCGCTCTTTAAGATCACTAAACTCTAGGCTTCTGGTCATTCCTAGGATATCTAAGTCCACTAAAGGAGGGAGGGCATTTTCACATTTAGCTCCTAAACTCTGGAATAGTCTTCCTGATATTGTTCGAGGTTCAGACTCGCTGTCCCAGTTTAAAACAAGATTAAAGACGCATCTCTTTAGCCAAGGATTCACATTATAATTATCTTTAACTACAGTTAAATCGGATCAAACGCATTAACATAATATTCTGAACAGCAGCTACGCTAATTATTTCCCATCTGCTTTTCTGTTGTTATCTCGGGACACTAGTCCCGAGGTAAATAGTTCATCAGCTCCAGTTTGTATCCAGCCTCTCATGGAGACTTCAGATGCCCCAACACCTGTGATGAGACGACTCCACGCCTGTGAAGAGACGACTCAACGCCAGCGTTGTTATGGCCTAAATTAATACACGATTGATTAACTTTTTGGAACATTATTCTTTAACATTGTCTTTCTAACCTAATTTACTGTACATCTATGAAATGCACTTTCTGTAAAGCTGCTTTGAAACAATGTGTATTGTGAAAAGCGCTATCCAAATAAATTTGAATTGAATTGAATTGAATACTATATAGGCTAAATGTTAAAACGGCTTGCCATACACAATCTTGAGTCTCTTGAGTTAGTGCAGTGTGGTATCAGCGGGTTTTAAGATTGTAATGTCACTATAGAAACCGCTGGAAAGAACACAAGAGTTACCATTACCATTGCGGACAGGCGTTTAGTGCGCGAGAGCATCTTTCTGTTTTGTCTGCGCTTATATCTTTATATCATCATGATATGACTTCACGCGTGAAAGTTTTATTTGCGGAAATTCGGAGAATATTTGCCACTTTTGATTGTTGATTTATTGCTGCGTAATCGAATGTTAATTTGTTAATCAAACATATGTCGCTTCGACCATGAGGATGATATGCACTTCAGCGCTACACTGGAGATATAACCGCATTGCGCTATAACTGTTTTCCTTTAGTAACTTTCACCTTTTGTGGCCATGAGTGCGGAGAAGCCAAACTTTCTGTCCCAACCTGAAGTAAAAAATATCTATCTCTATCGGAATGGGGATCCGTATTACGAGCCCAGGCGTTTGGTGATCAATGCAAAGAGGGTTTCGACCTTCGACACGCTGCTGCGGGAGGTGACTGGTGGCGTCCGGGCTCCGTTTGGAGCTGTGAGGAACATCTACACGCCCAAAGCGGGACACCGGGTAGACTCACTGGAGCACCTGAGGAGCGGAGAACAGTATGTGGCTGCTGGACGAGAGAAATTCAAGAAGATAGAGTAAGCATCTATCTATCTATCTATCTATCTATCTATCTATCTATCTATCTATCTATCTATCTATCTATCTATCTATCTATCTATCTATCTATCTATCTATCTATCTGTCTGTCTGTCTGTCTGTCTGTCTGTCTGTCTGTCTGTCTGTCTGTCTGTCTGTCTATCTATCTATCTATCTATCTGTCTGTCTGTCTGTCTGTCTGTCTGTCTGTCTGTCTGTCTGTCTGTCTGTCTGTCTGTGAATGTTCTCAGGATTTAGCTAACGTTAAGGTTCGCTCAAAGTTATCAAACTTTTTCCAGTGACGTGATAGAATGTTCAAAGTTATCTGGTCTTAAATAGCCTAATGTGTTTTCATAACCTTATAAACATTATACATTTATATGGATTTATTTTCTTTCTTTTTGATGAAACTGGACGTTCATAATTTTTTTTATGTTAGGCTACTTGTTTCAGAGAACATTCAACAGTAATATTCCCATAATGTTTGCGAAATTATAAAATGTAATGTTTCCTTAATGCTCGCAAGAAAACAATTTTGTTTTAAACTCGGAAATAACGTTTTCCTAACTTAATATGAACATTAGAAAAACGTTTTTAGGATTGTTGTTTTGTTAGCTGGGGAGGAGGTCCTTACCGTGATCATGGAGGGCGGCAGCCGTTCAAAGCTATCAGGGAACGTTTTCAGAACTTTGGCAAATACTGGTAATGTTCTCTCAACGTTATGAGCAAACATTCTTCCAGTAGCCGTACGTAGCTACGTTAATAATGTTCTCAAAATGCTAGCATAAAAACACTTTTTTATACATCGTTCATGAAACGTTTCTTTCTGAAATGTTTTAGTTGGACTTTCCAATGTTTTTAAAATGTTTCAGAACAAATTAAACAAATGTTATAATTTGTTTCTGTACTTTTCCTTTTGATCCGAGTATCTCAGGTTTACGCCAACGCTTTCAATACGATCGACATTTCATTCGGATTAATTGAGGTATTTTTAACCCTTAAACAGGCACGACAAAATAACAAGCAAAAAAATATTTCATTTCACTTTTTATTTCATCTGGGCTTAAGTAAAAACATATCCAAAGGAATCTTTTAAATATTTGATGTAGTTTGGATTTTATGAGTTTTTTTATGAGTTATGAGCCTGTTTAGGGTATAAAAAAAGGATCATCCACAGCATTGGCAATGAATGGTGTTTCAAGGTAAACTGGGCTCCCTGTACTGGTCATTGCATTATTGCGAATTCCGGGGTGACGAGTGCGTTGTTGGTGGTGGGAGGGCTAGTAGAAATCTTCTCAATCTATGTATTTTGAGTTTTAAAAAAATTTGCAAATGTTTATATTTACATGCAAAACTGATATTATTACTTTTTTGTTGACTACATATTTGCATTTTTAACTACTTGCAGAGATTTTTTTCCCCTTGCAACTCCAACTCCTTGCAAAGCCTTCCAGGAGCAGGGTTGGACACCCATGTTCTACCATAAAATGAGCTGTGTAAAACTCTGCAAGAAAATATCTAGTTAAAACTGCAATGATGTAGTCAACAAAAAGTAATAATATCAGTTTTACATGTGAATATTAACATTTGCTCTTTTTTTTTTTTTTAACTCAAACTACATAGATTGACTAGGGGGACTGTGTACAGTGGGCCCAAAGGCCTGGAGGGCCTATAAGGGTCTTCCCTAGGGGCCCCGGTCCTTGAACGAGATTTCTACTGGCCCTCCCACTACCCACAACCGACCCCGGAATTCACAATAATGCAATGACCATTACAGGGAGCGCAGGTTTACCTTGAAACACCATTCATTGTCAATGTCCTGGATGATACTTTTTTTATACCCTAAACAGCCAGCATAACCTGGGAGTTAAATACCTTTCAAAATGCGGTAAATAACAGCATGAGCAAACAATAATTTAATTTTCTTTTTCAACATCTTAAGACAATGTTCACAATTAATATTAGCAGTTGTTTTGGATCTTTTTCAGAAAAAAAAAATAAGATTAATAAACATTTATTTATCACAAAATTGAAATGTCCTGCACCAATGGTGCCCATGTTTGGTTTAGGACAGGCTGACTAATTGATCACAGAAAACTTGAAACAAATCATTTGACCAGCATACTCAAGACAGACCGGGGGTGCGTTTCCCAAAAGCATCGTTAGCCAACAATGCTCGCACGTTCCGTCGTTATCAACATAGGTCAATGAGTCTGTGTTTCCCGAAACAATCGTCCCGAGTCGACGAACATTTGCAAACAGCATCGCAAAGTTGTGTGGTTGCAACGGCATATCTCAACCTGTGGTTAGAAGCAGAGTTTCTTGTTTGCATGGCATGTGGACTTAATAAATCCTTATCGTGAGAAAATAAGCAAGCTGACATTTAATACAATCTATATCTTTTATTTCGAATACATGTAATTTATGTATTTTAGTTTGTCAAGAGATTTAAAGCACCTTTTTTAAAGAGTGCATGCACGGACGTGCTCTAGTATGTAAGAACGAGCCTATGATTGAATCTGGAAATAAAGCAAAATAACTGAAGAAAAAAATAAGAATTAGTCCTCAGATGCCATGTCCATAATTTATAGCATAAAATCTAGCATGAATTTGATCTCAAACTAATTAATGAAAAGCAGTTATTACTTCTTCCCCACCTGCGTGATATCATTAACCAATGTGGTTGAACGACAGATTTGCGACAATACGTTTTCGGGAAACAGTTGCAACTCTAGTTGATTTCTTCAACGATGCAACGTCCTATGGTAGTTAAGCAGTGAGTATCGCCGTAGTACGGGAAACGCACCCCAGGCAATGATAAAATGATAAAAGGATTTGATGAAAAAATCTTTCTTATGCCCAAAACAAGACACTAAAGAGTATGTAACTCGTGGGTTACATTGCCTGTTTATGAAGCCTTTTCAATCCAACTGAGCCATCCAATTACTAACAGATTATTTAGGTGTATGTTAATGTGTCATACTGTGTCTTAACCTTGCCTCGTCAAACCTAAATATGCCATGAGTACATTTACACTACCTGTCAAACATTTATACACACATCAACTGATTCTTATCTTTATTTTCTATATCTCACAATGATAGCAAAGTTACGAAAACACCACAAATGAAAGTCTGGGAATGATGTAGCGATCAAAGCTCTGACATTTATCAACCAGGTGCATCCTGGGGTGCTTTTTTTTTTTTTAGAAGTTTTCATTTATGGTGTCATCACATGATGATGTTTTGCCTTAAATTTTAGATCCAATTTATTAATTTCAGCAAAATGAAAAAATTGGTTTCAAGTTGTTACAAAAATGCAGATAACTAATTGCACATATTTAAGCATGAACTTTTAGATCAAACACAAATAATTAAACGTTCGACTAGTAGTGTAGCTGTTTAATGGCAACTAGGAACTTCACAAAATCTACAAATAATCTTGTACTTTGCATTGTGAAAGGGGGAAATGTAATTCAGCTTACTTTCTAGTTATTTACAGATAGGAACCAGGAAGAAAAGAATGCTTCCGCTCAATGGAATGGTAAGGACAAATAATTACATTTTATTTGTACAGCAGAAATCTGTGTATGTGTATATATAATGAATACAAGCTCAACTCCTATATAAAACACTGCTGATCATTAATTAAGAACAGTGCACAAACATTCAACTTATAGTCAGTCACTACATTGGTTGTCAATGGAGTCAGCAGGGTATAGGTATATGTTCATCTTTGTGTCCCAGATGACTATGTACCAGAACACTGTAGACCCCAGTAGATTTAGACATTGGCAAACAAAGCAAATTATTTAAGAACATGTTTTTCAAAACCCAATCTCTTTTTCAAGGTATATGTTTAAAGTAACATGCAGATCCCTAGACATGTATGTCTGTACCATTTTCTAGTTCAGCATATCGCACCTGCCTTAGCATTCAAGAAAAACTACCTAAGCGAGGTGTAATGTTTAGACACACACCGTCTGCGTTGTCGTCTGGGAAGAATCACTTTGTTGTCGGCTTATTTGGCAATGAATTATTAACCTGTGAATTATTATCCACCTCCTTGGATGCATATTTAAGTCAATGGCTCTGACCCAGTGTGCAAACAAAGCTCTCCGGAGACAATCTGAATGACACTTCATATACTCCCGCTGTACCCAAGACTAGTTAAAGAAGAGAAGAATGAAAAGAAAGAAAGAAAACGAGCACAGGAACTTTACAACAGTCTTAAAATTTTATGAACTCTCTAAGGCAAAGAGAGTGAGTATCGTCACACTTGCTCAGAGCCCACTTTATTATTGCGGTGAATTAAATGGCTGTTGCCATGGTAATTGGTGATACAATGTCCTAATCATCATTAGGCAAGATTGAACAGGCCAATTTATTTATGATGAGGGCCACACTTTGTTCCTACTGGCTTCTGATTGTCTCAATTAGAGCGGCTGCTTTGGCCTGGCATCGGCCCAAAGACTCACCGTCCCTCTGCTCTTTACACAAGCGCCTGTGGGGTTACCAGGGGATACGGCAGGGGCCTGAGAGACACTGAAACACTAGATGAGAGCAGTTGTCTGTCTGTGTTTGGGTTGAACTGAGCATGGCCCTCGCTTAAACACACTGGTTAATCGAACTCATGTCTGACCCTGACAGCAAGTGAGGAGCTCTCACGTTTCACAGGCTGTGTTTTCTACTGTCTGGAATGCAGTTTCCTATTCATTTTCTTGGATTCATTTTCATTTTGGATTCAAGTTGATTAAGTGTAAAAAAATAAATAAAAAAAAACATGACCTATTAGTTGCAAAATCCGATAAACTAATACAGTTGTGTTTTTGCTGTAATTTATTCAGTTTTTTTTTTCAAAGATTTGGGTAGTGAACTTATTTTTATTTTAACCACCATATGAAACTTGTTAGTAAGTGTGCCTGAAGAAATACAATTTAGCATACTTTTTAAAACTTATTTTCGAAGCCGAGAAGATGGTCCTTCTTGTCCCTCTACCTCCCTGTATGAGGCCTTGGCGGCGAGCATTGAGGGCGATATGAGGGTACCAATGGAAGCATTTCTGCAAGTGTATCTGGGTTTGGCCCAGTGAGCCTCATTGCACAGACAGTGTGCAAGATCAGGGCGAAAGAGGAAAAAGTCCTAATGGTTGGGCCAGTATGGGATTTGGTTCTTGGAGCTCATGCTGATGGCGTCAGCCCCTTCCTGGCAAATTCTCCTGTGGAAGGACCTCCTTTTTTGAGGGACGGGGCACAATTTGTCCATGTCTGGCTCTTGGACGGGACGTGGAAGACTTCAGTGGGCTATCATCAGCAGTGATAGACACTATCTCTCAGGCTAGAGCTCGCTCCACGAGGTGGGCCTATGCTTTGAAGTAGAGTCTGTTCACTAACTGGTGTGCTTCCCGAGGGGAAGACCCACACAGATGCGAAAACTCCATTGTTTGACTGCTACCAGTCGCTGCGTTTGTAGTAGTTCCTTCCTTTTCAGATAGAACCTACCACAGGGACTTACCATGTGTGGTACTTCCCGGGTGTTCCCAGAAGTCCATGTGATGTATTCTCCACATACTACCCTCCCCTTCGGGTAGGATGGGGTCTCTGTAGTGTAACTCCCATCTGGGAAGTAGAGCACTTCCTCAACGCTCTGGTCTGCATCAGCTGTAGATTTTTCCTTGAAAAAAATTAATAACAGAAAAGGTCAGGGAAGTGCACTGTCAGGGCTGTAACCACCACATTGAGGAGGACAAGTCCCCCCAAATAATTAGAAATGGCCAAATTCCACTCGCCAATTCTTATTGGCCTTTTCTGAAGTATCAGAGGTGTTTGGGACTGCCAAGTGAGACCCCTAATGTCAGTACATTGACACAACATCTTGTTCCCTCAGTCAGGCAACGCAGGCTACAATAGTAATCGAGACGTGTTATTTTTATTTAATTTTTTTTTTAACTTTCTTAAGTGTTTAATGTTGCTGTTTGAGCGTGAAAAAGGTCTGCAAAGTTACAAAGCACGAAGTCCAAACTCCAAAGGGTGATTCTCTATATCAATAAGCACTGTTTCTAAACTCCCTTTATGTAGGACTTATGCTATTTCATACTTCTTCTATTGTCTTTGAAATATGCTTAAGGTGTACTGTCGAATATACTGACAAGCATTTATTGTAAACTAAAATATACTTTAATGTCATTTTTATTGAAACTTGTATGTCATGTATTTACATATAATTAATTAATTTACATTTTAATTACACATTTGTAATGATTAAGTTGCAATTTAGTATATTTAAAATATATTAACTTTAAATGTAATATTGAATAAAACACTACAGTTAAATCTTGACACATGGATTAGTATGCAAGTCAACATATCAAAATAAGTGTACTTCTTTAAAGGATTAGTTCACTTCAAAATGAAAATTCCCTGATATTTTACTCACCCCCATTTCATTCAAGATGTTCATGTCTTTCTTTCTTCAGTCGAAAAGAAAATACGTTTTTTGAGGAAAACATTCCAGGATTTTTCTCCAGACCATTGACTTCCATGGCAACCAAAATGTTGAAGGTCCAAATCAATGCAGTTTCAAAGGGCTTTAGAGGCTCTGCATGATCCCAGACGAGGAATAGGGTCTTATCTAGCGAAACAATCAGTCATTTAAAAAAATAAACAAAAATTAATATACTTTTTAACCTAAACTGCTCATCTTGAGCTGCTCTGCGGCTCGCCAGTGATTGCGCAATCACGTCGGAAATGTCACGCTAGACTTAGGCAGAAGTACCGCCCCAAGCGAACGTTTAAGGACTAATACAAACACCCTTTACCAGAAAACACTCCATCTTCAACTTCAAAATAGTTAGACATTGCTGTTTTACCTTTTTCTTTTTTTGCCATCGACGTTTGTATTAGTCTTTGCATGTGTGCTTTGTAAACATGAGGGCGGTACTTCCGCCTACGTCTAGCGTGAACTTTCCGACGTGATCCGACATCATCCGTGGTGTGTCGCAGAGCAGCACAAGATGAGCAATTTAGGTTAAAAAGTATTTATACTTATATATACTCTACTTACATTTTTTTTAAATGACCTATGGTTTTGCTAGATAAGACCCTATTCCTCGTCTGGGATCATGCAAAGCCTCTGAAGCCCTTCGAAGCCCTTTGAAACTGCATTGATTTGGACCCTTCAACACTTTGGTTGCCATGGAAGTCAATGGTGTGGAGAAAAATCCTGGTGTGGAGAAAAATCCAAAAAAATTTAATTTCTTTTTGACTGAAGAAAGAAAGACATCTTGGATGAGATGGGGGTGAGTAAACTATCAGGAAATAAAGTGAAGTGAACTACTATCCATTAAAGCATGACAAAAGATTATTAAAACTATTTAAAAAGATGTAAAAGTAACTTTTAATTTGAAATTACAAAGTGTGCTTTTTAAATGTGTACTTAAGTGTGTTATGAAACATAGTCATGAAAGTGTACTCTCTTTAGGTGCACCTATAAGTGGCCTTTTATTTATCTGTAAGTACAGTTTGTTAATATACTTTTAAGATTTGAAGTACACTACATTACAATTGCGCATTCAATACAATTAAGTACATTTCTTTTTCACAAGGGTAACCAAACATGAGATTCAGAGTACCATGAGTAGATTAAAACGGTTATTGTGTGTACCACACATTAAAGTCTTTTTCCTATGTGCAGTTGAAACCCGTTCCTCAGAGTCGTGTGATAGTGTCTGCCAGATTCCTCAAACCCATCAAAGAACCATGTGCAATATTGTAAGTACTGTTTATTTCCTTTTTTAATAGTCCTGAACTTTAGACACACTTCAACCCATATTTTTTTAGTCAGCATTACTGCAAACCTTTGAAACCTTAGTGTCTAAAAGCAGAATTTGTGTTGTGGTATTTCTTTCCAGATTTAATCAAATATCTTTGTGGTGTACTTAAACATTGGTCTAAGCAGTTCACTCAGAAATGAAAATTCTGCCATTATTTACACTACCTCCTGTTGTTCCAAACCCATTATGCTGTTTTTTTTCCCCCCAGTATATTTGTTTGATGAATTTTGCTGCTTTTGCACCCATATACTGTAAAAAGATGGACAACGCCCTTCATTATCTTCCATCTTCCACAGTAGTGACCTTGGGTCCCGCATCTGCGCAGTAGTGAGCAGGAAGTAGAGCCATGAAATCAAAACCCCGCCCTCACTCCCGCAGTATCTGTTTGCACAGTTTACTGCAGAACAAATCACTATGTCGGAGTGAAATAAACAGTTATGGAAATGAAGAAATTAAAGCTAAAGCTCCAATCTCCTCCCGAAAAAAGTCAGTTGGTGCCTCAGTGACAACTTCGCTCAAATAAATTGTCAATCTCAGCTGTCAATCATGACGTCACACCCAAGTTTTTGTAGCATCAGTAACCACATTAGTCACATTAGTCAAGCTCCGAAAGGGAAAAAACACCAAAAGTAGTAACTGTAAGGAGTCAAACTTTAAGGAGGTTGGATGTTTGGGAAGAATTTTCATTTTGGTGAACTATTCCTTTAAGCCAGTGGTTTTTAAACCTGTCCTGGGGACCCCCAACGAGTGCACATTTTGCATGTCTCCCTCATCTGATACACCTGATTCAAATCATCAGCTCAGTAGAGACTGCAAGACTTGAATTGGGTTTGTCTGGTGAGGGAGACATACAAAATGTGCAGTGGTGAGTGGTCCCCAGGACAGGTTTGAGAACCGCTGCTTTAAGCAGCTAATAAACCAGCATGTATATGTATGTATGAACGAATGTACCGTATTCTTCCATTCTGTTTCTTTGTATACATCTGCATTACAAATGTACATTTGTAATATGAATGTAAATTAGTTTTTCTGTGTCCTCAGGATTGTGGCAAATGGAGACGTCCTGAATCCAGCGGTGAGGCTTCTGATTCCCAGCCGTGTGATTGGGCAGTTTGAGAGGATTCTGGAGATGGTCACAGAGAAAATGGGCCTGCGAATTTTTGGGGGTGTGCGGAGGTACATTATGAATTTAGTTTATATTACTCAGAATTCATGTTCATGCTTCTAAAGGATAGGCTTCTAACCAAGAAACATTTTAAAACGATTAAAAAACTGGATGTTTTGAATGTTCAGATAACATTCAGAAACTTGATGAAAACGTTAGCATAAACCTTCTTAGAACATATTTTTGTTAGATAGACTGTACAAGCCTGAAACACTTTATGAAAAGTCCTTTAGATGATACGTGCCCTTTCCTCTTTTGGGTAAGGAAAGCATTTATATATCATCTGAGCAATATGAATACTTATTTTAACCTTTAACATCTTCTGTTGCAGCCTGTACAACTTTGAAGGGACTCTCGTTGTGGATGGAAAAGAGTTAGAAAATGGACAGTTTTATGTTGCTGTTGGCAGAGAAAAATTTAAAAAGCTTCCATACAGTGACCTCCTGTTCAACAAACCCATAGGCATAAAGCGAGTGAACGGGTAAGAGAAAGATGCAGCATTTTCCCTGCAGATCCCTGTAACACTTTACAATAAGGTCTCATTT
Organism: Gobio gobio; assembly: GCF_949357685.1. Taxonomy (NCBI): domain Eukaryota; kingdom Metazoa; phylum Chordata; class Actinopteri; order Cypriniformes; family Gobionidae; genus Gobio; species Gobio gobio. The sequence continues at coordinate 11,196,581 of NC_137108.1, forward strand.
TTTAAACATTAGTTCATTTTAAAAATGTATTAGTAACATTAACTAACATTGATAAATGCTGTAGAAGTATTTTTCATTCTTAGTTCATGTTAACTAAAGTAGTTAATTAAATACATAGTTCTGTCATGAAACTCTAGATGGCGCAGGCTGATGGTTCTAACGCAAGCTGATGATAATTACAGCGTTAACTACTTGACACAAGCTGATTGGTCCATGTTGCATCTGCAGCCAATGACCTTATTGCTCAACACATTTAAATGGCTGGTTACATTCACATATAGCACATTGCAGTTTGCAGTGCGCTTCAGAGTTCCTCTAAAACCCCCAACCTTCCCCAGCTCCACCTGTATAGATCTGCTATGGGTTATTGATATATGCTACTTGTGCAGCAGCACTATGTCATACTCGCAGCAGCGTATCTGCGTATGTATTGGCAGTAGCAAGTTCCTGTACTTGCTCTGCAGCAGCAGCAATTCAGCAGCAGATCTATTCCGCCAAGACCACATACATTAACATTGTCATATCCATTACCATGCTAACAATCTTCTGAGAGTTATCATGGTTGAACTAATGTTAATACTGAAACCTAAAAAGTGTTACCATGTTTTCAAAAAGAATGTAATTGAATGTGATTTTAGGTCAAAAGCAGCGTCGCTACCACCTATATACAAATACAGACGACAAAATGGAGATGTGAGTACAAAAACACACAACATTTTTTTTTCATTAGGCATATGTTAAATCGTTGAATATTTCTGTTGTAAGGTGGGGAACCATCATCTCAGTAAGTCTGAGTGTGGACAGGAGAAGAGCAGTCCTCCAGACCAGAACTCCAAAGAACAGCTGTCGTCTATGGTCAGAGAGATCTCTCAGGCCAGACTCATGAACATACGCAAGAAGAGGAGCGAACTTACAGCGTCTCAGGAGGCAGAGGACAATGGTAAGAGACACACGCTTGACCATCAGTAGAAGATCTGAAATCAATGAAAGCACAAACAATGAAAAAAAAAAAATAATAATAATAATATATATATATATATATATATATATATATATATATATATATATATATATATATATATATATATATATATAGTTTTTTAATTTAAAAATATGTATTTATTTATTTATATTTAAATTAGTGCTGCGTCAATCTTGTGCACACATAGAGTTCTCTTTCGCTCTTGAACAAACAATAACAACAACACGGAGAATGTTGCCAAAATGCCAATTTTGTTGAGTTTTCTCATAATAGGAGTCTTAAATTAGTTAAAAAACGTTAAATAACGAGAAAATGTGATGTGCAGGACAGCGCGTGAGATCCACATCATGTTCGGCAGCAGATCTTAAAGTGACAGCAGCACTGATGATGTCTGTCATTAATGTTCATCAAAGAACAACGGGAACAGAGAAAATTGTAGCTTTAATGATGATTAATCTATATTTCATTTATTATTTATGCAGTTAAGAAAGGTGTTGATATCTTTATTCAATTTCTGTGTAGACTATGTCTAACAGGGAAGACCAGGGGTAAATATAACATTTATACATTTTTTTTAAAGCCTAATAAATGTTGAAATTGGGAGCTTTCAGTTATACTGTAATGTAACGTCATTAATGTTTCATAGAGACATCAGTGATACTGGCCTTCATTCATTAAAAGATGCCATTACAACAAATATTTCAAATTTGCTGTCTTTAAATTGTTTCTACATTAATTTGGAGAGTAACTGAAATTAATACAATATCAAAATATTAAAAACTAATTACAGAATAAGAGGACACAGCATGCACAACCACACTAGAATTCTAAAGTTTAGGGTCGGTAAGAAATTTTAAAGTGAAAGAAACCTCTTAAGCTCACCAATGGTTAATTTTTTTTAAACAAAAATACAGTAAAATCAGTAATTTGGTGAAATATTATTACAATTTAAAGTATCTGCTTTTTATGTGAATATTATATTAAAAATCAATTTATTCCTATGATGCAAAGCTGAACTTTCAGCATCATTACTCCAGTCTCCAGTGCCACATGACCCTTCAGAAATCATTCTAATATGCTGATTTGCTGCTCAAGAAACATTTCTTGTTATTATCAATGTTTAAAACAGTTGTTCTGCTTCATATTTTTGTAGAAACCGTGATACATTTTTCTCAAAATTTTTCGATGAATAGAAAGCTTTTGTAACATTATACAGATTTTGTCATTTTTTATCAATTTAATACATCTTTGCTGAATAAAAGTATTAATTTCTATTAAACAAATCTTACTGGCCCTAAATTTGTATAAAAAATAACATAAACAGTAGTACACAACGAATGTATTTTTAAATGTATTTTTATTCTGTTTCATTTCAAGTGCGATGTACTGAATCAATATAAATAGGTTTAACACTGCAAAAGATTTGATGGATGCAGAATCTATCACTATCAAGTTTTTGTTATCTTTGACAACTTTCATCATGTCTTTCTTTGCGTTTTTGTCTGTACCCAAGTGTCTCAGCAGCCACTATTGTCTGGATAACGATGATGTAATTCAGTTATGCTTATATAATGCGCTTCCCTGTGAGTCCAAGAGATGGCACTGGTGCTCTGTTAGTGTGCTGCTCATGCTCTTGCTGTGGCATGAGAGGGATTACATCATCATCATCATCATCATCATGTGTCCTCAGATTGCAGCCGGCGGTGTGCGATCAGCGCCATGCTTGACTGCACGTGTCTCTTTTCAGAACATCTCACCGAATGATGACATTTCAGTGCAAAGAGAGCCCTTGCTGAGATCGCCCGCAAATGCTATTAGTCACGCTCCAGATTATGAACGAAATTTGATTCATACTTAAATTGATGTGGTGAAAATAAAGCTCAGGAATAAGAGGTTTGGTAGTGAGGAGGTGTCACATATTGAGCACCGTCTATAGCTAGTGTAGAAGTGTCTCTCCCTCATTAGCACTCAAGGTCCTGCTGGTACCCAGGTGTCTGAAACAAGCCTATTAAATCTCCATGGCGATGAAGTCAACAAAAGCACATCTTTTCTTCACACTTTCAGGCGAAGCTTCCGTTTCTTGGGCCGAGCAGAATTAATTTCTGTGTGAAAATTGTTCTTTCGTAATCTGTTGCGATTTTACACAGACATTTGTTCCGTTTATTTCATGAATGAAGACTTTAGCCACGACTTTAATGATTTCTAGGAACATATTCACAAAGGTCATTTTAGGTGGTGATTTGAGTGTGTATGACAGATCAAGCCAATAAACAAGTGGTAATAGTGAGTCAGTTCGACCCTATCAAATTGTAAATTTATGAAGTTTCCAATGTCGCAGGATAAATGTTTCAATTGGATTCCTTCATGCAGCATATAGGATTACGGAACCATGGAGTTTAGTTGCCTGATGTAATCATCTTCTGCACTGACTAGTCCCATATTTTAATGGTTCAGGTTATATTAAGTCAGGTAGAGCAAGCATTCTAATCTGCTAATAATTGGTATTCCGGATTTATTATAGTCTGTTATTTGTCATCAGGCAGTGAAAATACAGATCTGTGCTTAAATGTAATGCTGAATCTAATATTAAGGCAAAAGTAAACACCCAAGGTGAAAAAGTCAAAAATCCATTGGTGTCAGAATTGTCTTGACATGGGTTATTTTAGAATAGCAAAATAATTGTAATGGCAACATTGTTACAAATCTGTATAAGAAGCAATGATTTGAATTAAAAGGCAAGAGATCAGAAACACAACATGCTGCTTTTTACACAATGGGGGGCAGAAGTAATTTAAAATAAATATGAAATCAGAATGGACCCTATTCAATATTTATTTTCTTAATACATTTTCCACACAAAGGGCCCTATTATACACCCGGCGCAATGCGACGCCAGATGTGACGCATGTGTTTTTTGCTAGTTTCAGCCGGGCAGTTATCATTTTCACGTACAGCGCCACGTTGTTTAAACAGCAAATGCACTCACGCCCATCTGTTCGCCCATGGGCGTGCTGGTCTGAAAACGAAGTGTGTTCAGGCGCATTGTTGAGGCAACAGGTGCTATTTTGAGGCAACTGAAAACAACTCTATGCAGTATTTTTTGTGTTATTTAAAGGACGCGTTAGTAATATGCATCCTATAGGTTGGTGCACAACGCGTGTACACTCTGCTTATTACGCACAGCAGTGCACAAAAACTAAGGGTACTCCAAGTGATGTGCCACAACAACAGTTTTATTTTAAATGAATGGCTACAACAATAAATAATAAAATATGTGTGAATATGGGGACTCTATGTGCATATTGTGTTTTTTTGTGCATGCACACGTGTGCGTTTGTGTGTGCATATCTGTACGTGCACATTCATGTAGGTGTGTAGGTGTGTGTGTGTGTGTGTGTGTGTGTGTGTGTGTGTGTGTGTGTGTGTGTGTGTGTGTGTGTGTGTGTGTGTGAGTGAGAGCAAATGAACATAAACATAGGCATTCTGTAGAATTGTTAAAATCACACAAATGTTCTTAGTTGTATGTAAGGGGATGGTTGTAACACTTTCAAAACACGTGTTACATTACAACCTACCCCGCCACTGTCACCCATTGTTTAGCTAGCTGAATTAGCATGGTGCTTTGAAATTAGCAGGAGGTTGATACACCATTCTTTACTAGAGAAACTACAGTTTGACCTGATGTAACTCATACAACATTATCTACAACGGTAGAAGTACTACAAAAAATATTATCTTTTTTTTTATTTACTTTCTTACCTCAGAATTAGATTTTCTGCTGTAGCTTCAGGAGAGATAGCAACACAGACTGGAAAACCTCCATGTGGGATCATAAAGGAAGCCTTAGGAAACTGAAAATGTTACATGAATCCTATCTTATCCCTGATTCGTGGAATTGGTAGTGTCACAACTCTGTACATTTCTTTAGGTTTAAAACGTATAAATGAGGAACAAATTACAGAGTGTGCCTTAATTAATTTAAAATTATTTTTGTTATTATTAAAATGACACCCATTTAAAATGCCAATGAATCGTAAACAGTTTTATTCAGAGTAAACCTCAGTGTTAAAGCGCAGCTCTCAACCCAGGCAAAACATTTTGTATGTCTTGCACTGATGAATATCCCTCTTTGATAAATAAACCGTGCATTAGAAGGCAGGAAACTATGTGCTGGAATATAACTCTATGTGCATACATTTGAATATCAATGATTTGTCGAGGATCTGACACCATTAACGAGGGAGTCTAACAGATGGCACAAGTGTTAAGTGAATGTAGGGCAAATTCTCCAATCACATGGCGTAATGAAGGCAGAGAGGGTTCTGGAGGAGAGTGAGGATGTGTGGTTGTGTTTGAGAGAGGGAAGAAGGAATCAGGGGGAAATTGCTGCGGCTTCGTCCCACTCCAGTAATGACAGGGAGGGATCAGAGGAGTGTGGAGATGTACAAGAGCCGCTGATGGCTTTCACAGTTCAGTATCTCAGGGCTCCTGGTGACAATCCATCCACAATACTGTAATAATGCTGAAATAGGCCATTAAGGAGCCTCTCTCTGTGCCTCACTTCACTGATCAGAACGTGTGTGTGTGTGTGTGTGTGTGTGTGTGTGTGTGTGTGTGTGTGTCTGAGGTCTTTCAGCACCTCCGAACAGACTGAGATGTGACAAGTGCTAAAGTCTTGCTCGTTTCTAATTAGATCATGGCCTGCAGTGATGGCAGTAATGCAATATCTGAACCAGAGGTGAGAGACAAGAGAATAAAAGAGGATTTGGAAGAGGGAGTCAGATGCTTCTTTAAATGTAGAAATGTAATTTTCTTGTCACACTGTCTTTTCCTCTTGTGTCCTTACCAGCGTGATCTCATTAGTATTAGATGTACCAGAACATAAACTGTGGTAGTGCAGTACCTATTTTTATGTGAATAATATAATATTAATCAATAATAACCGCTTCTAAAACAGTATGAATGTGCAGCTATTGAGATGCACAATTAATGGAAATGAAATCTTTTATGTTTTTTTGTTGTTTTTTTGTAAAATGCTTAGTCCTATCCTACCTTAATATTCAGAGACATCTATTAGCAAGAAACTAAAACTCTGTTTTTATATTGTGCATCCCAATCAGCCCAAATTTGACAACAGAGTGAGTTTGGAGCAGGGATAACAATTGTTTGACCATGTTGATGACAAGGAAAGTGTTCAGGAAAACCTGTTGTTAGAAATGACTATACATTTCATTAATTTAAATTCTGTCATACAAATAGTTCATGTTATTACTTTAAGTAAACATGTTTAAAGCACTTATATTCTTGAAAAAATGCATAATCTCTTAGTGGGTACTTTTAAATAAGTAATTTCTTCAGACCATTATAAAGTATGTTTTACAGTACATGCTGGTATGAATGTGTGTAGTATGAATGTAATCCGCATGTACTACATTCGTCTGGTCGTCATTGTCATGTGACCTATTGCACCACTGCATTTCACAACTCCTCCCCTGTGGCCTCGGATAGTAAAGTGTCCATCGCATGCGCACTTATGTTGCCTTCACGTGCTATCGGAAATGTCATAATTCCCACTTCAGAAGTCGTGATTACAAGCTTGTTGCATTCAAGTGCTTTGTTGTCGGAATGAACAGGAATCATGGACACCAGGTTTATTCTTGCCTATTTATTGGGAAAATCTTATTAAAACCAAAATGATATGTAGTTGCACACGCACTGACAACCATTTAAACATTTACGATGCTATCCAGTCTGCTTTCTGCCAATTCTGTAATTTTGGTCAAAAATATGCTATTTTCGATGTATATAAAACATTAATGCATCAAATGATTACTCGTATATGTAAATATGCACTACATTAATGACAAGACAAGACGATCTAGCTTTTTTGGGGGGGGGAAACTAATCAATCATACCTGCCACAGCAGTAGTCACCGCCACCATGTTTAACCCCTAGGAGTCTGAGCTGTTTTGGGGCCCTTTAGAAGTTTTGACATGCTCTGATATTTGTGCATTTTTCAGTTGCTTATAAACAAATTAATGGCAAAAGTGTAAATACACTGTATTCAGCACAAACTGGACTACCATAATATGTGAGCAACATGTACGGTGAGGAAAATAAGTATTTGAACACCCTGCTATTTTGCAAGTTCTCCCACTTAGAAATCATGGAGGGGTCTGAAATTGTCATCGTAGGTGCATGTCCACTGTGAGAGACATAATCTAAAAAAAAAAAATCCAGAAATCACAATGTATGATTTTTTAACTATTTCTTTGTATGATACAGCTGCAAATAAGTATTTGAACACCTGAGAAAATCAATGTTAATATTTGGTATAGTAGCCTTTGTTTGCAATTACAGAGGTCAAACGTTTCCTGTAGTTTTTCACCAGGTTTGCACACACTGCAGGAGGGATTTTGGCCCACTCCTCCACACAGATCTTCTCTAGATCAGTCAGGTTTCTGGCCTGTCGCTGAGAAACACGGAGTTTGAGCTCCCTCCAAAGATTCTCTATTGGGTTTAGGTCTGGAGACTGGCTAGGCCAGTACCTTGATATGCTTCTTACAGAGCCACTCCTTTGTTATCCTGGCTGTGTGCTTCGGGTCATTGTCATGTTGGAAGACCCATCCTCGACCCATCTTCAATGCTCTAACTGAGGGAAGGAGGTTGTTCCCCAAAATCTCGCAATACATGGCCCCAGTCATCCTCTCCTTAATACAGTGCAGTTGCCCTGTCCCATGTGCAGAAAAACACCCCCAAAGCATGATGCTACCACCCCCATGCTTCACAGTAGGGATTGTGTTCTTGGGATGGTACTCATCATTCTTCTTCCTCCAAACACGTTTTGTGGAATTATGACCAAAAAGTTCTATTTTGGTCTCATCTGACCACATGACTTTCTCCCATGACTCCTCTGAATCATTCAAATGGTCATTGGCAAACTTAAGACGGGCCTGGACATGTGCTGGTTTAAGCAGGGGAACCTTCCGTGCCATGCATGATTTCAAACCATGGCGTCTTAGTGTATTACCAACAGTAACCTTGGAACGGTGGTCCCAGCTCTTTTCAGGTCATTGACCAGCTCCTCCCATGTAGTTCTGGGCTGATTTCTTACCTTTCTTAGGATCATTGAGACCCCACGAGGTGAGATCTTGCATGGAGCCCCAGTCCGAGGGAGGTTGACAGTCATTTTTAGCTTCTTCCATTTTCTAATGATTGCTCCAACAGTGGACCTTTTTTCACCAAGCTGCTTGGCAATTTCCCTATAGCCCTTTCCAGCCTTGTGGAGGTGTACAATTTTGTCTCTAGTGTCTTTGGACAGCTCTTTGGTCTTGGCCATGTTAGTAGTTGGATTCTTACTGATTGTATGGGGTGGACAGGTGTCTTTATGCAGCTAACGACCTCAAACAGGTGCATCTAATTTAGGATAATAAATGGAGTGGAGGTGGACATTTTAAAGGCAGACTAACAGGTCTTAGAGGGTCAGAATTCTAGCTGATAGACAGGTGTTCAAATATTTATTTGCAGCTGTATCATACAAATAAATAGTGAAAAAATCATACATTGTGATTTCTGGATTTTTTTTAGATTATGTCTCTCACAGTGGACATGCACCTACGATGACAAATTCAGACCCCTCCATGATTTCTAAGTGGGAGAACTTGCAAAATAGCAGGGTGTTCAAATACTTATTTTCCTCACTGTATGTACATGCTTGTATTTTTGAGAGAATAATGTTTATGCATAATTTAAAAAAATTTTTTTTTTAAAAATTTAAAACGAAGGCTTCAAAACACAATATATGTTCACAAGACCTTTGATTATTGGGTGTTTTTGCATTGAGTTTGTGCTTCAAAATGATGTGAGAATCATTGAGCCTACTCATTCACATAAAGCAATTTATTAATTTACATTTTATAAAACACTTTTTCTTTACTCAGGCCTTATGCGAGTAGGCGGGAACAACCCATGAATAAAATGTGATCACTCCTGAGAAACAAAAGACCTGCATAATAATGAGCTGCATAATGAATGAGCTTCAGGTAGGCCTACTAGATTTTAGGTTTACTAGATAAGTACAGTAACAGTAAAAAAAAAAAAAGTTTTCTGGGGGAAAAATCTAAATGTTTTTTACTTAAAGTTTTTACTTAAAGCAAGCTAAATTTTCTGCCAAAAAAAGAAAAAAGATTTCAATCAGAAATGTTTTTGAAAGAAGAGCTAAAAAAACAATTCAATATTCAGTAAATACAAATAACTGAATAATTGGTAATGATGAATGTTATAAGTTAAATATTTGGGATTTAAAACAACATAATGCAATACAATTATGATTTCAAATAGTATCTGGTGACTTTAGGTTGATTGGGACATTTCAATGGCAAATATTTTCTGAATCATTTGTAAACTATCAAATACACACAATACTCAAATATCATTTCGAGCTTCAGTCAGAAACACGTGAAATGCATGAGCCAGCGCTAAGGCTATTGTCTGCTATATTGGGATCAAATATACTAATATATTTATTATACCAGTCTGTTATATTATATCAAATATATTAAAAACATTGATCAAAATTAAGATACAATTTATACAAAACGAAATTCAGTTTAAAGAAAGCAATTAACTTTCTAAAAAAACAAACAAAAAAACAACAACATAGGGTATAATATTTAAACATCAATATGAAGCAAAATTCGTTTTAAAAACATTAATTAAAATTAAGATACAATTTATACAAAACGAAAACAGGCCAAATAAATCTTGAAAAACAAGATTGCGTCATGTTGCATCAGGATTTATATTTAAACGGTCTTTTTGCGTTTAATATTCACAGATGCTGACGGAATAAACTTCAGTTTTCACAATCAGCCCTGAATCAGCTTTCCGTGAGGAGAATTATTCCAGGATTATTACTCAAAGCCTTGTATCTGAACCATAGCTTCACTAGTTGTGTTTGTATGAGTTGATGTGTGTGTGGGCGTCGATGCATGGATTGCCTGTATTTGAATCTGAATGAGCGCGCGGTCCGTGGGCGTGGCCGCATTAGCAGATAATGAGTCAGTAATGAGTCAACTGATATCTCCCACTTTTCACACAGATTACATAAACACAGAATATTTGTTTTTCGTTTTGATTTACATGACTTAAAACCTGACATTTCAACGTTTCTTTGGACATATGTCTCATGTTTGTATGTCAAGGTTTCACTAAGCTAGGGCTGCACGATTCTTGCTAAAATGTGAATCACGATTTTTCTCCATGGGAATTGAGATCACGATTCTCTTACACGATTCTCATTTTTTCTTATACTTTAAAAAAAATGAATCAATTTTAAATAAAAGTAATTAGTTACAATTAAATTAAAATGTAGAAACAACACACGTAGACAGACTAGATGTAAATATATGCTTATTACTGTTTATTTCTATTTTTATGATTATTTAATATTTTGCCTTGTGGAGAGAGGGTTTTTGTTGTCTTATTTCGTTGTTTCATTTTGTTTTTGCGTTTTTGTAAAAAATGAAAACTATAAATAAAATATTTTTTAAAAAATGTTATAAGAAAACGCTTAACGTGGCTTAATGTAGCCTACTAAGACAGTGTTACAGACATCCCAACCTGAAAAAAGTCATTTCAGGGAGGTACGCCCCCCCCGCAAAAAAAAAAAACATGAAAGGAGGAAAAGTATCCCGAATTTCACCACAGAACATGACTTTACTTGTATATTATAATATAATATATCATTAATATATAATTTCTATAGGCCTATGCAATTATTTGTAAAAAAAAATATGTAAAATTATGTAGATCACTTTTACTATTTACATAAGCTGCTTATACTATTTATGTAAACTGCTTTTATTTATATTTCATTGCAACTTTAAACAGGTCTAAGGAGTTTGTTGTTTTCATGTAGCCTTGGCAACAAATGAAACTTGTTTAACTCAAACATAACATGTCAGTAACAAACTGTACAGCGTGCAAGATTGTCATTATGTTTATACTTTATACTTTCGTTTTTTGGGGCACTCTCCCTCTGCCATGGCGCTCCAGTTTCTAGATACACTGAACTGATTAATTCGGTTTGGGAGAAGAGATAAAAGCCCGCCCACACTGACAATTGATTGGTTGACTTACCGAAACAAGCCAATCAGGATGCTCTCCGTCTTACATGCGCTTCATTAGGTGCACACCAGCACACACACGCAAGGTCTCTCGCTCTCTCTCCCTCTCTGCCGTGCGCGTGTGCACAGTTTGCGGTTAATTTTTACCTCTTACCGCTACAAATCTGACTCCGTTTAGGTCTGCTCTGCCGTCTTGTTACACGTCAGTAACAGCGAAACATGGCCAATGAGGGAGAGGAGAGAAGTGGAGATGTATGATTGATTGGTTAGTGTTTTGTTATTGTGTGAGTGTGATAAGCTGGTGTGACCAATAACGCGTGAACGCAGCATGATCTGAGGGAAATTCACGGAAGTGAATCGCCAACATTAAGAAATGAGATCGCATTTATGTTTGAATCGAGATCGTGATTTTTTTTCGATTAATCGTGCAGCCCTAGCTAGAGGTAATTTTCTGAAGATAATCAGATTAGACATTGAGAGAGCAAATCTTGTTTGTTTCCCTTATTTTGCAAAAAGCACAACAATTTGTTTTTATTGTGACTGTACACAAAAAAAAATTAAACTTAACAGAATATAATGATGTATATCACTAACATGAATGATAAAAAACAGTTATTTGAGTCTCTTTGGCACTGATAGGAAAAAAAGAGCCGATCACGCCGATGTGACCACCGACTCGAGGGGGTTAAAGTTTATGGCACGCCCATCTTGGTAATTTGGTTATCAAAATTATTTTCGAACTTTCCAGTGGTAAACACGACATCAGAGGACATTCATGTGCAATTTTTACCTAGGAAATACAGTACCTACGATAATTCCGATAGCACGTGCAGGCAGCATAAAGAATCTCGTCAGAAGTATTAGGTCATTCAGGTACATATCTACGGAGCCCCTTAAGGGACAGTGATGTTTTTGCATTCTCTCGCAAATGTTTTGCATTTCCCGAGAAACTTTGTGTTCACTCAAAAGTTCTTTGCGAGCAAGTGCAAAGTTTATTCAGGGAATGCAAAAATGTAAAAAAATATTTTTGCACCGCCATGTTCCTTTTAGGGGCTCCGCACATTTCATCTAATGTTTTACACTGAAATGGTGTAGGACAGTGGCGGATGCAGAAAGTCGATGATGGCTGGACCTCTAAAAGTGTGGGTGGGCCGAAATAATTCATTTCACCCTAATGTTTTTCAACCAGCTTTTAATTTGGAAAACGGACTGGTCCCTGTGGGGCACTATAAACGGCCATGACTTAAAGGTATGTAAGATAAATATTAAATAGGTCATGACAGGACTGTAAAAAAAAATTATCGAAACCAAAATTCAGAACCTCTAACCGACGTATTTTACCCATGTCGGTTATTTCGGTTTTAGTCACGTGACTCCGCCCCATCAGTCACATCAAGTGCAGTTTGCAGGCACACAGAGAGATCCAGGAGCTGTTATCTTTGTTCAAAGATGCCCAGAATCACTATAGTAACTGCATGTTTTACACAGTTTATACAGGTCAGTTAATTGCCGTTCTTCTTATAGCCTACGCGCTGCGACACACACACACAGACGGCGCATGCAAGCCCCGAAGCCAGATCGCTTTCACTTTCGTCCTCATAAAGTTTGTCAAGTAAATGCGTTTAAAGGCTTGAACATTTAAAGCGATTGTGCACTATTCAAAAACAACAATACGGAAAACTTATCCGTTCAGTGCTCAGCTTTTTTCTGTGACACACTGAGAGCCGAGTTGTGTCGCGTCTCTGACAACGCGCGCCCTGAAGGCACAAAGCTTTGTCATTTGTATGTGTTTTAAGGCCTACCAATTTGAACAGTAAAGCGATTTTAGACCATCAGATGTGTATTATGTTGAACTAATGCCTGATATTGTGACAAACGAGCACTCAGACAGAAGCTCGCACATCACATGAAGATTGCGCGCAGAGAGCAGCGCAGAAACCTAGTGTTAAAGCTGTCCTGTGACTAAAGTAAAGTCACTAAAGTAGCTTAGAAACTCAACCAGTATAGGTATATATTTTAATACCTTTGAAGTACAAACCACAGCTTCATAATGAATAGAGACAGTATGAGTAATTCACACACACAATCACTCTCATTAATGCATTCAAATAAATGTAATGTAGGCCTACTGTGCTAATTTATCTGTATCTGATGTACAACAAGCAGAAATCTGCTCCATAGACAATAACTGCTGAAAGTGAACCGTATTTTAAAATCACAAAGAAATGCACTTTTTCATTAGAAAAAAAATTCCACCTTTAATAGTAGAAAATATTTACAGTAAAAACCTTATCAGGAACTTACTCAAAAACCTTATGAGGGCAAAAAATGGAAAGCAAAAAAAAAAAAAAAAAAAACTTAATTGTAAAGTTCATGTACACGCATGACACATAGCAACACAGCTATAAAGTATTCCTCATATGTTGGACCTTTTATTGTTTATTTTCTTTTAATATAGTCTCACAAATATTAAATTCAGATATTGCATAACCATGCCACGACTCTAAACCTACCCATAGCTTACCTTGTATGGCTGATGTCTGTTCTAAACAAGTCGGAATCAGCTGGGTTTTGAATTTAAGATGTCCGTAATATTGTTGTAATTCTAATTATCTGTTAGTTCTTGTTCAAAAGACAAAAGTGTCAAGTTGTTACGGCATCTTGTCATCTTTGTCTAGACATGTTTCTTTCTTAATGTGTCATAGATAGGTTTAAATATGGTTTAGCCATTTTTGTAATAACATTAAAAAGGGCGCTGCTAGTTTGAATCCAGATTTTGGCATGAAGAAGAACATAACATTACTACTGCCATGATGTAATTGAAGAGACAAATTAGCATATTCGTATTAATATTAGGATAGAGTTCTAATGCATGACAAAACAAATCACATTTAAAAATAATTATTGAAGAATTATGAAATGTTAGAAAATTTTATTATTTAAAAAAATGAATAATGGTTTTCCCTGGATCTGACCTGGTGTAGGATTTCCACTCAGAAATTGCTAGTAATTTTCACAAATAATTTGCAAGTGAAATTGTGTTTTCTTGTAAAACATACTCAAATAATCTTTGTTTTATTTACAGCTTTGAATATATATATACTGTGAATTCAGACTTACTACACTTTTCACATAGTTTTCACCTACAATATAGTAGGGAAATATGCATATTTTGGATGCTGCTTCAGTCTTGAATGAATCGGTTGAATGAATGATTCAGCGACTCACTCATAAAGACTCATAAAGTCATTTGTTGCCACCCACTACTGTAACTGTATCTGCAGAAATGTTCACTATAAAATAACCACCACTGACCCAGAGACTGACAGTCCATCTGGATCAAACACAGACAAGCGAGTGATGATGCAAACAGTGAAAATAAATTTTAGAGCTCAATCAGATTCCAGGACAGGAGCAAACAATGTCAGTTTATCCATCTTTACATCCAGTCCTTACAGCAGCGGGTGACGGACTCACTCCTCACTGTCTGCTGACTAAATAACAAAACATATTTTTCTTTAAATAATGTATGAAATATTCATGTTTACAATAAGGCCTTGGGCTGAGTTAGTGTGGGATTTTGAATCAGCCCCCTGGATGTATGATGCTTTGGAGGAACCTTTTTTTTAACTGTCTGTTGAAATTCTTCTGAAAGAGGCTGTCTTACATGATTGGCCGAGGTTGTGGCCCTTGTAACAGTTGCTGGGTGGAGCTTGGACAATTGCCTCCGTGGGTTTGCTGCTCGCTGGTAACAGCGCTCTTATAGGGGTCTCCTGTCTGCCTCTGACAAATCAACAGGAATGCAAAAAAAACACTCCAGCGAATGAAAGTCGGTACTGATTAACCCGCCCACGGTTTTTGTACGCACTTAGACAAGGAGGAGGTGGTAATCAGTGTGATTTTACACAGTCCTCCCACCAAAAGCATGGTGATTTATTTTTGTCAGACGTGGCAATTTGCTTTCCACCAAAACTGTGTCTTAAAATATTCCCAATTAAGCCCCATTGCGGAATGATTCATACAGATTAGGCAGTGTTAAAGCCATTAACATCCCAGCAGTGACTTCTATTGTGAGTTATACCAGCTTCACGTCACTATTATAGGTGAATAAATTAATGGGGTGTATGCTAAGACTGTGAATATAACATGTGCTGCTGTTTGAGGTTAGTGGTCTGTTCTAAAGATTGTTATATATAGAGAACAAATCTACAGAGATATTAGCACTTTTACTTTGGTTCTAAGCAACTATCACTCACATTTTCGTCAGGATAATGCAATTAATCACAGTATTGTACAAAACTGGGAATGTTTGCACAATTAAGAGCCACAGACCATCAGTGTGTTTTTTGCCCTTGTGCTTTATCAAGGCGTAACAAAACACAGCATATTGAATAGGTCTCTTTCATCGTGCACATACCTAATCTGTAAGGGCTGCCAATAGACTGAAGGTTACATGTGTCTTTTTATTGGTACCATAGAAGCTCTAGTACATTGGTTGGCGGACATAATCAAGCAAAAATGCATTGCTACACTGCCAGGTGTCAGGTTTACTTAAAATGCTTTTTAACGATTGGACATGATCAGCTGGGAATGATAAAACTGTCATTTGGGTCATTGTTGCATTTCAAGGCTTTCACCTATTAAGAAATCATGTTTTCTCAGTATTGCCTTCTTTTATTCCTCCTGTTTGTACAATATTCTTTAACCTTGTGAAAGCAATTTGGTGCCATCAACATTATGTAATGAAATGAAAAGCCCCTTTAGCTGGTAAATTTCATCTCCGCAAGGTCAGTCGCAGCTGAAGGTTGTTTGGTTGGTCTCTCATCTTAATTTGTTGTAGAGGACAGCGTTACAGCAATGTGTGTTTACGACTCTGCCACTGCCTGTGATTACAAGCGCACTCATTAATCTGGCTATCAGCGTGTTAAAAGCTGCTTTTATAAGCAAACAACAAGATTTAATATTTCCCCCCGGCTCTGATAGAAAAAGGTGACGCTGCCAAAGCGAATTAGCCAATCAGTACATCTTCTTAATGCTTCCCAGCAGTCTTCACTTATGAGGGAAAACAAATGCTGGAGCTGCACGTCTGAGCAGACAGGTCTATCTGTAAGCGAGCGTGTCTGAGCGTTGTGCTGTTTTCGTGTCACTTCCTCATGAATTGCCATAAAAAAATATTACATCCTTATCCTGCATGCCAACCGTCTTGTTTTATGATCCTTTGAAGCAGGCTTATTGGATTAGGAGAAAGAAATAATATTTTGTCGTTTTAGTCCGTAGACTAAATGTGGAGCATGTTGAGAAAACCATTTCTGCACATTTATAGAGTTGCACTTGACCTGAGAGATTAACAGCTTTGAGGGGTTGATGTGTGCAATATCATTATTATTCTGCCACTGTTCCTGCATTATAAACTCCATTAATGCCATTAGAACAAAAGATCAAATTAGATTTTAACGTTTTTCTGAAGACAATAATGGTCTGTTTGTGGGTGGTTTCCAGGGTGATGCTGTGCTGTTGCCTGTTGCTAAGGTGCTCAGGGTGGTTTAGGGTGATGCTAGGTGTTTTCTTCTTGTCTGGTGTAAAAAGAGTCTCTGTGATCGTTTGGTCTGTAGATATGGCTCAGATCTCTGCTTAAAGGGGTCTGCTCAACTGGTTTTTTATATTTTTTTATACTGTTGTCTGAGGTCAACTTATGACATTTGCATGGTTTTTACTTTTAAAAAAAATCCTAATGAATAAGTAATAATAGCGTATAAATAAGTATTTTCATGAGATCAGGCTGGTATATCAGTTAGCTAACAATGTATTATTTTAAGGCAGAAAAAATGAGCTCATTTAAGTAATTATTACGAGTCGTGAACATAATGATTACAATATATGGAAAATTTTGAATGGTGCATGTTGATTCAGAATCATCTGAAGTCCTCACAGGAGTTTTTCAGGGCAAGACTAAATCGAAAAAACAACATGCAATTTTTACCTTCCCATTTATTTAGCTAAAATTATTATCATTTTGCAGATTCTGCATGGTGTATGCAAACTTTTGACCTGTAAATTCTTAATACAATAAATAGTTTAAATACATGTTTAATATTTTATACACACCCAAAGAATCTCAAGTGCACAGCAACCTCAATTTGTAAAAGTGAAATTTTATCATCTGTGATTAAACTGTTTCTGTCATACATATTTCATACACTATCAGTTTTGATGAGGTTATGAATGTGATTGGTTGCCTCTGGAGCAGCACTTTTTTTTTTTTGTCCTTGTTTGCATAAGAGCAAAATCATCCAACGCTTTTGATGCCAGGTGCATGCATACCAATTGCATTTGCACATTTTATTACCATATTCTCATGTTTGGCTCAATCGCTTCTGCTGTAATTGATTTGCATCAGATATGCATCACGTGGTCTAACGAAAGTAAAGCTTGTCACAAACAGAGATGTAAAGCCGAATTCATGACGGCAGAGCAGCTCTGATGCTCCGTCTCATAGGTTGTGTAGTTTGCTTGGTAACGTGTAGATGAGAGAAAGCTATAGAGCCTTGGGAGGTCTTTATTAAAATAATCTATAAATACCTCATCTATAGTGTGTAAACAGCAGGACTCGTTCTTCTCCGGCCCGCGGGAGTTAAAAAGATTGGCCGAGTGCCTAGCAACCAATGACTGCCTTAACAGCTTCACATGTGTGAGTTCTTCACATCACCGCTGGAGCTCTCGGCCCTTTGTGTGAAATCGGCCGAAAAGTGCTGAACACCTGACACGGGTCTTTCAAACACACATCTCACTTCATAAGTGAAGTGCTGCTTTGTTTACTTTTCACCATTTGTGTCTTTTGTGAAAGTCTTCATTTCTAGCTATAAATGGAGTAGATGATGTTCTTCAATCATTTTTGCTCAGTTTGTTCTAAACCTCTAACACTAAGTGTTAAAACTTCTGTGGTTGATTCTGCCTGAACGGCTGAGACTTTGTATTGTAGATCATTTCAGTTATGGTTATGTATGCTTTAGATTACTGATTTTTTTGTGAACCTTGTT
This sequence comes from Gobio gobio, assembly GCF_949357685.1. Classification (NCBI taxonomy): domain Eukaryota; kingdom Metazoa; phylum Chordata; class Actinopteri; order Cypriniformes; family Gobionidae; genus Gobio; species Gobio gobio. The sequence continues at coordinate 11,214,728 of NC_137108.1, forward strand.
CTTTTTAGTAAATTTAAGGCAAGACACCTGAGGCAAAAACGTGTTATTTTTTCATGCACTGGTAAATTTTGAGATTTTGACCTATTTGGCTTTTCATAACGGGGTGTTTTTCTTTTCTTTCTTTTTTTCAGACTAGTGGAAAGGAAACATCTAAAATACACTTTTAAAGAGTTAGTTCCCCCAAAAATTAAAATTAGCCCATGATTTACTCACCCTCAAGTCATCCTAGGTGTATATGACATTCTTCTTTCAGACGAATACAATAGGAGTTATGTTAAAAAATATCCTGGCTCTTCCAAGCTTTATAATGGCAGACTTGTTGGTTCATTTTTGAAGTCCATAAAAGTGCACATAATCCATCACAAAAGTGCTCCACACGGCTCCGGGAGGTTAATAAAAGCCTTATGAAGCGAAGTGATGCAGTGGTAGAGATATCTAAATTCCCCCCTATAAAAACCTTTCAGCCCCTAATATGACAACAAAATTAAACTAGAATTTTTAACCTGGCTTCATCCAATGTTGAGATTTCAGTTTTGGAAATGTACCGTATGCAAATTAGTGCTTATTTAATTAGATAATGCATCATTTGCTTATTTAAATTTAACATTTCAGAAAACTTAAGGGATGGTTCACCCAAAACTTTTGTTATCATTTACCCTCATGTTGTTCCAAACCTGTATGCGTTTCTTTCTTCCGCTGAACACAAAAGAAGATATTTTGAAGAATGTCAGTAACCAGACAGTTGATGGTATCCATTGACTTCTATAGTGTTTTTTTCCTACTATGGAAGAAAAAAGGCTACCGTCAACTGTTTGATTACCAACATTCTTTAAAATATCTTCTTTTGTGTACAACAGAACACAGAAACTCATATAGGTTTGGAACAACTTGAGGGTGAGTAAACAATGACAATTTTCATTTTTGGGTGAACTATCCCAGGATAATGTAACCAATCAACTGCGGAAGAATGTTGATACCCTGGAGTATGTTGCCGTAACATTTAAGTTTGACTGTCTCCTCATCTTAACGTAATATTTGTATACTGGATTGTGTCTCAATTAGTCTTTGCTTTTCTTTAACAATGCATAGCTGTCTTTACACTACACAGTGACTTACAGTAATTCTTATGCCCAAACGGCAGAAAGCAAGACTGAAGAGAAAGACTCATTTAATTTACAGAGAAATCAAACCTAATCAAAACTAACAGCAGTTGTGTTGAAAATGAAGGCTTAAAAACAGGCTGCAAAACTTGCGTCATTCGAGTCAGGCTTTATACCCATCCCCCATCCAACGGCCTTTAATGAAGGCAGGTTTTAAAATGTTATTTAATTTGATTTAGCATTTTTATGAGACGAGCCCTTCTCTCAATCACATTTAACTGTTTATTGTTACATTAGCGGTCCTGCTTACAGTCTGGGTTTTGGACTACAGTTAATAAATGTGAGCGATTTCCATAAAATATTCAAAGAAGCCCATTATTGCTACGCCGGCTCATCTCAGCTGCTAAACTTCAATCAGTTTTGCATTTGAAACGCATTAAATGCCTGGGTGAAATGCTATCATCTGCACAGCAATATTTTTATAGCTGCTATTGGGGAAAGCGTGAACTTATATGAGGTGCATTAATTCTGCTGTTTAATTATTTAGAGTATATTGATTTCACACACAATGTTTGGATTTATTGCTCATTAAGTATTTAAAACACTCGTGTAATTTTCTTGTTTACTAGAGAGTACAATGGTATGACTGTAAATCTTGCAAAAATAATTACACAGAACCGTCGAAAGCTAATGGTCATTTTAAAATCGACTCTGTAATTAATAAATGAGAGGTTTTAATAAGAGTGTGACATAGGCCTATTTCTGTACACGCTTGTTGGAGTTCTGAGGCTAAATCGACCATATCTGAATACGAGTCATTTTAACCATCTGTACCAATAAAATTGAACATTTTCATAAATGAATGTTATATTATTTTATATTAATAGACCTATTTATGGATTTCTTTATTTCATTTTTGGCCTTTTGCTATTTTTATTGATACATTTGAAAATACAAAGCATGAAGGCATGAAAGCCATTTTACTTTTTCATAGAAGAATCCAATTGTAGTAGTAACTATTGACCTGAAGCAATGCCTTTGTAGTTTTAATCCTGGCCAATGGATGGCGCTGCTGCCTTATCTTTTATGTCTGTGTTTGTGCAGATGATGGAGAAGACAGAAGTGCAGAGAATGACAAGTCTTCACCAGTCGAGCAGGTGAGGTGCACTAACCTCATCATGATCTCTAATACTCTTACTAGACTGGCATAAACCAAATCTGCACACACATGGTTCATTTCATAACAGAGTTACTTAGAAATCACTCACCTTTGTGGGTAGTGTAAAGTAGTTTCAGCCTTTGCAAGAATATACGTGTGTATGTATGTGTGTGTGTGTGTGGGACCAAAACATGCTACATAAATGAAAAAAAAAAAAAACTGTTTTGAAGGAGACATATAGGGGAGAGCGGGGCACACCCTACCGTGGGGTTAGTTGTATCACACACGGTTTAAAACGTTCCTCCTTTATTTTATATAAAAAAGTTAATAATTGTATTTTACTGACAAAATATTTTTGTTACTCTTGGATGTTTTTTTATTATATCAGATAACATTTTTAGCTGTCATTTGGTCATGTTACAATGTGCCCCTCACATGTTACAATGTCCCACCTATGGGGTATGTTGTCACATTTCACTTCCATTCTTTCGGGGTAAATCAAGAGAAAAGTGTACACTGTATTATTGAAACAAAACCACATAATTGTACTAGACGTGTAAAATTAATGTGGGAAATAATAAATACTCTGAACCCCAAGTGGTTTTACACAAACTGAGAGAGTCAAAAAGCATTAGGCTGTGCCCTGCTCTCCCCTACATACACATACACGCACACAGGTTTCCATGTTTTATGGGGACATTCCATAGACGTGATGATTTTTATACTGTACAAACTGATATTCTATCCCTTAACACTAACAATCAAAGAAAATGTCCCCACACGGACAAGGATTTTGGATATTGCCATCTTTGTGGGGACATTTTGTCCTCATAACCTGGATACACACACACATGTCTGGTTCACTATCATTGTGGGAACTCTCCATATATATGTAAAGGTTGTATACTGTACAAACTGTATATTCTATATCCCCTTACACTAACCCTACTATGGAAGCTTGTTTCTGCCACAGAATAAAAAAATAAAAAAGGTAATTGCAAATTTTTATCTCACAATTCTGACTTGTAAGTATAAATCTCTCAATTCAGACTTTTTTTCCTCACAATTGCGAGTTTATATCTCTCAATTCAGACTTTTTTTCCTCACAATTGCGAATATATATCTTGCAATTCAGACTTTTTTTTCACAATTGCGAGTTTATATCTCTCAATTCAGACTTTTTTTCCTCACAATTGTGAATATATATCTCGCAATTCTGACTTTTTTTTCACAATTGCGAGTTTATATCTCTCAATTCAGACTTTTTTCCCTCACAATTGCGAATTCATATCTCTCAATTCTGACTTTTTTCCTCACACTTGCAAATATATATCTCGCAATTCAGACTTTTTTTCCTCACAATTGCAAATATATATCTCGCAATTCTGACTTTTTTTTCACAATTGCGAGTTTATATCTCTCAATTCAGACTTTTTCCTCACAATTGCGAATATATATCTCGCAATTCAGACTTTTCCCTCACAATTGCAAATTTATATCTCTCAATTCTGACTTTTTTCCTCACACTTGCAAATATATATCTCGCAATTCAGACTTTTTTTTCCTCACAATTGCGAGTTATATCTCTCAATTCAGACTTTTTTTCTCACAATTGCGAATTCATATCTCTCAATTCAGACTTTTTTTCCTCACAATTGCGAGTTTATATCTCGCAATTCTGACTTTTTTTCTCACAATTGAGGATTTATATCTCGCAATTCTTACTTTTTTCCTCACAATTGTGGATTTATATCTCGCAATTTTTACTTTTTTCCTCACAATTGTGGATTTATATCTCGCAATTTTGACTTTTTTCCCTCATAATTACGAATATATATCTCGCAATTCTGACTTTTTTTTTTCACAATTGCGAGTTTATATCTCTCAATTCAGACTTTTTTTCCCTCACAATTGCGAATATATATCTCGCAATTCAGACTTTTTTCCCTCACAATTGCGAATTTATATCTCTCAATTCTGACTTTTTTTCCTCACTCTTGCAAATATACATCTCGCAATTCAGACTTTTTTTTCCCTCACAATTGCGAATTATATCTCTCAATTCAGACTTTTTTTCTCACAATTGCGAGTTATATCTCTCAATTCAGACTTTTTTTCTCACAATTGCGAATTCATATCTCTCAATTCTGACTTTTTTTCCTCACAATTGCGAGTTTATATCTCGCAATTCTGACTTTTTTTTCTCACAATTGAGGATTTATATCTTGCAATTCTGACTTTTTAACTCGCATTTGCGTGTTTATTTCTCGCAATTCTGACTTTTTTTCTCAGATGTAAACTCACAATTGTGAGATAAAAAGGTTGCAATTATCTTTTAAAATGTTTTATTCTGTGGCAGAAACAAGCTTCCATACCCTACCCCTAAACCTACCCATCAAAGAAAAATTCCTGCATTTTTACATTTTCAATTAAAAAAAAGAAAAAAGTCAGTGTGCATTTAGGTTGAAGTCCTCACCGGGATAGAAAAACATGAACACACACACACACACACACACACGCACACACGCACGCACACACACACACACACACACACACACACACACACACACACACACACACACACTTATTTGTAATGTTGTTTTATTAAGGAGGCAACAGAGACCATCCCAGATATAGATGACTCATCCAAAACAGAAAGTGAACCAGCCCAAAACACAGAAGAATTACCATGTGACGGAGAAGAGGAGGAGAAACAAGAGGATGAAAAAAAAGAAAATGAAGAGGAAGAAGAGAAAGAAGAGGATGGAGAGATAAAGGATGAGGGACAGACATCAGAACCAGAGGCAAATGAACCCAGTGAAGAGAAGGACGAAGAAGCTGATAGAGAGGATGAAGAAGAGAAACAAGTGGAAGGAGCAGAAGTAGAAGAAAACCAGGAGAAAACAGCGAATGAGGAGGTTCCAGAAGAGAAGACCGAAGAGAATCCAGAACCCAGTGAGGAATCTGCAAACACTGACTGAGAGGACGAGAAAACTTAAAGTAGTAGCTCACAGAGAAATGATCATTCTGTAATATATTACTCACCCTCATGCCGTTTCAAACCTGACTTTTATGCGGAATATAAAAGGAGATTTTTTTGTAAAATATCCCGGCTGTTGTTTTCAATATAATGAAAGTAAGATTATTAAAATTATAAACTCCTCATTCACTTACATATTTGGAAAAGAGAGATCAGCACATTCTTCAAAATATCTCAATTTTTGTGTTCCAAAGAAGACAGAAAGTCATACAGGTGTGTCTTGGCTGGTGAGTAAATGATGACAGAATGATAATTTCTCGGTGAACTATTCATTTTAGAGTAATGATTAATGCTTTGATTACTACTAATTTATTCATATTATATTATTAATATTGTATTGAGATTATAATAATGTGAACTGATTGTGAACTGAGATAACATAGCTAACTTAGCCTGTCAGGATTTAGGAAAATATCTATTCTCCATATAACATCATTACTATGTGTAGGCCTAATGTTTGCTAAAGAGATTTATTTTAGACACTTGTTTGTTTTTTTTTGTCAAACAAATCTAAATATATAGATTTCTATTTCATGCCCCATGTTTCTGCATCTCCTTTGTTTATGACATGTGATGTCAAGTTATTCATCATCATTATTATGCTATCATTCAAACCGGTTTAACTTAATTAAATAACATCAGTCCTGAACGATAAGCTACATGCATACTAAAATACATATCTAAATACAGTCGACTATACTTTTACAGACCTGTCTGGAAATCTCCTCCATTAAGTGTGTCTTCTGTCATCAGAGAGTTTGTTCTGTGTTGGTGTGCAGGTAAGTTTGTGTACAGTCAGTTTATTACACTGATGGTTAATGGCTGAGAGTAGCTCACTCGATTTTGTCCATGGGGAATTGATTGGATGGTTGTGGTTTGCTATTGGTCGATCTCATGTGAGTGACCGGTTTTCCCGCCCTTGCGCCAGTAAACACATCAACAGAGAAGAGAAGTTAATGAGGCACATGAACTAAATTAAATAAAAAGAATGTGCACAGATAAATCATTTATTTAAAAAAAATACTGCAGTAATCCATTAAAAACAAGAATTGTTAATTTTGATTTCATGGTAACGTTAAAAGGATATTTCAACAACAACAAAATCTAGCATTTACACACGCTCACGTGGTGTCAAACCCACATTATTATTATTTTGTATTTTATTATTTGCTATTTTACTTAAAGAAACGGAAAGTTATTCGCAATTTTCATTATTAGGTAATTAATTCCTCTAATTCCTCTAATTTGACCAAAATAGACCCCTTTTGAATTTTGAAATTGGGTTATATCTAAGGCTATATTTTTTATAATTATTATTATTTTTAATTGGGTTATAATCCAGAGTAATTAAGAGAGGTTTTCTGTCTGAAAAAAAAAGAGGAATGACAGGTCACCCTATTATAGTCATTTCCATCAATGTTAAACTAACTGATTTGGTGGATTATATCGACTTTTTGTTGACCAAGGCTGAACAATCATATCTCAACATATGTGATAACTTCCACAGACACACACATAGAGCTGACAAGAAATCTAGTAGATGGTGCTGCATTTATGCTGCTTAGGTAAACAGTGTGAGTGAGTCATCTCTTCATCTGAGAGACAGCAGCACATCTTTAGCATGATTCACTGAAATCAACATCTATTTCTAGCCCACTGACTCACTCCCCACACACAGGAAAACAGCGAGACATCACTGTAACACATTTCATACTATGGAAGCTTGTTTCCACCATGTATAAAAAAAATAAATAAAAAAAATGTGTGTCTTTTTATTTCACAATTGCAGGGTATAAACGTATAATTGCGACAAAATTTACATTTGCAATCCTGACTTTGTTCCTCAGAATAAGAGAATATGAAGATACCGTACATCATGACACTTTGCATGCTGGGACAGTTGCGCACTATTGTGAGGATCACTCGTTGCTGCTGTATCTAAAATTGATACAGATACCTGCTTATATTTAGTTTTTGCTTAAATTGTTGAAATTTCAAGGGAGCAGGCTAGTGAAGGTCACAAATAAGTGGCCTTTTTGCAATACATTTTCATCATTTTTATTTTCATATAAAAGCAACAGAACTTAAATTACATTATATTTATTAGCAACACAGCACGAGTGTGTATCATGGGATATCAGTCTTTCATCTCGTAACTGTCTGGTCCACTACGAGAAGTGAAAACTGTCCATCTTGCTTGCACTAATTTCACCACTTCCCTCTCTGCAGCCTCCTACTCTCGTCTAAATTTCAGGAGAGTGATTTGTCAAAAATGTCAAAATAACAGAAATATCATATAGTAGAGTTGTGTGGGGTGGGAGTAAAAGCCTGATCTGCCTGATGTTGAGTAGACCCTTATTAGCTGATGGTTCTGATTATGTTCAAGATGTATACATTTCTACCATAGTTCTCCTCTGAGATAACCTAGCGATCAGGTGTTTTCAGTCTCATCTGAAATGAGCAGTGTTGGGGGTAACGCATTAAAAGTAACATGTATAACGCAATCAGATTATGTTTTGATGTAAGGAGTAAAGTAATGGATTATAAGTAACGTGCATTATGTAATCAGATTCCTTTTTTTGATGTTACTTGTAAAGTAAGGCATTACAAGTAACAATGTTTGCATACAGGGCTGGCGCGTGCCTACAGGCAAACTGCAGCCACCTAGGGTGCCAGCATAGTCATGGCAGCAAGAATAAAATATTTATTTTTTCCATTTAATTTATTTATTTATGTTTTTTGTTTTTTTTGACATTAGTTTGAATTATTGCACTTCCATCATCAAGTTATCACTTCATTAGTTATTCTAAATTTAAATGAACTTTCCTTCATTCTAGTAGCCTACCACGCCCACCAAATTCGTGCCCCACATAAAGAGCCATCACTCTACATGAAAAACTCCCTATGTACATCCAAAAATATCATCAAAATGAGAAAAGAAAAAAAAACCCGTACATCAATACAAAAGATGACTACTTTTACTGCTGGTGATGGTGGCTAATGATTTTAAATCCTGACATGCGCTTCTGAAAGGTAGGCTTAGCCTATGCATGTTTAAGTTAGCTATGTGAGAGAAAGCGGGGGAGAAGAGAAGTTATGTGGCTCATCTTATTGTGTGCGTAATATTTATATATTCCAGCTAACATTTTGACATTTAATGACCGTTGAAAAGACGTCCCTCTGACACGTCCTGTCATGGTTGAAAAATAGTTCCAAAATGAAAGTTGACTGGATGTACGTTGAGCATATCTGAATGCATTTTTTGGAAATGTAATGTCCATTTTTTTTTCTGATTTATGCCGTCCTACAGTGGCTATTTTTGGCCAGAGACACAATGTTGCCACTGGACCAATGTTTGCTGGGATGCCATATTGATAATAATATTTATAACCACTACGAAGAGCTGTGTTCGTGCAGAGACTACCACTGATTTGCCTCTTTCTGTGGGTCATTCATAAAAATGAACAAGAGACTTGTGATTTCCGCATCCCCCTATGTCGAAGTGGTACTGCTGTCAGCCCAATTTATCAGCGGCCCACCGGGAATTCTTCCGAATCTTCCGATGGCTACTCCAGGCCTGTAAATATGCTACTCTTATTATATAATATAAAACTGAATTTACATTTGCAATAGTGGTGCTGATTTGTTTTTAACATTGCAGAATCTGAAAACATGCTTCTGCATGCTTTTATTTTAGTGCAATTTTATCAATTAACAAACTCTCCAGTAGTTTATGTGCATCTCAAAGATCGTCTTTAATTGTGAGTGTGTGGGGGTGGCGTGACAGTGTTTTGCCTAGAGCAGCAGTTGAGCTTGTGCCGGCCCTGATTGCATAATCAGATTAATTTTTGATCTAACGAGTAAAGTAATGCATTAAAAGTAACATGCATTATGTAATCAGATTACTTTTTGATCTAACAAGTAATGAATTGTGCCTGCTGCACCCATGGTACGGCAGCAAAGTTCCTTGATTATTACGCAGGAATGAGAGTATAGTTCCTAGCCATATTGGCCTAGAAAATCACAACTTTTCATTTGCTGTCGGTCTAAGTACACGATGTAACTACAGAAGAGTCAAGTTTTAAATGGGAAAAATATCTAAACTCTTTGGTCATTTTTTGAGCGAGATGCTAACGGTCTAATCAGATTCAATTATCTATGCTAAGCTATGCTAAAAGTGCTACCGCCAGACACGGAGATCGGCTGAATGGATTCAAAAACTGTAAAACTCAACTGCTTAACTCTAGGGAGGGAATGACATACAACGGATTGCCACTTGATGGCAATGTATAGGATGATGCACTAGAGTCCACTGTAGAGGTTGATGTGCAACTATGCCATCAAAACCTATGCATATACAAGAAAATGCTTTTTGAATAGCTGTCCACTGTAGTGACCTCTATGCATGAAAGGGTTAAAGCAGACTTTAGATTGGTTAATATAAGCCATCGATCATTCCCTTTCACTGCACTCCATTGTCACATGACGGAGCTAACAAGCGTGCAAAATGTAAAGAGCTGAAGAAGAGAAGGATTTTTGAAGGGGCAAGTGAAAGAGAATTTTAAACTGGCTGATTAAAACGTCAATAATCAAAATTAACTAGGGAATCACCAAAGCGCGAGAGTGATTCTGATTTTTTTTCATTTAGTGTAAGTGGCAATTGATGGTGGATAATAATGTACGTACTATAATGTTACTGATGGTAACAAGGTTGTGCTGTTGAGTCTCAGGCAGCCTCTCAAGGAGAAATCAAAACAACGGAGTGCAGCACACACAAAGAAACTTAACATACTACAGTTAAAATCCAAAATGCTGAGTTTTTACATTTTTAACATATGATACAATTAAAGGGTTAGTTCACCCAAAAATGATAAAAAAAAATAATTACTTCCCCTCATGTCGTTCGACACCCGTAAGACCTCCGTTCGTCTTCGGAACACAAATTAAGATATTTTAGTTGAAATCTGATGGCTCTGAAAGGCCTCCATTGGCACAATGCACCGTTCACTCTCAAAACCCTTAAAAGGTACTAAAGACGTCGTTACAAAGTCCATCTCACTACAGTGGTTCTACAATAACTTTATGGAGTGACGAGAATAGTTTTTGTGCGCAAAAAACCCTAAATAACGACTTATATAGTGATGCCGATTTCAAAATACGGCATTATGAAGCTTCGAAGCGTTATGAATCAGTGAGTCGAATCATGATTCGGATCGCGTGTCAAACCGCCAAACTGCTGAAATTTGGCGATCCAAACTGCTCATTCGACTCAATGATTAATAATGCTTCAAAGCTTCATGAGGCCGTGTTTTGAAATCGTCATCACTATATAAGTCGTTATTTAGGGTTTTTTTGCGCACAAAAACTATTCTCGCCGATTCATAGTTATTTTAGAACCACTGTAGTGAGATGGAATTTGTAACGACATCTTTAGTACCTTTTAAGGGTCTTGAGAGTGAACGGTGGATTTTGCCAATGGAGGCCTTTCAGAGCCATCAGATTTCAACTAAAATATCTTCATTTGTGTTCCGAAGATGAACGGAGGTCTTACGGGTGTCGAACGACATGAGGGTAAGTAATTAATGACAGAATTTTCATTTTTGGGTGAACTAACCCTTTAAGGCGAGACACTACAGGTGAATAGGGATTTTTTTTTAATTACAAGATATCACTGTGAAACTTCTCCAGTTTATTACTGGCATAAACATAAGAAAAAAATGTATTACAAGTTTTGTGTAAATGAATGTTTTAATATGCAAATGAGGCCTTATATACTTAAATATACGCTCATTTGCATACTTTTCCAAAAACAAAATCTGGAAATTGGAAAGGACCATGTTTAAAATTCTTGGTTCTATTTGTTGACATGTTAGATGAGAGGGCTTTTACAGAGGGAATTCTGGATATCTTATTTTGTGCTTTAGTAAATTAGAGAATACTGACAATAGCCTTAAAAAATAAATTTTCGCCATGTTTTTTGGAGTTAAAGGACCTATAACTCAGGATACCACATGCGACTACTGAATATCATCACGATTGAAAATGTGACATTGATTTCATACAACAGTTCAATAAACAGTTAAAATCAAGTTGCGTACATTTTTTAGGCATTGTTTTGTTTCAGCAGCAAAAATAGTTCCAAACAAAGATCACAGCAGAACCACAATGAGTCTCACAGCAACACTCATCCATTTCTGAATAATTCAGTTGAGTCAAAGATTAAATGAACCATTCATAGGCTGCGTTCCACTCCACTTTAAACGCACTTGCGAACTTCCCTAAGCACTTCCCCTCTGGGGAATCCCTGCCAGTGAAGTGCGTTCCACTTTGTGAAGTGGACAAGGGAAGTTTATATGGACAGACCCTTGCTCCCTCGAATTTGACAGAGGGAGCGAGTCTACTTCATATGTACACTTCGGGCCGCGCATCACCGCATATTCCATTTAATTTACCCCACCACAAACAACTCTATATTAATTATTCTTTTTAAATATATAAAACAACCCAAACACACCTATATACATATAGAATGCTGCAGGGCCGTGCAGAGAGTTCGTCAGGGGCAGGGGCTAAAATGTAAAAAAGGGGCAATATGTAAATATATATATATATATATATTCCCTGTTCGGGCGAACCAGCCTCTTACTGCATTTCGTTGCCTTGTACCTGTACTTGTGTAATGACAATACAGTTGAATCTAATCTAATACACATTATATATATATGTATTGTCACGGGGTGAGGAATCACACGACAAGGCAGGTTGAGTGAAAAGGCCCCGGAGGGTGGATTTATTACAGTGCTCGTGCAAAAAGGGGAAAACAGTCAGTGAGCCGGTGCGTGATGGCTGGTGATCCTTGTGCTCGGTGGTGCTCAATCCTCGTGAAAGTGGGTGTCCAAACGTGCTCCTAGTGAAGTGGGCTGTCGGTCACTCGCTGCTTTCTGGGGGAGAACAACAAAGAGAGGTTAGTCCAGCAGTGCATTCAGCTCGAGACCAGAGTCTGTCTGTCTGCTCAGCCGTAGCTGCTTTTATGTCTCTGCGCTGATGCGGTGCAGCTGTGACCGATCAGCCCATGGTGATGATGTGCAGGTGTGTTGTTGCCAGGGCGACGCTGATTCCTCTGGGTGGACCCGTCACAGTATGTATGCATGTATGTATGTATGTATATATATTAGGGGTGTAACGGTTCGTGTATTCGTACCGAACGGTTCACGGGGTGAGTTCCAAATGGAATCAGTATTCCCTATTTGATCATCCCTATGTGAGCAGGACACACGTGTACCGTATGTAGCAGTTTGGAATGCACTTGGCAAAGGGAGCGGCGTAAATTCCTCATTATCTTCAGCTGGGATGTTCCGGTGACAACGCAGCACAGTGTCCGTCAGCAGATCAGGGTTGCCAGATATTCACAACAAAACCCGCCCAATCGCTACTCAAAACTAGCCCAAAACAAGCCCAGTCTCTTTTCAGTGGGGTTTTTTTGGTAAAAATCTCTTATGGGGGGTAAAATATATGTCTTTTTGGCAGGGTTTCCTGCTGAAATACGCATTCCCGGTGCTAAATATCACACAATTGGGGTCGCTTCAACCTGCGGACATGTATGAACTTGGCAACACTGCAGCAGATGTCGCAGTTTTATCTGCATCATTTTCTTTTTTTTAGCCTAACTGTTGCAAATAAAAATAAACATTTTTTATTTTAAAATGTTTATAAAAATATGCTTTGTAATACTGTATATAAAAAGTAATATAACTCTTAAAAATATGAATTGTATATTTATTTATGCCGGCGCTGCGTTGTCACGGGAACATCCCAGCTGAAGATAATGAGGAAATTACGCCGCTCCCTTTGCCAAGTGCATTCCAAACTGCTACATACGGCACACGCGTGTCCTGCTCACATAGGGATGATCAAATAGGGAATACTGATTCCATTTGGAACTCATCCCGTGAACCGTTCGGTACGAATACGCGAACCGTTACACCCCTAATATATATGTATGTATATATATCCTTATGCTCATCAAGCCTGCATTTATTTAATCAAAAATACAGAAAAAACAGTAGCCTAATATTGTGAAATATTATTACATTGTATTCTTTTTAACTTTTTATTAATCAAAGAATCTTGAAAAGAGTATCACAGTTTCCATCATTGACATTAAATCCTCATATTAGAATGATTTCTGAATGATCATGTGACACTGAAGAGTGGAGCAATGATGCTGAAAATCCAGCTGTGATCACAGGAATAAATTATATTTTAAATGATTTTAAAATGAAAACCATTATTTGAATATATTTCGCAATATTGCTGTTTTTTATCAAATACATGCAGGCTTGATGAACATAAGAGACTTCTTTCATAATGCTGCATAATATAAAAAAATGGTAATATAATAAAGTCCTTTCATGTAACCATTTTGCCAGCTTACACTTCACATAATAGGCCTGTAGGAGCCGCTGGCACTTGGGTTTTGTTAACTTTGATAGTGTCATGAAATAGTAAACGGTGTATCAATATACATAAATACAAGTGAATTTAACACTACTTACCATTAATGCAACTTTTGCTGCTGTGGTTTTGTGCAGGGATTTGTTTGTTGTCAGTTAAAATCCATTTTGTCAGTGATGCAATTTATAAAATGAGACAAACCGCAGGAAATCGTTCCACAAACGTTAGTTCGTCTGTCCATGTAATTTTCAACCGATTTATGAATAAGAACAGAAAATTACCGTTTCACATCGCCCAATGGACTTTGAACTTGCTTTGCCAGATCACGATTGGTTGGTGTATATACATGACAAACGAGCATTGGTGAATTGTGTAATACTTTAAAATATATATAGCTAATATATAGATTTTTTATTAAATCAACACATTAGCTCTGATTATGGATGAAAAAAAAAAAATATTGGTTTACTTTTTTCCCGCGAGGCCACACACTCTCTGAAAGGACCATATTTGGCTCGAGAGCCGTTTCCGAACAGTGGAAAATCAGCTGTCAATCAAAACGCACGCGACCCATAGCAACGCGTTATGGCAACGCCTCAACAGAAATTGTCCGACTTTTGAGCCTTTCGTTACTATTATATGCATTGTCATGTTATAATAATCACATTTATTTAGTTTTATTGACCACGATATTATCATTGATATTTGTCTGAGAGGGGCACTTTTGATTCATTTTGAAAAAGGGCAGGGGCTCGAGCACCCAAAGCCCCCCCCTCTGCACGTGCCTGGAATGCTGCATTAAACAATTATGTTAGGGAAAAAATAAATAATAAATCAACTCCACAGTGGATTCCAAGTGATCGAGGGCTTAGGACGTTCCAATTCAGCCCATTGCAAAGTTTCCGCCAGTAGTGGGCAGTCATACAGCAATCATACAGCAATGACGCACATCCGAGTGAACGAGACGGAGGGAAGTTAGCAAGTAAAGGGCATAATAAAAAAAAAAAATTGTTTATGCAGCCATAACTGCCTCATTCTTGAATGAATCAGCGGTTTGAACTAATCGTTTGAAACAATGACTCAATGACTCACTCATTGAGATGGTCACTTGCCACCACCTTCTGGCAGTTTAGTTTCATGTTTAAAACTATCATTCTTTTCAACATTTCTTATTTGTATATTCAAAATATGGACCCAGTTTATATTAGGTGGCCTTAACTACTATGTACTAACATGTAAATTAATAATTTGATACAAATCACTTATTGTGCATATACATGTTTTTACATTGTACTTATATTTTAAAAAATTACCTGCATGTAATTACATATGTAATTGATTTCTGTAGATACATTTATAATTACACTGTTGACACTTCCCTTATACCTAACCCTACCCTTAAACATACCTATACCACCACACCTGTCTCTCACTTTACTCGTATCCCTCAATATCAGCAAACGTGTTTTGCAATACAATATGAACACATTAAGTACAAAGTACTTATTTTTTTGATGTAAGTACATAGTAGTTAAGAGCACCTAATATAAAGTGGGACCCAAAATATATTTAAAACAATCTCATAACCTTATTCAATGCGACTGTAATTTTTCAGTGTAAATTATTTAATTTGATTGGCAACAGCCCTTGTCACATGTTTAGTCTGGTTCTGTTGTGTTTTTGCATTTGTCACATGTTTCTTTGTCTTATAGTTTCCCGCCACTTGTGTGTTTGCTTGATTACCCTCGTTAGTCTAATTCTGTTCAGCTGTGTTTACTTGGTCATCATCTGTATCACATTTATCAGTCATCTGTGTTTGCATTTAAGTTCCTCCCTTTTCATTCATTCTTTGTCTGGTCACCGTTATGAACCGTTATGTTTTGTAGTGTTGTTGCCTTTTTGCCTGGCTTTGGTTTTTTGAGTATTAAACCATGTTTGAATTGCATCTCCTGCGTCTTCTGCCTGTTCCTGAGCATACACCCATAACAGCCCTATAGTGTCCTATTATTCTAATTTAATTTATTGAAAAAAATTAAGCATACATTTAATAAGATTAGAGAAAAATGCCCTCTGGGTAAATATCACAAATATGCAGATTTAAATATGATAGAACAGAACAGGTGAGAATATTGCTTCAGAATAAATTATATTTACAACACAAAAATCTTTTTTTTTTTCAGACAAGCAGCTTTTTTATTCTGACAATTGAATGACCGATTTACTTGCACACAGGGCCGTGCAGAGAGTTCTTCAGAGGCAGGGGCTCAAATGTAAAAAAGGGGCAATATGTACATAATATATGTACAATATATATATATCCTTATGCTCATCAAGCCTGCATTTATTTAATCAAAAATACAGAAAAAACAGTAGCCTAATATTGTGAAATTTTATTACATTATGTTCTTTTTAACTTTTTATTAATCAAAGAATCTTGAAAATAGTATCACAGTTTCCATAATTGACATTAAATCCTCATATTAGAATGATTTCTGAATGATCATGTGACACTGAAGAGTGGAGTAATGATGCTGAAAATCCAGCTGTGATCACAGGACAGGAATAGATTATATTTTAAATTATTTTAAAATAGAAAACCATTATTTTAATAATATTTCACAATATTGCTGTTTTTTATCAAATAAATGCTTGATTAACATAAGAGACTTTCATAATGCTGCATAATATTCAAAAATGGTAATATAATAAAGTCCTTTCACGTAACCATTTCGCCACCTTCACATAATAGGCCTGTAGGTGCCGGTGGCACTTGGTTTTTGTTAACTTTGATAGTTTCATGAAATAGTAAACGATGTATCAATATACATAAATACAAGTGAATTTAACACTTACCATTAATGCGACTTTTGCTGCTGCTGCATGGTTTTGTGCAGGGATTTGTTTGTTAAAATCCATTTTGTCAGTGATGTAATGTAATGTATAAACAATTTAAAGACAGCATATTTTAAATATGTGTTGTATTGTCATGTTTTTATGAATGAAGGCCAGTGTCACTGATACTAAAGTCTCTATGAAACATTAATGACGTTACATTACAGTATAACTGAAAGCTCCCAATTTCAACATTTATTAGGCTTTAAAAAAACCACTTTTAATTTAAGTGAACTTAAAACAATCTTTACATAAACCCAAAATAATAAATGTTATATTTACCCTGTTAGACATACAGAAATGTAATAGTTATCAAACACCTTTCTTAACTGCATAAATAATAAATGAAATATAGATTTATCATCATTAAAGCTACAATTTTCTCTGTTCCCGTTGTTCTGTGATGAACATTAATGACAGGCATCATCAGTGCTCCTGTCACTTTAAGAACAGCCACAGCCGAACATGATGCGGATCTCACGCGCTGTCCTGCGCATCTCATCTCCTCACAACTCTTTAAGTTAATTTAAGACGTTATTTAACTCATTTAAGACTCCTAATATGAGAATACTCCAAATCCTCTGTGTTGTTGTTTGTTCAAGAGCAAAAGAGAACTCGATGTGAGCAGGAAACTGACGCGAGTCTGTCTATGCGTCGAGTGTGTGGTGTGTTTGTGTGTGTCAGTGTTCCTCGATTAGCTGACATGAGACGCAGCCACACAGACAGGACACTGACACACGCACGCACGCACGCACACAGACAGGACATTGGCATACAGCGCGTTCTCTTGTGTCTTGTCGCATTTAAATTAATAACGTTAGGAGCGTGGTCATGTAACGCTAAGCAAAAATGGATATAAAAACGGACGCTGCGTTATTTGCGTTAAATATTTTTAATGCGTTAAGCTGAAAAAAATAATCGCCGCGTTAACACGTTAATTTGCCCAACCCTAAAATCAACACATTAGCTCTGATTATGGATGAAAAAAAATATTGGTTTACTTTTTTCCCGTGAGGCCTCACACTCTCTGAAAGGACCATATTTGGCTCGAGAGCCGCTTCCGAACCGAGGAAAATCAGCAATCAATCAAAACGCACCCAACCCATAGCAACGCGTTATGGCAACGCCTCAACAGAAATTGTCCGACTTTTGAGCCGTTCGTTACTATTGTATACATTGTCATCAATGTCATGTTATAATAATCACATTTATTTAGTTTTATTGACCATGATATTATCATTGATATTTGTCTGAGAGGGGCACTTTTGATTCATTTTGAAAAAGGGCAGGGGCTCGAGCACCCAAAGCCCCCCCCCCCCCCCCCCCCCTCTGCACGTGCCTGCTTGCACATGACACACACACACACACACACACACTGTCACAGACACGTCAGGTTACACCCTTCACCAATCACAGCGCACTCCATCCCCAGAGTACTGATCACTATCACCTGTACCTCATCATGGCACTCATCACCAGCACTATAAGAAGCACACGCACACAGCACTCCACGTCCGGTCTCGTTCGCATATACTGCTACCTATGCTTACCTCAAGGACTCTCCTATCGATACTACCTGTCTCCAGCGAGTATCCCTCCTTCCGTGTTTCCTGTCTGCTGTGTGGGTGTGTTCCTGTCCGTCCCTCTGACCTCCAGTGATCTCCAGTCTCCAGCGATCTCCAGTCTCCAGCAATCTCCAGTCTCCAGCAATCTCCAGGCTCCAGCAATCTCCAGGCTCCAGCGTCATTCTACCTTCTATGCAAAAGACAGTAACTCTCTCACTCATATCACCTTCCTAACTACCATCAACCGCTTAACTCACCTGCTCCACTTCCCATGCTCTACTGTGGTCAATAAACTACCATTCCTGTTAACACCTGTGTCTGCCTCCTGTCTACATGTAACAGAAGACCGGACCATAACCGAGACCCAGTATGAGCCAACCGGATCCCTTCCAGGAATTGGTAGATGCGCACATTTCCTCCACAACCCACTCCAGTTACTGTCCATTCACCTGCACCAGCGAACACCAACCCATCTGTCAACAACCCTCCTTCACTACCTCCGTATGCTAGTCCCATGGCCAAACCGGCGCCCTACTCAGGATCGGCGGAGAATTGCAGTGGTTTCCTGCTGCAATGCACACTGGTCCTGGAGATGCAGCCGCACTTGTACCCGAGCGACACTTCCAAGATAGCCTTCATTATCTCTCAGCTCAGCGGCAAAGCATTGATGTGGGCCGATTCCATCTGGTCACAACAGGGTGCGGTAAAGCAATCATATACAGCGTTCATTTCCCACTTCCGGGAGGTGTTTGGGAAGCCTATCACAGATTCGTCAGCTGGTGAGAAACTTTATAATTTGAAACAGGGATCCCTGTCTATTTACGATTATGCTTTGCAATTCAGAACGCTTGCAGCAGTCAGCGGATGGAATGAACAGGCGCTGATAACTACATTTCAGCAAGGATTGGAACCTCGGGTACGGCTGCATCTCGCTGCATGCGA
This sequence comes from Gobio gobio, assembly GCF_949357685.1. NCBI lineage: Eukaryota > Metazoa > Chordata > Actinopteri > Cypriniformes > Gobionidae > Gobio > Gobio gobio. The sequence goes on from NC_137108.1 coordinate 11,233,880, forward strand.
GGACTCCATCGGCCTTGAGAAGTTCATCCAGCATTCCATTCGCTGTGCCACTCGCATGCAGGCGTGCATCCAAGAGCACCAGGACCAGTATCTGGCTGACCCTACGTCTCTGTCTGTATTGTGGTGAACCTGGGCGTGTCATAGCTGCATGCCCCACCCGACCTCCGCGACCCATGGTGAGTGCCATTATTCCTGCTGATCATAAAATGAAACCACTCACCACTGTCGTCACCCTTACTGCCGCCAATGTCTCCCTTTCAGTGGTCGCGCTCCTCGACTCGGGGTCAGCCGGCAACTTCCTCTCCGGTGCCATCTGCCGCCAGTTATGCCTCAAGACCACTCCGTCTCCGACCACCTACAGGATCAGCTCAATAACCGGAAGACCCCTTAGTCGCAAGCACGTCCGTACCGTGGCTGGACCAGTCACTCTCCAGGTTGGGCTTTTACATCGGGAAGAGGCTCACATGCTGGTTCTGGAGGATTCCACCGCTGACGTGGTTCTGGGGCGCCCCTGGTTGGAGCAGCACAACCCTACCATCTCCTGGAAAACGGGCGAAATCCTGAAGTGGGGCGACACTTGCTTCTCACAATGTCTGACTGAACTTCCTCTTCCATCCTCATCTCTGCCTGATCTGACTCTTTGTGCCACATCCATCGAAAGTCCAGTTGAACAACGCTCTGTTGATGTTCCTAAGTGTTACGCCCCCTTCAGCGATTGTCTTCTGCCCGCAATGGGCTTCCAAGCTGCCTCCACACCGGCCATGGGATTGTGCCATCGACCTGCTTCCGGGTGAACCAGTACCAAGGGGTAAGATATACCCACTATCCATCCCGGGGGAGAAGGCCATGGAGGAATACATCCAGGAAACCCTCGACCAAGGTTACATCAGGCCGTCTACTTCCCCTGCTGCGTCCAGCTTCTTCTTCGTGGCAAAATAGGACGGAGGCTTGCGGCCATGCATCGATTATCGTTCCCTCAACAAGATCACAGTTAAGTTCAGATATCCCCTTCCTCTCGTCCCAGCAGCCCTCGAACACCTCCGTGGTGCCACTGTGTTCACCAAGTTGGACCTCCGCAGCGCGTATAACCTCATCCGGATACGTGAGGGGGACGAGTGGAAGACTGCCTTCATTACCCCTACTGGTCACTATGAATACCTCGTCATGCCGTATGGATTGGTAAACGCCCCCTCCGTATTCCAGGATTTCATCCATGAGGTGCTCCGGGAGTTTCTCCATCAATTCGTCCTAGTCTACATCGACGACATCCTCATCTACTCCCGGAGCCAGGCCGAACATCGCCAACATGTTGCGGAGGTCCTCAACCGTCTACGTCAGTACCATCTATTCCTCAAGGCCGAAAAGTGTTCTTTCCACCAATCTTCAGTTTCCTTCCTGGGATACCACATTGATCACAGTGGCATCCGGATGGACGAGAGGAAGGTGGAATCCATCACAACCTGGCCAGAACCCACCACTATAAAAGAACTCCAGCGCTTCCTAGGTTTCTCCAATTTCTATCGACGATTCATCAAAGGTTACAGTTCCATCACTCATCCACTCACCAGTATGTTACGCAACAAGCCCAAGTCTCTGTCCTGGACCCCGGCAGCCACCAACGCCTTCTGCCACCTTAAGAAAGCCTTCACCACCGCTCCCCTCCTAGTCCATCCAGACCCGGAAAAGCCCTTTGTCGTGGAGGTGGACGCCTCCACAACCGGAGTGGGAGCGGTGTTGTCTCAGCAGCAGGGGACGCCAAGTAGACTCCACCCATGCGCCTTCTTCTCCCGCAAGCTCAGCCCGGCGGAGGTCAACTACTCCATCGGTGACAGGGAACTTCTCGCAGTCAAGCTTGCCTTGGAAGAGTGGAGGCATTGGTTGGAGGGAGCCAAACATGCATTCCTGGTGCTTACTGATCACAAAAACCTTGAGTATCTTCGATCAGCCAAGAGACTAAACCCCAGACAAGCCCGTTGGGCCCTGTTCTTCTCCTGCTTCAATTACACCATCTCCTATCGTCCCGGTACCAAGAATCTTAAAGCTGATGCTCTCTCCTGTCTTCATGCCCCTGACGAACAGATCGAAGAACCAGAACCCATTATTCCAAGCTCCCTCATTGTAAGTCCTATTACCTGGTCCGAAGAAACCATTCCCTCCTCCAATGCCTCCACGACGCACTCCCACCATTCACTCGGCTCACACGTCACTCGGTACTGGTCACCCGGGGGTCAATGAAACCCTCTCGTTGCTAAAAGAACGCTTCTGGTGGCCAGGGATGGCAAAGGATGTCAGAAGGTACGTGCAGGGCTGTAGGGAGTGTGCCATTTCCAAGTCTCCACGTCATCTTCCAGCTGGTAAGCTCCTTCCTCTGCCCGTTCCAGAACGCCCATGGTCACACCTAGGAGTAGATTTCATCACTGACCTGCCGGTCTCAGACGGTAATACCACCATCCTAGTGGTAGTAGATCGGTTCTCCAAGTCATGTCGTCTGATCCCACTCCCAGGTCTGCCTACTGCCATGGAAACAGCTGAAACTCTCTTCAATCAGGTTTTTAGATACTTCGGAGTACCTGAAGATATTGTATCTGACCGAGGTCCCCAGTTCATATCCCGAGTATGGAGATCGTTCTTCTCGCTCCTAGGTGTGGCCGTTAGCCTGACGTCGGGGTACCATCCACAGTTGAACGGGCAGACAGAAAGGAAGGTACAGGAAATTGGCCGCTTCCTACGTACCTTCTGTCATGACCACCAGGACTCTTGGAACCAGTTCCTAGGTTGGGCCGAGTACGCCCAAAACTCCCTGAAGCAGTCGACCACTGGACTCACCCCATTCCAATGCGTACTCGGCTTCCAACCTCCACTGTTCCCCTGGGATGGGGAACCCTCCGACGTTCCTGCTGTGGACTACTGGTTCCGAGAGAGCGAGAGGGTCTGGGACTCAGCTCACCATCAGTTGCAGCGGGCCCTGCGCAGACGCAGGATGGTCGCAGACCTTCGGCGTTCTGACACCCCCGTCTTCCAACCTGGTCAGTTGGTGTGGCTTTCTACCCGAGACATCAGAATGCGTCTGCCTTGCAAAAAGCTGAGTCCCAGGTTCATTGGCCCGTTCCCCATCATCAAGCAGGTCAACCCGGTCACATATCAACTCCGTCTGCCACAAGGGTATCGTATTCATCCTACTTTCCATGTTTCACTACTCAAAGCTCACCATCCCTCTCTTTCCCCCACAGGACCTGACGTAGTTCCCGCCGAACCCCCCCTTCCACTCATCCTGGAGGACGGTACAGCCTACAAGGTCAATGAGATCTTGAACTCCCGACGTCGCTGGGGTCAGCTGGAATATCTTGTGGATTGGGAAGTATATGGTCCCGAGGAACGCTCCTGGGTCCCAAGGAACGACATTTTAGATCCCAGTTTACTCCAGACATTCCACGACAGTCATCCTGAGAAGCCAGCTCCGCGGGGTAGAGGATGACCACCACGGCGTCGGGGTTCTTGGCCCTCTGGAGCGGGCCGTGGAGGGGGGGGTACTGTCACAGACACGTCAGGTTCCACCCTTCACCAATCACAGCGCACTCCATCCCCAGAGTACTGATCACTATCACCTGCACCTCATCATGGCACTCATCACCAGCACTATAAGAAGCACACGCACACAGCACTCCACGTCCGGTCTCGTTCGCATATACTGCTACCTATGCTTACCTCAAGGACTCTCCTATCGATACTACCTGTCTCCAGCGTGTATCCCTCCTTCCGTGTTTCCTGTCTGCTGTGTGGGTGTGTTCCTGTCCGTCCCTCTGACCTCCAGCGATCTCCAGTCTCCAGCGATCTCCAGTCTCCAGCAATCTCCAGGCTCCAGCGTCATTCTACCTTCTATGCAAAAGACAGTAACTCTCTCACTCATATCACCTTCCTAACTACCATCAACTGCTTAACTCACCTGCTCCACTTCCCATGCTCTACTGTGGTCAATAAACTACCATTCCTGTTAACACCTGTGTCTGCCTCCTGTCTACATGTAACACACACATTATATAATATAATATATAAACCTTTTAGTTGTGGTGCTCCTAAATTTTTGCTGGTGCTCCTAACTTTTTAAAGTTGGGAGCACCAGTGCTACCAAGTAAAAAAGTTAATTTTAAGCTCTGAATGGCCATTAAAACAAAATTCCCTAAATTTGGGAGCACAGTAGATGAAGACCCAATAGCTTATCTGGAGAAATGTGCAGAGTATTTAGCTATGCGACCCATGAGTGATGCTGAGATATATAGCAACTCTGCCACTGGTACTGACACATAGCCTACAGCAAAGGATTGGTGGGTGAGGATCATGAGTTTGAAGGGGAAAGGAGGTTAAGAGAGAGAAACCTAAGGTGCGCACAGAAACCTTGGTAGAACAGGACATTTCAGAGGAAATGGCCTTATAGAAGCAACGTCGGGCTGAACAAACCTCCAGAAGAGGGTTCCAGGATAAATCCAGCAGAGGTAAGCCCAGAAGCCACAGCATGGCATTATTGACAAAGAGGTACTATCAAGCTTCTAACCTTGTCTATAACTTTGCTTAACCAACCTTGTGAACTCATTGTAGATACAGGCAGCTCATACGCTCATACTTATTAATCCAGTCATTGTGGAGGAGACGGAAGGATGAGACCGAGTCTTGGCGGTCAAGTCAAGGACAGACATTTGCCATTGCCAACGGCAATGTCCAGAGAGCGTCAGGTGAAGTAACTTGGAAGTGTACCCTGCAAGAATGCACAACCCTGTTGCGACTGTTCATCATGAGAGATGAAGACCTAGCTTTTCTGCTTATCTTAGGCCTTGAGTTCCTTTTTTTTACACCTCCACCCACCATTACACCCTTCCTCTTGTTATAACCAACCACCCTCAGTTAACATACACACTGCCAATAGTCCAAGTATCCAGTGACACCGTAGTTGCCATCAAGACACATTTTAGTCTGGCAATAGTTCAACTAGTAAAATGTGTTCAAGCTTATGTAACAATAACACATTAAATAATGTAAGTGAGAATATATTACTTACCTCTGCTGGATCAATCACCTTCTTATTCTTCTGAGATAAATGCGAGGCTTATTCCAAACTTGATGAAAAGTAAATTAATTTGATGGAGCTTGATGTGTTGTTTAACTTTAACACTGTTATTTTAACTCTCTCTCTCTCTCTCTCTCTCTCTCTCTCTCTCTCTCTCTCTCTCTCTCTCTCTCTCTCTCTCTCTCTCTCTATATATATATATATATATATATATATATATATATATATATATATATATATATATATATATATACATACATACATATGCAGTATATATAAAAGGCTAATAATAAAATTATTATATTATAATAATTATATAGATTTAAAAGGCTGTGAGATGGGATGGATAAACTTAATTTGAATGCTCTCTGTCTATAGGCACCATTGCGCGCAATACAATATAATAGGCAATATGTTAATCTACTAATCATTCTGCAACTATCACTTTGATGCGTCAAAAAGTTCATAAAGAGATTGTAAAATTAATGCATACGAATTGGGTGGTTTAGTCCAAGTTTTCTGAAGAGACACGATCACTTTATATGGTGAACAGATTTGTAGTTGCATAGCTGTCAATGGAGAGTAGCAGAACGGGCTCAGATTTTATCAAAAATATCTTCAGTTATGTTCCGAAAAAATGAACGAAAGTCTTACGGGTTTGGAACAACACAAAGGTGAGTTATTTTTGGGTGAACTAACCCTTTAAAGTGTTGTTAACAAAGAAAAGGTGTGCATTCCAAGAGGGCAACCTCCCAGATTTCTACAGGCTAAAAAAGGAAGGTTAATTGATATAATGAAACCAAAGGAGCATTATAAGGGTAAGATTGAGAGGGAGCTGGTGGATAACAATTTAGACTCTGCCTGGAAAGGTATGAAAACTATTGCCGGCATAAAGAACGATAGGATCTCTAAGGTGATACTTGAAGGTTATAGATGTGACAACCAGCTTGCACAAGAGCTTAATACGTTTGAAACCCATAATTTTAAAAATGTAATTTCATAGAGAAAATCTCACAATGGTTCTGCTCCATTTGATGAACGTGATGTGGTGATATGTTTGAACACTCTAAAGATAGAAAAGCCCTGGTCTTGACAATATATGTAGCCGTTTGCTTATCTCTTGTGCAGATAAGGCCAAATGTTTTATTATATTTTTCAGTTGTCCCTGAATCATCAGTGTGCTGAAAATCTGGAAACAATCTATAGTTATTCCAGTGGCCAAACATAATCCTCCTCAGGCACTAAATGATTTTAGGCCAGTTGCCTTGACCTTTTTAGTCATGAAGGGTTTCGAAAGAAGCTCGTAATAAAAAAAAGGAAATTATCTCAATCCCTTACAGTTTGCATACAGGGCTAGACGGGGAGTAGAAGATGCTACTGCCACTGTGCTAAACCTGATATTTAAACATTTGGAAGGTTAAACACATGGCAGGATTTTATTTGTGGATTTTTCATCTGCTTTTAATACAATTCAACCTATATTTTAGCTGATCAGCTCTTAACTTGTTGGTCTTGATTTTAATAGAGTTTACTGGATTCTTAATTTCTTAATGGACAGACCACAAAGCGTAAGAGTGAACGGGTGTTTGTCTGAGGAGAAGTCATCATCCACAGGTTCTACTCAGGGGTGTGTTCTTTCACCACTTTATATTCTTTAAACTGATGATTGTGTCACAGGTCGGAGCGGACCGCGTGAGTCCCGCTCCTCCCTTATTTTTCACCTCGGGGAGGTTCCCAGTGATACCCCAGACGGCCAGACACACGAGGACACTGGAGTAAAGTTTAAAATTACAAGTCTTTATTAATTTACTTAAAATTGGGGGGAAGGGGAAGTGAGTGGGCTAAAATCCAAGAGGACTGGAGAGTGAGGACGCCGCCTCAGAGCTCGCCGGCTCTCTCCGCAGGAGAACCTCAGATAAGTCGTTTCGTCCTTTTTCTCAATGTTTGGCTTCCATGTCCTGCTATGTGCTCACTTGTCTCTTTCTTTCTTTTTCCCAGGGCGGACCTTTCGGGGGATTTACGCCACGGCTTGCTCCTTCTCCTGAACACAGGGGTAGAACGGGTAAGTACAGGGGAACGGGGCGACAGGGGTACCTCTCTCTCTCGGGCGTGCTCCGACGGCTTCCTTTCAGAATGGATCAAGGGGCCGGTGTCATAGAAGTTTGTACCTCCGGGGCATACGCTGGATCTGGGTCAATACTGGGACTTTTGTTTGGCATACAGGTTAGTATAACTTCGCTCAAAGGATATCACTCACAGACTCTGTAGACACGGTTCATCAGTTTCTCTCTCCTTTTTCCAGGCTCTGTGATAGCGGTGGCTCAGGGGGCTTGACCACGGCGGTGGTGCTGGATCGGGCGCTTCTCTAGATGGCTTCACACAGGTAAGTGCAGGTAAGTATGACTTTGCTCAATGGATATCACTCACAGACTCCGTAGACACGATTCATCCGTTTCTCTCTCCTTGCTCCAGGCTCCGTGATAGCGGTGGCTCAAGGGGGCTTGACCACGACGGTGGTGCTGGATCGGACGCTTCTCCAGGTGGTTTCACATAGGTAAGTGCAGGTAAGTATGACTTTGCTCCGGGAGTATGTAGCGTTCCCCTCTCCTCTCCTCGGGCCCTGCACACGCTGAAGCGCTGGTATAGCGAAGAACCAACGAGAAGGACGTTGCTGCTACACCACCCCGGCGGCTTTCACTCTCCGCCGTCTCTGGCTCTCCCACGCTCACTCTCCGCGGTGGGGCCACTCGTTTTCCTAGTTTCAACGTCACAAGGCTCACAGATGATAAACTTCCGATGAATTTGTTACTGTATACGTTTCTCAGGGTACTCACACATTGATCAACCCGTGTGCTCGTCTTGTTCTCTCTTCCAGTGTCTGGCTCGCGTCCTGACCGCTGTGCTCTCTCCCCCGAAGGGATTTGCTCATTAGCACTTCCGGCAACTGTCCTGCATGTAACTTCTCAGAATCGGACACACACTTGACACTTGAATCACAATGCAAAACTCAGTCTGTATTATACTCAGCCTCGTCTCTTTTCTTCTCTTTATAGCTCTCCGGATCTTTGATCGCTCAGTCCACAATATCCACCTTGTGTTATCCTTTGTTATCCCAGATGCCCAGATCCTCTCGCCGCAACGGCTGGAAGCGGCTACCACCACGCTCAGCTTGAGCCCGACCCGGAACTAACAGCTGCGGCTGTGTGTGACCGCTGCAACGACTGACCCGACTGACTTCTGGAGGCCCTCTTTGTACTCCTCCTACCTCCCCTTCACCCAATCCGGAGATCGCGCTGTTTATTGGAACACCTGCCGCCGATTCTCTATGATTTTTGGCGCGGGGACGGGAACCCGGAAGTAGTGGTGTTTGATCCGGGCGGAACAAATCTCTGCCACTATGGTTCCGCCCCAGGAAAAGTAGTCAGAATGACAACAGATATATTTTTAAATTAGCAGATTATTCTGCTATTGTCAGTCTTCTCCACTTTGTTAAAAAATGATCACAGTCCCATCATTGATGACTTTGTAAATTGGTGTGACAGAGCATTTCTGCAACTAAATGTGGCAAAGAAAAGAAATGCTTATTGATTTTAGACACAAGCCCTTTGTTCCTCAGGGTACTAATATTAAGGGACAGGTGGTTGAAGTTGTGGGAAAGTATGTAGATATGGCAATCTTAGTACCAAGGCTAAAAATGCTCTGTCCTAGCCTAGAAATCTAGACGCACCCTAGCGGCAGAAAATGAGCAACTCTCTAGCAACTCTCGGTAGACCTGAGAGCTGGAAAAACCAAACTCTGGTCAGGCCAATCACAGCGTGTGTAGAGTCGGTGGGTGGGCTTAACATGACGGCACATCATGGCAGAGTTGCGGAGGTTCTGCGTGCTACTCGTAAACAAAGAAGCTGACGAACAGCGGTCTTTTGAATCGGCTTTGGTCTCTGGAAGACTTGGAGTTCAGCTTTTCTTTGTGAAAAGAACAAAGAACGGCACTGAAGTCATTCTTAAGAAAAGAAGATATGTTCAAAGTTTTGCCTACCGGATACGGCGAAAGTCTATGAACTAACGTTAGCTCGGCTTCTTCTTCTTTGCTCTTCTTTGTTGGTTGTGGTGCTCATGGCGCTATCCAATTGCGTGCAGAGGGAATTTGAAAGACAACCGTTTATCCCGCCCCTTGGATTGAGCCCTGTCAATGGTGAGTTTCCAGACCCAACATCTTGATGTGGGTCTGGCTTGTCAGGCTAGCTCTGTCCAATAGTGAAGGTCAGAAGTAAAATCATAGGTGTTGAGCAAATTAATCTTACTGACCTGTACAATAGACAGGTGGTGTGAAAAGCGAAATCTATTTTATCAGTTAATGCCCACCCCTTTACCAGTTCGAGATTTTACCCTCTGGCTTGTGGTTTACATTTCCTTCAGTTAAGAGTAATAGATATAGATATTCGGTTATTCCCACAGCCATTTCCCTTCTAAATTTAGGTAATGAAGGTGAGTTAGGGTCAGCAGTGTTTTGATGTTGTTTATATTCCACATTTTTGTGGTATTTATGTATTGGTTTTGTATTGAAAGACTTTGAAAATTTGCATAACTCCATATTGTCTGGCGAAAGATAATTACTTACTGAGAAGACACTTTTCGCAGTCGACGTCCCACTGAGTGAATCAACTGAGAATGGCTTTAATTTACATGTGTTTCTTTTTACCTGAAACTTCCCCCACACTCCTGATTCTCTCTCCTGGGAGATCACCCAAATATACCCAAAATCTATTGGATTTAATGTCAATTCTCACTATACAGTATCATATGTTTTTGATATCGTTTGAAACGTCTCAGTGCGAATGGTACAAAAATCTCATCCCCACAGAAATACACAAGAGTTAATAAGAGTTTTTAGAGCTTAGAGATATTTTACTCATGACGGTGGGTGTGGCTTTTGGAGCCATTTGGTCTCTTCTTCCAATCCAGACAAATGGGAACTCGATTCCATTTAAATTCCATTTGTTATCATGTATTTCCATTTGAAAAAGGTTTCGGTCTGGTCTGGGTTATTTAAAGCGATGTAGTAGTGAGAACGGGGCGCAATACTATTAACAAGATTGGCCCGTAACACAGAAAACGCTCTGTGTTACGTAATATTCAAAAAGTCAGGAAATCTTTCACTCTTTAGACTATTTCGGAATATTTAATGTTATGTATGAATTATCTTTGAATTGATTATGTAATTGCCATTATATATTTACCTGACTGTTAATAAAATTGTTACATTTTGATCCTTTCTGAATTACTCTGTAATTATTAACTATCTCCAGAACGGAACGATATAATTGCAACAAAAGGTTAAAACGAAATGATTAAGGGCCCTATCTTGCACCCAGCGCAATTGACTTTGTACACCGACGCATGTGTCATTCCTATTTTGCACCCGCGCAAAGCGCGCTTTTCCCTCCACAGAAGCACGTCGCTAAACTAGTGAATGAACTTGCGCTACCTGGGCGGTTCAGCGCAAAAAAGGAGGCGTGTGCCGGCGCAAACAATCCCTGGTGCTATTTTGCTGTTCCATTAAACAATTGCGCCACTGACCAGAAAAAACCTAGTCTAAAGTCAGTGGCGCGTTGCGCGTTGTTCATTATGCTATTTTAAGGGCGCATGCTTGACCATAATGTATAGCGTGCACAACGCGCATACACTTTGCTCATGTAATCTACACAGATGCAACAGTTATTTTTGCAAATCATAAATTGCTACACTAAAAAATATTAACACATGAGATGACGGAAATCATTGTGGTGTGCCACGAAGATGTGAAAAAATAGGCATAAATCTAGCTTACAAATTATTCAGGCTAATTGTAGTCTAATAATTAAGGAGACCTGTTTCTGGCAAGACATATATGTATATAAGGACATCTAACAAATTGGTTTGTCCGTCAAGAACCAGGAAAAAAAATCGGTGAGGGTGGACGCAGCGATGTCCTCTGCTGGCGTCAGGTCCTGAGTAGAGGCAGATCCACCTCCCGTTACACGGCGTGCCCGATTGATGCTGGCAAGCTTGGACTTTCCCCGTCTTCTGATGTCATTGTAGCGCTTGCGGCACTGGTGCGACGTCCTGGGGATGCCAGCTGATGAAACAATTGTGGCTATTTCCTCCCATGCCTGTTTAACCGACGCTATTTTGGGTGGGTTTCTCCCATCCCCATACAACACAACTTCTCTGTCTTTCACTGCTCTTACAAGAACATCAGTCTCCTCGGCTGTGAACCGCTCCTGGCGTGCGCCTGGTAAATACGCCATAATAATAGCAATCCATAATGGAACTTGCGCACCTGCTTTTACAGGGAATGTTGGATGACGCTCTGATTGGTTTATTCACGTTACGCCCAAACCACACCTATGAATAATGAAGCTACTTCAGACCAACCCATTTTAGATTTGCGCCGGGCGCAAGAGCCATTTATCCCGCCGGGAAAATAGCAACAGCGCCGAGACCCGCCCACAAAGTTAGTTGCGCTTCGCGCTTTGACACTTGCGTTTCAGATCGTTAAAATAGGGCCCTATATGTGTGACTACCTATCATATATAAATGACCAAACAACCAATTGGCATTCTATCCTAAATTCGACAATATGATAAATGGAGTCAGATAAAGAATATTATAATTAAATCAATTTTGCCCAGTAGAAACACAACGTAGAACGGCCTTCAGTCGCAGCTCGTTACCTTCCTTGGAACGAGATTTTAGCGGCCTTACAGTATTATGTATTTTAGGGTCTGTCTGTCCGTAAAAGAAATTGCCCCTTGGGGGACATAAGTAAAGTTGAAACTGAAGTAGTCATCTTATCTTAATCAGTGATATTATTTGAGTGTGGCTATTATTAGATTATTCTACAGACTGAGAATATAACGATATTTGCCATGCCGTGATTGGTTGTGAGCAACGTGAAAACCAATAGCAATCAGTGTCATTGATATTCTCACTATTCTTATATTCAATTATTACATTCTCACACTTTCGTAAGTGTGGTCATTATTATACTTGAAATGGACTCATCTTTATTGTTGTTTGGCAATTTTTCGCAGATGAAATCTTGTAATTTCAATAGGAATCCTTCCCTAATATGACCACACTTGTATACTGTTATGACAATGAGCTATAATCAATATTATGCAATTAATGAATGCATTACATGAATAATGGAAACTTTTGACTATACTGTGATTAATTGATATCTCTTAAATGATAATGTAAATTCAGAGCAAACAAGAAAAACAGACAATCACGGTAACAAACAGTTATTTTTATTCTGTTTGCTGAAAAACAGACATGTTCCAAGAGTAAGAATAGCTCTGATACCTTCTCCTTCCCAATAGCAGATTGCTCAAACCAAACCAAAAGCTTTGATAGTTTGAGAAGATTACCAGTAATCTACACACCTCTTCAAAGTCACAATGTCACATACAGTCATTTTATTTTAAACAAGTACCAATTCTTGAAGCAGCTTATATTATAAACGTTATATGTCAATATCATTTAGGCCTGTCTGAGAGATTAGATTATTAAATATCCTGTGATTAGTTTGAGTTTGTTAGCATTTTTTGTCATTTTTAAATAACTCAATGCATATGCAATATGTTTAACAATAATTCATAATCTATAAATAACACAAAATATTACACTCACAGAAGCAGTTATGTTTTTTCATTCTTATCAACCTTCTTGAAAGTAGTTTACCATGTTAAATCAAAGGGAATAATATGACAATAAAAAAATTAAATGCCTGCACAAAATAATCAGGGTTTTTTTAGGAATGAGTGTCACAAACGCTTGAAATGAAACTATGCAACAGCAGTGAAGCTACCATGAAGCCAAACAGCAACACAAAAGAAAACCGGGGCAGAAAGAAAAAGTGGCGTTATCTCCAGAACATTAGCGGAAGCACATGGAAAGTCCTAATGGGCTCCGCTCCAATGAGTGTAATTACCTACAGACAGTGACTGCGCTTAATGTACTCTTGAGAAAACAGAGGCTGAAGCAAGAATGATGTGCTACACAATGAGAGGATATTACATAATCCCACAGGCGTATCTTGACGTTAATCTATTTTCGCCCCTTGATATCGCAAGCAATGATGTATTTGAGTAGAACGGATGCGTGGTATTGAGATGCTGCCGCATGATGTGAAATTGTGGCTTCAGCTGTCTGGAACGCATTGAATTCTGTCAACTAACTATTGATTGACTGTAGCAATAGAGCATGAAGCGTTCGCTTGGAGAGATTTGGAGAAAAATTGCACCTTAGGTGACGGCAATGAACCAATGTGAAGGTTTTTGAATGAGCAATAACAAATCACTGTAGTTTCCGTTGACAATATTAGTAAGGCAGCAATGATAAATTATCCAGTAACACGCACAGCCTTCTTTCTGCTTGTTTATGAGTGACTCTGACTAGCTACATCTCATATATCACAATGAAAATAAAAGAGGCTGCGAAGATTTTTCGGGTTCATTGCAAGATTTGAGTGTAATGGAGAAAGTATTCTTACTTATTCAGTATTAATATGCACATGCCTTGACGCCGCTGAAGAATATGTTGCTCTTTGGAACAGCTGCCTAAAGGTGTTCTGATTCCTAGCTGTTGTTATCATTATAGCACGCAAGTATATTTGTGCTGTTTGTCTATTCAGGAGCACCAGTGTTGTGGCATGATGATCTACAGGGTACGCTTACGTTAATCACCATAAATACTCTCTGTACTCTTGGTCAATATAGACGAATGATATGCGCCAGAGAAAGTGCAGTGTTATCTATCTCTACTGTTCCTGGAACTGTTGTTTTGTTTTACACGAAACCATTGGAATCCTGATTTGCTGACATTTAACTGTGGGGAGGGCTGAGGTCAGGTTTCTGCCCCGGGTTGGACATTCTGCACCTTGGAGAGTGTCACGGGCACCTTGCCCTCTCCCGGGGTGGGTGCGCGAGTGACGGGCTGAACGGAGGCCTGGATCTCAGCGAGCCGCTCTTTGAAACGCTGCTGCAGATGGAGCTCTTCCTTCGAGCTGCCCTGAGAGCAGGCAGCCAGCAGCAGCCCCACTGCCATCCCGCTGCCGCCCACGCAGAACAGCACGGCTCCGGCCAGCTTACAGGCGTCCAGTGCCCGGTTAAAACGCACGGCGCGTCCGTCCACGAAGAGCAGCTCGTCTTCTCCGAATGCCTCGAGCCGAGGCGGTGTGGCGTAGCCCACCAGCAGCACAGATAACCCAGCTACCAGAATCAGAGCTCCCAGCGCGAGACAGACCTGACAAAGAGCGACAGAAAAAGCATATTACTATATTCAACAGCAGTGGATTTAGCAGGATGACTGTACTGGCATCTGCTGCATAAGTTCATTTATGATTCAACCTTAAACTGACCTGACATCTGATGAATACACACATAAAAAGAATGAACTAGCCGAAAACTTTTGAGCCAGTACATAACCAGCCAGTGTTCAAAACTATCTCCTTACCGTAGGCCCGATTCACAACGGTAAGCCTGTAATAATGTGTTATGATTTGAGTGGTACTGATGGATTTCTGCTGGGAATTCGAGCATGTCTTTGCGTCATTACGTCATGTCTCACACGAGACGACGATATGGCGCAACCAAACTTTATACAGTTACATGATTGGCTGTTAGCCTGTCACTCCCTACGTTGCTAGGTTACCAGAGAGTGCGTGCCCTTGTTCATGCAACCAAACTTGCTTTGCAACTTCTGGTTTCTTCCGACGGAGAAAAAAAAATATTGAACGTTTTATCGAACGCATTTCTTATTGATATGAATTACTTTTCTGTCGCGATACATATCGTTATTGTTTTATCGCCTAGCCCTAGTTGTAAGTCAGGCATACAATGTCCAACCTGTCCCAAACATTACATGTTTGATAAGAGACCTGATAAGAGACCAGACCTGAAGACATCTACTTGCCAATATGCAGTTAGTCATAGCGCCACCAGCAACAGGAAATGGCATGCTTTACACTGTAATTCACTCCCAGAAACACATTTAAATATACCATGAAGTACCAAACATGCTAGAAACACAGTAAATCATGCAACACTTGGCTAAGTGCTGATGTATGTGATTAACGCCATGAAACAGGAAGTTGTTGTAACTCAAGCATACAATGTCCGATCTGCCATAAACTTCACGTTTGATATAAGTCCTGACCTGAAGACATCTACACAGCAATATTCAGTTATAGTCAAAGTGCCACCTGCTGTTTTTTTTGCAAATTTTACATTTACATTTACATTTAGTCATTTAGCAGACGCTTTTATCCAAAGCGACTTACAAATGAGAGCAAAAGAAGCAACTAGAACAGTCAAGGGCAACAGAATGCAAGTGCTGTAACAAGTCTCAGTTAATCTAACATAGAACACACAGGACAGTTTTTTTTATAATTTTTTTTTTATAAATAAATTAGACAGACAGAAAATGAATAGAATGATAAGTACTATTCTTGATTGGTCAGGTGTTGCTGGAAGAGATGTGTCTTTAGGTGTTTTTTGAAAATGGCTACATTCTCGGCCGCACAAATTGAGATAGGCAGGTCATTCCACCAGGTGGGAACGGTCCAGGAAAAGGTCAGTGAGAGCGATTTCATGCCTCTCTGGTATGGCACCACAAGGCGTCGTTCACTGGCAGAACGTAAGTTCCTGGTGGGTGTGTAAGTCTGAACGAGCGAGTTATTGGTGCAGAGCCAGTGGTTGCTTTGAAGGCGAGCACCAGTGCCTTGAATTTGATGCGAGCGGCTATTGGCAGCCAGTGCAGACTGATGAAGAGAGGCGTGACGGCTCGTTAAAGACCACCCTCGCCGCTGCATTCTGGATCAGTTGCAAGGGTTTGATAGTGCATGTCGGAAGGCCCGCTAGAAGAGCATTACAGTAGTCCAGTCTGGAGAGAACAAGAGCTTGGACCAGTAGTTGTGTGGCGTGCTCTGATAGGAAGGGTCTAATCTTCCTAATGTTGTATAATGCAAATCTGCAGGACCGGGTTGTTGCAGTGATTTTAGCCACTTGAATGCATGTCGCCCACTATTTACTGTTTTCCTGGGGCCACAAGAGCCCTTTCATTGCTGCTTGCAGTTTTAATTAACATTTGTAATTATGCTGTAAACGTTACCCCTACAATGACCCAACCATTACCACAAAACCTAATTCTAACGCTATTAATCATAACCCTACCTTTACTCCTAAACCTAAACATAACTCAAACTCATTAGCAATTAATGTGGGAATTTTCCAGAATAACATGTAGTTACACTGTAAATATATAGTCTTGTGGGTATTTGATGTTAGTACATAGTAGTTAAGGCCACCTAATCTAAAGTGTGAACAATGCAGGCAGTTCTAATCTGAAGCTTTGGACCAGCTGCAAAGGTGATGGAGGGGGATTTGAAATTGTTTCTGGAAATTCTTATAATTGAATAGAACTACATAATTTGTCTAAGGCAGCATCCTAAACTGTAAAATGACCATGAAAGAAATCAAGCATTCTGCGTTAGTTCAGGCTGGCCATGTAGTCGAGCTCCGCTATCAGCTGATTGGAAAAATTCCAACCCCGCCCATATCAGCTGATCCGATTCGAATGCACTCAATTGGCAACTCTCACACAGGGTGCCTTACTTAAGCGTAGCTTCAGTTCAATCTGCCTGCTTGGCTGCTTCTGCTGCACACTGCACACAACGAGGCCACTCCCAAAGCCATGGCTACTGGTTATCACTTGCCCACCATGACACCGCCCCCACTGTGGTTTTGATTTTCATAGTAATAAAATAATTTTGTTCAGTTAGAGAATAGACACTACAATTAAAAACTGAACGTGTCTTTTCAATAAAGTGTGAGTGAGCCGAACGAAAGTCACGGCATAGACGCAACAGGAGTCAGATTTCATTCATCACGAGAGCGAAGAGCTGAGCAGAGCTGAGGTAAGAACGGCAGTCATTCACAACGCGTGTCCAGTCTGGCGCGTTTTTTCAGATCATACCTATGGAAGCTAAACTTTCATAGGAATTCATTGAAAAGTTGAAACACTCACTTTTCTCTGCACCGCTCCGTTATGAATGCCCGAGGCCGAGCCAAGCCCATTTACATTATGTGAGTGAGATCCCTCCCCTATGGGCGGATTGATAACATGCGGAACTAGCTCCTTCTACTGGCTGTATCCTCAGATGATGCAACATCGGAGGATTTTTTCCAGAAATAAAATGCATAATTCTCTCGTCTCAGGGGGACATGAGGGGGGAAAGTATGATAATTCGAATATACTACCGGGTTTCTACTGATACAAAGCTTAATGCTAAATCACTGAAGTGACCCTTTAATCAATGTCATTCTGTTGTCATTGATGCATACTCTGTTCTGAATGGGGGATTTCGCTGCCCTCCCACTTTAAAAAATGGGAGGTTGTCCCCAGAATCTGCTGCTGTTCCCTTTCTTGGTTTTTCATGGAGCTCATGAAAGGATGGGGAATTTAGAACCGAGCCATATCGCCAAATGTAAATCTTTGCAAAATATGCCAATAAAAAGTTGACTAAAAGTTTGTCTATGGTGTTTTTGACTTAAGTGGACCTGACTGAACTACAGTTTAAAGGGTAACTAAACCCCAGCTCAGAGCTTAACTCCACCCACTGGCAATATTTGAAAAATGCTGGAAAAGTGGGCAGAGCCCAGCGGAGACACAGGGGGCGAACCGAGGGCGGAGCTGAGCGGAGGGCCTGCACCTGAGACCCGCAGTGACGGATTGATTGACAGCTGTCTGACTCACGAGTCGCAAAGATGGAGAATGACTGGAATGATGCCAGCTTTGCAACAGAGCGGTCATTCTCCTACCTTCACCTGAAGTGGAGAGGGTGAAGTGTCTGTAGACACAGACCCAGAGCCTTATCAATGCGAGCCGCTGGCTCAAACTGCGTTAACTCCCGATGCCGACGATGATAGTGAAGCAGCAGCGCAAGAGAACTGACCTAATCTATGAACAGTCAAATCCTTTCACTGAATACCACTAAAAATTTATCAGATATCTGATATACATACAATGTATTTTCATTCAAATTAACTGAATCAATAAGCAGCGCAGGACCAATAAGTTCAGACCTAAAAACCTATTATAAACAGATTTTCTCAAATAAGTTAGACTATATGCCTATATGCACGTTACTATATGCACATTACGGTATATTTGTTCTTTACCGCGGCAACCACTTGCGTGTCAGGGTTTGAAAGCGCGTCTCATGTATGATCTTCTGTACACATGACAGGCGGCAATAATATCGCAAGAAAAGTCTGACGTGTACTGACAACTGCATTATTTAACCGTATTTTCTTCATTACAATGTTAAAGCAAGTGTCAAGTAAGTTTAATTCATAATGTTTCTACTTCATGTACCATGACAGTTCATACTGGAGTGAAGCAGTTCATATCATGTGATTGGGGAAATCATTTCTGAGGGCGTGGTGAGCTCATGCCAGGGGCGTGGATAGTGAGCCGTTGGAAGTGCCATCCTACGTCACGATGTACCACAACGTCCAATAGGAAAATTCAACTGCAGTAGCCACCGTTCAACCTTAAGAGGGCAGCACTTTGGCGGTTTTACACCATATTTTATAGAATTAAAACACTTTATACTCAAATGTCAAAACATTTACTCGAATCAATGAACAGCATTAATAAAGCCCCAGTATTACAGATCATTAACTAAAAAAAGTTGGTTTAGGGTTTAGTTACCCTTTAAACAATTTTACAGAGACAAAAATAAATAAATAAAAATTATAAACTTCACATTTTGGCCTAAAAAATGTGCATGTTAAAAGTATGTTATAAATAATTGGCTTGATCAAAAACAGCAGATTTGCAAATTCACTCACTATTAATAAAACAACCGCTGTATTAAAAAATACAGCAGTTACCCCAGTACACAAAGCAGCGCTGTAATTATAAGCACTACATTATAAGCCATCATATGGAGCTAAGATGAAAAGAAAATGCCATCTAAACATTTCTAAATAAAGTCAGTTCCCTTGAGACGTAAATTAAGAGATTTCGCTAAAAGGCGACAAGTTTGCAGGAATGATAATCATGATTATTTTGGTCAATATTGAGATCACGATTACTCACTAACTCTGGAAACATCATCATGCATTAATTAAACTTGAATAATATAAAAATATTAAGTAATTGGTCATTGGTTTGAGCTGAACTAAACATGCCACAGCTTGGCAGAGAGTGCGTTTGGGCTTTTATTAAGAGGTGAAAGCGCATTGCTGTAAAGGAAGTGGGTGTGCTCACTGTGCTGGATTTAGAACACAACACAAAACAAGAGCATCATTGCAGAACTGAATGCAGCACAATAATCGTTTAAAATCAATAATCTTGTGTTCATAATCGTTGAAAGCTACAACAGTAATTAACTTTTTTTTTTTTTGCCCAGCCTTTTATGATCCTCTGTTTACATGACATCTGTGTGTCGGGGTGCACTGGGTTGATACAGCGAGAGCTTTGGAGGAAGAGCCAGGTTTTTGATTCTGCTAATGTTTTCTGTGTTTCATGAACTGAAATTGCTGTCTAATTATTTGAATGTTTTTTTTTTTTTCTGCAACAAGCTGTTTGGTTGCTTTACATATAAGTCAGATGGTCATGTTCAGAATAAGTTGAAAAGTAAAACATATTTTATACTGACAGTCAGAAGTATGGGTACATTCATGCAAACATAAAAACAGTTTTACAGCTGCCACTTATAAATAGCACATGGCCACCCTTCACAAAAGCTCACCTTCCAGAGCACAGAGCTCCAGCGACTAGGCGATCTCTGTGTCTGAAAATCTTCATCACGCTCCCAGATGGAAGCGGTGCACTCCTCGTAAAACTGGTGCAGGTAGGAACGCACCCCGTAACCTTGGTAACCGCTGCTGAGTGCACCATGGCTCTGCTCAGCGTAATCCGACCCACAGATCTCTGAGCAAGAAGTCATCCTTCACATCTGCATGCACGCACAAACAAAACACTGTCATTTAGTTATGCAACACAGACATTTACAAAATGCATTTTATGTTCAAATTAACAATCAGGCAACAAACTTAATCCACAAACAGTTTTCAAATTAAAAGACCAAGTAGTTTTAATAAATAAATTAATAAACAAATAACTAACTAATAATGATTGTTGTGTTATTGCAGAACCAAAATTTGCTAAATCGTCCCTGTCTACCATTGGTCAGGCAAGCATAATCTCCTGTAAATCATCTATGAGAGGTTATTTTTGTGTAGAAGAGCATATTTTAACATTGGAAAAAATGTCACGCTTCAGCTTCAAAGTCACCCTAAAATAAAAATGGACCATTCTTATTTTTAAATAGAATATTGCATTATTTATTATAAATAGGGGTGTAACAATACCCTCATGTCATGATTCGATACATATCACGATACTGACCTCATGATATGATATTATTGCGATACTACAAGACATCTGGTAAAAGGTTAAAAAAATGCCCTGTTGATTAAAATGCTAAATTTGGTTTTACATCAGGGGTGGAAATGAATAGGCTTGGACCTGGTGTTGGTAACCTAAAGCACAGGACAATGGTGACACCAGAATATAAATATTCATGATTCTGAAGCTGAAAATATAGAATTATTTTAGACGAATATGCTTGCACTGTCACTGACTAGATATATGTAAAATGATGTAGGCAACTTTTTACTGGTAACAAACATTTGGCATTATCAGGAGCCACAAATATTACCCCATTGCATTATACATTATATTCAAACATTATTTATAGTAGTTTAATGTACTCCTGACACTTGAATTTTTTCTCACACTGTAGTTTTATTTTGGGTGAACTGTACACAACACAGATTGTCACTATCCACGATACATATTGTTGCATTTTTGCGTTGCGATATATTGTGACATGATATATTGTTACACCCCTAATTATAAATTATTTATCTGTGGAAATCATTGTCATCATCTTGCAGTGACATCTCTTCTCTTCTCTGATGATGTGTTTACTGGTGCAAGGGTGGGACAACCTGTCACTCACATGCGATCGACCAATAGCAAGGGTGGGACAACCTGTCACTCACATGCGATCGACCAATAGCAAACCCCATCCATCCAATCAATTCCCCATAGACAAAATTAAGGCCTGCCCTATTTTTGTTGTTGTTGTTTCAGAAGTCGTTTCACTTGGATAAACGTTATAATAGGGAAGAAAAAAGAAAAAAATCTCAACTTCTGTTTCATGCCGACAGCCGAAAAACAGACTTGATCACTGTGATACTGGATGTGTTCAAACACCACATGGTTTTCAGTGTGAGTTATTGCTGTTGAGGTTCAGATATTAGCATTTCTAAAAGATGGTTTGCGTTGAGAGCACAAGGGGAAATAAGGCTGTTCGCTTCCAGCAGAGCGCTGTAATTAAATCACGACACAGTGTGTACCTGCTGAAACCCATGAGGAAATGACTCAGCTGCCCTTCAGCATAGCTCTCTTCTGACAATAACAGTTGGTTTCATTTGAATGTTTAGGCTTATTTTGTAATTAAAGTTATGTCATGCAGAGATAAAAAAAATAAGCCACATTTACCCATCATCGGTAAAAAAAATTCAATACTTTATAACAACATATGCTGATGTTAGCTTATAGAGGGCATCAGTGCCTGCCCACTTTTTCAGTGATGTGTGTATATATATATATATATATATATATATATATATATATATATATATATATATATATATATATATATATATATATATATATATATATATATAAATAAGAACTTTGAGAGCGTAGGGACACCAACTACATTATGGCCCTGTTCCAAAAGACACCCTAAACTCTTGCAGTCTTTCTATGAGTCTGCACTTTCGTGATGTAACGTCGCTTTGACTTTTGGGAAGAAGTTTGCTGCTGAGCTTTGCAGTGTAGGCTCTGCAAAAGTGCGCATCAAGGACCCGTATATAGACGAGAAAGGAGGCACTCACAAGCACCCTTCTAAAACCTAAAATGACAAGTGGGACACCCTACGGTCTCATGGACATGACGGACACACACACACAGCAGCAGCCATTGTAAGTCCGTAAGTGCATATGAAGTGTGCCATTTTGGGACAGGGCCTATGTCATTAGCAGGATTTCCTTGTCCTGATATCTGATTGGTGAAGATTTATTGGCAGAATCATGAGTAATGTAGTTTCCCACAAGGAATTCCACTGTTAAACATGAATATATAAAAAAAGGAAATAATGTAGGCGTATGGCTTCAACAAAAGCAAATACCATCGATTAACAACCTCGTAGTTCACAGTAGGTCTGCCTTTAACGGTTAAGTTATTGTTTAAAAGTGAATGGGATTTTTACTTCCGGAACCAGACATTTGCCATCCACTTGGAGGAAATTCACATGATCATGTTTTCTTGATAAGACACCTAGTCAACCACCGTCTATGGATGAAATAGCCTACCACATGAAAAAAAATCAGCTTTCTTTCAGCTTTCATCATACATATTATTCATTATAAAATATATTATCAGTAACAAATGATAACAATTGACACGAATTTGTGAATGTCTTTGAATTTGGTTTGAGAGCATCTGTGTAACGCTGAAGGTTTTCCTGTGATGATAAAGCAGTAAACGTCACATATGACGTAATTACAAGCTCTTCATGTCATCTGATGTTCCTGAGCAACTGAGACACTCTGTCCTCGACAGTCCCCTCATTAGAGATCTGCAAATATATTAATACCTGCTGGCATGTCCGATGCACCAACGAATGCTTTTTTTTTTTTTTAAAACGTGTCGGTCTTATCCAACAATACAGCACAAAACAGCCTTTTAAACATTTGATTATCACTACTAGCCTATATTATCCATCCAGCAGTCACAGTCCTATCAAATGTGTCCTTCGTGACGGACATAACAACGATGATATCTGCTATAAAAGCTGTCGAAGAGGGTTCGACAGATCAGTGTTTGTATAAAAGAATAACAGTAAATATACCTGTCATTACCGGGCTGGAGCGCGATCGCAGCTCTTCTTCACCCTGCACAGCCGACGATGCGTTCGACTCACAGCGACGCACTGCGCATGCGTCACATCCACAGAGGTGGGAGTCTATCCTGATCAGATGCTTCTCTGAGTCACCTGAAAACAAGTGCGATGAATTTTTAATGAGATTTAAATACCTTATCAAATGAAAGAAGCTACTCTGTCCTTGCTCATATGTTCCTTGTCTGAATACTAAATCATATCATCACTATTTATTTATGTTATTTTCATCCATAATTAAATATCTAAGAAGGTGGGCTATTTTGCATTGTGATTGAACCCATTTAAGCTTTTAAAAATGTGTAATTACACCATCACCATCTCCAAGACAAACACAAATATTTGTTGTCAATAAAATACAATTAATAACCTTTTCAAGTGAAATAATGACATTTTTTAATAATTAAAAATCAAAAAACGTTTTAGTTTGACAACAAACACACAGCAAAACACAGCTATACAGTAAAATAATTAATAATTTCTGATTATTTACTCTCAGACTTTATTCACCTTTTTCTCATGGTTTCTCAATAGAATTAATAAAAGTATAGAATAGAATAGCTAATAGGGGCACATTTTAACACAGTGTTACATCATGTCCAACATGGGATTTAAAACCAGCTAGTGTTTTCTGCACTGTAAAATCCAACAGTTGTTCTTACTAAGACTTTTTTAGTAAACTTTACTTAATGTCCAATAATTTGTTGACCTTACTTAAAACAAGTAAGTAATCTGAACTATTTGCATGCTATACCTTCGTTACTTAGAAAACTCAAGTAAACATTACTTGACTGGTTTGAGTACCATTTTGCCAAAGCAAAAAAACAAGCGGGTGGATGGGCGGACGGGCGGACGGGCAAAGTGTTTTTGAGGCGTGGCAATTTTTTCTAGACTTATCACTCATTTCCTCCACTTCTTCTCACCATAATTGTGATTAGTGTTCCCTTTGGTTGGACACTTGGAACTTCATTCATATTATAGTAATTAACTTCCTATTAATGCAGCAATGCAACAAGAAATTGATTTCAAAACAAGGGAAGTAATATATATATATGTATATGTGTAATATTTGTCCATTAATGATACAGAACATAACTATTTTTCATGTCAAATAATGACCTTTTAACATTTGTTTTGCTAATATTTATGGCATAACCTTTTAATTGAGTCGATATAATCCCTCTATGTTTGTCACAATATCATTTGACCATGCTCGAGTGTATCACACACACTTCAACATTCAGCATGCAAAACACAACAATGGTAACAAGGATTTTTTTTAGTTTATTTTTTTATTTTTTATTATTAATACGACCTTTACTATTTTACTTGCTGTCATTATTGGGGTTATACTGACACAAGACAAATAGTAAAATAAAGGCAAAAATAGTAAAACGAAGCAATTCATTTATTCATGCCACAATGCACTCTGGGAGTACACTTCCTCAGATCCCAGATAGAATTAAGTTGACAAAACTTAAACGGTTTAAGTAAGAACAACTTAATGCAATTAAAAAGATAAGTGAAGTAATTAAACAACGGTATTACTTAAAATTAAAGTATTTAGTCTATTCAACTTAAAATAGTTATTAGAACGACTAATATCTTTAAATAAATTTAACTGAAGTTTATCAAGTAATCATTACTGAAATTTTTTAGGGCAACCACTTTCCTCAATTTTTTTAAGTAAACTCAACTTATCCGGTTTTAGAGTGTGCTGGTTAGATCAGCATTAAAGAACTATCTTAACTGTTCAGTAACAGATATAAGATTAAAATAATATCAGATTTGTCTAATTTTAAATAAACACAAAAAACAGAGATGAAATATTAACTTTAGTAGGAAATTTACTTTTGCTACGCTATAAATTCCAACAGTGATTCTAACAAACATGTTTTAGTTAACTTTACTCAATGTCTTAACTTAATTGTAAAAATCTAGTAATCTGTACTATTCACATATACTGTATACCTTATTTACTCAGAAAACCCAAGTTAAGATTAATTTATTGGTTTTAGGCGGGGCAATTTAGTCTTTTAACTTCTGCAGTTATTTTTCGCTGTTTGCATTCACTCATTTCCCATACTCATCTTGAATGTTGAATTGTCAATACAACTGAAAAATTTGAGAGAACATCACATAAGCGTACTTCATAAATTGATGTTGATTTCCAAAGATGTTTTTGTTTGAACTCACCATTATTGTGATTAGTGTTCCCTTTGGTTGGGTTATTTGATTAAAAAAAAGAGAAGAGAAGAAATATATAAATATATATATACATATCCGTATATATATATATGTGTGTGTGTGTGTGTGTGTGTGTGTGTGTGTGAGTGTGTGAGTGTGTGTGTGTGAGAGAATGATATCTAACATAACTATATTTTATGTTGGATAGTAATCTTTTATAATTGTATTGCTAACACTTAGATCATCACCTTGTGAAACTTTTAATTGGGTTGATATAACCCTTCTATATTTGTGACAATATCTTGTAATTGATCATGCTTGAGTCACACACACACTTCAACATTCATCATCAGAACACAACAATGGTAACAATGACATTTTATCAAAGTAAATTATCAAGTACTCTCAGTTATTTTTTAGTTACTAGAACTTTTGTTGTAAGTGAACAATACTAACTAAGCATTTGTCAGTACAACATGCTATTCCTATTTCCCTTTACATGTTTTTGTAAGGCAATCGGTTTGCTCTTCACAGCACTGAAACCCCTTTAAGTAAGTCTAACTAATAAGATTTTACAGTGTATGGTTAAATAAATATTCAGTGATATCTTCCAAAGATCTTTTAATTTTGGTGCATTTTTTCCTCTATATAGTGTTGATCTGGCAAGTAAATAAGTTTCGTCATCCTAGCATATGTGGAAAGTTTTAAAGCATGTGTGTATATGTATATTAATTTTTGGCATATAGAAAATGCCACACATTTCTGGTTAATTGCTGGAACGTTTTTAAAGGTTGCTTATTTCTTGAAACACTTGCATGTATACATTTTTATGCTTTTTTGCCTTTTTAAAAAATAAGATTTCCCAGCATTATATTTAAGAAGCTCTACACATTATGAAACATGAGGTAATACATTTGCTATATTAGCAAAATTTGCTATATTAGCTAAATTTGCTATATTAGAAAGATTAGCATGAAACTACATTTTCTTGGTAGCTGATATATTGCAGAAATGCAACATTTCTTTCAAAATAATACCTGCTGTTCCTTTTCTTAATCATAGTTTATAGTGAACATTTTATTTAATTATATTTTAGTACATTTTAAAAAGTGGTGATGTAATAGCACGGAACTCATTTGAGATAAATAATTCATTTGTTGTCTTATTGTTGAGTACTTTTATTGAAGGAATTTTAGCTGAGACGAAGTTGATACTGAAATAAAACATGAGGACACCATTTAGTCTGCTGAGCTATGGAAGAGAAAGCTTTGAGCAATACAGTTTTGCTCTGTACATCTGGATCTGTGACTCAGTGCAAAATATTTAAAAATCTTGTGTCATTACATTTCACATTGAAAATTACACACACATCAACATCATCACAGCTTCCCGTGGAATTAGACTAGATGAAAGACCATTTTAGATCAGAACTTTGCCATCTACACTGATAATGGCAAAGGTTGTTAATCAATATTCTGTAATTAACAAAACGAGAACTGGCTGAGAACTTTTCTTTTAGGCTACTTAACAACTGCAGTATCCCCGCAGACTGGTCTCTTTTCTAACTGTAACTAGTGAATTATTTACATTCTGAGCACTGGTTGTTTATTGTGAGCTCTAGGCCAAACACAATCTAATGACTAATCAATAGTCCTCCTTTCAATCACATTGTTCTCAGTCTCAGATTGAGCCCGGCTGTAATTAATGTGTCAAGCTGCTTGTCTGGGCACTATTCTCTTTTCAGTCTTCTTTTCTATACAGTTTTCTTAGTTCAATATTTACCCAGAACACTGTAACCCCTAATGCACAAAATACTTCATTGGTTTTAGTAGGACAAACTTAAATTAAACAAATGAGTTCAGTTAAATTAACTGTTATAAGTATTTAGAATTCACAATATTTAGAAAATATATAGAGTTCACAGCACTGCACAGCACAGCATACATATTTCAAGTAAACTGAACTGTTTCATTGTGTTGAGTTGTATGAACTAATTTCCTTTAATTTAGACTAACATAAGTTTAACTGAAACTGGGCTGAGATGTTTTATTTCCCAGCATGCTCTACCCATGGCACTGGCTAATATTAAGTGTTATATAATGTTTTTTTGTGTAAGATTAATGGTAAGGGAGATTGAGTAGTGATTAATGATTTGTTATGCAAAGTTAGAAGAGTTTGAGAGCAAGTAAGTTACATGCTTTAAGTTTCTGCATTCAGTAAGTGCAATGCTATTGTTAACATGTTAGCAAATTAGGAAGTTGGCATTTTATGAATTAGTTTGTTATAGCTAGCAAAATGTGTCTTAGCTTTAAAAAAAATCTCATTCAACTTTTTTTAGCTCTGACAATTTATGGTTCAATTATTAATTGCTATCAAAATGTATGAGTTAGCTAACTCAGTACTTAAAGTTAGGAGCAATTAAAATGCATGAGTACTACAAACTCAAAACTTGATAGTTCTTCTTACTTAAAATTGGGAACATCATAACTCAAAAAAATGTATGTAACTGATTACCTACAATTTTTTGAGTTAGCCTAACTTAATCGGGTTTACAGTGAATGAAAACACTTTAGAATACTGTTCTGTTATTAATAAATAAATGCGTAATGCAATATTAACATTCTAGTAATTGCTATTAACTAACAAGAAACTCTGAATAACTTATTCGTAAGTAATAGCGCTCAGTTGAACGTGGTAGTTCACAATTAGCTAATCAGTAACTACTATTTTTTCATACCTCCCAGAGGACTAATATACTGTATATGTTCATAATTAATGAGAGTAATGCACAATGTATAATTCATTCTAAAGTGAAAAAAATGGTAACTATAGTAACGACTTATATGTGTTTTTTACATCCTTCTAAAGGAATTACTAATTATTTGACACAGTAGTGAAAAGCATGATAACTGTCCAGTAAACATTGATTAAAGGATTAGTTCACTTCAAAATGAAAATGTCCTGATATTTTACTCACCACCATCTCATCCAAGATGTTCATGTCTTTCTTTTTTTAGTTGAAAAGAAATTAAGTTTTTTGAGGAAAACATTCCAGGATTTTTCTCCCCATCACAGACTTCCATGGCAACCAAAATGTTGAAGGTCCAATTCAATGGCGTTTCAAAGGGCTTTGAAGGGTTTCAGAGGCTCTGCGCCGATCCCAGCGGGAATAGGGTCTTATCTAGCGAAATGATCGTTCATTTTCCAAAAAAATTAAAAATGTATATACTTTTTAACCTAAATTGCTCATCTTGCACTGCTCTGCGACGTGCCCATGATTGCGCAACCACTTCGTAAAGGTCACGCTATACGTAGGTGGAAGTATGGAAGTAATCCCAACTTTTGGCAATATAGTGTATATTTAGAATGATTTTTAAAATCTCTTTACCTTATAGTTATCGTCCTTGGTGTGAACGTAGCTTTACCATTCTTGTGAAGTGTCATGCTTAGGCAGAAATGTCCAAGTTCAAATTTAGAGTGCTTTCGTAAAATAAAGTAACAATTATATGAGTGTTATCTTATGAAAGCAACCATCATCTTTGGACTGCCAATGCCTAACATCATGTGTGTATGAATGTGTGTATGAATTTAATTTGAAACCATATCAATGATTGAATTAAGTTTATTCTTTTTTTTTTAAGCAGATGCTTTCATTTGAAGTGATTTACGAGCCATTCATCATCAAAAATATACAGTGACAATTTACATGATTTTTTTTATATTTTGGCATCCAGTGATTTTGCTGTCTGAAATGGGTTTATGCACCAAATATTTCCAATTTCATGGCATCTGTACTGTCATAGCATGTTTCCTCGTCCCCCGCGGGGTCCTCGCATCGACGTGCGCTCACAAGCCATTGACTCAGTACAGAGACTTGGAAACTGCCTGTAATGTTTTTATCATGGGAGCTTCTATAGCAACCACTTAACGATCTGTTGCTCCAGTGAAGCTGCTCCATCGTAAACTACACAATGGATTCCTGAAATAAGAGTCCTGCATCACCTTTTCACAGCATTTTACAGCCATTCTGACTTTTATATAGCAGCTTATATTTTTTTTGTCGGGTCCAAAAGGTTTATAAGCTTCATTTTGTAGATTTTTATTATGATTATTTTATGAACATGCTGATTTTCTGCTTGTAATAAATAATAATAATAATTAATAATTTGTTACATTTATATAGCGCTTTTCTAGGCACTCAAAGCGCTTTACATATATAAAAGGTTTTGCTGTGAACTAGTACCCGATATGCATTACATGGCAAATTTACATTTCATTTATTTTTCTTTCTATCCTAACATGGGTATTTATTTGTGGTTCTGCTTTCAATCTCATTATATTATAGTGTCTAACAGTGAATGAGCACCTGGCAAAGGGTCTAATTACAGTGAACGCACACCCTTCGCAGCATGCAAGATTAGTGTATCTTTGTAGTGTATCAGTGTATCTTTCTTGCATCTGTAAATAATGAAATGTTTAAATGTACATGCGTATAATACAGGTCTGAAATAATTTCCTCCGTTTATATTCACTGGTGTTTTCTTTGTGTGTGTGTGTGTGTGTGTCTGCACAGAAGCAATCTCTCTCATGCTCTATCTGTGTGTGGACAAGCTGTGCCTCTCTCTCATACCGTTTCTATGGTTACAATCACAGAAAGGTCACCTTCTGGAAGTTGCTTGTGAGCCGCATGCGCCGCATGATGACAGTTCCATAATCGCACTTGCAATAACAGCTGATAAAAGCAGACTTCATTAGTGTGCGTGTGTGTGAATCAGTCAGATGTGTTACAAGAACCACTGCACTTCATTATAAAAACATTTTTACTCAGTCAGTTATATATCAGCATAACATAATGATTTAAAAATACATAGTAATCTTTTGATCATGAGTGCAATACAGCCCAGGAAGTCCATTTTCTCCATATTCACCAGCTGGATAAACAGCCATTTTTCGAAAAATGCTCTAATAGTCTGTCATTGCATTACAGACAGTGGATGATATAGCTCATAAATACAAAATGCCCATGCATATCACAGTCCCTGTACACTGAATGCTTTAACAACATTAATATTGCTAAAAAAAAAACAAGATCTGAATGCACTGGAGAAACTGAGTGACACCATCTGCCTCCTAGTGGTTTGTTTTGACATGCCAACAGATTTCAGATTTCTTCACACTCCATGAGCAAAGGAACAACAACAACATTGGAGCTCACGCACGTCTATAAATCAGCATATGTTTATTTATACGTATTAATACATCCATATAAAGTGATTCTTCAAGATTCCGGACCATTCCATCAGTCAAGGACAGAAACAAAAGGATCTTATATGTAAATGTAACCATTAAACAAGCAGATCTCTTTGTAGCCAAAGGCTTTTTTCTCCCACACTACATACAACAAGTGATAAGCTCCTTCACCTGAGTTGCTGTAATGGTTGGGTAATCATTTAATAACCAACCCCTGGATGCTCAGTAATCAGGTTACCACCCCAGACAACCTCATCTTAATTTCAAAATCTCTAATGATAGTTTTGATTGGTCATCTGTCACCTCTCCACGCTGATGGATGGAGTTTGCTTTCATTAGCCTTTGCCTCACAGGGAGAACGTTACTGATGTGCCGACCGCTCAATTCATCACAACACATGTCTCTTACCGAGTTGAGCATCGAAGAGCAAATGAAGATTGTTTTTGCGTAGGAAGAAACAGAGGTCAGTGTTGTCATATGCAAGTATAGACAACATGTGTTTATGGACCAAGGACAGTATAAACCAAAGTCTTACAGATGTCATCTTTTTGTTCATGTTAACTTTTATACATTTCAAAAATGTTTAAATAAAATAAGTGTAAACAAATAGTATTTGATGACTCTAAAATAATCCCTTTTGAAACAGAAGTACACTTTAGCATACTTTTAGAGTACTTGGAAATAATATACTTTAATTATACTGAATGTAATGTTTTTGGACAATTAATGCATGTGAATAGCATAATAAAAATGTAGTTTAAATTTATAATACCGCTGGGGTTGTAAGGCAGCGCAGTATTATTAACGCGGTATGTGAGCTGCTTACATACATTTATTGTGAAAGTTGCTTGTACAAATTATTTTAAATTGAAAACCTTCAGGTTTATACATCCAACATTATGTATAGCCAATTTAAATTTGGAAACAATATGTTGTATTTATGTCACACTTACTATTTATCTAGCAGTTTAAATGTTTTTTCATACATAAAAATATACAGATGAATTTTAGGAGGGGGGTCCCTCATAAGAGGTTCATCATATTTGGGGGTCATTGGCATCATAACGTTTGAAAACCCCTGGTTTAGAACACTGGGTTGGCATAAGTTCTTATCTTAAAAAGGACTTTCTCTGTAGCGCTGGGTAAGTGTTCTTCTTCCTTAGATGCCTTATTAGTGGGGTACCTCAGGGTTCCATATTGTGCCCGTTTCTTTTTAATTTATATATGCTTCCCTTAAGGAGCATTATTAAGAAGCGTAATGTTTCAGGGTTCTCCTCTGACAGGTCTTTGTTTCATGTTTCTATGTTTGTGTTGTGTGTTAGCACATGGCTTTGTCTTTGTTTGTGTTTTCCATGTGCTCCTCTTGTCCCGCCTCCTTGTTTCCAATTACCACGCCCTCTTATTTAGTCATTGATTAGTCCTCATTTGTCTGAGTGTTGTCCCCTGTTCCTCATTTTTTCTGCTCCCTTTATAATGTGTGCTCTTTCCCTCATGTCTTGCCAGTTCGTTAAACTTTGTTCAACTGTGTATTTCTGTGCTACCTAGTACTTTTTGTTCTTGTTGCTAATATCAGTATTGTGTTATTTGTTGAAGTTTCTTATAGTTTTGCAGTGCATTAGTTCTGCCATCAGTCCTATCTGTCTTGTCTTGTTTCCAGTGTCTCTAGTTCCAGTCCTGTCCGAAAAAAGTAGAGCTTTCCTGGCCACTTTCTCCCCTTGCTTAGCTGAAAGCCTGGTGCAGAGCCTGAGATACCTGGGTGCATTGCCTGTTCTTCCCTGCCCATCGCTGGTATCCTTTGGTTCCTCTCGTTCTACTCTGCCATAACTGCTCTCCAGCCTACCTCATCTTGAACTAGTTACAGTGGTTGCTCTTCCTGCTTGCCTGTGATTGTGTCCCATACCTGCCCACTGTTTGGACTGTTCACCTCGTCACCTTGTCTTGTCTGCTGTTTTGTTAAAACCCTGAACACTCATTCCGCATTTGAGTCCTCCCTCATAGATCCGTGACATAATATTTAATTTTTATGCGGACGACCTTTGAAAGCTGGTGACTCTATTCAGCCTATGCTGGACGGTCTTGATGACATAAAGTAGTTGTCTACAAACTTGGAGGACCAATTAAAGACAAAACAGAAATTATAAATTTTTGGTCCCTCAATTTATTTTACTTATCATTTTCCCTTGCTTTCACCCCAGGTAAGAAATCTGGGTGTCATTATTGACTCTGAACTTTGAAATAAAATAAAAAAAATAAGAATAGCTTTTATCAGCTACGACTTATCTCTAAATTCAAATAATTTTTGTCTTTTCAGGATTTGGAGAAAGTTATTCACACCTTCATTTCTTTGCGATTAGGCTATTGCAATTCTATGCATTTTGGACTTCCTCAGACTTCTCTTTCACGCCTCCAGATGGCTCAGAATGCAGCTGTCGACTTTGGCAAAGAAATACAATCATGTTACCCCGATCTTCTAGTCTATGTTAGGATTCATTTTAAAATGTTTGTTTTTAAGGCTCTTAATGCCCCATCTTACATTAAAGAGCTTATTATGCCTTACACATCTACTTGACCCTTAAGATCTTCTCATAGGGCACTCTTGCACATGGCTCGATATTGTCAGAAATTAAAGGGGGATAGAGCTTTCTCAGTTGCTGACCCCTGCTTATGGAATCAGCTGCCACAGCAAAGTCATACAGGTTTTAAACAACATGAGGATAACTTTCAGATACAACAAGTGATAGAGTATTTTCCTTTCACCTTGAATACATGTTTGTAATAAATAATAATCAAAAAATATGCCCAACTCTTTCCCCGGGAGCGATTTTTTGATTAAGGAGCCTTGAAGTTGAAGGTTCTTACGTCTATGCAGACGATCCTTATCCTCTTGAATACGTAGACGGAATGATCTTTAGAATCTGAAGTCCGTACAGAAGATCCGGGCAATCTGGAACATGCAGATCTGGAGGATCTCTGAAGAGATTCTGAAGTTAGTGCAGAAGATCTTGAAAATGGGGGGTGCTGAGCTTATGGTCGTTGATCCTGTTGTGAACTCCCCAAATTCACTTCTTGCAGAACTTCTTTGTTTCTCTCTTTTTAAGAGGAGGAGAGAAACAGCGTATTCCTTCAGCTTAGTGCATCTTGGAACTGGAAACTCTCGGGACTGGAACCAGGAACTGGAGCTGGAACTCCCAAGAAACTGCAGCAACCAAGAAAACTAGAACCCTGGAACCAGAATCCTGGAACAATCCAGAAAACTAGAACAACTCTCTGTCTCAGAGAGAACCTTTTAAAATCTCCTGAGAAGGAGGGAATTGCAAATTGGCACTTATTTCAGATTTACATTTACATTTATGCATTTAGCAAACGCTTTATCCAAAGCGACTTACAACTTGGGGGTACAATAAGCGATTGGTCGTGACGAGTCGAGTGAGCGCAAAAGTGCCTGAAATACTTAGTCCGTGTACATTTCTCAGTGTAGCACAGGCTAGAGTAGGGAGGGAAAGAGGAGGAGAAAGAGGAAAGGAAAGTGTTTTTTTTTTTTAGGAGGTTAAGTGCTCATGGAAGAGATGAGTTTTTAGTTGACTTTTGAATGTTGTCAACAAATCAGCATTTCGTATGGTGGTGGGAAGACCGTTCCACCAGCTGGGAACGTTGACTGAAAATGTTCTGGAAAGGGATTTTTTGCCTCTCTGTGATGGTACTACAAGCCTTCGCTCCTTGGCAGAACGAAGGCTTCTGATGGGGGTGTGGAGTTGTAGAATCGAGTCAAAGTATGCAGGAGCTGAGCGCGTGGTGG
The DNA here is from genome assembly GCF_949357685.1 of Gobio gobio. Taxonomy (NCBI): domain Eukaryota; kingdom Metazoa; phylum Chordata; class Actinopteri; order Cypriniformes; family Gobionidae; genus Gobio; species Gobio gobio. Next base: position 11,268,260 of record NC_137108.1, read on the forward strand.
CCCTGTAGGCAAGCGTCAGCGCCTTAAATCTTCCTGATGTTGTAGAGCGCAAACCTGCACGAGCGAGCTGTCTTAGCAATGTGTTCTCTGAAGGACAACTGGTCATCAAATGTAACTCCAAGATTTCTGACTGATTTTGAAGGGGAAATCAGGGATGTACCTAACTGGATGGTGAAGTCATGTTGCATAGTGGGACTGGCGGGGAAGATGAGGAACTCAGTCTTTGCCAGGTTGAGCTGTAGGTGATTTTTACTCATCCATGCAGAGATGTCAGCCAGACAGCTGGAGATTCGTGCAGCTACTGTGGGGTCGTCTGGTTGGAATGAAAGGTAGAGCTGAGTGTCATCAGCATAGCAGTGATATGAGAAGCCATGTGCCTGTATGATGGGACCTAATGAAGTAGTGTACATGGAGAAAAGGAGAGGTCCAAGCACTGAGCCCTGAGGAGCCCCCGTGGTCAGTTGATGCGCTTGGGATTCCTCTCCTCTCCAGGCAACCTTGAAGGACCGACCTGTGAGATAAGATTTAAACCAATGGAGAGGAGTCCCTGTGATGCCCAGTGATGAGAGGGTGGACAGAAGAATTTGATGATTGACCGTGTCAAAGGCAGCAGATAGATCAAGGAGGACGAGGACTGATCCGCAGGGCTTCAGTGACCAACAGTAGTGCAGTCTCTGTGGAGTGGCCCCTTTTGAAACCGGATTGGTTAACGTCCAGCTGATTATTCTGTGATAGGACCGATGAAACCTGTTTGAAAACAACTCGTTCAAGAGTTTTTGCTATGAATGGCAGGAGAGAGACAGGTCTGTAGTTATCTATGAGTGATACGTTTAAAATGGGTTTCTTAAGCAGTGGAGTTACCCGAGCCTGCTTGAAAGTGGTAGGGAAAGTGCCAGTGCAGAGAGATGAGTTGATGATGTGTGTGAGTGCTGGTTGGAGTGTAGGAGAGATGGCTTGAAGGAGGTGTGAGGGAATGGGATCGAGAGGACAGGTGGTAGGATGGCTGGAGAGGAGAAGTTTAGATACTTCGGCCTCAGTGAGTGTAGAAAATGAGGAGAGAGTATGTTCGGTTGTGGATGTGGCTGATCTAAAATCAACAGTGCGCGGGGGTGAGAACTGATTGCTGATAGTTGTTTTGTTTGTGAAGAATTGTGCAAAGTCGTCTGGAGATAGGGAGGTGGTGGGAGGTGGTGGAGGAGGACAGAGCAGAGAGTTGAATGTTCTGAAAAGTGTGCGTGAGTTTGAGGTGCTGCTGATTTTGTTTTGGAAATAAGAAGATTTAGCTGCATGTACTTCATCTGAGAAGGATGAGAGCAAAGACTGATACTTAGCTAGATCAGATGGGTGGTTGGATTTATGCCATTTCCTCTCTGCTGCCCTGAGTATCGTCCGGTGTTCACGAATAACATCAGATAACCAAGGGTTAGAGGGAGTAGCTTGTGCTGGCCTAAAAGAAAGAGGGCAGATATTGTCTAGACATGAAGTTAAAGTGGAGCATAAAGTGTCAGTTGCAGTGTTAACATTCATAGAAGAGAATTGTGTGGATGAGGGAAGGGAGGATGACAGAGCAGAGGAGAGATGAGAAGATCCTGTGTTTTGATTGGCTGATGCAGTCAAAGGTGGCCACGGTATGGCCTTTCTCTAACATGAGGTTAATTTGCTTAGCTTAAAATGTATGTTTAGAACAATGTCTCTAAGGTTTTTTCCTATGTATAATTCACTTTCCAAACCAATTTCAGATTAACCTAGGCATTGTACTGAAAACACTTAATAGATACGTCAGTATATTTTGCATGTATACAAACAGCACTCATTAAGTATGTAGAGTTGTGTTAAAGGGTCATGAAACCCAAAACCAAATTTTCTGAGATTTCAACAGAAGTACTGTATGTGTGTTGAACATCATGGAAGACAATGTTACCATCTGTTAGTTTTGAATGTGGGAGAAAACTAGTTAATTTTAAACCTTTTTACTCTATTTTCAACTTCCTGGTTTAAATTTGTCTTCATGTCAACGTCATAGGTTGTGACGTTTTCTCGTACTATAGTACGGCGATGACTCATCGATGCCTCATAATTATTCATGAGACTGCGTGTCTTTGTCCTATGAGAAGACGCGTTGCTTAATTCATGATAGCGGACGCTTAATTATTCATGACAGCACGCTTTGATAGGCATTTTCCTCTGACTGGCGCTTCAAACAGTGAAATTGCACACAGTAAGTGAAAGATGCATTAATGTATCAAAAACAAGTTTTCTTCCCGCTTTGAATGAGTTTCTGCGTTGCCTACGTTCTCTTCAATAGATCCCGAGTCTTCACACAAAAGCGATTCATCCACACTGTGAGTGTAACCTCTCTTTACGGCCATTTAAAAGACCAACGGCATATAAAAACTCCACAAAATAAGCCTCAAAAGTTATCAAAGGTATGCAACAGAGTGTTCATATATAATTTCGATGCAGAGAACAAATTGCGAATGGCTGTGCATTTAATTGTCCGTTGAATTATAGGTGTTACAGGATATATATTTGTGTAACGGTGAGCTTGCAAATCCATATGTACAGTATATTGTGTTGTTTGTAACTTAATGGTAATTTGCAGCATGCATTTGTGGGATGCTTTGATGCTTTTAATGAGAGCAAAATAAAATTGTCTGAATCAGAAGCCGTTGATGTGCTGTCAGTCTCCCCTCGTTCCCCTCCACTCCGCTGCTAAACCACGCCCACTTTTATAGCATTTTTCAAAACTGTGGTGAGAACTGACTGCTGCTGATACAGGGGGTTTCATGACCCTTTAAAGAAAATTGAGAAGATTTTCTCCATTTTGTCTATTTTGTGTAAGAAATCTAAGTTTTGTGGCATCAAACCACATTGCAAAACCAGTTTGTTGAGTTTGAGTCTGTGGTCATTCACACTTTGTTCTCTCAGGACTGAGAGAGTGAACAATGGCCAAATGGTGATGGGACCAGTCTATGATCAATGACATGCTAATTTCATCATCTTTCCCTTCCACAAATGGTACCTGGCAATTGTCTTTGTAGGCTTATCTCCTAGCCCACCTATTTCCTTGATATATGGGCGAGTTTGAAAAGGAACTCCTGTTTATCACTACAGCCTTTATTAACTCCCCGGAGCCATGTGGATTACTTTTATAATGGATAGAAACACTTTTTTGGTCTTCAAATTTTGGGATGCCATGCACTGCCATTATAATGCTTGGATTAGCCATGACATTTTTTTTATATTACTCCAATTGTATTCGTCTGAAAGAAGAATGTACATTTACACCTAGGATGGCTTGAGGGCGATTTAATTATGGGGTAATTTTCATTTTTGGGTGAACCAATCAGAAAGAGGTGTCATTGCTTAAATGAACTGCATTTGTAATGTGTGTGTTTTTTTTTTTATGATCTAATAGTTCAAGACTAAATAAATAAATAACAGTGTTATGTCATTGACCCCACAATGGAATATTGTATGTTGTTCATGGTCATTTAGAGTCACAGTAGATATGGATACATCACCCACTCTGCTCTCAGCAGGCTACTGTTTTCTCCAAATGCAAGATATAGAAAGAAAAAAAAAATCAATGCAGACTGACTCTGATAACTGATGTTATCTAGTTTGAATACGTCTCTTCACTCTACTTATACAGGGAATTTGATTTGACCCATATCATTATTCTGTCTATACCGAGTTCAGTCAGTGCAATATTTCCATTAACACATAATATTGCCTTTTCAGGGAAAAATCAGCTCAGTCAGTCTATGTCTGTATTTCTTTCTTTCTATTCTAACCTTATTCCAGAGCTGCAATAACCTGCTCAGAGTTTCAGACGGTACATCATTTACCCAGCGACTCTCCATGCGATCATGCCATGTTCATTTCCCCTGGCATTGTTAATATTAAAAATAAATGTATTGATGTGGGAAGCAGCGGTGTTTGGTGGGAAATACGGTGTGAGTGATGCAGATCCAGAGGCCATGCACCTGCTTCTGATTGGGCTTTTGCACGTACAGCCACACATCATTTATCATGCAAAACAGTTCACGCAGCTCCGTCAAAAGATGGCTAATGCGTTGGGCCCGTTTGCATGGCTGGGCAGGTGGGATCTTTCTTGTTAAGTCTCTTTATTTGTGTTTTAGATAAATCTTATTTTTGTGTTCTCCCTCCCTCTCTTTCTTTATTTATTTCTTTGTCCTTCTTTCATTGTACCTCCTGTATCTTCCCCTCTCCCTCTCTCTCCATCTTTTTTTTCCTCTGCCACTTTTATTCCTTCTATAATTGCTCATTTGTTTGAAAAGGCCTCAGATTGGGGATTACGGAGACCAGACGGCATCGTGATAAGAGAAAGGGACAGGCAGCAGCGCACAGCTCCTCCACCTAACAAAAGGACACTGGCGCGAGTCACCGCAGCGTTACCTAGACAGCGGGGGCTCGGCGACAGCCACTCGTGGCTTTGGCTGAGCTCTAATTATGCCTGCGGCTGATGCTGCGGCCGAATGAATAGAAGCAGCTATTTGCTGCTGCATGCCACTGTTTTCACAAAGTCTGGGTCCTCGGACGAGTGCTTCTGCACCTGCCTCTCTCAGCGGTTTGAGACCCTTTCTTACACGTGTGATCTCTGCGGGTCTAAAGCTTCTCTGGGAGGTGACAGGTGAAAAGGTTTGTGCTCATGGAAAAAGCGGGTCAAAATGTCAAAACCAAAAAGCTTGTATATATCTCAGGATACGCAAAACAATCAAATCTAAAAGACATAAGTTGTTTTAACCATCTGTTATTAATGATTAAAATGGGTGCATTTAATATTACTAACACGAAAAGTAAATAAATATATTTAGCTGCGATACTATGCACTACAGCTGTAGGAGGTGAATACAACCCTACTTTAGAACTGTAATTTGCGATGTAACATAATTTTTTATATTGATTTAGCACATTTCCCCAAAATTCACCTTCACATTTTTTTTTTTATAATTGGGAGAATATGTGCGAGAAAAAAAATTCTGAAAAACACTTTATTTTATAATGTATTCGCTATAGTTACGGTATATACTGTATACTATAGCAACAGAGTTTATTAAAAGGCTCTGTGGAATACTTGATTATGATTGGTAAATCGGGCCATCCAGCTGTATGTTATCTCCCAATAACAACCAGTAAAAACTAATAACACAGGCTCATCTGGGTAACTTTCACTGAAGTTGGCACTTTGCGCTTGCTAGGAACGTTTTTTCCTCATGGAAGTTTTGCGTTTGGTGAGCTAATAAAATATTAAAACTCAAATCAATATTTTGTATGTCAGTCTTACATTGTGTATTGGTGCATTCTCATGCTGATACACTGTACCCCTTTTATGGTACAATGTTTGTTTAAGTGCACATAGTCCACCAGAATGGTTCGGTAGTTGTTGCCAGTGACGTGCCCATCAAGCACAGTAGGTGCAGTAGGTGCAATGATATTGCAGCCCAAACCATCACTGATCCCCCCCCATGCTTCACTCTGGGTATGCAACAGTCCAGGTGTTAAGCCTCTTTCGGGTTTCTCCTCACCAACTCCCACATATGTAGGAAAGACAGTGAAGGTTGACTTTACAATAAATGTTTCACTGATATGTCTCACATTATTTTGTCTGGATAGCAATTTTTTTTATGTACAGATGTGAAATTGCTCTGCTAATTCAACCTTCACACTCTGCTCTTACCAATTGAATGTAAAATCAGTGAAGATTGGCCAACAGGCCATGCATATATGGACGTAAATCCCTATATTGGAACACTACTGTATATTGGCCAGTGTTTCATTGTCCAACCCCTGTGTGAATAAATAAACTAGTATTTTAATGCATTTTATTATTAAATTAATAGTTCTGGACAGAAGAATGAGCATTTTCATCATTGTCTCAGCTACTCAAGCAGAATCAGAGAAGAGTCGCACGTCCAAATGCGAATCTGCTGAGAAAGTCCCAAAAGAGTTAAATGACCACAGAATGAGACTTGCTCTTACTTTCTGGCCTTTTGGCTTCCCATCTAACTTTTATCATTTGGTTGATCTTTGTTGATCTCACTCTTTATTTCCTCTTTCCCTCTCTTAACGCCTTTCGCCTATCTACCAGCGACTGGAATGAGGTATAGGTGGAATTGAATAGAAGAACATCTCTCTAATCTTTTGAAGATATGTTTGAGCTGCAGGCCTTGTGTCAGATTTTAAGTGGAGGGAAGTGTGTGAGCGGCACGAGGGAGGAAACCGCAGATTGTGTGGTTTCCTAGTGCAGAGCGTGATCCAGCCACACAGCTTTAGGCTGAGTGTGTTGAAGACTGCTAATGGATCTTTATTAATACAGAGCAGCAAAGCTTGAAATAGCCTTTTAAAGGCCAATTTCGAAGCCCACTATGTGTAAAGAAAACTTTATCGCTGCTGCTGAACTTCAAAGGGTCCCGCTCAAGCGTGTTTAAAGCATGTGAACTGAGATTACTGATAACAAACAATCCTGTGTGTCACAGAGTGATTGGGTTGATAGTACGAGGTTTGGAAACAGCAAGTTACTGCTAGTTTAACCACACAATTATTCATCTGATTAGATATGCTGTGATGTGGTACATGGGAGGATAAATGATGAAGATCATCACGGCGATCAGAGCAGGGCGGGGTGAGGATGAATTTCCATCCAGGCTAGATGGATGGTTTAGTATAGTCTCAGCCTTAGACGTCACACCCACGGGCCGTTGGCATCCAAGAGTTTTACACGGCGGTATGCTAATGTAATGTATCGGCTTTACATTTTCACGCACCTAAACATGATAAACAAAATGAACTGTGATTGGTTGCTTTAGATTTCATTTAGAGAGCCTCTTGGGCGATCCATGGCCAAAGAAAGCTGCCATAGAGTTCAGGGCTTCTGCCATCAAGGTTTGGCTACGCGAGACTATAGCCGTGCTTAAATTATGTTAGTTGGTGGATATTTTATGCCAAAATAAGGTCCTTAAATTATCTTAAATTATTTTAAGGTCACAGTTACACATGTTAGGCTACATGTACTTACTATAACAGTAAATGTTCCCACTTAATATTAACTCTTTTCCCACCAGCGTTTTTTTTTTTTTTTTTTTACTTTTATTCTAGCTTCTTGCCTTTTTAAAAAAAAAAACTTGAATGTGGGTAAGTTTTATAAGAAAAAAGCAATTTTTTTAACAAAAAGCTAAGAAAATCAGGTTGCACTTTATTTTACAGTATGTGTTCTTCCATGTTCTTACTGTCCCTAAGAAAGTACTGCGTAATATAAGATAACTACATGGGTTAAGGTTATGTTTAGGAGTAGGTTCAGGGGTAGTAACTAGTTATTACACAGTTATTGTAATTGCTATAATAAGTATATAGTATGTACTGTACATAGGGAACAGGACTATAAAATAAGTGATACCAAAAACCATGTTTTTGTCAAAGACTACAGCTTTTATCGCTTGTTTCTGCTTCTTTATTCTTCTTACACCTGTTCTCTTCATGATTTGTGTCTCGGCAGAGAGTACTTCCTACACCCAACTTCCTACAATCCAATCAATTCCCAGGACAAAATCCAGTCCTGCCGTACAGTTTTTTTTCTCATTCCAGAATCCGTTACACTCTCATATACATCATTATAAGTAAGAAAAGACTATACTAACTTCCATTTCATGCCGACTTTAAGTGTCTTTAACAATTATCTGGGGCTTTCCCTTCATATAGAGGCAAGGGAGGCAAGGGAGGCAGTGCCTCCTCAAAAAATAACTAGATGAGAAAATAATCCATATTACAAAAATAAAACAATGAAAATATTACAAAATGTGACATTAAATGACTGATATATACAGAGCCAGATGCCTCTTTTCAGTCAGTTCACACAGTCTATTTAGGCCCTCACCTTTTTTACCATTCAGGCCACAGTCCATTTAAAGTCATGAACAGTTTTTATCTAAGTGCCATAAAATAATTAAAATCATAATTATTTAAGGGACTGTGTAATACATTGGACTGTTCAATACATATTACACATGGGACTGTACAATACATTATACATTGGACTGCACAATATATATTGTACATGGGATTGTCAATATGCTTTCTACTGCTTATGTGTTTATCTATTATTGCCGCTATGTCTAGTTTGCTTGCTGTGTGTTACTTTTACCACAAGGAGTTGCATTTGAATTTCGTTGCACAGCTGTGCAATGACAATAAAGGCATTTCCAAGTTGAGTTTGGTGGGGGGATAATTGAGAATTAATGCGGGAAACCCTCAATCGCACTATATTTAGATATGATTGGATATGATTGGTTTGTGCGATAAATCCCTCCTCTAGTTTTCATGCATCTTCCACTTATGCAAATTGGTCTGACTCTGAACGAACAAAATAATGGCATTAATGGAAAGACTACTTGCATAATTATGCATAATTTACAGGGTCACACTTTATTAAGTGCCTTTAACTAATATGTACTTACATATTAGTTAAAGGCACCTAATAAAGTGTGACCCTGTCAATTATGCATAATTATGCAAGTAACCCTAAACAAAACTCTAGCCTTAACACATATAGTAATGTAGTTAATCAATATTACTCAGTACCTATTTGTGTAATTACACCATAACAAAGTCACCTTAATATAAAGTGCAACCAAAGAGAAATATATTTTTTCTTGTGCACTAAATGTAAACGTAAAATGACTGTAGCTGAGCAACAACAGTTCAGTAGAGTCGATTCCTCCACATAATGATGAGATTAGAGCTGTCAATCTCTCTTGACAGAAACAGTTAGACCTGTGAGCACCTGACGGACACAACACAAGCTCTGTATGTGAGAGTTTTGTCAATTTTGTGAGTGTGAAATGTCTTAAAATGCATTTCCAGGTCCAGGAGTGTGTTCCTCAGTGACAGTATGCAGGAATAATGTTATTCTTTTCTTTCTGAGTGATCTCAGATTTGATGTGATATGGCACACAGTGCATAAGAGATATCACAGGGACATGATGAAAAAAGCAAGCACACTCATGCTGTTTTACATTTTCAAAATACATAATTTAGTATGATTCATAAGCTGCTTCCCTCATGGGCACCAAAATGTCCCCACAAGGACAAGGATTTTGGATATTACCATCTTTGTGGTGACAAAGGGTATACTTGAACCACACACACATGTTGGGTTTCCATGTTTTATGGGACATTCCACATAGACATAATGAGGATAACTGGCCCCCTGACTGAGCCTGGTTTTTTGTCACCTGATGGAGTTTTGGTTCCTTGCCACTGTTGCCTTAGGCTTTTGGCTTGCTTAGCTGGGGACACGTAATATTCAACAATATTACTGATCTGCCTGAATTGACACTATTGTGTGAGAACTGAACTGAGCTGGACGATGACATCACTCTTTTCTCCAGAGCAGCTGTATAGATAAATTAACTAAATTAATAACTATTTTACAACAGAAATGAACAATCGCTGAACTTACTTAAGCTCACTTAAGCTTCACCTACTTTACTCAAGTCCACCCCTAGGGAGAAGATAACCATGATCCAGGATGAAGTCCGAAACCTTGAGGAAGAAGGGAGAAGAGCAAAATCCATCGAGCTCGCAACTCAAGGCACCTGGACGAGGTGGAACCTCCCCATGCAAGAGTACAATCACATGGAGTGAACTGTGGCGGACCTTCAGTTTATCCTTTCTACTCCGAGCAGTGTATGACACCTTACCAACCCCAGTCAATTTGCAGAGGTGGGGGAGGAGGGAGTTGAGCAGGTTGTGTGGCGGGAAATGAACAATGGCGCACATTCTGTCAGGGTGTAAGATTGCATTGACATAAGGGAGATACAGGTGGCGCCATGACAAGGTGTTGGCAGTGCTCGCAGACATTCTGGAGCAAGAAAGGAGGAAGAAACAACCAGCCAAAGTAAGACCAAGGCTGAGCACCAATGCCTTTGTGAAGTCAGCCCAGGGATGGAAAATGGAGGTTTACCTCGGGAGGAAACTCCACACACCAGAGGCGGTACTGTCCACAACTCTAAGACCCGATATCATCATGTGGTCTCCAGAGGGAAAGAAGATCATCCTGGTGGAGTTGACGGTGCCGTAGAGGAGGGCTATGAGGAAGCTGCAGAGAGGAAAAGAGCCAAATACCAGCAACTTGTCCAAGACTGCCAGGGCAAGGGGTGGACAACATGGCTGATGATGGTGGAAGTCAGATGTTGAGGATTCCCAGCTCAACCTGTGTGGAATCTATTGACAAAGGTTGGACTGAGAGGCCACTTGAGGAAATCAGCCGTTCGTAGGCTGGGAGAAGTGTCAGAGAGAGCCTCTTGTTGGCTCTGCCCCAAGAGAGAGGACACAAGCTGGAAGCCTGGAGGAGAGGGGCAGTGACCTGGCCAGTCACTGCTGACCTGCCAACTGGATGGTGTTGTGGTTAAGGGTCGAAACACCCAGTGAAGGTTGGGGACCACCTGACGACCTCTCTTCCAGGTCAATTCTTCATCCATTAGAAATGGGTGTATGTTAGCATTGCAGATGTATTATACCAGGGGTTTTCAAACTTTATGATGCCAAGCACCCCCAAATATGATAAACCTTTATGGGGGACCCCCTACCTAAAATCCATCTATATATGTTTATGTATGAAAAAAAAAAAAAAAAACATTGTAAAGTGTTAGATAAATAGTATGACATTATAAATACACATTGTTTCCAAACTTAAATTGGCCATACTTAATGTTGGATGTATAAACCTGAAGAAGAACATTTTCAATAAAAAAATATTTGTATAAGCAACTTTCACAATAAATGTATGTAAGCAGTTTTACCTACTGAGTTAAGAATACTGCCTTACAACCCCAGTGAGCGAGATAAAGGGGACTATAGTGATAAAAACTCACTAGAAAGATACAAAGCAAACATATATAATTCTGGAGAGTATGTATACAGCAAGAAAGGAGAAAAACAGTTAGAATGTTCGGTAGACTTTATTAATTTTTGTTTTGTCTTTTTATTTTCTGAAATTTTCTGGGGACCCCTTAGAGCCTTCTGGAGGACCCCTGGGGGTCCCCGGACCCCAGTTTGAAAACCCCTGTATTATACAACAGCTGGTCTATGACACTATTTTCACTGTATCACTGTAAAGCTGCTTTCTGTATTTTTACATTTTCAAAAAATAATTTATCATAATTTAGTACAATGTATAATGTATACAATGTATAAGCTGCTTTCCTCAAAAAAATATACCCGCAAAGTCAAAAATTACTGATATTGCTATTCTTGTGGGGACATTTGGCCCCCATAACAGAATACCAGGACCCACACACACAGAACGTCAGACTGGTGAAGGTTGATGTTTGCCAGCCTGCAGCACAGGTGCTCACCGCAGTGAACGTGCTGATGAGCGGACTGTAGTAATGGGGTGGTGCCCGTGATCACACTAGGTGGTCCACATTAAATACAGCGGTGAGAGCTGAGCCTGACACAAACCCTGCAGCACAGCTCCACTGACCGCTCATTTAGCCCATTGATAGATTCTTCTGCACTTCCAGATAATAAGGAGCTTGTGGGCTTGTGAGTTTCATCTCCTCTAAATTTATCATACGCTGGTCACATTACAGACCTTTACCAGTGGAAGGGTCTCCTTTAATTGTGAACCGGCCCCCTCCTATGTAACAAATTACCTGTCGAAGCAGCATTTCTCAGACTCGCAGAGAGAGAGAGAGAGAGAGAGATAGAGAGAGAGATTTCTCTAAAGAATGCCACGACACTGGGGAAGACGTGTCAAGCCATCCACCGTGGTGTCAGTGGACACACCAGGTAGGCAAGGTGGCCTGTCATATAGAAATATTCCCCAGGTAGGACTAATGGTATAATATCAGCTTCAGCAGAGAGATAAGTTGATATGGAAGAAGAGTTGCAGCATGTAACACTAGATGGCAGTATTGGTCCAGAGAGCATTTTGTCTGCACAGACTCAGTGATGTAATCCACCACAATAAAATGTAAATTATTAGAAAAAAAATGCTGATTGTCTTTTTTGTTTTTTTTGGAAGTAGCTTTCAGATTCATAAGGGGGAAAAAAACACATATTGTTCACTGCTGTGAGAGGTCAGGGCACAAGTAAATATAAATTACTGCTATATCACATGCTAAATTGTAAAGTAATAAGGATTAAATCCATTAAGTTAGATTTCTGTAAAAAAAAAAAAGAACAAAAAAAAGAAAATTCAGGAACCATTGCAGTCTCTGAAAATGCAGCTTAATCAGCTGACTTGGTGACTTTGTAATTTATTAATGGATTTTTGGGGGGTAATTAATGAGACATCTCTTCTGCTCACCAATGCTGCATTTATTTCATCAAAAACACAGTGAAATAGATATATTACGAAATATTATTTTAATTTAAAATGTTATGTAAATATATAAATGTAACATTCCTATGATGACAAAGCTGAATTTTCAGCACCATTACTCCAGCATATTAGAAATCATTCTAATATGCTGATTTGCTGCTCAATAATATTTTTTATTATTATCAATGATGAAAACAGTTGAGCTGCTTCATATTGTTGTGGAAACCATGATACATTTTTTCAGGATAATTTGATGAATAGAAAGTTTAAATGAACAGCATTTGCCTGAAATAGAAATATTTTGTAATGTTGTAAATGTCATTTCTGTCACTTTTGATCAATTTAATGTCCTTAAATTGAGCCAAAAAAAAAAAAAAAAAACCTATTAACCTCAAACTTTGGAATGTTAGTGTTTATGTACAATCCAGTGATGCAATATCTGAAAGAAACAACTTTTCCAAATGTGGTCAGAGCAGATTTCTGGAGGCCAAATACTTTTCAGAGGCACATTTTTCCCACATTTGGAGACGTCCTATCTACTTCCAGCATGGGGGGCTACACAGCCAATTTACAGAGTAACATGAACAGGGACAAGAAAATCATTACCACAAGATTCATATCGATAGCTGTTCTTTAATGCTCAGAGACCAAAGTTTAGCCTTAAAGTCCTGCAGCGAAAGACTCAAGGATAGATCAATGTCAACAAACCGGGAATGGCAGTCCGACCCTCTCAACGAGCAAAGCTTCAGGCGTGGAAAGTCATATTGTGATGTCTGGCTGGTATGGTTTCATTTCATGAATTCTTTAATGTGCTAAGTCCAAATGGTCCCAAACGTCCCCTATTGCTTGGCAGTCTAAAATAATTGAGGAGTTTTCCATCAGGTTTCTCTCAAAATTACATCCTCTTTTTCTGGGCTCTCATGGCTTTCAGGCCAAAAAGCTCTGGTCCGATGATGGAGCTGCGTACGGCCGTAATCTACAGATGTAGCGGAAAATGGCCCCCCGGAGAAAACAGCCCTTGCCTCCGACATCATTTATCCTGCTGTCCAATCACCATGCTCATAGATCAATATTACAACCTAACAGAATGAGAAAGTAGAAAAAGTCAACGTGTTAAATGTGTGCTAAAAGAAAGCTGTCTTTAGGCCTGTGTTGATGTTTGTTTGAGCTCATGATCTGAAGATACAGATGCTGGAATAAAGCTGCACAGCAAATGTTGCTTTTACATATCTTCTAAGAATGTTTTGCTAACATTGCCATGCGTTAACATTGCTAACGTTATGAAAATATTATTTTTGAACTTTCTCAGTATGGGGTGTACAGCGGAGCAAATATCTTTAACAACCTATTTATATCTGTAAATTCATTCTGTATTTGTATAAATTCAGAAGTAGGCGGAGCTTCAAAAGTTCATGAAATTACATGAGAATCCTGTTTTAAACGTATTTTTGTTGCATTTGTTTTCATTTAACAAATATGCCTTGTATAGCTAAAAATAATAAAATAATGTAATTTTTATTATAATTATAAAATGTATTGAAACTTTTCTTTAACTAATGGAAACAATAATACTAAATCTTAAAAAAAAACATTATATATATTATATTATATTATATATATATTAAATTTTTATATATATATTTCCAGAGAAACTTTGTGTTAAGATTTATGTTAGGACAATCATCCACAACCTCAAATATGGAATATAGATGAACGCCAGCTGCACGTCACACCGGTCTCGAATCCTCTCTCGGAACATGAACGTTCTGTCACGTTTAACACAAGGAAAACTGAGGTGAGGACTCAAATGCAGAAGGAAAGTGATTTATTAATAAAACAAACATAATCCAAAACAAAAACCCACAAGGGGGAAAGCATAACAAACTCGAAACAACAAAACTTCAAAACAAACATACCAAAATGGTCACGGAAAGAGGAACGGATCACAGGGAAGGGAGACGTTAAACAACGTACCGACCAGGACTGAGAACACAAGGGAACTATTTAAAGGGGACGAAATCAGGAGGGAACAGGTGGGAGAAAACAACACTAATCAGATAACAAGGGGGAGGGATCAGACAGAGACACGAGCACATAGCCCAAAACAACAATGCACCACATGTTCTCCAAAAGACAGGACAGGCATGTGACATTACCCCCTCTTTAAGGAGTGGCTACCAGATGCTCCACAAGAACAGGGCGGGACCAGGAGGACCAGAGCGGGACGGGAGAGACGGGAGGGACAGACCAGAGCGGGACGGGAGGGACAGTGCAGGGAGGGTCAGACCAGGGAGGGACAGATCTGGGCGGGACGGGAGGGACAGGGACAGACCCGGGAGGGACAGACCAGGGTGGGACAGGAGGGACCAACCAGAGCCGGACAGGAAGGACAGCCAAGGGTGGGACAGGAGGGACCCACCAGGGCGGGACAGGAAGGACAGACCAGGGTGGGGCAGAAAGGACAGACCAGGGTGGGGCAAGGGAAACAGACCATTCGAACCGCCCGAGCGGACCACAGGGTTCATAAGGCCGGAGCAACTCGCAGAGTTCAGACGGTCAGGGCGGCCAGCAGAGTTCAGGCGGCCAGGGTGGCACGGCCCAAGCAGGGCACCTGGGCGTTGCTGTCAGGGCAGGGTGCCTGGGCAGTGCGGTCAGGGCAGGGCACCTGGGTGGTGCGGTCAGAGCAGGGCGCCTAGGCGGCGCAGGCAGAGCAGGACGTCTAGGTGGCGCAGGCAGAGCCAGGAGCCTGGGTGGCACGTCCGGCACAGCAGCGACCACTGAAACTGTATCCACCGGAATGGAGTCCACCAGAACAGAGTCCACCGGAACAGAGACCATCGGAACAGGCATGGAGGGAATCTTTCTCCTCCACCTCCGTTTCGGAATCACCGGAACACGATCCACCGGAACAGGAATGGAGGGAATCTTTCTCCTCCTCCTACGTTTCGGAACCACCGAGCTCGGGACCACCGGAACTGGGACCACAGGAACTGGGACCACAGGAACCCGATCCACCGGAACTCTACTTCTCTGTCCCCGAGTCCTCGGAGGGCTGGGGCCTCCACTGACCGTAGGTGGGAAACGGGAACAGTCAGTGGGCTGGGATACTGCTGGCTGAAGACGTTTGGAACCCCTCAGATGGTTCCCCAGCCTCTCCATCTCTCCCGGACAGAGTGGCATGTCCAGACAGAGGTTAAAAGTTTTTTTACACTCTGCCTCGTTGAGGACAAAATGGTCCACCTCAATCAGGAACTGGCATGCGAACTCTCGTACATCCGTCCCCTGCTGACGGATGTACTTGGAGTTAACGTATCGCATAACCAGCAGGTGTCTCATAAGCTCCATGTGGAAGGACGGGGAAAATCAACGAAAAAAAAAACTCCTGCTGAGTCCTCAAGTGGTCGGTACGTTATGTCACATTTAACACAAGGAAAACTGAGGTGAGGACTCAAATGCAGAAGGAAAGTGATTTATTAATAAAACAAACATAATCCAAAACAAAAACCCACAAGGGGGAAAGCATAACAAACTCGAAACAACAAAACTTAAAAAAAAACATACCAAAATGGTCACGGAAAGAGGAACGGATCACAGGGAAGGGAGACGTTAAACAACATACCTTCCAGGACTGAGAACACAAGGGAACTATTTATAGGGGACGAAATCAGGAGGGAACAGGTGGGAGAAAACAACACTAATCAGATAACAAGGGGGAGGGATCAGACAGAGACACGAGCACATAGCCCAAAACAACAATACACCACATGTGCTCCACAAGACAGGACAGGCATGTGACACGTTCAAAAAGACTTTAATCTTAAAATAAAGAAAACAAAAGTAAAAACGGCAGCCTCCTAACGGACGACTGCCGCACACACATAATAAAACATAAACAAAACAACATAAAATCCAGGCCTGGTCCTTTCTCGTCCTTTACTGTCGTCGCTCCTCCTTTTATGCTTCCCGAGCTCCTCCATGAGAGGATTCGAGACCGTTGTGATGCGCCACTCTCTCATGGCTCTCGTCCGCCCTGCTTGTCACTGAAGCCTCTGCATGGGTGTCACCAATTATTGTTATGCAGAAAAAGTCAGGTAAAATTAGGATGCGTGTTGACCTCAGAGAGCCAAATAAAGCAGTGATTGTGAACTTTTTTCCATTGCCACACATGGATGAACTACTCTCTGCTCTAAAAGTTTCTTCCATACCATCAACCTGACTAATGCTTACAACCAAGAAGCACTGCACAAGGACAGTCATGACCTCATGGCCCTTATTACTCATGACGGACTGTTCCGTTTTTGTTGTGTTCCTTACGGATTGGCTTTAGTGCCCACTGCATTCAAAAAGATCATGACCATCATCCTGACTGGCTTGTCAGGCGTTGAAAATTACTAAAATTAGATGTGACATGTCTATGCATGACAAAGCACTTCAAGCAGTCTTACAATGACTAGAAGCTGCTGGCTTGCAGCTCAATAAAGTGTCGTACTTTATTCTTAGCTCATACTGTTTCAGCGGAGTCTTCTTCCTGATGAATCATGTGTACTGGTGATTCTCAATGTCCTGCACCTTCTGATGCATCTACTTTGCGCTTCGTACTTGAACTTATGTCATGGTACAGTACGTTTATTCTTGATTTTGCCACCGTTGTAGCTCCAGTGTGTGCATGTCTACAAGATCCAAATGGATTCAGCTGGTCAAAAGAGGCTGAACAAAGTATAACCAAAGTAAAATGAAGAAAACAGCCCTGCTATGGCATTATTCAACCACACACTACACACGATTGTCTCCAGTGATGCTTCTGACTATGGCCTGAGAGCCATACTTTCTCAGGTAAGCCCGGATGGCATTGAACGAACTGTAGCCTTTGCATCACGTACGCTATCAACTGCTGAGGGCCAACTTGCCACGGTGGAAAAGAAAGCACTAGAATGCATGTGGACCGTTGAGAGGTGGTGTATGTATCTTTGTGGCTGTGGGCTGCCTTTTCATTCTGCGTTCAGATCATAAGACACCGACAACCCTGCTTAATAATAATAAATAATAATAATACATTTTATTTATACATTACATTCCCCCATGGTCTTTAGCTTAAATGAAGGCTGGTGAAAGAGAGTTGGCAGAGCGAAGAGAACGTGATGGAGTATAAGGGCTGATGAGATCACAAAGATACTCAGGTGCAGTCCCATGAAGTGCCTGTATGTTAAAATAAGAATTTTAAAATCAATTCTCACATTTATGGGAAGCCAGTGCAATTGCGAAAGAACCGGTGTAATGTGTTCACGAGGAGAAGTACGAGTGAGCACACAAGCGGCAGAATTTTGTATATACTGAAGTTTGCTCAGCAATTTAGCTGGAAGGCCAGAGAACAAGGCAATACAGTAATCTAACCTAATTGTAATGCAGGGATGTCGGCCGTGTTGGACATTGTGTAGCAAGATGGTCTACACGTCTTATGTCATTTAATTTTGATGTGGTATAAAGTGTTGGTAGTAAATTACAAAAGTAACGCCATTACAGCAATATATTACTTTTTGCTGTAACGCAGTTATATAACACATTACTAATACAATTTAGGTAATATTATACCCGTTTCAATCTTAATTCTGCGCATTATAACATTATATTATTATATTTTTTTTTAGAACTTACCAACACTGCAAGACATTCCAGCACCAGAGAATTCTTTTTTTTTGGGTTAAATATTATGTCTATTTTCTGTTGCTGGAATTCGATGGTTGAGATGACTGCAGAGACGGATTCTAAATTTGTAAGGTGGACATACTCCCATTATTTTCAGTTCATCAGAGAAAAGGACAAGAACGTAACAGTCAAATGCAATGTGCAACACAGAGGGAACTCTCTACATCGAGAACTAGCATGAGTAAATTGATGGAACACCTTTTTGATCGTTTTTCTAATTTTGTGATTCTGACAGTGATTGTTAATAATTGTATTGCGCCATGTGCCTTCCTACACAGTCATTATGCTTTACCACATTGCCATCCACTGGATAATGAGCAGCAATAAACTACATTTTAGCATTTTAGAATGTCTAGTCATACTTCTATGGTTGTTTTGGTGAAAGTAAATGCAAAGGTAGTGTAATGCAAAGGTATTGTAAAATGCATTACAATTTCAGAGCTGCCAACTTTTCAAAAAACGTACACTCTAAAAAAATGCTGGGTTAAAAACAACCCAAGTTGGGTTGAAAATGAAGCGAATGGGTTGTTTTAACCCAGCAATTGGGTTGTTTTAACCCAGTGAATGGGTCATTTTAACCCAGCGGTTGGGTTAAATGCTTGCTTAAAACAACCCAATTGCAGGGTCAAAACAACCCAATTGCTGGGTTAGTCAATTTTTAACCCAACTTGGGTTGTTTTTAACCCAGCATTTTTTAGAGTGTAGAGTGAGATTTGGTGGGGCCAAACTAAATTTTGCCACGTACAAAGTAAAAATTGCACACACACATACACACACACACACACACACACACAAAAAATAAAATAATAATAGCTATATTTATACACACACACACATCACAGGAAACACTCTCTCTGCATCAGCATTTGAATGGGGTAGTATTGTTTTGTTTTGCGTTGTTTATTTATTTTTTGCCTTTGATATAGATAAGTATAGGTTAATAATTAATTCTGTCTATTGAGACAAAATGCATCTATATGACGCTTTGTATATACAGTATATCCTATAGACACACACACGCACACGCGCACACGCACACACACACACACACACACACACACACATACGGGTTTATGTGTATTACAAGGACACTTCAGCCCAAACCAGTTTTTTGCTGTATTAGGGGGACACCCCTTTGCACTTGCTCTACAGAGTTGTGGTGCATATCAAAAAATTTTGTTTTAGCCACACAACACAGATTTCACTTCAGAATTAGTTTACACTCAACACAAGTGATAATGTAACAACCTGACAAAATACACAATTATGAGGACATATTATAATTACATGCAAGCCCCGCCTATGACACAAACCATTATTATAAGGACAGTAGCTATAACACACACACACACGTTATTATCGTGTATTAAAGGGACACAAATGTATTAATAGGACATATCTAAACATACACAAAATCAATGCATTGAGTATTGAAATGACATCGCTGACCTGAGGACAAATGGCTTATCACGTCAATATATTTGTGAACCCTCATGAGACTACTGTCAGTCAAACCTTATAGTCACAAAGTTCTGGTCTGTTAATAATGCCCTGAATATCTAAATCCTTTAAAAGGTAGTAAACAGTTTTCTGACTTCTAAACTTTAAAAGCCTCCACAGCCCCGTTCTGAATTCAGACACACTTGATCAGTTTAAGTCTACAGACTCATCTCTTTAACCATGCATACACATAATTCAATGCAAAAACAATATAATGCCACAATAATTAGCTCAATCAGAATCAAGAGTAATTCTTTTTCTGTTCATCTTTTTACACTAAGTGTGAATGTGTGAGCTTTGTCTTATCCTTGGACAACCAAGCCATATATTTTTATATGCACCCCCTAGAACACCATTAATTGAAAACTTAAAAACGCAAACACAAGCGTGAAAACATTGTGTATTATAAGGACAAAGGTGATCTAGGAGGACAAACGGTTTAACACAAACACACAAACGTGAAAACATTGTGTATTATAAGGACAAAAGTGATCTATGAGGACAAACGGTTTAACACACACACACACAAACGTGAAAACATTGTGTATTATAAGGACAAAGGTGATCTATGAGGACAAACGGTTTAACACACACACACAAACGTGAAAACATTGTGTATTATAAGGACAAAGGTGATCTATGAGGACAAACGGTTTAACACACACACACAAATGTGAAAACATTGTGTATTATAAGGACAAAGGTGATCTAGGAGGACAAACGGTTTAACACACACACACAAATGTGAAAACATTGTGTATTATAAGGACAAAAGTGATCTAGGAGGACAAACGGTTTAACACACACACACAAATGTGAAAACATTGTGTATTATAAGGACAAAAGTGATCTATGAGGACAAATGGTTTAACACAAACACGAAAAGTTTAACGCTAACCACTAGGCCATTTTTATATATATATATATATGTGTGTGTGTGTATAGGAACATAAAACAGTACACCAAGTACGGGAACAAGAAGCAAAGTTTAATGTGTGCTTTTTCAAATACAAAAATAAAAAATAACTAAAATGCGAATTGAGGTAAAGCACTTTATCATTTCCCTTTGATAAACTTAAAGGATTAGTTCACTTTTAAATAAACTTTTGCTGATAATTTCCTCACCCCCATGTCATCCAAGATGTCCATGTCTTTCTTTTTGCGGTCGAAAAGAAATTAATGTTTTTGATGAAAGCATTTCTCCATATAATGGACTTCGATGGGCATCATTCTGTTCAAGGTCCAAATGACAGTTTCAGTGCAGCTTCAAAAGGGCTTTAAAGGTCCCGTTCTTCGTGTTTTTTGAAGCTTTGATTGTGTTTACAGTGTGCAATATAACATGTGTTCATGTTTCGCGTGTAAAAAAAAACACAGTATTTTTAACACAATTTACTCATCTGTACACCGCTGTTCTCACTGTCCTAAAAACGGCTAATGAGTTCCTTTATTCTATGAAGTCCCTCCTTCAGAAACACGTAACGAGTTCTGATTGTGCCAGCGGTTCCTGTGTTGTGATTCGACAGCAGCTTAGCGCACGTGGAAAGGTCACGCCTCTTAACGGGAGATGTATGCGCTTAATGATCTCTACAGCGTCCCTGGGAAAGCCAAACAAAGGTGATTTGACTCCGGGATGAAAATAACAGCGTCTCGACGACATGGCGACAAACACACTCAAACGCAACACTTCCTTTTCTCCACGCGACACTTCCTCTTCTCCACGTGGGAGAGCAACAAGACCACGCCCCCTTTTTTCGCGTATTCTTGTGGGCGGAGGTTAGTCTGTTCTACTGCTCTACTGACGTAATTAAAGCAGGAAGTACCAGGATGTAGTCCAAGCCAGCCGTTCGCTGTAGGCTTTGAAAGGGAACTTCTGTTAAATAAAATATCTCGCTTGGCATTGAACTTTGAGCTTTATAATTTTACAGGTATTATTTATGCTCTAACAGCAACATTACACACTAACTAAAGTTTGAACAATGGGATCACGAAGAACGGGACCTTTAAATAATACCAAACGACACCAGACGATTTACACTGAAACTCATTTGGACCTTGAACAGAATGATGCCCATCGAAGTCCATTATATGGAGAAATGCTTTCATCAAAAACATTAAAGGTCCCGTTTTCGTGTTTTTTTAAAGCTTTGATTGTGTTTACAGTGTGCAATATAACATGTGTTCATGTTTCGCGTGTAAAAAAACACAGTTTTTTCACACAATTTACTCATCTGTATACCGCTGTTCTCACTGTCCTAAAAACGGCTGATGAGTTCCTTGTTCTATGAAGTCCCTCCTTCAGAAACACGTAACGAGTTCTGATTGTGCCAGCGGTTCCTGTGTTGTGATTCGACCGCAGCTTAGCGCACGTTGCCCGGTTCCTGTGTTGTGATTGGACAGCAGCTTAGCGCACGTTGCCCGGTTCCTGTGTTGCACGTTGCACGGAAAGGTCACGCCTCTTACCGTAACGGAGAGATGTATGCGTTCAATAATCTCTACAGCGTCCCTGGGAAAGCCAAACAAAGGTGATTTGACTCCGGGAAGAAAATAACAGCGTCTCGACGACATGGCGACAAACACACTCAAACGCAACACTTCCTCATCTCCACGCAACACTTCCTCTTCTCCACGTGGGAGAGCAACAAGACCACGCCCCCTTTTTGGCGTATTCTTGTGGGCGGAGGTTAGTCTGTTCTACTGACGTAATTAAAGCAGGAAGTAGAGGGATGTAGTCCAAACCGGCAGTTCGCTGTAGGCTTTGAAAGGGAACTTCTGTTAAATAAAATACAGTCCCTCCAGAAAAACGCGATTAGGCGATCGCAAGAGTTAATGCATAATCAGCCAAAGTCTGCATATTTATGCGGGGACAGCATTTTTTTCCAAATACGCCGCACTTTCGCTGCGTAAATTGCCTATTTCCGCGTGCAAAATATTTGGGGCTAGCATGATTTCATAATCCCCGCATTTTCGTTGCAATAAAGTCACATATATTAGTAGAAAGTTGAAAAATGTTCGTTTACTTCACACAAGAGCCGCCATTTCCCCCTGTTGCCATGGGAACGCTTTGAAGTGACGCCACCCGACGCCAACGGTCATCGAAAAGCTGCAAACCCCGTGGAGAAACCATAGATATCGGTGAAACCAGAACGCACCTTAAGACAGCTGGCTAAAAAAAAAAATGTAACCTTTAAACTGCGGAAGAATAATAGTTTAATTCTATAGTTTAGAGCAATAGAGCAAGCACGATTTCACTTTTCTAACTTTAGCTAGTGTGTAATGTTGCTGTTTGAGCATAAACAACATCTGGAAAGTTACAACGTTCAAAGTTTAAAGCAAAGGGAGATATTGGCTTTTAAAGAAATCAATTTCTAAGGACTACAGCAAACGGCCGCTAGGGACTACTAGACATTCCTCAGGGGTCTCTGACATCACCAGCCCCAATATTTGCATAAACCCCTCCTCCAAGAATATTAAATAAGGGTGGGCGAGGCCATTTTGTATCGCCGCGGGGAATAGTTGTTGTGGTAGGCTAGTTAGTAGGCTGGAGTGTTGCTGTGGTATAGTTAGTAGGCTGGAGTGTTGTTGCCAATGCCGACGAAACGCTGTTATTTTCATCCAGACTGCAGGTCCACTTTGTTCAGCCTTCCTAGGGACGGGGGGGTTGCAGTGCATTTAACATTCAACATGTTATATGCATGTGTGTATGAGACAGAGGGGAATAGGTCGCATCTGCAGCAGATATATGCTGCCCATCATAAATCAAAGCACGAGACAGACAGGGGTCGGAGGAGAAGACTGGAAAATGTGACAGAATGGACAATATTTGCCTGTATTTGCAATCCACGAGCCGCGGTTCAGCTGCACGGGACACACACTGCCAGTGTGAGCGCCGCTGATCCACTGGAGCTCACAACTCCGAAAACGCCAGATAAAATGTACAAATAGGCACTCTTTATATAAATAAACCACAGATTTGAGCTTTAAACAACTAGCCTGGCTCCGCCCTCCTACGTACTTCCGCTCAATTTTCATTTTCCTTCAGTACTACGTCTGGGACTGCGGTGTATGCTTAGGTTTTCCCCCGAACAATTTTTTACCGGTCCAATCAGCGCACAGAGGGAGTGGCTGAGAGCGATGACGTTGATGTCGTGCGCTAGTTTGAGTTGTAGTTCAGTAATGGCGTCGGAGAAAGATGCGAGTGTGTGGCAGCGCTGACGAATGTCCAGAAGTTAAAAGAGTGGCGAGGTGGACGAGCGAGCGAGACCGGTGTGCGTGATTGAGACACACCGGTCTCGAGTCCTCTCATGAGGGAGCACGGAGGCATATAAGGGCGAGCGACACCGGTGAAGGACGAGAGAGGACCAGGCCGGGATTTTAAGTTGGGTTTTGTTATGTTTGTGCGCGGCAGTCGTCCGTGAGGGGCTGCCGCTTTTACTTTCATTTTGTGTTTATTATTTGATTAAAAGTTGTTAAACGTTCGCCGGTTCCCGCCTCCTTCTTCCCTGAACAAACGAACTCCCGTTACACGGAGCAAGAACAATCACTGCTGTACTGCTGATGTTGTGGTCCGGGAAAAGTCTTTTCCAGCTCGCTCCGTTAGTGATGAAGGAGTTGCTGAAGCCGTCCGTCTCCCACCACCCGCGAGAAAAACCCAGGCTGAATTATCGACTTTTGACAAACACCAAGGTCGTGTGGTCATGTAATTGCTGTCCGAATCCACATCTCTGAGTTTTCAAGAATATGTCACTTCAAAACTCACTGTTTATATCCTTTATAGACCCTTTCAGAGCACTGCGCGGTTGCGTGAGCTGTAATTTGCATTTCTAGACTTGTATTTCTTTAAATACTGGCAAGTGTTTACAAGAGCAAAATATTTCACCACCGCTCAAAAAATAAAAGAAAAGCACGTAAACATTTGAATTGGGCTGTTATTCAAGGCAGCATTTATTCTTATCATACTAAGCATATGACATTTTATTGACAGCATACAATCATGTTATGATTGCATGATATATGCACCACGAGAGCAGCGCGTTCCGATCACAAAACTCTCCTCCACTGTGAATAAATAACAATCCGAATGCACGAGGTTTTATCACTGATACTGAGGTGGTGTGCTCAGTTAATGTGAGAATCTAGGCGAACGGCGCGTGACATACGTCACGACCAAACGTTAGCGATTGGTTAGGCAGATTCAGAGTGACTCTTGGCAGATCCAATAGTTTTAAACTTCAACAGAGAACCCGCCTTCAAGGAAGTAAACGCTTGTCAATGGAGAGTGGCCAGACTCTATGTACAAATGAAATGTACGAGAGTCTGGTAAAACCAGGCTATTAAACAACTACATTATCGACTGAAAAAGTCTTAAAACTCCGTTTTGTCACACATTAACAGTAGATTTTAACAAAAAAAAGATGTGTAGCAGCCCATGTCAGCCATTTCTCAACGAGACGAGCCGCTGGCAGAAGCCCCGCCCATGACACGGATTTGCGTCTGTTGTGCAGTGAATGTCACACGCGAATGAAGCGAATTTCACCCGCGAATGAAGCGAGTAAACTCAAAATGTTCAAGCGTCCACCTTCGCGCGAATAGCGCGATTTATTTGCGTCAATCGCGTCCGGTGTGAACGCCACATGAGACGGGCGTGCGCGGCTCCCGCTGCACATGTTCAATGAGTTCAATGCAGGATTCGCACAACGGCTTGTCCTGAAAGATGGATTTAAAAACAGAAGCTGTTTACGGGCCACAACCTGTAAGTGTGATTTATTTTTCTTCGCAGTGTTTTCCTGTAATAGTTTGTATTGTTAATTGTACGTTAGCAAGGAAATAAACAGATGACAACGCTCATTTGGCTCTGCAAACCAGTTCGTTAAATGCTCATTCATACTTAACGTTATCCGACAAACACTTAACGTTACAAACTGCTCAAATTTGTATGGTTTTATAGACGCCATTGTACTACCCAAAGCACAGGCTAGTAGCCTGAGGCTACCGGTAAAGGGAAGGGGCGTAGCGTTTCCGACATACGTGCACTAGGCGGTTAGCGAATCACAACACACTGGGCCAGCTAACCAATCTGAGCCCATTGCGTATTTTTGAGGAACCGGCTTCATACAACCCGGAAACCATCAGACCGTTTTTACAAGGAGGGACAGAGCAGTGTAGAATAAAGGTCAAATATATGAAAAATAATGCTTTTTTTTTAAACGAAGCATGAACACATGTTACATTCCACCCCACAAACACAATCAAGCCTTCGAAAGAATGTGTTTTACCACCCCTTTAAAAGTAGTGTAGTTTAGGGGGATGGACTTGGCATCCCCAACCGCTTGGACTGTTCCAATATGGTGAATTACCTACGTATAGCGGCTCATAGAAACAGATGCTAAGGCGGCTTGATCTACAGATCTAATAAAGTGTTTATTGTACATTTTTGTTGGTGTTTTTTACTAGCTTGTTCATGCTCTTCCCTACTGCTGTGCTGCTTCTTCTTCTTCTTCTTCTTCTTCTTCTTCTTACATTTTTGGTAAACTGCTTAAAAACAAAACAGAAACATGTGCACATCTAATTTAAATCAATCAAGCAAATGCAAAAAGTGATCCAGAATCTCAAATTCTAGATATGCCACTGATTTTTTAGCTTCGACTAACATTTATATATCTTTAAAATCGATTAGTAGTTAAAAACTTCCATCTTGTCTTACCAGCAGATTCAAGGTCAGGGCTTTCCAAGGCTAATAATCCAAGAATAAAATAATACTGTAATATACAGTAGGCACTGCTTGGTCTACATGAACTGAATCAAACCTTGCTAAACATGCTAGTTAAATGAGATTAATGCCCATACCTTCTGAGGTGCCTGGAAGATCCTCGACAGGTCGCCTAACTCGCTTCAGTGCTGTGGTATGAATAATATAGTTTAATATTAAGGTTTTGGTGTCGCATGTTTATTTATATACAAGAATAAACTAGAGCAAACATCTCACTATTCTTTTAACCAGTCTAATAATTATCTTTGGTCTAGGCTTGTTTGAATGATTGCTAGTCTTTACTAAAGTGTTGAGGGGCTGTTTTGGCCTGCTTGTTTTGTAATAGGGAAGCAGGTTTGTACCATTAAAATTTTTTTTAAGATTAATGTTTAATTGCTTTCCCAACCTGTATATACACCGATCAGGTATAACATTAAGACCCCCCTTCTAATATTATGTTGGTTACACAGTAAATATGAGGACATTATACACAACACGTATCCCTATCTGACTGTAGAACCCTCACCTGGATCTTCACCCAACCCCCACAACATGACATCAACAGTAAATATGAGGACATTATACACAACACGTATCCCTATCTGACTGTAGAACCCTCACCTGGATCTTCACTCAGCCCCCACAACATGACATCAACAGTAAATATGAGGACATTATACACAACACGTATCCCTATCTGACTGTGGAACCCTCACCTGGATCTTCACCCAACCCCCACAACATGACATCAACAGTAAATATGAGGACATTATACACAACACGTATCCCTATCTGACTGTAGAACCCTCACCTGGATCTTCACCCAACCCCCACAACATGACATCAACAGTAAATATGAGGACATTATACACAACACGTATCCCTATCTGACTGTGGAACCCTCACCTGGATCTTCACCCAACCCCCACAACATGACATCAACAGTAAATATGAGGACATTATACACAACACGTGTCCCTATCTGACTGTGGAACCCTCACCTGGATCTTCACCCAACCCCCACAACATGACATCAACAGTAAATATGAGGACATTATACACAACACGTATCCCTATCTGACTGTAGAACCCTCACCTGGATCTTCACCCAACCCCCACAACATGACATCAACAGTAAATATGAGGACATTATACACAACACGTATCCCTCACCTGGATCTTCACCCAACCCCCACAACATGACATCAACAGTAAATATGAGGACATTATACACAACACGTATCCCTATCTGACTGTAGAACCCTCACCTGGATCTTCACCCAACCCCCACAACATGACATCAACAGTAAATATGAGGACATTATACACAACACGTATCCCTATCTGACTGTGGAACCCTCACCTGGATCTTCACTCAACCCCCACAACATGACATCAACAGTAAATATGAGGACATTATACACAACACGTATCCCTATCTGACTGTGGAACCCTCACCTGGATCTTCACTCAACCCCCACAACATGACATCAACAGTAAATATGAGGACATTATTCACAACACGTATCCCTATCTGACTGTAGAACCCTCACCTGGATCTTCACCCAACCCCCACAACATGACATCAACAGTAAATATGAGGACATTATACACAACACGTATCCCTATCTGACTGTAGAACCCTCACCTGGATCTTCACTCAACCCCCACAACATGACATCAACAGTAAATATGAGGACATTATACACAACACGTATCCCTATCTGACTGTAGAACCCTTACCTGGATCTTCACTCAGCCCCCACAACATGACATCAACAGTAAATATGAGGACATTATACACAACACGTATCCCTATCTGACTGTAGAACCCTCACCTGGATCTTCACTCAACCCCCACAACATGACATCAACAGTAAATATGAGGACATTATACACAACACGTATCCCTATCTGACTGTAGAACCCTCACCTGGATCTTCACCCAACCCCCACAACATGACATCAACAGTAAATATGAGGACATTATACACAACACGTATCCCTATCTGACTGTAGAACCCTCACCTGGATCTTCACTCAACCCCCACAACATGACATCAACAGTAAATATGAGGACATTATACACAACACGTATCCCTATCTGACTGTAGAACCCTTACCTGGATCTTCACTCAGCCCCCACAACATGACATCAACAGTAAATATGAGGACATTATACACAACACGTATCCCTATCTGACTGTAGAACCCTTACCTGGATCTTCACTCAGCCCCCACAACATGACATCAACAGTAAATATGAGGACATTATACACAACACGTATCCCTATCTGACTGTGGAACCCTCACCTGGATCTTCACCCAACCTCCACAACATGACATCAACAGTAAATATGAGGACATTATACACAACACGTATCCCTATCTGACTGTGGAACCCTCACCTGGATCTTCACCCAACCTCCACAACATGACATCAACAGTAAATATGAGGACATTATACACAACACGTATCCCTATCTGACTGTAGAACCCTCACCTGGATCTTCACTCAACCCCCACAACATGACATCAACAGTAAATATGAGGACATTATACACAACACGTATCCCTATCTGACTGTAGAACCCTCACCTGGATCTTCACCCAACCCCCACAACATGACATCAACAGTAAATATGAGGACATTATACACAACACATATCCCTATCTGACTGTGGAACCCTCACCTGGATCTTCACCCAACCTCCACAACATGACATCAACAGTAAATATGAGGACATTATACACAACACGTATCCCTATCTGACTGTAGAACCCTCACCTGGATCTTCACCCAACCCCCACAACATGACATCAACAGTAAATATGAGGACATTATACACAACACGTATCCCTATCTGACTGTGGAACCCTCACCTGGATCTTCACTCAACCCCCACAACATGACATCAACAGTAAATATGAGGACATTATACACAACACGTATCCCTATCTGACTGTGGAACCCTCACCTGGATCTTCACTCAACCCCCACAACATGACATCAACAGTAAATATGAGGACATTATACACAACACGTATCCCTATCTGACTGTAGAACCCTCACCTGGATCTTCACTCAACCCCCACAACATGACATCAACAGTAAATATGAGGACATTATACACAACACGTATCCCTATCTGACAGTGGAACCCTCACCTGGATCTTCACTCAACCCCCACAACATGACATCAACAGTAAATATGAGGACATTATACACAACACGTATCCCTATCTGACTGTGGAACCCTCACCTGGATCTTCACTCAACCCCCACAACATGACATCAACAGTAAATATGAGGACATTATACACAACACGTATCCCTATCTGACTGTAGAACCCTCACCTGGATCTTCACCCAACCCCCACAACATGACATCAACAGTAAATATGAGGACATTATACACAACACGTATCCCTATCTGACTAGAACACACACCTGGATCTTCACTCAACCCCCACAACATGACATCAACAGTAAATATGAGGACATTATACACAACACGTGTCCCTATCTGACTGTAGAACCCTTACCTGGATCTTCACCCAACCCCCACAACATGACATCAACAGTAAATATGAGGACATTATACACAACACGTGTCCCTATCTGACTGTAGAACCCTCACCTGGATCTTCACCCAACCCCCACAACATGACATCAACAGTAAATATGAGGACATTATACACAACACGTATCCCTATCTGACTGTAGAACCCTCACCTGGATCTTCACCCAACCCCCACAACATGACATCAACAGTAAATATGAGGACATTATACACAACACGTATCCCTATCTGACTGTAGAACCCTCACCTGGATCTTCACCCAACCCCCACAACATGACATCAACAGTAAATATGAGGACATTATACACAACACGTATCCCTATCTGACTAGAACACACACCTGGATCTTCACTCAACCCCCACAACATGACATCAACAGTAAATATGAGGACATTATACACAACACGTGTCCCTATCTGACTGTAGAACCCTTACCTGGATCTTCACCCAACCCCCACAACATGACATCAACAGTAAATATGAGGACATTATACACAACACGTGTCCCTATCTGACTGTAGAACCCTCACCTGGATCTTCACCCAACCCCCACAACATGACATCAACAGTAAATATGAGGACATTATACACAACACGTATCCCTCACCTGGATCTTCACCCAACCCCCACAACATGACATCAACAGTAAATATGAGGACATTATACACAACATGTATCCCTATCTGACTGTAGAACCCTCACCTGGATCTTCACCCAACCCCCACAACATGACATCAACAGTAAATATGAGGACATTATACACAACACGTATCCCTATCTGACTGTGGAACCCTCACCTGGATCTTCACTCAACCCCCACAACATGACATCAACAGTAAATATGAGGACATTATACACAACACGTATCCCTATCTGACTGTAGAACCCTCACCTGGATCTTCACTCAACCCCCACAACATGACATCAACAGTAAATATGAGGACATTATACACAACACGTATCCCTATCTGACTGTAGAACCCTCACCTGGATCTTCACTCAACCCCCACAACATGACATCAACAGTAAATATGAGGACATTATACACAACACGTATCCCTATCTGACTGTGGAACCCTCACCTGGATCTTCACCCAACCCCCACAACATGACATCAACAGTAAATATGAGGACATTATACACAACACGTATCCCTATCTGACTGTAGAACCCTCACCTGGATCTTCACTCAACCCCCACAACATGACATCAACAGTAAATATGAGGACATTATACACAACACGTATCCCTATCTGAGTGTAGAACCCTCACCTGGATCTTCACTCAACCCCCACAACATGACATCAACAGTAAATATGAGGACATTATACACAACACGTATCCCTATCTGAGTGTAGAACCCTCACCTGGATCTTCACTCAACCCCCACAACATGACATCAACAGTAAATATGAGGACATTATACACAACACGTATCCCTATCTGACTGTGGAACCCTCACCTGGATCTTCACTCAACCCCCACAACATGACATCAACAGTAAATATGAGGACATTATACACAACACGTATCCCTATCTGACTGTAGAACCCACACCTGGATCTTCACTCAACCCCCACAACATGACATCAACAGTAAATATGAGGACATTATACACAACACGTATCCCTATCTGACTGTGGAACCCTCACCTGGATCTTCACTCAACCCCCACAACATGACATCAACAGTAAATATGAGGACATTATACACAACACGTATCCCTATCTGACTGTAGAACCCTCACCTGGATCTTCACCCAACCCCCACAAAATGACATCAACAGTAAATATGAGGACATTATACACAACACGTATCCCTATCTGACTGTAGAACCCTCACCTGGATCTTCACTCAACCCCCACAACATGACATCAACAGTAAATATGAGGACATTATACACAACACGTATCCCTATCTGACTGTAGAACCCTCACCTGGATCTTCACTCAACCCCCACAACATGACAACAACAGTAAATATGAGTACATTATACACAACACGTATCCCTATCTGACTGTAGAACCCTCACCTGGATCTTCACTCAACCCCCACAACATGACATCAACAGTAAATATGAGGACATTATACACAACACGTATCCCTATCTGACTGTGGAACCCTCACCTGGATCTTCACTCAACCCCCACAACATGACATCAACAGTAAATATGAGGACATTATACACAACACGTATCCCTATCTGACTGTAGAACCCTCTCCTGGATCTTCACTCAACCCCCACAACATGACATCAACAGTAAATATGAGGACATTATACACAACACGTATCCCTATCTGACTGTAGAACCCTCACCTGGATCTTCACTCAACCCCCACAACATGACATCAACAGTAAATATGAGGACATTATACACAACACGTATCCCTATCTGACTGTGGAACCCTCACCTGGATCTTCACTCAACCCCCACAACATGACATCAACAGTAAATATGAGGACATTATACACAACACGTGTCCCTATCTGACTGTGGAACCCTCACCTGGATCTTCACCCAACCCCCACAACATGACATCAACAGTAAATATGAGGACATTATACACAACACGTATCCCTATCTGACTGTAGAACCCTCACCTGGATCTTCACCCAACCCCCACAACATGACATCAACAGTAAATATGAGGACATTATACACAACACGTATCCCTATCTGACTGTAGAACCCTCACCTGGATCTTCACTCAACCCCCACAACATGACATCAACAGTAAATATGAGGACATTATACACAACACGTATCCCTATCTGACTGTAGAACCCTCACCTGGATCTTCACTCAACCCCCACAACATGACATCAACAGTAAATATGAGGACATTATACACAACACGTGTCCCTATCTGACTGTAGAACCCTCACCTGGATCTTCACCCAACCCCCACAACATGACATCAACAGTAAATATGAGGACATTATACACAACACGTATCCCTATCTGACTGTGGAACCCTCACCTGGATCTTCACTCAACCCCCACAACATGACATCAACAGTAAATATGAGGACATTATACACAACACGTATCCCTATCTGACTGTAGAACCCACACCTGGATCTTCACTCAACCCCCACAACATGACATCAACAGTAAATATGAGGACATTATACACAACACGTATCCCTATCTGACTGTAGAACCCACACCTGGATCTTCACTCAACCCCCACAACATGACATCAACAGTAAATATGAGGACATTATACACAACACGTATCCCTATCTGAGTGTAGAACCCTCACCTGGATCTTCACTCAACCCCCACAACATGACATCAACAGTAAATATGAGGACATTATACACAACACGTATCCCTATCTGACTGTAGAACCCTCACCTGGATCTTCACTCAACCCCCACAACATGACATCAACAGTAAATATGAGGACATTATACACAACACGTATCCCTATCTGACTGTAGAACCCTCACCTGGATCTTCACTCAACCCCCACAACATCAAATCAAATCAAATCAAATCAAATCACTTTATTTGTCACTCTACATATGCACAAGTGCAACAGTAGGTGAAATTCTTAGGTGCAGTTCCGAGCAACATGGTAGTCATGACATGACATGTACAACATTTAAAGCAGCATCAGATTACACTGATGCGCCCACAATTACTCACAGCACAGTAAACTCTACAATAAACAATAAATAATTTACACAATGTGAGTGTAGTTCTCACAGCTTTAAACAATATACACATACTTACAATATACATATACTTTAAACAATATACACTAAACATACACTAAACAATATACATTACGCTATAATAGTAATAATAATATACAATGTACAGTATAAAATATTATTCACAGATTGAAAAATTGAAATCCAAAGTGCAATAGATGCTGTATGATAAATAAATGTGTATATAATGTGTGTTTATCTACAGTGGGTTGTGCTGAGTGATATTCTGTCCAGTGTGTGTTATGATCCTGATGGGTCAAGAGTTAAGGAGTCTGATTGTTTGTGGGAAGAAGCTGTTCTGGAGTCGGCTGGTGCGTGATCTGATGCTGCGGTACCGTCTGCCTGATGGCATCAGTGAGAGCAGCCCATGGTTCGGGTGGCTAGAGTCTCTGATGATCCTCTGAGCTCTCTTCACACACCGCCTGACATAAATGTCCTGGAGGGAGGGAAGCTCACCTCCGATGATGCAGCTGGCCGTGCGCACTACCCTTTGCAGGGCTTTGCGGCTGCGGGCGGTACTGTTGCCGTACCAGGTGGTGATGCAGCCAGTCAGCAGGCTCTCTATGGTGCAGGTGTAGAACCGTGTGAGGATGTGGCGGCTCATTCCAAACCTCCTCAGCCGTCGCAGGAAGAAAAGGCGCTGATGAGCCTTCTTCACAACGGCCTCGGTGTGGACGGACCATGAGAGTTCCTCTGTGATGTGGACACCGAGGAACTTGAAGCTGCTGACTCTCTCCACCGGTGCTCCATCGATGGTGATGGGGCGGTGTTCTCTCTCATTCCTCCTGAAGTCGACCACCAGCTCCTTGGTCTTGCTGACGTTGAGGGAGAGGTTGTGCTCCTGACACCACCGTGTCAGAGTGTGCACCTCCTCTCTGTAGGCCGTTTCATCATTGTCAGTGATGAGACCTACCACCGTCGTATCGTCAGCAAACTTGATGATGGTGTTGGAGCTGTGGGTTGCCACACAGTCATGTGTGTACAAAGAGTACAGGAGTGGGCTGAGAACACAGCCCTGAGGGGCTCCAGTGTTGAGAGTCAGTGGTGAGGAGATGTTACTGCCCATTCTGACCACCTGGCGTCTGTTTGACAGGAAGTCCAGGATCCAGCTGCATAAGCTGTTTAAGCCGAGAGCCCGGAGTTTAATGTCAAGTATGGAGGGCACAATGGTGTTGAATGCTGAGCTGTAGTCTACAAACAGCATTCTCACATATGTGTTCCTCTTTTCCAGCAATGTCATCATTGACATCAACAGTAAATATGAGGACATTATACACAACACGTATCCCTATCTGACTGTAGAACCCTCACCTGGATCTTCACCCAACCCCCACAACATGACATCAACAGTAAATATGAGGACATTATACACAATTCGTGATCCATTAAGGGAAACGCCTGTTTTACACTGCACATGTAAGCAGTATATTGATGATGTGGGGGCATAAAGGGTTTATTCACTATAGGAGAGAGTGATTTGTGATGCAATCATTTTTCCTTTTTTTCATATTTGTGAATGGCGAATGAAATGTGTAGTTTGAAGCCCTTCTCCTTTACTGTTCTTGATGTATGGCTTCTGTGTGAATGACTAAACACATGACATTGCTCCCTATTAAAGCAACATGCGCTTGATGGAACAAAGCTGGCTGAGATTTTAGCGGAAATATGTCATCGCCACATAAGCATATACCCCAGTCAGCATGAGCAACGCAGTAAAAATAGACTTGGCTCTGAAATTATGTAGGGCCCTATAAATTCCGCGATCACGGATGGGCAGACGGAATCGCAGAATTGGCATATTAACGCGGAATCTAGTGTTAACACGGAATTTCACTGAATTTTACATATTTGGAATGCAATGCTGTTTTGTGTGGGAGAAGAACGCATGTCCGGGGAAAATGCAGACCGGGGGAAGCACAACCCCCCCCCCCCCCGTCATTTCAGCCCCCCCTTCAAAACAATGAAAGCATGGCGAAGCGGATCACCACGGCTCTGCTTTCGCTGGTGAAAAAGTTAAAGGTGAACTATGTAGGATTTTTGCAGTAAAACATCCAGAAACCACTAGGCCAGTGTTATATATTTTGTTCAGTTGAGTACTTAGAATATCCCAAATGTTTTCAACTATTTGTAAATCGTGAGAAAATTGCTATTTTAACCAAGGAGCCGGGACGTGTGAGCTATGCGTGTGAGGGAGTCGCCTGTCGATTGCGTCATATCTGCGTCACCCTCGGTCTCCGGTTTTATTCAGTGAAACACTTTACTCTCACTGCATTGTGAACAAGTGTCATAGCAGCCGCCGAGCGAACGTCATAACTTCCTTTTCAACACACTCAGATATATCTAATACGATAAACAGAGCTGCTTTACCTCACACTCAGCACTGGAGAAGAGGAAGTGCCGCCGGCAACCGTGTCATAATAAAAGTCCCGCCAGCGACTATGCCATAATAACAGTCCCGCTCTTCAATCGCTCCTGCGGCCTTGCTCAGCTCCACAACACTCGCTCCTGCTCTGCTTCAGACTACAGTAATGTTAATAATCGCATCCATGAACATGATTTCTGCCCGAGTCCTATCATGACTCTTTTCCACCGGCTGTGAGGTGAAGACCACATGTCCCGAGATTCTGCGCTCAAACGTGGCGTCATCAAACTACGCCTTTGTTTTGAACAGGCGACCTCTAGTGGACGGAAAAGTTACATAGTGTAGCTTTAAGAAACTCAACGCTAAGCCCTCGGTACCGAGCAGTTCCCTCGCGGGGAGTACTTACTGTATTTTCCTTTGCTTTTAATTCACTTTAATGTACTGTATGGAAAATTTCTTAAATTAACTTGTGAGAAAATGAGATGCGCGGGACAGCGTCAGATCTGCGTCATGTTCGTCAGTGGCCGTTTTTAAAGGGACAGGAGCACTGATGATGTCTGTCATTAATGTTCATCAAAGAACAAAAGGAACAGAGACAAATGTAGCTTTAATGATGAATAATCTAGATTATTTATGCAGTTAATAAAGGTGTTGATAACTTTATTCAATTTCTATTTAGGCTATGTCTAACAGGGCTAGGCCATGGGTAAATATAACATTTATTATAATGGGTTTATGTAAAGATTGTTTTAAAAGTTTTTTTAAAGCCTAATAAATGTTAAATTGGTATCTTTCAGTGATACTGTAATGTAACGTCATTAATGTTTTACTAAGAGACATTAGTATCAGTGATACTGGCCTTCATTCATAAAAATCTGCTGTCTTTAAAATTGTATCTACATTAATTTGGAGAGTAACTGAAATTAATACAATATCAAAATATTAAAAACTCCAATGTTTTTTAAATGCAATTAATCATGATTAATTACAGAATTTTTTTTATTAATTTGAATTGATCTATTCACAGCACTAATATTTTGTTGTGACTTGAGGTACTTAGAGTGCAGTGTTATGTTGCATCATGCAGTATTTGTCTTGAAGTACAGAGTAAATGTTTGTTTGTTTCCTCAATCAATTTTAGGTCATTCCTATGTTCTATTATATTAACATTAAAAGCACAATCTTTTTACGACTAAAATAACAGTTAAGGATAAAAAAATATATAATTCCCAAAAATTTTAATGGAAAAAAATGTAATTTGGGGAAATAAAACGGAATTTGGGAAAAAATAAAACAGATTTTATAGGGCCCTAATGATGGCTGCACTGCTTATGAATGCTTTGTGATTTGCTCTTAGGTGCCAAAAAAAGATGTGTTGCTTACGCATTGCTTACACGTGCAGTATGAAATGGGTGTAACTCTCTGAAGGACATTGGCTCTCTAGGAGCAGGATTCCTTTACCCTTATTAAAGGGTTAGTTCACCCAAAAATGAAAATTATGTCATTAATTACTCACCCTCATGTCGTTCGACACCCGTAAGACATTCGTTCATCTTCGGAACACAAATGAAGATATTTTTGTTGAAAGCTGATGCTGAGAAAGGCCTCCATTGACATTCAGTACATTTACACTCACAAGACCCATAAAAGGCACTAAAGACGCCGTTACAAAGTCCATCTCACTACAGTGGCTCTACAATAATTTTACAAAGCGACGACAATAGTTTTTGTGCGCAAAAAAAAAAATCTAAATAACGACTTTATTCAACACAAACTTTGGCCTCTGCCGTGAACTCACGAAGCACCACGACGCATGTGCGAGAATATGACGCAGATCCGGCATTCGGACACGTGACCCAGACGTGAGGAGATGTGTTTACAAGCAGAGGAAGACGCGCCGTATCTAAGCTGTTGAATTCTACATTGATCCTGCTTTAGGTCTCGTCGTAGAGCTCAATATGGGACTAAAGTGTGCATTTCATGGATTCCCGAACGCCGGTTCTGCGTCATATTCTCGCACATGCGTCGTGGTGGTTCATGAGTTCACGGCAGAGGTCAAAGTTTGTGTTGAATAAAGTCGTTATTTTGATTTTTTTTTGCGCACAAAAACTATTGTCGTCACTTTGTAAAATTATTGTAGAGCCACTGTAGTGAGATGGACTTTGTAATAACGTGTTTAGTGCCTTTTATGGGTCTTGTGAGTGTAAATGTACTGTGACTGTGTTCGTGACTGTGTGCGTGACTGTGTGCGTGACTGTGTGCGTGACAGTGTGCGTGACAGTGTGCGTGACAGTGTGCGTGACAGTGTGCGTGACTGTGTGCGTGACTGTGTGCGTGACTGTGTGCGTGACAGTGTGCCTGACTGTGTGCCTGACTGTGTGCCTGACTGTGTGCGTGACTGTGTGCGTGACTGTGTGCGTGACTGTGTGCGTGACTGTGTGCGTGACTGTGTGCGTGACTGTGTGCGTGACTGTGTGCGTGCGTGACTGTGTGCCTGACTGTGTGCCTGACTGTGTGCGTGACTGTGTGCGTGACTGTGTGCGTGACTGTGTGCGTGACACTGTGCGTGACTGTGTGCGTGACTGTGTGCCTGACTGTGTGCCTGACTGTGTGCCTGACTGTGTGCGTGACAGTGTGCGTGACACTGTACGTGACTGTGTGCGTGACTGTGTGCGTGACTGTGTGCGTGACTGTGTGCCTGACTGTGTGCCTGACAGTGTGCCTGACTGTGTGCCTGACTGTGTGCCTGACTGTGTGCCTGACTGTGTGCGTGACAGTGTGCGTGACAGTGTGCGTGACTGTGTGCGTGACAGTGTGCGTGACAGTGTGCGTGACTGTGTGCGTGACTGTGTGCGTGACTGTGTGCCTGACTGTGTGCGTGACTGTGTGCCTGACTGTGTGCCTGACTGTGTGCGTGACTGTGTGCGTGACTGTGTGCGTGACTGTGTGCGTGACACTGTGCGTGACTGTGTGCGTGACTGTGTGCGTGACTGTGTGCCTGACAGTGTGCCTGACTGTGTGCCTGACTGTGTGCCTGACTGTGTGCCTGACTGTGTGCGTGACAGTGTGCGTGACACTGTGCGTGACTGTGTGCGTGACTGTGTGCGTGACTGTGTGCCTGACAGTGTGCCTGACAGTGTGCCTGACTGTGTGCCTGACTGTGTGCCTGACTGTGTGCGTGACAGTGTGCGTGACAGTGTGCGTGACAGTGTGCGTGACAGTGTGCGTGACTGTGTGCGTGACTGTGTGCGTGACTGTGTGCCTGACTGTGTGCCTGACTGTGTGCCTGACTGTGTGCCTGACTGTGTGCCTGACTGTGTGCGTGACTGTGTGCGTGACAGTGTGCGTGACTGTGTGCCTGACTGTGTGCCTGACTGTGTGCCTGACTGTGTGCCTGACTGTGTGCCTGACTGTGTGCGTGACTGTGTGCGTGACTGTGTGCGTGACAGTGTGCCTGACAGTGTGCCTGACTGTGTGCCTGACTGTGTGCGTGACTGTGTGCGTGACTGTGTGCGTGACTGTGTGCGTGACTGTGTGCGTGACTGTGTGCGTGACTGTGTGCGTGACTGTGTGCGTGACTGTGTGCGTGACTGTGTGCGTGACTGTGTGCGTGCGTGACTGTGTGCCTGACTGTGTGCCTGACTGTGTGCGTGACTGTGTGCGTGACTGTGTGCGTGACTGTGTGCGTGACACTGTGCGTGACTGTGTGCGTGACTGTGTGCCTGACTGTGTGCCTGACTGTGTGCCTGACTGTGTGCCTGACTGTGTGCGTGACAGTGTGCGTGACACTGTACGTGACTGTGTGCGTGACTGTGTGCGTGACTGTGTGCGTGACTGTGTGCCTGACTGTGTGCCTGACAGTGTGCCTGACTGTGTGCCTGACTGTGTGCCTGACTGTGTGCCTGACTGTGTGCGTGACAGTGTGCGTGACAGTGTGCGTGACTGTGTGCGTGACAGTGTGCGTGACAGTGTGCGTGACTGTGTGCGTGACTGTGTGCGTGACTGTGTGCCTGACTGTGTGCGTGACTGTGTGCCTGACTGTGTGCCTGACTGTGTGCGTGACTGTGTGCGTGACTGTGTGCGTGACTGTGTGCGTGACACTGTGCGTGACTGTGTGCGTGACTGTGTGCGTGACTGTGTGCCTGACAGTGTGCCTGACTGTGTGCCTGACTGTGTGCCTGACTGTGTGCCTGACTGTGTGCGTGACAGTGTGCGTGACACTGTGCGTGACTGTGTGCGTGACTGTGTGCGTGACTGTGTGCCTGACAGTGTGCCTGACAGTGTGCCTGACTGTGTGCCTGACTGTGTGCCTGACTGTGTGCGTGACAGTGTGCGTGACAGTGTGCGTGACAGTGTGCGTGACAGTGTGCGTGACAGTGTGCGTGACTGTGTGCGTGACTGTGTGCGTGACTGTGTGCCTGACTGTGTGCCTGACTGTGTGCCTGACTGTGTGCCTGACTGTGTGCCTGACTGTGTGCGTGACTGTGTGCGTGACAGTGTGCGTGACTGTGTGCCTGACTGTGTGCCTGACTGTGTGCCTGACTGTGTGCCTGACTGTGTGCCTGACTGTGTGCGTGACTGTGTGCGTGACTGTGTGCGTGACAGTGTGCCTGACAGTGTGCCTGACTGTGTGCCTGACTGTGTGCGTGACTGTGTGCGTGACTGTGTGCGTGACTGTGTGCGTGACTGTGTGCGTGACTGTGTGCGTGACTGTGTGCGTGACTGTGTGCGTGACTGTGTGCGTGCGTGACTGTGTGCCTGACTGTGTGCCTGACTGTGTGCGTGACTGTGTGCGTGACTGTGTGCGTGACTGTGTGCGTGACACTGTGCGTGACTGTGTGCGTGACTGTGTGCCTGACTGTGTGCCTGACTGTGTGCCTGACTGTGTGCCTGACTGTGTGCGTGACAGTGTGCGTGACACTGTACGTGACTGTGTGCGTGACTGTGTGCGTGACTGTGTGCGTGACTGTGTGCCTGACTGTGTGCCTGACAGTGTGCCTGACTGTGTGCCTGACTGTGTGCCTGACTGTGTGCCTGACTGTGTGCGTGACAGTGTGCGTGACAGTGTGCGTGACTGTGTGCGTGACAGTGTGCGTGACAGTGTGCGTGACTGTGTGCGTGACTGTGTGCGTGACTGTGTGCCTGACTGTGTGCGTGACTGTGTGCCTGACTGTGTGCGTGACTGTGTGCGTGACTGTGTGCGTGACTGTGTGCGTGACACTGTGCGTGACTGTGTGCGTGACTGTGTGCGTGACTGTGTGCGTGACTGTGTGCCTGACAGTGTGCCTGACTGTGTGCCTGACTGTGTGCCTGACTGTGTGCCTGACTGTGTGCGTGACAGTGTGCGTGACACTGTGCGTGACTGTGTGCGTGACTGTGTGCGTGACTGTGTGCCTGACAGTGTGCCTGACAGTGTGCCTGACTGTGTGCCTGACTGTGTGCCTGACTGTGTGCGTGACAGTGTGCGTGACAGTGTGCGTGACAGTGTGCGTGACAGTGTGCGTGACAGTGTGCGTGACTGTGTGCGTGACTGTGTGCGTGACTGTGTGCCTGACTGTGTGCCTGACTGTGTGCCTGACTGTGTGCCTGACTGTGTGCGTGACTGTGTGCGTGACAGTGTGCGTGACTGTGTGCCTGACTGTGTGCCTGACTGTGTGCCTGACTGTGTGCCTGACTGTGTGCCTGACTGTGTGCGTGACTGTGTGCGTGACTGTGTGCGTGACTGTGTGCGTGACTGTGTGCCTGACTGTGTGCGTGACTGTGTGCGTGACTGTGTGCGTGACTGTGTGCGTGACTGTGTGCGTGACTGTGTGCGTGACTGTGTGCGTGACTGTGTGCGTGACAGTGTGCGTGACTGTGTGCCTGACAGTGTGCCTGACTGTGTGCCTGACTGTGTGCCTGACTGTGTGCGTGACAGTGTGCGTGACAGTGTGCGTGACTGTGTGCCTGACTGTGTGCCTGACTGTGTGCCTGACTGTGTGCGTGACAGTGTGCGTGACAGTGTGCGTGACTGTGTGCCTGACAGTGTGCCTGACAGTGTGCCTGACTGTGTGCGTGACTGTGTGCGTGACTGTGTGCGTGACTGTGTGCGTGACTGTGTGCGTGACTGTGTGCGTGACTGTGTGCGTGACTGTGTGCGTGACTGTGTGCGTGACAGTGTGCGTGACAGTGTGCCTGACTGTGTGCCTGACTGTGTGCCTGACTGTGTGCGTGACTGTGTGCGTGACTGTGTGCGTGACAGTGTGCGTGACTGTGTGCGTGACTGTGTGCGTGACTGTGTGCGTGACAGTGTGCCTGACAGTGTGCCTGACTGTGTGCCTGACTGTGTGCGTGACTGTGTGCGTGACTGTGTGCGTGACTGTGTGCGTGACTGTGTGCGTGACAGTGTGCGTGACTGTGTGCCTGACAGTGTGCCTGACTGTGTGCCTGACTGTGTGCGTGACTGTGTGCGTGACTGTGTGCGTGACTGTGTGCGTGACAGTGTGCGTGACAGTGTGCGTGACTGTGTGCCTGACTGTGTGCCTGACTGTGTGCCTGACTGTGTGCGTGACTGTGTGCGTGACTGTGTGCGTGACTGTGTGCGTGACTGTGTGCGTGACAGTGTGCGTGACTGTGTGCCTGATAGTGTGCCTTACTGTGTGCCTGACTGTGTGCCTGACTGTGTGCGTGACTGTGTGCGTGACTGTGTGCGTGACAGTGTGCGTGACAGTGTGCGTGACTGTGTGCCTGACTGTGTGCCTGACTGTGTGCCTGACTGTGTGCGTGACTGTGTGCGTGACTGTGTGCGTGACAGTGTGCGTGACAGTGTGCGTGACAGTGTGCGTGACTGTGTGCGTGACTGTGTGCCTGACAGTGTGCCTGACTGTGTGCGTGACAGTGTGCGTGACAGTGTGCGTGACCGTGTGCGTGACCGTGTGCCTGACTGTGTGCCTGACTGTGTGCCTGACTGTGTGCGTGACTGTGTGCGTGACTGTGTGCGTGACTGTGTGCGTGACTGTGTGCGTGACTGTGTGCGTGACTGTGTGCGTGACTGTGTGCGTGACAGTGTGCGTGACAGTGTGCGTGACTGTGTGCGTGACTGTGTGCCTGACTGTGTGCCTGACTGTGTGCCTGACTGTGTGCCTGACTGTGTGCGTGACTGTGTGCGTGACTGTGTGCGTGACTGTGTGCCTGACTGTGTGCCTGACTGTGTGCCTGACTGTGTGCGTGACTGTGTGCGTGACTGTGTGCGTGACTGTGTGCGTGACAGTGTGCGTGACTGTGTGCGTGACAGTGTGCCTGACTGTGTGCCTGACTGTGTGCCTGACTGTGTGCGTGACTCTGTGCTTGACTGTGTGCGTGACTGTGTGCCTGACTGTGTGCCTGACTGTGTGCGTGACTGTGTGCCTGACTGTGTGCGTGACTGTGTGCCTGACTGTGTGCGTGACAGTGTGCGTGACTGTGTGCGTGACAGTGTGCCTGACTGTGTGCCTGACTGTGTGCCTGACTGTGTGCGTGACTGTGTGCTTGACTGTGTGCGTGACTGTGTGCTTGACTGTGTGCGTGACTGTGTGCCTGACTGTGTGCGTGACTGTGTGCGTGACTGTGTGCGTGACTGTGTGCGTGACAGTGTGCCTGACTGTGTGCCTGACTGTGTGCCTGACTGTGTGCGTGACTGTGTGCTTGACTGTGTGCGTGACTGTGTGCCTGACTGTGTGCCTGACTGTGTGCGTGACTGTGTGCTTGACTGTGTGCCTGACTGTGTGCGTGACTGTGTGCGTGACTGTGTGCGTGACTGTGTGCGTGACAGTGTGCGTGACTGTGTGCGTGACTGTGTGCCTGACTGTGTGCGTGACTGTGTGCGTGACTGTGTGCGTGACAGTGTGCGTGACTGTGTGCGTGACTGTGTGCCTGACTGTGTGCCTGACTGTGTGCGTGACTGTGTGCGTGACTGTGTGCGTGACTGTGTGCGTGACTGTGTGCGTGACTGTGTGCCTGACTGTGTGCCTGACTGTGTGCGTGACTGTGTGCTTGACTGTGTGCGTGACTGTGTGCGTGACTGTGTGCCTGACTGTGTGCCTGACTGTGTGCGTGACA
The DNA here is from genome assembly GCF_949357685.1 of Gobio gobio. Taxonomy (NCBI): domain Eukaryota; kingdom Metazoa; phylum Chordata; class Actinopteri; order Cypriniformes; family Gobionidae; genus Gobio; species Gobio gobio. The sequence continues at coordinate 11,312,303 of NC_137108.1, forward strand.
GTGTGCGTGACTGTGTGCGTGACTGTGTGCGTGACTGTGTGCGTGACTGTGTGCCTGACTGTGTGCGTGACTGTGTGCCTGACTGTGTGCCTGACTGTGTGCCTGACTGTGTGCGTGACTGTGTGACATGCATGTTTGAAGGAGAATATATAGAATAAAACGAGAAGACCCAAAATGCAGTCACTTTTCATGAACACTTACCATCTGCGATGCTTTACTTCCATCTCCACAGACGAGTGAGGCAGGTTCTTCAGTCTCCGAAGTTACCTGCGTAGATTAACAATAAACTATAAATAAATCTTTAACATGATTAAAGCTTATGTTTGAATAATTGTTTAGAGCAAAATAACATTTAAGAAATAAGGGTTATGAAAGTCACTAGTTTACTATTACTCTTGCTATTACTTGCAGAAAATGCAGTTTGCATTTCTGGTTCACTTACAACTTACAAATATATTTATAAGAACCAATAAAACCATATACATACCATAATTGTTTTCCATTAAAACGGAATTCAAATAAAAACACTTCAAGTGAACTGTCATAGGTTTGGAGTCTTCTTTCATATTCCTCTTTATTAATGACCTCTCCTCGATATTCCATCAGAACATCTCCTTTTTGAAAGTGAGAAGTGGTGAACACTCCCGACCTAACAAAAGAATTAGTCTGATTAATCAGAGAAAAGTTTTAAATAAAGATTTAGAGCAGGGGTGGAAATCCCTGACTCAAACATAGGTCTGCGTTACTTACCTTTGAATGAAGTGATATATTTTGCTTCAAATCCATCCTTGTCTTTTTACACATTGATCATAATATACAGCCTCCTCTTCTGGGCCTTATTCCTGCAATTTTCTGCAAAGGTCCAGCAAGTCATTTTTTTGTGATTTATTGTTTTATACATAAAAGCATCTTACATAATGAAAGAAACATTCTGTGAAAACATATCCTTGATATTTTGAATACTGAATAATACTGAACTTAATGATTTGACAGACAGGGTTACAGCTGAAACATACCTGAAACCTTAAGACACATTATAACTCATAGCGATCTATTAGCTCAGACTAAGTAAAATGACAACATTAAAGTTATCATGCAGTTACAGAATCTGTTGCATTTCTTAGGGATGCACAAATAATTATTTCAGTACCGTTATCATTCAGATTCAGATTAATGTGTTACAGTAACAGCTGAAGCTGAGAAGCATTACGACATTTCGCTAAATAATGTGATCTTAAACGACAGTAATTATAGTTAAACTAAAGTTTGGGGTAAAACTGTGGTTATTTAAATGGTAATCAGTAAGCCAAACAAAACATGGTTACACTTTTACTATAATAAAACCATGGTTTATTTTCGTAAGGGATGTTTCACCAAAGCTAACTTGATTAAAAGTTCATGCTCTTTAATTTCACAGTTGTTTTAATAACAGTCATAGTTTAAATCGTTATAAACTAAAGCAGATTTTAACACAGATAGCAGCTGTGCTGATCATTGATCTTACCTGTGCGACTGCGATGAGTGATGATATCGTCAGAAAAGACTTCGGTCAGGAGAAAAGGCTTCAGTGTGCAGTGTTTTTATAACTTAGTCCATGTAACATGTGGCTATTATTTTATACTTAGAATGATATATTTTCCAATACCGTCGTTGTCGTCGACCTGTGTTAAAGGGGCTTGAGTTTGACAAATTCCAACATTATGAGGACTTCTAGCGGTCAGCCAATCAGAAGCCGCGATTCATACACACGTATTAATAATTAATGAGGAGGCGCAGTACCAAGTCCGTCCTACAGAGGCGCACTTCCGATACACACGTCATACACAAATTCAGGTCTATGTGAATTATAAAGACATGTGGAGAAATTTTGGATTTTAGCTCCCCCTAGCTTCTGGAGCACTTCTACATTCCCCGAATTATGAGGACATCGGCCCTGTCCTCATAATTCAAAATGTCCTCATAATGTGGCGTGTATTCATGTCAAATGTCCTCGTAAATCACATAGGCGCACACACACACACACACACACACACACACACACACACACACACACAATTTTAAAGCACTAGAGGCATGATTTTGTCTAAATAGAACAAATAGATTATACATCAGCCTACAGCATACTTTTACAGGGAAGAAAAAGGAAAAAATCTGTCTGTCCTGTCTGTTGCTCTTTTGTCTGTTGTGCGGCTCTTTTTTTGCTGGCTGATCTAATAAAAAAAACAGTGTTGTAGTAAAAACTACTTTAAGTAGTTAAGTTACATTCAAGCTACCCTTTTGAAAAAGTAGCTACACTACAAAGTTACTATCAAAAAGTAGTTAGGTACATTGAAACTACTTTTTTCTTTTTCTTTTTCTTTTTTTTACAATGAGATTGTTACAAATAACCGAATAATTGTTAATGAAGAATGTTATAATATTTGGGGTTTCAAGCAACATAATGCAATGTAATTATAATTTCAAAGAGTACGCAGTGAATTCAGAGTTATTGGGACACTTTTTCCCAGTCATTTCAATGGCAAAAACTGTCAGAATCATTATACACAATACTCAAATATAGCCTAAATCTCAAACTGGCTGTCAAAGTGCAAAATGGCTACAAATTTAACATCAGTGCAAGAGCACAATGTATGCAACTTGATGAAATGAAATACTCAGGAGTCAGGATTAGTCTAAAAATGCAGGTTAAACTCACAGCACATGCAGTGATGAAGCGCAAACAGAACCGCTCTGAGATGCCAGTCATGAGCTGCTTGCGTGAACAGTGCGCATTGCTTGACTGTTTATTTTTGTTACGAAATGTTTTGTTTAAAAGTGGACATTTAAGTCCACATGTCATGAAAACAAGAACCTCTGCTTCTAACCACAGGTCGAGAGCTGTCATTCCAACCACTCAACTTTGCGATGCTGTTTGCGAACATTCGTTGGAACTATGTTTCGGGAAACAACAGGGGAATACAGGCTGGAATTAAGTTTGTTTTTGTTTTTTTAAGAGGAAAATGTATTCATGAGAGAATTTTGTTGTACATTGAAAAAGTGTTGTAAGGAAGAGTTGTGTTCTGAAGTAATGTTGTGAGAATGGAAGTGAAGATAGATGAAGTTCGCTACTCCTGTCTCATGAGTTGTATTTGCTGCTTAGTAATCCCTGAAAGATACCACAAACGGCTACATTGGCTTGTCTTGTCATTAAAGTAGTGCATACATATACATTATATTGCCAAAAATATTGGGTACACCCCTCCAAATCATTGAATTCAGGTGTTCCGATCACTTCCATGGCGCATAAAATCAAGCACCTAGCTAGGCATGCAGACTGCTTCTACAAATTTTGTGAAAGAAGGGGTCACTACCAGGGGGTCACTATCAGGAGCTCAGTGAATTCAAGCGTGGTACCGTGATATAAATCCATTTGTGAAATTTCGTCACTATTAAATGTTCAACGGTCAACTGTTAGTGGTATTTTAACAAAGTGGAAGCAATTGGGAACAACAGCAACTCAGGCCAAGTAAAATCACAGAGCAGGGTCAGCGCATGCTGAGGTGCACAGTGCACACAAGTTGCCAACTTTCTGCAGGGTCAATAGCTACAGACCTCCAAACTTTGTGTCCAAAATGTCTTGACCTCCGTACCCGTCTGCACCTCCCCCGCACCTGCGTGAGGTCTTTAGGGCGCCCACCCCCCCTCCCCGGTGAAACATCTTAGATGCAAGGACGCGCCTACTGGGAGGGGGAGGTAATGTCACATCCATGCCTGTCCCGGACTCCAGTTCCTATGATCCTCCCTGTCTCACACCTGTACTCACTTCCTCGTTATCTCTCCCACTCTCCCTGGATTCCCTGCACCTGGCTGTCCTGTTATTAGCACCCCTTTATATTGTATTCACTCCCTGCACTCCTTGTCCGTTCCTTATGTTAACGTTGTGTATGTGACCAGTGTTTGCCATTCTGTTCGTCTGTTACAATTAAATACCCATCTTTGTTTGAAGTTCCGCTTCCTGATTTCCTGCTTCCTAAGATTTAAAATAAGATTTTCCCAATAAATAGGCAAGAATAACCTGGTGTCCACCATGATTCCTGTTCACTCCGACAACAAAGCACTTGAATGCAACAAGCTCGTAATCACGACTTCTAAAGTGGTAAATAGGAAATTTCCGATAGCACGTGAAGGCAGCATAACAGACAGCGAGTAGAACTAAACTGAGGGCTTAAATACACAGGGGATATAGTATAGTGTTAATAAGTTTCGATAAATAAAAGATGTTCATCAGTATGCAACTTTATTTTATGAGAGGGGTGCCCTTTTTTCATTTCAGCACCCGCTTCCTAAATTGTCTTGATAGAGATAAATAGTACACTGTAAAACCCAACAAGTTAAGCAAACTCATTTAATTTGAGGAAACTGATTACCTCAATTAAATTGAGTTTAACAAACTTAATTGAAGTAAAGAAAAACTGTAGTTATGAGTACTCTGAACTTATTTTAATTGAGTCCACTAAACCAAAGATACTTCTTAATATCCAATTAAACTTTACACTGCATTCAAATACTTTTTACAGCTAAAACTTCACTATAATGAGTAAAACAACAGAAATTACAAACTTTAAATGAACTCAGAGAACTTGCTAGTTACTGCTAGCTCACAATAGCACACACAAAGTCAAACCCAATGAGTTAAGCAAACTCATTACATTTGAGGAAACGTATTACCTCAAATAATTTGAGTTTAAAAACCAACAGTTATGAGTACTCTAAGCTCATTTCAGTTGAGTTCACTAATATGCATTTTTATAAATGATTCTTAATATATGTTGCAGTTGAGTAATTAAGTGATTAATTAAGTGATGATTGGGCATTAATTATGATCACCTGATGATAATGAGCAGAATCACAGAAGGAAAGAGAAACACAAGAACTACAACTGACTTAAGCCACAGCTTTAGATGAAATAACAGAAGATAAAAGAAGACATTACATGTCTGAAGATTTCAGCAGAGGAGGATTAAACAACTCCACAAACAGCACTACCAGTTTCACACATTACTAACCAGACTGACTTTATTTCTGTCATTCCTGTTTTAATGAAAATAATAGTTTAATTTCGTTTAATTTAATTTTTTTTGTTTGCTTTAGTTGGACTCTTGACCCTTAAATCTTTAACATTAGTTTTTTACTCTGGCTGCTTTAAATGTGTGTTTAGAAAGCACATTTGTTATGGTAAGGAATGCCAAGAGAAAATGTGATTAGGTGATGTTGGCTATACAATGATGTTGGTATAATCATCATGTAGTGGCTTAATGCCGCCTTCACGTGCTATCGGAAATGTGATTAGTCCCACTTCTGAAGTCGTGATTACGAGCTCATCGCATTCAAATTTTGAAATGGAGGGTGTTCACGTGAAATTTTTACCTTGGAAACTCGTTTTTACGATAATTCCGATAGCACGTGAAGGCAGCATTAGTCACTGATCTCACTCAGAGTCTTATGCTCTGGTTATAGCGGTATTGTGTTGTTAATTTTTTTTATTATTAATAATAATGGCTACATGATTAAACAGCACAAAATCCAGCACTGTAGTGGTAATTGAATAATATGTAAGATTTCAAAACCATGTAGTGCTCAAAAGGTTTTAATCTATGGCATTACTTAGACACACACAGACATCAAGAATCTGCGTATGCATCTCAACAATGGTGACAATCAATGAAGAGCTTCATGCTGCAGTGCATGCTGGGTACCACCGATCAAAACTCCCTCATGGGTCCCAGCATGCATTGCGGCATGAATAAATGATGCATCTGAATTGTGATAAATTTTCTTTGATTCTTACTATTTGCTTTTACTTTTGCTGTGTTTGTGATGTTTTTGTAGCTTGTTTTATGTTCAAAGTTGATCTTTATCTGAATATTTTTTTTGATTGTCACCATTGCTGAGATTCATACTCTGATTCTTGATGTCTGTGTGTCTCTAAGTATAGTTGTAGATTAAAACCTTTTGTGCATTCATTTTATTTATTTCAATCCTGCATATTGTTCAATTACACAACCATCCTGGATTTTGTGCTGTAAAATCACATAGGTTCTATTATGAATAATACAAAAATGTTATAATACAAAACCTCTATAACCAGAGCATTAGACTCTGAATGAGGTCAGTGATTTAATCACTACATGACGATAACATCATCAGCAACCAACACCAGCTGATCACATTTTCTTTTGGCTTTTCTTACCATAACAAATGTGCTTTGTAAACACAGTCAAAGAAGCCAGAGCAAGACATGTTATGTCAAGGGTCAAGATCCCAACAAAAGCAAACACTGAACACCATCATGGTGAATTCAAACAAAACTATTATTTTCAATATAACAGAAATGACAAATAAAGTTAGTCTGGTTAGTAATGTGTGAAGCTGGTAATGCTGTTTGTGGAGTTGTTTAATCCTCCTCTACTGAGATCTTCAGAGATTTAATGCCTTATTTTATCTTCAGTTGATTTCATCAAAAGCTGTAGTCAGTTGTAGTTCTTGTGTTTCTATTTCCTTCAGTGATTATGCTCATTATCATCAGGTGTCATCACCAATACGCAATTATCACTTATTTAATCACTTAACAATACAATTATTATCCAATTATCATGCTGGGAACTAGAAATGTTCTATAACTCATTCATTTTGAGTTCTGTTTCAGTCATTGTGTCCACACAACATTCAGTAATGTTTGAGTGCAGTGAACTCATTTTTATTTAGTACATACAACTGTTAGGTTTTACAGTGTAGTTGTATAATTTGTTTTTAAATAATAATTTAATTATTTAACTACATAAACCATGGCTAAACATTCTTAATTAATTTAATCTATTTTATCAACCCTTTTCCATATTGAATAAATTCAAACTGAACATTTCTCTCTGGATCTTGAATCAGTTGTTTTATCTGAGCTGGTTGCATTATGTGCAATGTATAAGAAACTTTAAGTCAGTGCTCTAAAATGCTGCCGGTCTAGGCAGCTCATTATGTTTTGGAACGGAGCCCATACTGTAAAAGTTTCACAAAGGGTCTGTAAAACAATGAAGGATCTTACAATTTTGCATATAAAAGAATGTGAAAATTACAGCCTGCATTTAAATCCACAGTATCTTTTATTTTATGACAAAAGGTTTGACAGGCACAAGATTTGGCAGAATTTTGACTCTCATTCAAAGGTAATTCTCATTAACCAACCCATAATATTCCAGAATAACTAATCGTTATGACAGTCATAATGGGTTTTTAACAAATACACAAGGCAACATTCCTCATCATTGATGGAAAAAGAAACAGCTGAATGTAAATCACAGTGGAGCCCAGTCGTGTGCCTGTGTGAATGGTTTTTCAGGCCCTGCTATGAAGTTATTCGTGGCCTATGTGTTCTGGAGGACAGGATGAATGAGCCAGACAGTCACGATGCCCACAAGGGCTGAGAGATGGTGTTATTTTCAAGACGAATGGGCATCAGAGCTTTTAGGTACACAACAGAAATCCAATGAAAGGGAACATCGCATCATTTGATGAGGCACTCGGGGCGTCCCTGGGGAAATCGAGCCCCATGGCTATATGACAAATGTGTGTGAGCTGCAGTGATTTTAGAGCGACGCACATCGCCTGCGGTCTTGCACTCTTTTCGTCCTTGAAGATGGCTTTTCTGAAGTCCACTACTTCACTTGTACTCTGCTTTAACCTCTGGTCACGTTTTGAGGTATGCTGCATTTAGGAACTGACATGATACAGCATGTGTCTATTATGTTTCCTTCAATCGCAAATTATTCTTTGATGGTAAACAGTGCATTATGTGAAGATTAGTGCTGAATGTCAGCATGTGCATTGCCGTTCATATCTATAGGCAATAATTGTCCCTGTTTACCTAGCAGAACTGCAGCTGTATTCATTTTATCAGTAACACTTTACAAAAATGTTTTATTTTACAAAATTTCAACATTTACAAATTACTAAAATTAAACATTGCATCTGTTAATAGTTTTATGGACCTGGGCTAACATGAACTAGCAATGGACGTTTTTTTTACGAATGTAAACAAAGATGAATACATACTGCAACAAATGAATTGCTCAATGTTAATTTTTGTTAATTCATTAACTAAAGTGAACTAATGGGAACCTATTATAAAGTGTTACCGTTTTATCTTGAGGAAATCTCTGTGTTTGAATCATAAGAAATTTCAGGAGCCACACATCTCCTGTACTCAATAAACCTCAACACTTTACATTCCCACTCTCTTGACTTGTTTTGCAGTTCGGTCCAGTGCACTGCTGCAGCTTACAGTGTCAGTCTATTTCATTTCTGAAGCAGGTTTTCAACCATTTACGAGAGAGTGACACCACATCCATTTTAACTGACAGCCAGCAAATAGCCCTCCAGTCTCCATTTACTTCCACTGGGACCTCAACTGAAAATAGCAGCACAGCCTACATGCTGGACCTTCTTATGGCTGAAGTTTGAATAACTTGATATGTGCTTGTTTAAATGAGTTTACCCTTATTTCTGTTTGAAACTCAAAACAAAGTTTTACCAGTACAACCTTAATCTCTGCAGTGATAAACTGTGCATTATGGATGAAGGCTAGGAATTTCATAAACCAAATACACTTTGTTTGTTTTTATGAGACTAAGGGAAGTAATATGGCCAATATGCTAGCCTTGGTTGGTTGGTTCAAATTTATAGACCTTATGAGTGAGAGCTAGCATGATATTCAATGCTTTTCCTCAAGGACGCAAGTGACATCACTTTCTTTTTTCTTTTTTTTTTTGGCCTCTTTGTCCTGAACACTCTGCTGATTCCCCCTTCCAACTGCATAGTAATGTCATGAATATGAAAAAGCTTTAATATTTTTAGGTTTGCTCTTTAATATTTAACTGCATGTGGCACATAAATGTATAACCATGTATACTTTCATAATAGAGTATTGTCTTTAACATCAAAGAATGACCTTAACGTACAGTCCAAACCTCCTCAAAACATAAGCAGTACACTGATGAGATTACCATTCGGCAGGCTTTGTCAGGATTTACTTAGACTTCCATTATGAAGAGCATCTGCTGAAGTCTTTGCAGTGCCCCAGTGGCTCAGAAATCCAACTTTACAGTGAGCAGGTGTCAGAATTTTAAACAGATTGTCTTTTTGTTCCCTTTTCTGAGCACATTCCCTCTAATTCCAGAAAGATTCTGTCACCTCGACCTGTGTCCTGCCCCTCATTTGAAATAAAACAAATCCTGTGTCTATTTAAATGCGTAGCACTGATTCAACAGCTTAACGGGAACAGTACTATACATGCAAAAATGACACTTTTGTCATCAACACGCTCATGTTGTCCGGCAGGAGAATGTATGAGCTGCTCTCTTACATATAATGAAAGTGAATCGAGACTTAAAGGACCAAAAATTCATTAATATATAAAACCATCATAAAAAGGATTTACAACTCATATGCTCAATAGTCAATAGCGTTGTGAGAGGAACAGATCAAAATTGTAATTGTTATTCAAATCTTGCCTTGAAAATGCTCCTCACATAGCGAGGAAAAAAGCCAGCTGGGTCATTCTACTAAACGCTACTAAATGGAAGTAAGAAAGTCATAAAGATTAACATTTATGCATTTAGCAGACACTTTTATCCAAAGTGACTTATAAATGACGAACAAAAGCAATTTGTCACAGAGCCAACAATTTTCTTAATATATAGACCCTTTTCACAGACTGTGAGGATGCGTTTTAATATCAATATCGTAAATCCTACAAGGTTTTTTGTACTTTCATTTTTTTTATATATATATATATGTACATTTATAACACTAATACTTTGTATTTTATTACTTTTGCATCAAATTACAATAAAAAAGTTACCGCTGCTGTGAGGGTGTTTAGTAATAGTGTCTATGGGAGTGATGGTAAAAATTTACATATTTCTCTCTTTTCACTGCCGTTATCAATCTCACTAAATTTTTTCCCTCTTTTTGAAAGTTGTGAAATCACTACTGTGGCGTTTTTCTTTTGCTATGTGAGCAAATGGGCACACAAAAAAAAATATTTAATGTATTCTCTCATTCACAGCTATAATATTTAACCCAACTATGATGACTTCCGCTCTGAGAAACCCGGAAATGTGAAAAGGGTCTATTATGCTAGATTAGGAAGCAAGCTAGAGAAAAAATGAAGGTGAGTAAACGAAAGAAAGCATGTTCGGTTTCAGACAGGAATTACTGCAAACTGTTCAAGAAAATATTTTGAACATCTCAAATATGCATCTTAACAGACAGAGGATTTGAAATTGAGCTTCTTATTGAACCCTTTTCAGTAGCAATATATCCTAGAAGGTCTGCATTGGTCCACTATGGATATCATTATGAAATATCAGACAGAATGTCCGGACACTGTTCAACTGGACAATAACTCAAGAATTATTCATAATTCATGTGTCATTCCGACTCTTGCATCTAAGATTAACATCTAAGAGGTTATAAATCTTGTTGCAATACGCAAACAAGTATACAAAAAAGAGCATGGTAGTATAACATTGCCGTCCCCTCATAATGAGGGCTTGAATAAGCTTTTTTCTTGTGCTTAGTGCTTCAATCATTGTCAAATCAAACCTAAACGTAAGCACTCATTTCAGACACAAGCATGAGAGTATGTGGAATATTTCTTACTTTAATGGCAATTTGATCAAATCTGGTGCATCGATACAGCTGAGTTCTCAGAGAGGGAAATTGGATCGGTCTGTGTGAGTTATGCTGTGTGGATGACGTGCGTGATTCCATTTGCACTTACAGCATCGGGAAATACTTCCATCTATCATCGCGTAAAACAATAAAGCCTGCCAAAGCCAACATGCTGGCTCATAGATCAAATCCCGACTGTCACCGAACCTGGCAGGATCGCGTTCCACTCTCAGCAATCGCCCAAATATTTGCATTTCTACATAACCGCTCAGTTTCAAAATAAATGTGCTGTAATTGTTTTCACAGAGTCTCTTTGTGTTCTTGGTACTATTGGCCTGCAATAAGCTTGATTTACATGACACATTTGTGGAGCTGATATTTGAAAACCATGGATTTTACACAGTTTTCTGTTAATGGCAGCACTCATTTACAGTCATATGGAATCAGGAACTGCAGGAACTGAATGCACAACAGGTCAAAAGGAAGAAGGTGGACATCTGGTCGTTATCCAGGACGTTCTAGTTTAGTCTTTGTAAAAGGGATGGAATAATCCATGTGCACAAGTGAGAATGTCAGACATTAAGTGATAGTTCACCCAAAAATAAAAATGTACTCGTCATTCAGGGTAAATGAATTCAGGTTGCTGGGACACTTTTCCCCAGTCATCTCAATGGCAAAAAAACAAAAAACAAAACTGTACCATCAACCTGAATTTACCCCTACCAACCATCATTTGGTTACAAACCTGTATGACTTTGTTCTGTGGAACATAAAGAGATGTTTAGCTGAATGTTAATGCTGCCTTTATAAAAAACAATAGAATCATTTATATTATAGCATTTCTAAAAACAATAAAAGAAACAATAGACAGTGACCAGGGGCTGTCAAGCTCTAAATATCACTATCAAAATATTATTAAGTGAGCAATAGCCTATCTCTCAGGTAGCAGTGCGATATGTCTGTATCAGCACGGCTGTGATTTGGCTGTAGGTAATCACAGTGTGCTGATATACAACCACATCGCATGGCGACGAGTGTGATATTGCGTTTATATAACAGTTCGACGGCACAAGTGTGTAAATAAATCAGAAACAACAACTTTCTTTTTTAAAATCTCTTTTGTGCAGAACCACTTCCTTCTGCCACGGATTCAAATCTCAAGTTGACAGTTTAACAGTTGTGACCAAGCCTCTGTTACTAATTCTAAAACGTCACTTTAGAACTAGTAACGGCGGAAAGTTGAGTCGCTTCATTGAAGCTTATTGTATTATGTAGAATAGAGTATTACGGTATTATGAGAGACTAAACGAGTGTAGGCCTATTACCTGCATCTGCCTTTTCATTCTTCAGGTCAATGTCCATAATATCCATTATAACAAATCTGTTGGCGAAATCTTTGTCCTTTTAAAATATTTCCAAAGACAGTGCTAAAACAACTTCCTTGTTTAACCAGTCACTCATAAAGACTTTGCTGCCATCTAACGGTTTAAAAATGTAACTGTCATTGAAGTTGACTATTGCAATCACTGACGGACCCTTTCTCAATACCAAATACGGCATATTTATATAAAATAATATTTATTGAACAATAATATTTAAATTAACAATAGCCATTATAAAAGCTAACAATTCAGTCAAACGTACAAAAGCAGCGCTCTAGAAGGCCGTAGAGGTTAAATATAGTGTCACAGGTCGGGGCGGGCCAAACCAGACTGCACCCACCCCTGGAAACCCGGGAACGTGTCAAGGACCAGACAGACAAGGGAATAAAATAATACAGTTTATTTATTATTGTTAAAAGGTCGATGAATTGGATAAGTCCTAATTAAAATCTTCTTCTTGCCACCAGGACAGTTCCAGAGTCTACCGACCTCCCGGGACGGGAGGGGAGGGACGTTCGTGGCGGACCGGAGGCTCGTCGGAGGGGAATCGGGGGGGAATCCCCGCGCCGTCCAGGTAGGTCACAGGGTAAGTATTCCTCTACGGGACTCAAGAGGGGAGGCCGTGGTCAGACGAACCCCATTCAGACTGGAACCAGGTAAGTATGCCGATGCGAGGGCGAAGCGAGTCACTGGGGTTACTCCGGAGGGAGGTACTCAGAGGTGGGGGCAAGCGAGCCACTCTCTTCTTCTTCTGAGCAGGGTAAAGGCTTCCAAATAGGGCGTGTGGGGACCACCAGGTGGGGGGGGGGACACTTTGAGCGGGGTGCTCACGTCAGCTGAACACTGGGACAGACACAGCACAGTTTCGACGGTTCAACAATATGTGAAGCTTTTCAACTGATATACCTTCTCTCCTTTCAAACGGGGTCAAGGCTTCCAATAGGGGCGTGTGGAGACCACCAGGCGGGGAGGACACTTTGGGCAGAACGCTCCACTTCAGCTGAGCACTGGAACAGTACAGCAAGGTCTCAACGGTTCAACAGTATGTGAAGCTTTTCAACTGATATACCTTCTCTCCTTTCGAACAGGGTCAAGGCTTCCAATAGGGGCGTGTGGAGACCACCAGGCGGGAAGGACACTTTGGGCGGAACACTCGACCACCAGGCGGGGAGGACACTTTGGGCGGAGCACTCCACTTCAGTTGAGCACTGGAACAGTACAGCAAGGTCTCAACGGTTCAACAGTGTGTGAAGCTTTGCAACTGATATACCTTCCCTCCTTTGAACAGGATCAAGGCTTCCAATAAGGGCGTGTGGAGACCACCAGGCGGGGAGGACACTTAGAGCGGGGCGCTCACGTCGGCTGAACACTGGGATAGGCACAGCACAGTTTCAACGGTTCAACAGTACACGAAGCTTGCAACTGATATACCTTTTCTTCTTCTGAACAGGGTAAAGGCTTCCAATAGGGCGTGTGGAGACCACCAGGCGGGGAGGACACTTAGAGCGGGGCGCTCGCGTCGGCTGAACACTGGGATAGACACAGCACAGTTTCAACAGTACATGATATATGAAGCACTCAGCACTAGCGGGGCCGGGTCTTTTCAAGCCGGAAGTTGGGCAGTTGCTTTATCAAGACCCTTCGTTAGAGACAGCGGGTGGAAGACTGTAGGAGAGGAGTGCACGGCAGACTTCTATTACTTCTCCACACACAAATTTCACTTCACAGCACAAACCGTGTAAACCTTCACTTCAGGCACTGCAATTCCACTCGCGCACCGTGCATTCGGGCCAGCACTCACCCACCGGTCTTTTCTCCCACCAGATCGGATCTCGTCCTCGATCAAGGCTTGACTTTGCTCCGGGAAAGCAGAGGAATGATGCAGCGATCACCACATTCGGCAAGGAGAGGACAGAAGTGGGAGACAGATCATTAATTCACTCGGTGTAATGTTCACTCGTGCCAAACGTTTTCCAAACTCTCCACACCACTTCAGTGTTAGTGCATATAAACAACGGATCAAATACTCATCACTTGCGTCTTTCTCACTACGGACGATATTCCTCAAGTCTTCGCTGCCAAATACTTCACTCCTTCCTTCCTCTTCCCCAACTCCAATCTTCCCCACTCCACAGCCCAGCCTCAATAAAAAGAGCAACCCGCTGACAAACACAGCATCATACGGGAGGAGAACCACACAACAGTCTGTTTTCTCTCTGTTTTTAAAGCCTCATCTCAATAGGTGTCCCTCTCACAGCGTTCTCTATAATTGCCCCACACCTGCTGTCACTCAGGCAATCAGCCCCGCTGCCATGGCAACAGATTCACAGGGCATAGACCGGAGGTTCACTGGAAAATCCTGCAACAGTATTCACCAGGATCTTAGTCCCGTTCGGTTTGTTTTGTCACCCCGTGACAATAGCCTAAGTATAAAGTTATGAAACTTAATTTTCCCCTTAACCAAAACTGATTTGTTCTGGGACATGCAGCTCAATAAGACCAAATATTGCCCGTTTGATATACCCCAAATGAATTATATCTGTTTAACCACTATGTATGTACATAAGAGATTGCGACAAATTCTGGCCGAGATTAAGCTGTTCTCAGGCGGGTAAATGAGTGCTGAACAGCCACTGACGGCCTGGATCTCGCATCTGCGAAATCGTCTAAACAAATCGTAAAATAGGTGCTATGTTTATATATGAGTCACATATTTGAGGTCCAAATAACTACATTCTCGCCTGAAAAAAACTGTTGGTAGTATTACTAATAGTAGTATTTTTAAAACTTATGGTGGATTTGCTTGATCACCATGACAGTAGCCGCAAGCGGAGTGATACAAGCGGTGAAACGGTTTGAGTGATGATACTGGGTGAATATTGCATGGCTGGAAAAGGGTCTCAGACTAAAATCTAGACTCAAATCTCTTTACTATGGCATACACATAGAACATTATCAATTTATATTATTCAAATCAGTTAAATGATTGTTTAAGGATGCATTAACAATAAAGAATTGCATCTATGCTAATGTTAGTGTCTCTGTTTATCCCGAGGTTTACTGCAGTCAGATCCGGGCCGTATCCAAATCAGACCAGATGGTGGACCTGCGCTAGACAAAACCAACGCATCCCTGAAGTGTCAGCAGAGACCGTGTCTAGACTATCTCCTGTGGCGGCCCATTGACACAATATTCTCAACAAACCCACCGATTTTCAATTAGATGGAACTGGACAAATATTCTGAATATTACGATCTAATATGACTTCTGACCTGCAATGTTGCCTGAATCATAATAATACACAGGTTTTTTTGTTGGCCAGAGGAGAACTGGCACCCCGACTGAGCCTGGTTTCTCCCAAGGTTTTTTTCTCCATTCTGTCACCTGATGGAGTTTTGGTCCTTGCCAGTGTTGCCTTTGGCTTTTGGCTTGCTTAGTTGGGGACTCTAAATATTCAACTATATTACTGATCTGCCTGCATTGACACTATATGATTACTGAACTGAACTGGATGACATCATTGTTTTCTCTGGAGCGGCTGTACAGCCGAATTAAATTCTGTTGCATTATTTTCCTGTTATCACTGTAAAGCTGCTTTGAAACAATCGACATAGTATAAAGCGCTATATAAATAAAGGTTGACTTGACTTGACTCAGCCAATCAGATTCAAGAAACAGAAAGAACTGTTTATAGTTTATAATGCTTCTGGTCTGTTTTGGAGCTTGACAGCTCCTGATCACTGTCTTCTTTATATGGAAATCAGCTGCTGGACATTCCACAGAATTAAAAAAAATGCATCCTTTTGAGACGTGATGCAATTACGGAAATAACAGAAATAGCCTAACATAAAAGATAGCTAATATTTTTGACATGGAAAATGGAATTGGAATGGGAAAATGTATTCTTTGTGAACGGCCCCTAACTCTTTTTTTGTTTTGTTCTACTGGGTTTGCAACGACATGAGGCATTGGTTACATTCTTGAGGTGAAAGTCTGTAAGAGAGAGAACACATTCATTTTTGTTCCCATTACCTCTGTAAGTGAGCAATATTTCTTCTTTACAATTTTGTTTGTCAACATTACAGACTCAACTTCAGGATGAAACACTTTACAATGCCCCATACAAGCATTAGATGGCAGTACTTCACAATACAGATGCCAATATGTTACTGTTCCAGCCACTAACATTATATCACTGGATGTTTCCTTTATTACTGTGAAGCTGCAATGAGAAAATCTGTATAGCACTATAGAAATAAAGGTGACTTGAACCTCATAAGCTGATACAGTACTGTTCAAAAGCTTGGGGTTGGAAAGTTATTGTAAAGCTGAATTTTCAGCATCATTACCCCAGTCTTCAGTTTCACATGGCCCTTTAGAAATCATTCTAATATGCTGATTTGCTGCTAAATAAACATTTCCTATTTTTATTATTGTGATAAAAAAGTTCAAAAGAACAGCATTCATTTGAGAACAGCAAAAGAACAGCATCTTTACTGTCACTTTTGACGAATTTAATGTATTAATAAAAATCGTAACAAAGAAGCAACCACTGAATCCAAGGGAATATAAACACTCTAAAAAAAAAGTCTCGTAATCATAAGGGAACCTTTTTTAGTGCTATATAGCACCAATTTTGGTGCTTCAGTGGTTCTTCAGAGGTGCTATATAGCACCTTAGTCAAAGAACCGGTGAAGAACCTCTGAAGCACCAAAAATGGTGCTATATAGTACTAAAAAAGGTTCCCCTATGATTACGAGCCAAGAACTATTTTTGGTGCCATATAGAACCTTTTTTTTTTTAGAGTGTAGACGGCACAGTCCAAACCTTCTCCCAACCATTAGCTGTAAGTCTCAAGCCCATCTGCTTCGCTTCCATGCTGGGTGTCTTTCTTTCATAGTCAGCCCTGAAGCCATTATCGGCAGACTCGGCATCTGCCGGTCCCACCTGCAGTGGCGATACAGGCCTGCGCTCTCAGGTTGTGGATGGCTGATGCCAATGGCAGTGTCTCCCACCACAGGACTCATTGCTCATATGGTTGCATGGAATGAGGTGACCTTCACTGGAGCCTCTCCAAAGGGTGTGTGGTTATTGTGACTCTGGGCATCATTAAGAGAACAGAGAAGAAAAATAGACGTGGGAGCGCTCAATAAATCAAACCATTACGATATTTGTGAGTTAATGCATACATTATTTTAATTATCCCTCCTGGGTTTGGTGCTTGCATATTTTAAATGAGAGGGAAATAAGGGCAGCTTTCCTGGATGTCATTTGATAAGATCAATGTGTGGTTTGTGGGCAGTTTCTTCTGCAGAGCGAGGTGTGCTTTATCAGACCCACACATGTTTCTTTTTAGACGGCCGTTTGCAAATTGATCATACCAACTGTAATATCTAATTACATTCAATAGTGATCAGTCACAGACAAGACGACCAATGCAATATGATCAGCATGTTCTGCAATATCACATTTCATGTTCATTTGTCTTAATCGTTACTGATTTCCTCACACATAATTCAATTCCAGTTCATTGTTTTAACTTTGTTACAATTCAGTGTAAGAGATGACAGAAAGACAATGAGATTCAAGTGGCCTGGAAAGTTGCTGCCAGAAATGAAATGGAGCGCTGTATGTGTCAGCTCTCTGACAGAATCCCATATGACGCTCATTTCGCTCTCTCCTTGCAGGATGACAAATCAGAATCCGACCTGTTAGGGTCTCCAGAGAGCCCAGAGCCAATCGAAATCAAATAACCAGAGATTGAATTATTTCACTGCTTTTATTGCATTGTATTTCTCTACTGAGATGAAGCCCTTAGTTTTTGCTCTAATATCAACACAAATTTGAGGAACTGAGCTGCCGAGAATGATTTTTCCAAAGATATTCCTGAGCAAAATCACTCAGAACGACCACAGCATGAGCCGTTTTTGGCCGGAGTTTTAAATAAACAACACCTTCTCACACAAAGGTTTGTCTTAAACTGAGAAAAGGCTCCCTTAGAGCTTCCAACAGATCGGCATTCATCACGTTAACATTTGCAGACTATCATTTAATGAAATGCGCCTCTTAAATAGAGCTCTTGCGATTCAGCGCAGACAGAAGCAAAACACAAGGTGTACAGCAATGGGCGGTGCGGGGCCGTCTTTAGAGCGTTAGCTTAAGGTCGTTAGCGTCCACAGTACAACTCCAGGGAAATTTGATGGATTCAGGAGGGCATTTGCCCTTCAAGTCTCTGCTATTTGCTGCAGGCTTACCCCTGGTTAGCGTTTAATCTAATGCCAACTGTCTATGGCGCAGAAAAAATGAAAATATTGCTTGTGAAAAATGAGCATTCCCTTATCAGAAAAATGCTTGGCTACATTTATTGGGCCTCAGAGGATCCCATATTTGCCCTCCTAGGAAAAGTAAACAGGGCCAATTATGCCAGAGTGATTTAACAAAGCTGTATATATTCCTCTCTTAGTGACTTGTTGGAGCACAGGTTTCAGGTCTACTGAACTCAGACACTTTTACTTTACAACAAATTATATCAAAGAATACAATACAAAAATGTATGAGAGTGGTGATTTCATTAATGTAAAGGTTACATAAAATGCAGTTGGAATACAGGAAATTCAGAACAGCAGATGAGATTTTAAGATAAGGCACATATAAAAAGACAACAATGGAATGTCATATATGATCTCATCACTCCCTCTAATAGTTCCTAAATCTTATTAGTCAACAACTTAAGGGGCCCTATTTTAACAATCTGAGCACATGGTCAAAAGCGCAAGGCGCAGGTGCACGTAGGGCGTGTCTGAATCCACTTTTGCTAGTTTAACAATGGAAAAAATGGCAGATGCATGCTCCAAAAGGGTTGTATCTCTTAATGAGTCATGGGTGTGTTTTGGGCGTAACGTGCAATAAACCAGAGTCTCATCTCCCATTCCCTTTAAAAGCCAAAGGAAAGACTAAACGCTTCTCCAGAAAGGAATCATTTTCTTTTTTTATATTTAAAAATGTTTGTGTGCTGCTGCGCGTCCTTACATGTGTGTGTAGAGTATGTGCACCCGCCTATTACTAGTGTGCCCTTTAAAGAAAAAAAAATACTACGCTATTGACCAGGTTTTTTGCTAAATGGCGCAGTCGTTTTCAGTTAGAAAATAGAAACGTTCCTCAAAATAGAAACGTGCCAACAATGCGCCTGAACACACCTCGTTTCCAGACCAGAACGCCCATGGGCGAACAGATGGGAGAACGCGAGTGCATTTGCTATTTAAACAACGTGTTTCTGGACGTGAAAATCATAACTGCATTAGGCTGAAACTAACAAAAAACACTTGCGTCGCGCCTGCTGTCACATTGCACCGGGTGTATGATAGGGCCCAAGGTGTTTACTTACACATTATTCTATGCCATTTTTTCCAGTTTTCGCGCTGAAAATTTCCAGTTTTCCAATTTCCAGTTTGGGGAATGGGCATGGCTAGACTGATGCTGGATGCCAAAATATCCTTGTAAAATGCATACACTAAAGTACAAAAAGTGTATATTGCACCGTTTGGGACGAAGCCTTAGGACCAGATTTACTAACAGCTTGCACCAACGCAAACCCTCTTTTGGCGTTAAAAAGCTATTGTCAGGATTAACTAAAGACACTGAAAAATTTTTGCTGAAAAGGTTTGGACAGGGTTATTTTTGCGGCTGACCTTATTGCATATGCATTTGTAGGAGTTTCCCTTTCAGATGCAAAATTTATGGGAGGAGAGTATTTCAATGAATCATGTATGCAATGAAAGTTGATTTACTAAGGTTTACACTTGTCAATTTACTGGTGTTTGAGCCATTATTCACCTCCCAAAAAAGCATGTCTTAAACCAGACGCTAATTTTCACTGCTCTGGGATTGTGTTGGTCATTATGAAAAGGATCCAACTGTGTCTGTGTTCTTTAATTTGTGCGTTGTCAGTAGATTACACGCAGAAATATCCAATCTCCATCGGCTCTTGATGCCCAGAAAGGAAACATTCATACTATGTCATATCTATTTTTCAATATTATGTAAATCCATATTTTTTTGTATTAACAACTGGAAAAAAAGTATGTACTCTAACTTCTATTAAACTAATTATAATTAAGTGTGCTTAAGCACACTATAGCAACACGTTCATGGTAATGCCAGGCACTGCTACTTAACACACACAGATCTCTTGCCCTGAGAAATATGACCTGCCGTGTCCACTCATGTAAAACGCTCTGGACTGAAGCTTTGCTGACCAGGCATTCTGTAAAGGTTACGGTGTGACTCTCTGAGAAATGAAACTTGATATTAATGTAATGTGTCATATTTTATCACTTTACATATGAATTAAGAGGCTAATTCCAGAAATGAAAATCTATTAAACTAGTGCTTTTAATTCACTTGGAGCTCTTTGCAACTACAGTTAAATGTTCAGCTCTAGTAAACCGTACATGGCAAGTTACTAACTTTCCACTAAACTGTACAGGATCAGTCCACATCTCAGAAGAACATGGAGGTACAAAGCAAATAACTGTATTTCATTTCAGCCATGTCCTTAAAAGCCCCTCTTATCTATCTTGTGATTAATAGTTTCTGGATATCATCTTATGGAACACATCAATATTCTCCTCACAAAGACCCTCATTGGTGTGTCCTGCCTATAAAGTATGGGAAGGGTTTTACTCTAAAGGGAAGCAGCTGCTTTGTAAATTATGGGTCTTTCTGCACCATCCATTTTATATCCTCCATCTGGGAATGTTGCCAAAGTAGAAGAAGTGGGAAGGTATGGTGTGTGTGTGTGTGTGTGTGTGTGTGTGTGTGTAGGCCTGTATTCTAGAGAGCTGTGGATAGGTGTGAAACATAAACACACTCATTCAGCCATGTGGGTCACAGAGGCAGTTTTGTCTGAACTGCAAGACCACCTTGACTGGGGGGAATTCACTAAGTGCTGTTTATTTGCACATGCTGTGCATGTGGTTTTAACCCATGAGTCGCAAAAAGAACTGTGCAAAAAAATCCAGCTGAATCCAATTTACATGCCATGATTCTCTTTCTTAAAGGAGGACGCAGCACACAATCTGATGGCTTTACTAGGTTTGTGTGATAAAGACACCTGAATTGGTTGTGGAAAGTGCATTTGAATGTGCAAAGCACCAACAGATGGTCTTCTCCAATATTTGTAATTTATTTAAATTAATTATTCAATTAAATGCTATTGAACATATACACAAATAATACAGAAAATATACACAAACCTTGCAGCTGTGCTTAAGCCCCACACCCCCCATTGCTTTACACACTGTATATTTATATAAATAGCAGTCAGTAAAAAGTGTTCACTAAATAGTACAAATTGATGGGAAATTGGTTTAAAAAGTGCATCTACCTTTTGCAAAAATTCAAAAACATACAAATACGCACAATTACCTGCAGTTTCCAGCTAAAATGAAAACTTATTGGCAATAACCTCTCTTTCATTCCTTTTCACCCAAATTTTGACATACGAGGGCATATTATCAATTAATAAAGACTTATTTTCATGCAGTTCCTTGCACAATACTATGAGCTCATAACAATTTTACCATAGTGCATGATTTGTAAAACTAATACATTTTGAAATTTGCATCTCAGATCCATATGTATGGCATTTTTTGGTGCAAAAAACTAGCTCTGTACCTCACCTGGTACAGCACTGGACTTGAGCGCTAAGGTACAAGTCCCATTAAACATGTCATGATAAAAAAAAGTCTGGGTTGGAGTTTGTGCTGAAATATTGTGCTAAAGTGCCAAACTGTTTAGTATTCATCACAAATGGCACACTTCATCAACTTCCACTCTGGGGTTCATTTTTGTTTTAAAGTACAGGACCCAAATGATTTTCATTCTGTTATGGGTCTGGAACATCCGGACGGAACAGTGTAGGGGAGAGCAGGGCACAGCCGAGAACGGGGCACGATGCAACACACATGGTTTTATAGAGTTGGCAATAATATAAAATTGCCTTTGGCTTGCTTAGTTGGGGTTTAAAAAACACTTAACATTCTGCAATATTCAGTTCTGCACTGACACTATTGGAGAACGAAACTGCTTATTGCTGAATTGAACTTATTTCATAATTCATGAACTTTTAACAGCTATTGAACTGAACTGGATCAACATTGAAATGAAATGAACTGAGCTGAGACTACATAAGGAGACTTGGAAATATTGTCTTTTTTTAGTGTTGGTTTACAGCAGAATTTGAATTTTTCTCATATTTAATGAAGTTTGCATCACTGATTCTGGTATTTTCCTGTTTATTACGGTAAAGCTGCTTTGAAAAAAATCTGTATTGTATAAAGCGCAGTAGAAATAAAGATGACTTGACTTGGCTAGTTGTTGTATCAAAACATTGAAAAAAAAAAAAAAAAAAAAGTGCCAAAATTCAAAAATCTTTGAAAGATAACACTGAAACATTAAAAAATAACAAAAGTGAATTTCTTACAGAAGTTTTCCACCTTAATCTTTTCATGTTTATTTAAAAATGGAGGGAGGAATGCTAAAAAATACTGAAAAAGTCTTAAATGGAGAATTGGATTGTCAAATGGAAATGTAATCAATACTTTAAAAATTCCCACTATTTCTTTCTTTCTTCATTGATTAAACCATCCATCCTCCAATCTTCCAGGCTTTCGTCTCCCTGCCGCACACAGCAGATGCTGCACTCGTTCGAGTCCCGGGGCTCCAGCCGCACGATCCCTCCTCCCGTCCATCTATTCCCTCCTCTCTCCATTACTCCGTCCCTCTGTGGGATAAACCTGGCCAGGGATAATTGCAGTTGCTGCCTAATGGTGACAGGCTTAATCAAGCATGATGGCTTCACCTCTTTTACTTTGGTTCCCCCCTCTTCCTCTTTGTCTTTCTTTCAGGCTCCTCGTGGTTCTCTGGCTGTTGTCGCAGGCCGTCCTGTCAGCTGCCAGATGAAGTGAGCACTGTAGTCGCGTGTGTGGGCAGCACCACAGCCGCATACTGAGCGCAAATTGGGCAGAATGCCACCATGAAGAAGTGGGACAGAATTCGACATAAAGCTTCCACTCATCTATTATACAGAAGAGAAACGAGAAAATACAATCCTCTCCAGGCCGAGCAGAGAGCGAGTGAGAGGATGGAGTAGAGTATTGGATGTGCAAGTTTATAAAAAAGGTCATTGTCCTTTGGAGCTGTCGGTGGACCACTGCCAGCATCTGAGAGCCTTAATGAGAGCATGGACTTCATGGAGCCGTCGGACTGAAGTATTTCAAAAGCAGCTTCCATTTGCTTGTTCAGAAAAACATTCGGTCCTTCCTGTGTTATCGACAACACAGACGCCATCTAAAGCCACTGGCCTCTGTCGGTGTAATGCTTTTGGAGAGGAACTTGTTAATGCCAAGCAGCGCTTGAATTTTCTCTAGCGTTCATCCACCTGCTCAAATAATGAGTCGTGTAGCAATGTGGTCTGCAACTTGAAACTGTCGCCGTGTCCAACGAGTCCATATGTGACAATTGGACCATTGTCTGGGGAATAAGTGTTATGGAGTGGATGGAAAGCTGCTATTATTGAGATATTTAAACCGTTGAATGAAGTAGTTGTATTTCTAATCTGCATAAAGCACATGGACAGATTAGGCTCTATGTTTTACATATATTACTAATGCCAAACTCACACTGCAACACAGAAGGTCATCATCCTGCACATTGAAATGTATTGTTGTGCCTGTGACTAGTCACATGCTGATGGACATTCACTGTGAGATCTGGGACTTCTTGTGGCAGACTTGATGTGATGTCCCATTAGATAAATTTTGTAGACAAAAAAGGCCCACTGTCTATTGTCAATAGTGTAGCAATGTGTGAAGCACAGCTCACAAAGTCAATTGGAAATCAAGCAGGTTTTCGATGGTCAACGCTGCAAATCGGCATGAACAACTTAAACTTAAAAGTGAATGTTTTGCCTTAACATAAAACTTCTGTTTGCGCAGAATCCTATTAAAATTTCAGCCGAACAATGGTGAATGTGACTGCACCATAAAACATTAAAGGACAAGGAGTTTTAGCCTTGCAGTGTGTGTTTGACTTACATTTTCATACCTGGTCATTTCTGTCACCAATCAAATAATTCAAACCTTCAGTTCTACTCTATACAACAGACATCTTCTGACCATTATCCCTATTCGTCTGAAACTAAATCAAGCATTCTGCATTAGTTCAGGCAGGCCATGTAGTCAAGCTCCGCTATATCAGCTGATTGGAAAAATTCCAGCTGATCCGATTCCTATGCACTCAATTGGCAACTCTCAAACAGGACGCCTTACTTAAGCGTAGCTTCAGTTCAATCTGCCTGCTTGGCTGCTTCTGCTGCACACTGCTTTGCAACCCACCTCCACCCCAGCTCCTCTTTAAACTGTGTTTAACTTAATCAATGTCATTATGTTGTCATTGATGCATACTCTGTTCTAAATGGGGGATTTCGCTGCCCTCCCAGTTTAAAAAATGGGAGGTTTTCCCCAGAATCTGCTGCTGTTCACTGTCTTGGCTTTTCATGGAGCTCATGAAAAGAATGGGGAATTTAGAACAGAGCCAAATGTACATATTTGCAAAATTTGCCAATAAAAAGTTGACTAAAAGTTTGTCTATGGTGTTTTTGACTTTAGTGGACCTGACTGAAATATTTTCTTCACAATATTAGTAGTAAGACTGAAACCAATGTGCCTTATCTGTTTGGGATTTATCAGTTCATTATGTGTCTCCGCGGGACAGTTCCAGGTACCAGACTCAGCCTGAGTATCGAGAGAAACAAGAACATTCTCATATTGCACAGATGGATGGTGCTGTTGTTATGCCATTGCCGAGCTAAAAGGAAAGCGGATTTGATGTACAGCTCAGATCAGCATTGCATAAGCAAAAAATGAGGACTGTCCCGCTTTGCTTATTTAAACAGCATATGTGTGTTGTCTTGAGGGACGGCACTTTGGCAACTGTCCTCATGCCCATTTGTTTGTGTGTATTCATGCTGGGAGGAATTTAGAGTTATCAAAGGCAGGATCTAGACAGAAAAAAACATTGCAACATATTGAATTTGTTTAAACATACACCGCTGCGTTCCCCAAAAACATTGTACACCTAAGTAGATTGTAAAAATAAATATTTTTCTTAACTTAAGTAGCACTGAAACTGGAGGTAGATCTATGATTGCTCTGAAATAATTGTAGAATACCGGAGTGCATCATACAGACGTGTGCAGGATAACTGCAAATTTACAAATACGCTTTACATTTTACACATTTTACTCGTATGGCTTTGTTCTTCTGCTGTAATAAGTAATTAATAGCATCTATTCTATTTCCTCATTACGTCACTGTGACTGGACGGACCCAGGTCTGAATACCAATCAAAAAGTATTGTAAATGTTGTTTTGAGTTTTGTAAATTAGTTTTTGCACTGGAGAGGAAGTTTTGGGCTCTGCAAGTTTAATAGTACACTACACCCGGCACAATAAGATCTATGAAAAAGAGTCAAACTATATAATTCCTTTCAGAAACATGCCATCTCACATACGTGGGAGGTGTTGTACTGTAGCTTCTGCGTCTGTAGGTCCTGTCCACTTCTGTAAATTGTCCTCCATCTCTCCTTGCCCCCACACTGAGATGTTTTTCTTTGAGCAGCGAGGAGACAAGCACACATTCACATGAACAGAAATAAAGCTGTAGTGAGAGCCCTGCAGCTTATCTGATTGCCCAGAGAGAGAAATGAGTGAGATTAAACAAATCTCTTTGAGCTGATTTGCTGTAACATTTCACCCGGGGAAGAGTTTGTATTTACATACATTATTTCTGTCTAGATCAGGGGCTGATTAAGCCATAAAGCCCTTATTTAGACTCAAACCAAACACAGATTTATGAGCGCACAGTCCAGACAAACAGTGTGGTGAGTATAAAGTAATATGCAACTATTGCTGATTGCTGTAGACAAGGAGTCTTCAACATTTTTCAGGCCAAGGATCAGCAGATAAAGATGGAACAGACACCATGGGACCCTGTTAGATATTGAAGCCTATAATTTTGTGTGTTGCATTTTTAGTCTTAACTATAATAACAACAACGACAACAAACACACAGTGCCATATAAATATAATTAAATTATGTAATTTAAATTATTGATGTACAGAGCCATATGGGTGTACATTTTAACTTAATACCAGTGCTGTCAATTGATTAAAATAACAAATTATTAACCACACATTTTTCATCATTAATCAGGGTTTTTTTAGGGGTTTTTTGGGGATGAAATTAGTAATTATAGCCATTCAACATTACAGTATAATTGATAGCCATCATTTTTAATATTTAATATTAGGCTTTAGGCTTTCCAAATATAACAACTTTAATTAATTTAATTAATTCACATAAACCTATTACAATAAATGTCACATTTATTATTGTTTTCGTTGTTTTTGTCATTGTAACCTTGTATTATAATAAAGTTATGACACCAACATTTTACACAGCAAAGCAATTGTGTTGAACAAAAGTCAAACGGTTTTGATAAGTAAATGATGACTGAATGCTCATTTTTGGGTGAACTACTAACCCATTAAGTCTCCTGTGCTATAAAAGAGCAACCTCTGAGCAATGAACATTTCTTCAGGGTAAAGAAATAAAAATAAAAGTCACTCTCGTGCTTTGTCTTTCTTAGACACTCAGACGTGTCTTTTAGAGCAGGTCAAGGCAAAAGGCACCCGCTGAGAGTGACCTGCGCTAAACAAATGAAGCTCCTCCATGACCGCATGTCCGGCAGCAGGGGTTTGACTGATGCTAACTGGCTGCCCTTTCTCATGTGCTTGAACTGGACCAGTAAAGGTGGACCAGTGCGAGTGAGGTCACTGTCTCCTTGTCTGGGTCTATAATGTCAAAACAGCAATCATTTCAGACAAATTACAGGAGATAAAAAAGAAAAAGCTATTCTATTTTTGGTCTGACAAGGACAATGGAGGAAAAGAGGAAACGATAAAGAAATCAAACATAGTCTATGACAAACTGCATGTTCTAAAAATAAGACAAAGTAGCTTCTCTGTTAAGTGTTTGTGCTTGGGGTTCTCAAAGCAGATGCCAGAGTCGATATAAACTCATTAGTTATGTTGGTCCATGTTCCCTGTATATCCCATGATGAATGGGACAACCAATACATGCATACCGCTGGCCTGACTCTAGAGTGTACTTGTTACATTGAAAGAGGAATGGCATCTGCAACCAATGTTGCAGATGGGATATATTGGGGTATTAGTCTGTCTATCCCATTTTTATATTGAGTTTACCGTTTTCAGCCAGATCCAGTCTGTATCCAGATCAGATGGTGAACCTTTACCTAGGAATGACCATAACAGTCCTTCACGGCCAGCAAAGACCTTGACAAGACAAGCCTTTGGGACAGATCCTCAGCAAAGACCTCAGCGACTAGATGAGCCCAGCTATGAATGCATGATGCCAGGACCAACTGGGACCTAAAAGCAGTTTTAACAAGAAGGATGTTCATTATAATTAAGGCCACTGAAAAGCCAGTCATGTACAATTGGCTAAATGGCAGCTCTATCTTCAAGTTTCAAGCTGCTGGACAGACCACAGCTCTTCCTTCCCACCTAATGCCTCTGTGACATATCCCGATCAATATCACACCATGTTCATCCATCTAGGTCAGAGGAGAACGGGTTTTTCGCAAGTTTTTTTTTTTTTTTTTCAGTCACCAGATGGAGTTTGGGTTCCTTGCCACTGTCACCTTTGCCTTTCTTCGTTTTGGACACTTAATATCCAGCAATATTACATATTTGACTGCACTGATACTATCAGATGAAGCTGAATGCCACTAATGACTTCTGTAGAGCTGCTCATATTTGATGAAGTTTGCATCATTGATTCTGTTAATTTACTGTGTATTACTGTGATCACATTTATACAACATTTTCAGTTGTATAAAACGCTATAAAAGGAAAGGTGACTTGCCAGTATGAAGAAAAAGCATGCATGCGTGCATGATAAAATCTGTGCATACACAACTTATTAACATATTATTCAACTAAAACATTAAACAATAGGCCTCTCACCTCTTTAGTATAGGTCACATTTTGTGTTAATTGTTTAACCCTGGGGGTGGGGGGTTTCTCTCATTTTGTGAACAACAAACAATGTTACATTTTTAGCACCCATATTTCTCTATGAGTATCTTCTAAGTGGCTGAGATGTCCATTGGTGATTATTGTGTACATTTCACCATTTGGCATTGATTTCAGTCTTTCACGATGAAATAAAAAGCTTACACCAAACATACAGTATCTCTTTTGTGTCTATATGTTTAAAAAAACAAACAAACATATAAACTAGTAATAAAGAATCACTACTAGTGCTAATGATTCGGACAACAAACCACCATAGCAATTGGCCAACAATCCACTAAACACCTCTTAGTCTCAATGGCCTACCAGATGCAAATGTGTAAGGGTGTGAAATCTAAAAGACCATGTCAAAATCCGACTTGAAAATATAAATATAGTGAGTTGAATGAGAACACCTTTTTGAAGTGATTTGTATTAAATATATTCACACAATAATGGAATTTTGTTTATGTTTTTTATAGATTTTTTAAATATATATTATAGTATAGGTCTTTAAAAACAAAAAAAATATTAATCACATTTATTTTATATTAAGAACACAAATCTATGAAATCTAGAGGAATTATTAAAACACATCAACCCTACAACACTTGTATAACTTCTTGCTGACAGTGACAGGCTTTCAATCAATAACTGACACTTTTGAAATGTGTGAAACAAGCATTTATTACGTAAGAGTTTGGAGATTTATGGAGAGGTGGACAAGAGTTGGTTTGAGAGGCACTCTGACACTGACTGTCTCAAACATAGACGCCCTCTATCATTACGTTGAATCAGTTCACCGATCAAACCACTTTTGTGAATCAACTCGGAGAAATAATAATCTCACAGGTTCACATGTTCCCCATACAGAGCACAAAAACTGTATAAAAAGCTGAGCATTTATGCATTAGTTAAATTACACATATAAAATGATCTCTGTGTATATGTCTAATACAGTGGTCCTCATTTTCTTTCTTTTTGCTGATGCCTTTTTAAAAGTAAAACAACTTTTGCACCCATCTAAAACATGTTAAATAATGGAAAAGAAGACAATGTAAATATGGGTTTCTTTTCAATTATTTAACTTTTTTTTATTTCAATTTAGCTGCAAAATACAAATGAGAAAATAGACATTTATCACAAAATGATAATTATTACATGTTAATTTACGTTAACTGTTTTTAATTAAGACAATATGCAAAAACAATAATTTTAGGCATTGTGTAGGGGTGTAGTGTGTCTGGCTTGTGATGCTCAAACAAACAGATCAATGTTATTAAAGTGTCACAATGCTTTACTCTTCAGCAGAATTAACCTACAAATGACTTTTCATAGTGTCTCTGACGATGGGATACAAGCAAATAACGTAATTTTTAATAGGGGTCGACGATTATCGCAGTGGCCGATTATCGCCACCAAAATTAAGCCTTTTTATGGTTATCGTATCGGTCATTTTCAAAACCGATTTGCCGATAAAATTATTTAATTTTGAAATGCGTGTGATCTGGCTCTGATCCAGCCACCTCTGTCAGAGCGCACCGCTCTGTGACCTAGACTAATGCCCGCCCATCACCCATCTGATTTGTTGGGAGTCACGAGTCCGGCCAATCAACGTGGAAGGCTGAAGGCATTGAAAATGTTGCGCTCTCACACCGAAAGCACTTGCGAACAGGAGCTGCGCTGTAATCACGCAAAGGTAAGGCAGCAGTGATCACTATCGACGTGTAAACACCTCAATATAATCTATTTAATGACAAGCAACCCCGTTTCCATTTATACTGTGAATTCCCAGTCAATGTCCGTCATTGCAGTGATAGCTTTAACGGAGTTTAGCTACTTGGAACAACAGCATGAGAGTTAAAATAGCCTCATATCGGTGCTAGTGTAACTAAAACCTATTTTAGCTACTCGCCATTCGACCATCTTAACGTTATATTGTGAATAGATTATCAGCACGAATGAATTCACTACGTCTGCTGCCGCTGTGGGTTATTTGTGTTCACATAGCTTCACTGAACAGCGTCCATTAGGGCTTGTACTCAAAAATTGTGCATATTTGGAGAAATTTTGCATTGTTCTCACATGATTGGAAAATATTTCATAATACAGAATACCATTTCTATTATTTCTCACTGAATTATGCGATCTGATGAGCTAAGAGTGTTTAGATCGAGCTCTGTCTCCTGATTTGCGTCAGTGATCGTCTCGGTTACGGATGTAACCCTCGTTCCCTGAGGAGGGAACGGAGACGTAACGTTAGTGACTAACGAATGGGTGTTTCGCTTAGAAGCCTATCATCTTCGAGCTTAGAGAAAACGCCCAATGGCGTGCCAATGCCATGGGGCATGCGGAATTTGCATACGTAACTCCGCCTCACCGCGTGAGTATATAAGGAAGTACGTGGCAATATCGCATTATGTTACCTGCTTGAGGAGCCAAGACTGAACTCCTGCGTTCCAGGTAGCACAGCTGAAGTGGCAACGGGACGTTACGTCTCCGTTCCCTCCTCAGGGAACGAGGGTTACATCCGTAACAGAGACGTTCCCTTTCGTTCAGTCACTACGACGTAACGTTAGTGACTAACGAATGGGGGTCCCAATATAATCCCGCCACTCAGCTGTCTTCCAGTGCCCTGCGTAAGTGTGAGTACCCTGTCGTAAGACTAGTACGGACGAAGGACTCCCACTTATCACAGGAATACCAAGGTACACTGGGAAGCATATCCCAGGGAGGGAATGCCAAGATGCCTACCCGTGGGGAGGACTTAAGAGTACACATATGACCCGTTAAGGGCTGCATATGGGAAAACTCTAGGGTACCAGCCGAAGGTGGATTTTTAACCCTAGGGGTGGCAGGGACACGCCAAGGGAAGAAACCCGCTCACTGCGGAGACTTACGGTGAAATACACGTGTGGGGGTCACCGGAGGGAACCATGCACACGGGTCACCTAGCCGGACATGAGGGTCTGGGCTCGAAAGGGTAGACTGAACTGATGTCGGCGTCGACAATGCTGGAGGAGCTCAGGGCTCTCGGGGAGCTCACCTGAGGAGAATATCGCACGTATCCAGTCCGTGGAGTGGAGTGGCGAGCAAGCGAAGACACCTGAGCCTGGCCCATTACCGGCCCCTCAGGGGGCGAGTACATAGTCGGACACTGGCTCCACTCGGAGATTGTAGAATCTGGCGAATGTGTTAGGTGTCGCCCAGCCTGCAGCTCTGCAGATGTCTGCTAGCGAGGCACCATGCGCTAGAGCCCAAGAGGAGGCCACACTCCGGGTGGAGTGTGCCCTCACACCAAGGGGACATGGTCGACCTTGCTGCTGGTAAGCCAAAACAATGGTGTCCACTATCCAGTGAGACAGCCTTTGCTTTGAGAGAGCACTTCCCTTCCGCTCTCCACCATAACAGACAAAGAGCTGGTCTGAGGCCCTGAAACACTGCGTCATGTCTACGTAGGCGCGGAGAGCGCGTACTGGACAGAGCAATGCCAAGGCTGGGTCTGCCTCCTCCAAAGGCAGCGCTTGCAGGTTCACCACCTGGTCCTTAAACGGAGTGGTGGGAACCTTGGGCACATATCCAGGCCGGGGTCTCAGGATCACGTGAGAGTTAGCCGGCCCGAACTCCAGGCACGCTTCGTCAACCGAAAATGCCTGCAGGTCCCCGACCCTCTTAACTGAGGCCAATGCGGTCAGCAGAGCCGTCTTCATAAACAGGAACTTAATATCAACCGACCGCAAAGGCTCAAAGGGAGGCCTCTGCAGAGCACTTAAAACTACTGCGAGGTCCCAAGAGGGTACGAGAGAAGAGCGAGGAGGATTCAGTCTCCTCGTTCCCCTCAGGAACCTGATGACCAGGTCGTGCTGACTTACCTTTTTGTTCTCCAAGAGATCGTGGTGGGCAGATATTGCGGCCACATATACTTTGAGGGTGGAGGGAGACAGCCTTCACTCCAACCCCTCTTGGAGAAACTCAAGCACGGACCCGATTGGGCATTTCCAGGGGTCTTCTTGGCGGGAAGAGCACCAGGTGACGAAGAGGTTCCACTTCAACACATAGGCATGCCTAGTGGACCCTGCCCTAGCGGAAGTGATGGTGGCGACCACCGTAGGTGGCAGGCCACTCAAACCTGCTTCGTCCAATCCAGGAGCCACACGTGGAGGTTCCACAGGTCGGGACGCTGGTGCCCTAAGGTGCCCTAAGGTGCCCCGTCTCTGAGTAAGGAGGTCCAGCCTCAGAGGAATAGGCCAGGGAGGGGCTGTCGCAAGGAGTATGAGTTCGGGGAACCAGGTCCGGCCGTGCCAGTACGGGGCCAGTACCTGCTCCTTGTCCTCCCTGATCTTGCACAGGAGCTGTGCGAGTAGGCTCACTGGGGGGAACGCATATTTGCGTAGGCCCCGCGGCCAGCTGTGCGCCAGTGCATCCGTGCCGAGCGTGCCCTCGGTCAGGGAATAGAACAGGCTGCAGTGGGAAGAGTCGTGGGAGGCAAACAGATCTACCTGTGCTTCGCCGAACTGTTCCCAAATCAGCTGGACCGTCTGGGGATGGAGTCTCCATTCTCCCGGGAGAGGCTGAACCCGTGAGAGCTCGTCAGCTGCGTGGTTCAGGACCCCCGGAATATGGACAGCACGAAGGGACCTCAGGCGCTTCTGACTCCATAAAACGAGATGGCAGGCGAGTTGAGACATACGGCGGGAGCGTAGACCGCCCTGGTGGTTGATGTACGCTACCACGGCCGTGTTGTCTGTCCGGACAAGCACATGTTGACCCTTCAGCAACGCTCGGAAGCGGTGCAGGGCGAACCGTACTGCCAGCAACTCGAGGCAATTGACATGCAGGAGGCGCTGGGGTCCTGTCCAGGAGCCCGTGGCTGCTTGTCCATTGCACATGGCACCCCAGCCCGTGGCAGAGGCATCCGTCGATACGACAACATGCCTGGAAACTCGTTCTAAGGGCACACCGGCCCGTAGAAAACTGAGGTTCGACCACGGGGTGAGCGTCTGTAAGCAGGCCCGAATCACTTGGATCCGGAGCGTGCCAGACTGCCATGCCCATCTCGGGACTCGATCGCGAAGCCAGTGCTGAAGTGGTCTCATATGAAGTAATCCGAGAGGCGTTACCGCGGCTGCAGATGCCATATGCCCCAGGAGCCTCTGAAATAGTTTCAGTGGGACCGCACTCTTGCTCTCGATTTGACGGAGGTAAGTCAGCAGAGACTGCGCGCGTTCGCTCGTAAGCTGCGCGCACATGGCGACCGAGTCGATCTCCATACCAAGAAAAGAGATCCTCTGCACGGGGCAAAGTTTGCTCTTTTCCCAGTTGACCCGAAGGCCCAGACGAGCTAAGTGGTGGAGAACCAGATCTCTGTGTCCGCAAACCTGCTCTCGAGAGTGGCCCAGTATGAGCCAGTCGTCGAGGTAGTTCAGGAGGCCGAAGGGGCGCAAGGGCTGCCTCGGCAATCTTCGTGAAGACGCGAGGGGACAGAGATAGCCCGAATGGGAGGACCGCGTACTGATATGCCCGCCCCTCGAAAGCAAACCGTAGGAATGGTCTGTGTCGAGGAAGGATGGAGACATGGAAGTAGGCGTCCTTCAGGTCGATCGCTGTAAACCAATCGTGAGGACAAACGCATTCGAAAAGGCGTTTCGCAGTCAAAAATTTGAACGGAAGCCGGTGAAGGGATCGGTTTAAGATGCGAAGGTCCAGGATTGGTCGTAACCCACCGGTTTTCTTGAGTACAATGAAGTAGGGGCTGTAGAACCCCGACTTCATTTCGGCCGGAGGGACAGGCTCGATTGCACCCTTCGCCAGCAGGGTGGCAATCTCCGCACGCATGACGGGGGCATGGGCCCCGGTCACGGTATAGCGGACTCCCCTGTAACGGGGAGGAGCCTGCGCGAACTGAATCGCTTAGCCGAGCCTGACGGTCCGCGCAACCCAGCGGGACAGCCCCGGAAGCTGAAGCCATGCTTCCAGAGACTGCACCAACGGGGTCATACGGACGGCAGACGTACCCAGGGTGGGGCAGCGAGGCAGCGTTACCGGCCCGGACAGGGGAGGCTGTTGGGCGTCCCGGGGTCGGGGCACGGTTAATGGCTGCGCCCTGACAGAGGAGACCAGGGAAGGACGCACGTTCCACTGGGGTCTGCTCTGCCAGGGGGCTGGCGACAGAGAGGGATGCGAGTGGCGAGACCCGAGGGTGGCGCGCCCTGTCATCACCAGTCTCTGGGTGCTCAGGGATGGGGGTGTCAGTTCTTTCTTTAACCACATTAGGGTGCTGCTGACCCGGGGGCCAGCAGCTGAACAAAAGATTCTCCCCCGGCCCTCCACCGGGGGAAGGAGCGGCCCTGCTGCCGTCTCCTGGAAAGAACTGCCCATCCCTGAGCTGTCCGCGTCAGGAGCGCCGCTTAGCCTGGCGTTTCTTCGTGGGCTGCGGGGCTGGAGCGGACTGGGACGCCTTCCTGCGGTTGCCTCTGCGCGGCCCGGGTGGAGGCTGCTGCTTGGGTGGCGCAGAGGTAGAGGGAACCGCAGGAGGGCGCCCACGGCGGCGAGCAGACTGAGGCAACTGCGCGGGCGGTGGGATGGAGGCAGCAGCTGACCGCAGGGGCAGTATATGTTTTATGGCCTCAGTCTGCTTCTGAGCGGCCGAGAACTGTTGGGCGAAGCTCTCGACCGCCCCACCGAATTGCCCATCCTGGGATATGGGGGCGTTGAGGAAACGGGTTCGCTCAGCGTCACGCATATCGCCCATGGTGAGCCACAGGTGTCGCTCCTGGACCACATTTGTGGACATCACCTGACCCAGGGAGCGTGCGGTCACCTTCGTCGCCCGGAGAGCGAGGTCGGTGGCGGCACGCAACTCAGTGCTGAGTCCTGGGTCAGCCACCCCCTCGTGGTGCCGCCCGCCCGCCTCCAGGGGAGACCGCAGATTGGGGGGTGACATAGGGGACTCTCGCTCCGGCATCCGCACAGAGTTCACGGAGTCTTGATCGAAGCACCGAGATGGCCATGTTCCCGCAGAGAGAAGATGAGTCATCCACGAGCGCCGCCTGAGCGTGCTGAAAACCCAAACACGTCACGCAGCGCTCGTGCCCGTCGAAAGGCAGAAGAGATCTACCGCACCCAGAAGTGCACGGGCGAAACATCCTGAAAAGGACGTGCCACGTGCAAGCTCTTTTATGAGAGGAAACCTTGCAGTCGATGCCGAAGCGCCCAGGGAAACACACACCAGCTGTCAAACGGACCACTGCGCAGATCAGCAGGCAGGAAGTATGCGATCACTGGAACGCGCCGTCACACCAACACCGACTGGAAAGCTGCTCGTCTCGAAGAAGCTGACAGAGTCTCAGAAGGCTGTAGGAGTGAAGAGGTAGGGTACTCTTGGCTCCGAAAGCAGAAACATAATGCGATATTGCCACGTACTTCCTTATATACTCACGCGGTGAGGCGGAGTTACGTATGCAAATTCCGCATGCCCCATGGCATTGGCACGCCATTGGGCGTTTTCTCTAAGCTCGAAGATGATAGGCTTCTAAGCGAAACCCCCATTCGTTAGTCACTAACGTTACGTCGTAGTGACTGAACGAAAGGGAACTCCGTGCTCTCTCATTCGATGAATAGCTGTCAATCATCTCACATGGCACGTTTCTGGCTGCCCTGTACACTTCCTGGTTTTTAGCTCCATGATAAACAGTCAAACAAAAGTTTCTACACATAAAAAATAAAGAGAATCAATAAACACACAATTAGACTACGGGTTGTGTGTGATTTTCATGCGATTTGGGGTATAAATAAAGCAAATAAAATGCTAAATATAACATATTACAACATCATTATTAAATGACACACACACACACACACACACACACACACACACACACACACACACACACACACACACACACACACACACACACACACATATATATATACACATATATACACACACATACATACATACATACAGTATATATATATATATATATATATGTTTGTGTGTGTGTGTTACAGTATATATATATATATGTTTGTGTGTGTGTGTGTGTGTGTGTGTGTGTGTGTGTGTGTGTGTGTGTGTGTGTGTGTGTGTGTGTGTGTGTGTGTGTGTGTGTGTGTGTGCAGTGCGTGTGTGTGTGTGTGTGTGTGTGTGCTTTTTTAATTTAATCCATTGATGTGCAATAGTCACCTTTTTTAAGGCTATGTTTTAGTCATCAGAAAATAATTACTCAAAAAAACTTGTTACATTTATTTTCCATTATTTGTTCGTTTGTAGTTTGTTGTTGTTTAAATTTACTTCTTTAAGGTTTACAAAATGTTTACAGAATTCTGCTGGATGATCCATGCACTTTTTATGTTGTCATCATTCTTAATATTAATGTTGTTAATATTAACAGTTCTTCCAATTAAAGATAAGTCTTTGTCAGAGGCCTTTTTATTCTTAATTTTGACATTAATTTTAATTTTTACACTAGACACATATATCGGTTCAAAATATTGGTTATCTGTCTTCTTGATCTGTAATAATCGGTATCGGCATCGGTCCTGAAAAACGCATATCGGTCGTCCCTAATTTTTAACTGTGTGCTTTTGAACAAAAATCTGATATTTTCTGAAGCTAAACTATCACACATTCTGCTGTAAAATAAAGCACTTATGATTCGAATATCTAAGCCAAACAAGATGACTCATGCCAGTTCTTATGAACACTGCAAACGCTGCCATTTCCCTCCAAAGCTGTCGAATAATCAATCAAGGTCACTTATGTTGACAGCTCTGTCCATGACACTGAGGGTAAAACCTCCAAGCAGTTAGTCCCAGATCACTCACAACCTGAATCCTGCCTCACATTGACATCCATAAAACGCTCCAAATGACTGTTAGATGTCATCTGGAAGGACATTTGATTGGAGGCATGCCATTTTTCTGACAAATGCTGCCGTATCAGCTGGTAACGAATGAAAGATGCAGGAGAGAGACGGGGAAAGCATGAAGAAAAACCCTACAAATCAATGATAAACTGATGGCAGTTCAAAATGGATCAAGTTAGTCACATTTAGATTTCCAAACAAGCTAACTATTCCAAACTAAATGTTTTTGACGTCTTCTGCAGACAATTATGCAATTAAATGGTTAGTTCACCCAAAAATGTAAATTCTGTCATTAATTACTCACCCTTATGTCGTCCCAAACCTGTAAGACCTTCGTTCATCTTCGGAACACAAATAAATATATTTTTTATGAAATCCTAGAGCTCTCTGACCCATTCATGCACTGCAACTTTCAAGGTCCAGATAGGTAGTAAAGAGATTGTTAAAATAGTCCATGTGAATTTACACCCGCAGCTCTTCAGTCTAGTAATGCTTGCACATCAGGCCACAGGATCATGATCATGGCACACCCAACGCTACAGGCAAAGATGAGGGACACTTGGGGGCCTTGTAGCACCTAAGTGATAGCGCTTTGGCTAGCAGTTTCAAGCGAGGCACAATGCTCTCAGACTCTCGGAAGAGCTTGAATTGGCTTTTTTATTGAATCATATTTTTCTCTTGTGTGTATAGTGGTCACAAGATGACATCTGACTTGAGGTGAGATAATAAATTAGCTTTACACTGCTATATTAATGAAAAGCTGGTGTGTCTGATTTCACATACACATTGTGATTTTTGTGGCTTTGTATTTTTGCTGCGTCATTGTGTTTCACATCTTGCTAGCTCTCCAAACCTTTGTGAATGAGCAGTGGTGGAACTAGACTTTTATATAGCCTACAGAAACATTTCACAATTCTTGATTCCAACATATATACCACAGCAAAAAATATAAGCCTAACTAACATTGAAGACTGATATTGATACATAATAAGTCACAAAACAAGAACAGTAGCCTACTAAGAATTAGGGGTTAAAGTTTTTCAGATCTAAAAGTGATTCAGGTACATAAATTGAAAAAATCAAACATAAAATAACACTGCATAATCTGCACTGTATAAATTATATATAGATTAATCCTTGTTAAAGCTACAAACGTTATTCAGTCATGATCAGTGAGGGAGTGTGTCAACTTGACCAATCAGCTTTGAGCAAAGTTACAGACATGTGATGCAATAAAGCCTCTCCACCTATATCCAAATCAAAGCACTTTATGCTGCAAAAATTAATGACAGAATGTCTCTTGCTTCAAATTATTTATTATATGTGTGTTATATGAATTATAATTCATATAATATAATTATATAAATTGACACATAATATTAAACTTTGAATTTAAATGTATCTTTTAAACTCTTTTTGAACCAAAATAAATGTGTTTCATTTCAGTTGATTCACATGCATTGATACAGTGAGATGTTTTCTTTCAGCTGACTTCACAAACTTTCACTGCAGCAGCAGTATTTATTCATGCCTTGTAAATGTGTTTAAATTCATGTTCCATAATAATCTCTTCATATTCAACCGATAAGTGAATTGTGCCATCTCTCACACGAGAAGTGAATCAAACTGACGCTCTCTTTGTTCTAATCTATTGGCTGTTCACAAACTCTTGGATCAACCCTGAGTTGACAGAAAGTTTATATTGAGTGTTGTGAGCCCACTGATCTGCTCAAATCAAATCAAATCAAAATCAAATCACTTTATTGTCACACAGCCATGTACACAAGTGCAACAGCAGGTGAAATTCTTGGTGCAGTTCCGAGCAACATAGTAGTCACGACATGACATGTACAACATTTAGAGCAGCATCAGATTACACTGATGCGCCCACAATTACTCACAGCACAGTAAACTCTACAATAAACAATAAATAATTTACACAATGTGAGTGTGGTTCTCACAGCTTTAACCAATATACACATACTTACAATATACATATACTTTAAACAATATACTTTAAACAATATACTTTAAACAATATACACACTAAAACATACATTAAACAATATACATTACGCTATAATAATAATAATAATAGTATACAATGTACAGTATACATTATTATTCACAGTAGAGATCCAATGTGCAATAGGTGCTATATGATAAATAATAAATTATATAAATGTGTATATAATGTGTGTGTATCGACAGTGGGTTGTGCTGAGTGATATTCTGTCCAGTGTGTGTTATGATCCTGATGGATCAAGAGTTCAGGAGTCTAATTGCTTGTGGGAAGAAGCTGTTCTGGAGTCGGCTGGTGCGTGTTCTGATGCTGCGGTACCGCCTGCCTGATGGCAGCAGTGAGAGCAGCCCATGGCTCGGGTGGCTAGAGTCTCTGATGATCCTCTGAGCTCTCTTCACACACCGCCTGGCGTAAATGTCCTGGAGGGAGGGAAGCTCACCTCCGATGATGCAGCTGGCCGTGCGCACTACCCTTTGCAGGGCTTTGCGGCTGCGGGCGGTACTGTTGCCATACCAGGTGGTGATGCAGCCAGTCAGCAGGCTCTCTGTAGTGCTGGTGTAGAACCGTGTGAGGATGTGGCGGTTCATTCCAAACCTCCTCAGCCGTCGCAGGAAGAAAAGGCGCTGATGAGCCTTCTTCACAACGGCCTCGGTGTGGACGGACCATGAGAGTTCCTCTGTGATGTGGACACCGAGGAACTTGAAGCTGCTGACTCTCTCCACCGGTGCTCCATCGATGGTGATGGGGCGGTGTTCTCTCTCATTCCTCCTGAAGTCGACCACCAGCTCCTTGGTCTTGCTGACGTTGAGGGAGAGGTTGTGCTCCTGACACCACCGTGTCAGAGTGTGCACCTCCTCTCTGTAGGCCGTTTCATCATTGTCAGTGATGAGACCTACCACCGTCGTATCGTCAGCAAACTTGATGATGGTGTTGGAGCTGTGGGTTGCCACACAGTCATGTGTGTACAAGGAGTACAGGAGTGGGCTGAGAACACAGCCCTGAGGGGCTCCAGTGTTGAGAGTCAGTGGTGAGGAGATGTTACTGCCCATTCTGACCACCTGGCGTCTGTTTGACAGGAAGTCCAGGATCCAGCTGCATAACAGGCTGTTTAAGCCGAGAGCCCGGAGTTTCATGTCAAGTATGGAGGGCACAATGGTGTTGAATGCTGAGCTGTAGTCTACAAACAGCATTCTCACATATGTGTTCCTCTTTTCCAGGTGGGAGAGAGCAGTGTGAATAGTGGATGAAATGGCATCATCAGTGGAGCGGTTTTTGCGGTATGCAAACTGCAGTGGGTCCAGTGAGGGGGGGAGAACAGAGCAGATGTGGTTTCTGACTAGTCTCTCAAAGCATTTGCTGATGATGGGGGTCAGAGCAACAGGACGCCAGTCGTTTAAGCAGGTGGTTTTTGCTTGCTTCGGTACAGGAACAATGGTGGACGTTTTGAAGCATGTGGGGACCACAGACAGGGAGAGGGACAGGTTAAAAAGTTGCTTCACTGAGTGTAGTTATTCTGAAATATTTATGAACAAATGTGAACATTTCTCATCCTTTGTGTGTATATGGGACGGAAATGTTTGTGTTTTAAAGGTGCAGTAAGCGATTTCTGAGAAACATTGTTGATATTTGAAATGAACACCAAAACAAACACACCCCAAATAACAAGCACGCTATGCAACATTAGGCAACCTAACAGCTGGTGCAAGTATGGAGGAATCCACTGTGATTCAACAACAACAGCATTTCATGGTTCTGTGAAATAACAAAAAACAAAGTTATTCACATATCAAGCAGAAACAAAGAATCCTCTGCATCCGTTTTCAGGCCTTCCTGCTCTCTTTTCCAATATTGACGTGGGTCCTAGTTTTTCCCTGATTGAAACCCTTCTTCTTCCAACTATATTCCTCTTACCTTTTCCTCTTGGGTAATATCTCAGTCATCTCTCTGTATACAGCCTTTCCACAAATGTCCCGTTTGCTCACTGTGTCTCCTCCCCCATTATGAGCATGCATGCCCCCTTTTGCTGATTTGCTACAAGAGTGTTTTGGTGCTCCGTGATCCTCACAATCCACGGTTCGATCCACTTTGTTTTTGTTTTGTTTTTTTCTACTATTTATACAGCGAGCCAGGACTATGAACAAACACTTTTTTTCAGCACAGAACAGACATCTAGCAAATATTCACAAAATAGTTTGTTTAGGTGTTGATTTAAATTTTCAACAGCATTTCTCTGAAATCGCTTACAGCTCCTTTAATGTATTTTTCCACAGAGTGAATGGAATAAGGTCAATTTGATTTATATATTCCATATGACCATGGTGTTATGTTTGTAAGTACCACCCGTTAGTCCAACAACGGAATCCAACAATGAGGGCGAAGGTATAATGCAAAGGTATAATGTGTGTATGCCTTTTCAACGTTTTCAAACTGCGAAGTTCTTCTGGCTACAGAATTTTCCCAAATGCCAGCTCTGCCACCCTTCCTTGAGACCAGAACAAAAGGGTTGTACATATTTGCTACACAAACACCTGGTTTCGGGGAAGCCAGTCAAAAAGGAGAGCTGAATTCTTGACTGCAGTGAAGTTGAGACCATTTTACCAATCGCATTGAGACATTTAAAACGATTTTTAAAAAGATATGAAAGGGGAAAAACAATAGAATCACAAGATGCATCATTCTGTGACTTGAATCTGGGGGAAGGGGAGAGGGAGAGGGAGAAGTTTGGACAGAGCAGTGTCCTACACTCTTTCTGTGAGATCTTCTCTCCAGATTAGTGAGTTGTATTGTTTTATTGCAGGGTGTTGGATCTCAAACTTTTGTCTTAGCAGTAAAACCAATTCTTACATGTTCAGGAAAAGACACAAAAGCAGCACTTTGGCAAAATGCTATTTTTTTTTACTCACTGAAACTTCAGCAGCAACAGAATACGGTAGGCCTACCCCTGAGAGGTATGCGCACAAGCATGACTTCACAACAGTATTACGACAACAGAATTACGATAATGAAGAACTGGTTAACAACTACATTTTCATCCCTCCCACCAAGCTTAAGTATGAAATGTAGCTTCAAAGTCCTGGAGGTATGCAGGACGTGCCCCACTCTCACAGAACGTGCTGACACCGGCTTCTGCAGATTTTGCAGACAGGGAACTTTGACAGTAATCAGTTCCTAGTTCCTGTCTGATGACTTCATCAGGATCTAGATACGGAGGGGGCAGAATGGAGTCCAGATCAGTTATATATAGATTGGTTTAGGCTTTTGTCCATAATGGAAGGTGTGGGCACTCTTCAAAGACAACTGGCATGTCAGCGGGACCCATTAGCAGGCTCGAAAGTGACTGGCCCTAACTGCCATTTGACCTGGAGGGGTTCAGAAAGGAAAGAGCCCAGTTTATTGCTGCGGTGTGGTATGAATC
The DNA here is from genome assembly GCF_949357685.1 of Gobio gobio. NCBI lineage: Eukaryota > Metazoa > Chordata > Actinopteri > Cypriniformes > Gobionidae > Gobio > Gobio gobio. The sequence continues at coordinate 11,354,856 of NC_137108.1, forward strand.
TGCAACCACATTGTCTTTTCTAGGGGTGAACTACAGCTGGTAATTGTACTGATTGAACCTGTCAGCCCAGCGGTGGAGTCTGAGTGGCTTGTGGCCAGTTCCCACAGAGGACATGAGGGCAGTAAGCACCTGGTGGTCTGTTCTGAGTGTAAAGGGCCGTCCATATAAGTACATGTGCCAGCGCTCACATGACTAAATGCATGCCAGTGTCTCTCTCTCTCCCACTGAGTACTTCTGCTCAGCAAAAGCAATAGGCCTTTTTAAATGCCGCCATGCACCTGTGACAGGACTGCTCCGACTGCCACTACTGATGCGTCACGTCACCAGGGTGAGACTGGAGAGATAAAAATGAGCTAGTGTTGGTGGTGAAATGAGGAGGTGCTTGAGCTGTTGAATAGCACGTTCGCACTCTCCTGTCCATGCCCAGGGGGTTATGTTTGAGCAGCTGTAGTAGGGGTGCAGTGATTGCAGAATACTGAGGTAAGAATCTGAAATAGTAAGCAGTCATGCCAAGGAAGGATGCCAGTAAGCAGTCATGCCAATGAAGGTTGAGGATGGCCTCTAAATTGGACTGCAGTGGTGTGATACCTGAGCTGGACACCAGAAGGCCAACAAAGTCTATTGCTGTGGCTGCAAACACACATTTTTCTATGTTCAATGTCAGATTGTGTCTAGACAGAGCTGTGAACACCTGTCTCTCATCGTGAGTGGCCACATCCTTTCATTTACAACAATATCATCCAAGTACACAACCGTACCAGGGAGCCCTGCTAGGACAGTAACCATAATTTTCTGGAAGCAGTTAGGTGCTGAACTAAGGCCAAAAGGGATACTCTTGAAACAGTCCACTGTCTTTGTGCAGGAGTATCTGCATGTAACTTTAGATCCAGCTTCATGAACACTGAGGAGCCATGAAAAAGAAGGTGTTTGTCTGGCACCACTGCCTTATTAGGGCTCCGAAGGTCAACATAGAGACGTCTGCCCCCTGACCGTTTTTTTTTCACAATCACAAGAATTGATACCCAAGGAGAGTTAGTATTGCTAAGTTAGTATGCCCCGCAGTTCAGTGGAGACCATGTCACGCATGGTGAGAGGCACTCTTCGTAGTGGCTGGATGATGCATGGTACATCTGGGTTAAGCAACGGTTTGTGGGCGAAAGCAGAAAAGCAGCCTAAGCCACTGAATATAGTGGGGAACTGTTTGTGCCATGGAAAGTCCACCTAATGGCTAGTTGCTCTACTGTTGTCATGCATAAAAAAAACAAGACTAATGAACAGGTCCAGACCCAGAATATTTGCACCGTGCTGTGTGATGTAGAACGGGAATTCCACCGGACGTTTTTGCCAGCTTAACTACTCAAGTCACTGCAGTGCTGGCTTGGCCACAGAGCTTAACATAACCACTCCACATCAGAGAAAAATGTATTGCAGGTGGCCATATTAAGCAATGACACGTTAGCCCCTGTGTCCAGAACCAGTGGACCAGCTGTACACCACATGTAAAGAAAGTGATTGAGTGAGGACCAAATCTGTGAATTACAGCTGGTGAGGGCTGAGATGTGGTAAGTGAGCCAGAGCTGGACTTTGATCTACACCACCTTGCAAAATGGTTGAGCTTACCGCAATGCCTTCACTTTTGGCCAGTAGCTGGGCAGTCTGTGGACCTGTTGTTCTAACTTGGTGGGCAAGGCTTATACTTAAAGATTTAGATGAAGACGAGGAGGTTGGACCCAATGACATTAAAGAGCTATGTTGGGAGATGGCCCAAGCTATCGGCTGCGCCATGGCAGCATTAGTGGTAACGGAGAGGTATCTTTGGTTTAACCTCTCAGGCATCTAGGAGAAGGAACTTCCTCCCAGACCTCAGGGCCCATTATGTACTAGCGCGAACAGACAATATGACCATGGTCTCCTAATATAAATCATCAGCGGGGCCTGGGGTCGTGCCCTCTGTTCAGACTGGCGCATCAGGTCCTCCTCTGGTCCCAGCGCAAATTATTGCCGCTCTGGTATATGTATATCCCTGAGGACTGGAATGTGGGGGCAGAGACGGTGAAGTTTATCTGGAGGGTCTATGGCCAAACAGAAGTGGCAACCCACTGTCCGCTATGGTTCTCCCTCACGCATCCAGCCCCACTGTGGTTGGATGCCATGGTACAGACGTGGCTGGAGCAGCACCTGTGTGCATTTCCCCTGATTGCTTTGCTCCGCAGAGTTCTAGAGAGGGTCAGGCGAGACAGATCAGTCTACTTCTGGTAGCTCTGTTCTGGTCCGGCCCGACTCTGGTTTTCAGATCTCATAACACTCCTAAAAGGTGAGCCTTGGGAGATTCTGTTCAGGAAGGACCTTGTCTTGCAGGCCTGGGGCACAATCTATCACCCACGGCCAGAGCTGTAGAAGCTATGGGTCTGACCCCTGAGGGGGACCAGCTCTTAGGCATTGGTCTCTCAACTGAAGTCGTTGAGACCATCCTAAACTCTAGAGTTCTCTTCTCGAGGAAGCTGTATAGTTTGTCAGAGTTTGTCAGTTGGACCCAGTTAATTGCCCAGGTGCTTCAGTGCTGGAGTTCCTTCAAGACATTTTCTCATGTGGTCTTTTCCCATCCACACTTAAGGTTTATATGGCGGCCATAGCTGCCTTCCAAACACCATTATGTTATGGACCTTTGGGAAGGTACCACTTAGTCGTACGTTTACAGCATGGTGCCTTGAGGATGAGTGCCTTGAACCTGTCAGGGTTCCAGCTTGACATCTTGGCAGTATGGCATCTTCTAAGGCTCAGCTTTAGCGGGTTTCCTTTCAGGAGGTCTGTGAAGCAGCTGGCAGGGCCTCCCCACACACTTTCATCAGATATTACAGTCTGGATTTTCCATCCACACCCGGTTCACAAGTACTTTCATCCTACGTTGTGCCTGGACAGCTTCACACCAGGGCAGGCATTAGTCAGTGTGGCACAGAGGGTTTTCGTTCTCCATAGTGTCGTCTTTGATGCAGCGTGAGTTCCCTCAAAAAGGGAATGTCTCGTGTTATGATTGTAACCCTTGTTCCCTGAGAAGGGAACTAGACGCTGCATCACTTTGCCACACCTCCTGAATGCCAGAGAGTGGCTTGCATAATCCTATCAGAAGCTAATGCTGTTGTGTTCCGGGGTGCCTTGTAAGCTTTGTAATCAGGATTGGTCTAGTTTCATACGTGCTTCAGATGCTATCACACAGAGGCATTCCCTAGTGTTGGCGTCGACGCAGTGTCTCGTTCCCTTCTTAGGGAACAGTTGTAACCCGAGACGTTTAGTATACTATGCATACTCAAACTCGTGTATGAGCTGCTCTGAGAGTCACTTCACCAGAATTTCTCAATTTAATTTAAGAACTATTGTCAGATATACCTTTTTTTCTGAATTATGTATTCGTCATTCAGTTTTTGCATGTGCTTTTGTTTTTGCTTAACATCTTAACATTACAGTTCAGTCAGGACCACTTTGGCAATAACAAAATAGATTTATTGATGTTAATTCATAACATTTGATTTGGCGTTATGGTTCCATATGGGGGTTCAGCTTTACAATAATTAAGATTAGCTGGCCTGTAATAACCCCCTGGAACCATTAGCATGACATAGAAACAATGATGTACAAAATATTAGCGATTAATAGAATATTGTATGGAGATGATGAATAAGGCGATATTCAAGGACTGCTTAGAAGGCTGATAGTCAGCTGATGTTGAGCTTTGTAGTCAGCTGATGTTGAGCTATGTCTATGTGGCCTGCCTGAACTAATGCTTGCACTAGATTTCTGAGCCCTTGAATTTCTATATATGCCCTTGTTTTTACTTTGGCATTTACTTTATTTTTAGAGATCTCTTACAGTTATGATCTTATATTTGTCCTGTCTGCTGTCTGCAACGTCACTAGTTGCCCAGAGAAGACCAACACAGGACCCCGAAGTGTCTGCAGAGACCGTGATTAGACTCCCCCTGCAACTGCCTCATCGACACGGCATCTCAATAAACCCATCTCCGGCGTGTTGACTCAGATTGTTCGAATATTACAATTAAATAATACTTAAATCGATATGTCATCCTCAATAAACCCGTCTCCAGCGTGTTGCCTCCGATCATTCGAATATTGCACTTTAATAATTATTTAATCAACATCATCCTCAATAAACCCGTCTCCAGCATGTTGCCCCCGGTCCCTCAAATATTCTGATCTATTATGACCTCCGAGCTGTAAAGCTGCCAGAATAATAATAATAATACGCTGTTTGTTAATTGGCCAGAGGAGAACTGGCATCCCGACTGAGCCTGGTTTCTCCCAAGGTTTATTTTTCTCCATTAGGTCACCTAATGGGGTTTTGGTTTCCTTGCCACTGTTGCCTCTGGCTTGGCGTGCTCAGTTGGGGACACAACATTTTTCAACTAAACATCGAAATAAATCGAAATAATAAACTAAATTAACCATTTAAACTAAATTACTGATCGAATTATTGATCTAAAGCCCACACTATCACTGTATGATAATTGAAATGAACTGATGACATCAGCGTTTTTTCCAGAATGGCTATACAGCTGAATAAAATTATGCTGCATTATTTTCCTGTTTAACACTGTAAAGCTGCTTTGAAACAATCTACATTGTTAAAAGCGCTATATAAATAAAGTTGACTTGACTTGACTTGACTAGTGAAGATTAGAGACTGTGTTTGTACTTGTGAAGTTGCCAGTCATTCAGTTTTCATTCTCCTGTGACTCAAGATGATCACTCATTTTGATGAATGCAAATGCAGACAGCTTTCTCTAGGTATTATGGTCTTAAATAACCTTGATGGCCATGCTTGAATGTGTTTTAATGTGTGCAAGTGCAAATAAGATTTAAAATCTTATTTGGGGATTATTTATATTCTATATAGGGGATGATTTCGTGATTTAAAACTAGTTATGAGTTCATATTTCCATCTGTTTATCACATAAATTACACTCACTATTATTTGCCTTCACAAGACTTAGAAAATAGACAGCAAGACATACAGACTATTTGTTGAGGGTACTTTCTCCACCTTTTAATGGCTTGTCAGTGTGAATCACCATCCGCTTATTTTGATCGAAAATTTGATCGGATGTGTCCTTGTGTGTTCTGGGCACGAAACAAATAGAAATAGAAAAAAATACAGGATTAATATGTAAAAAATATATATAGTAAAATAACAACTTTCAAAAATTTGCTATTCCTTTTTCTTTTTTTTGTTTTACTATGAAAGTGCATGATCCAACACAATGCTCTTTAGTCAATTTCATCACTCCTCTGTTTACAATTACATTTTATGGACAAGATATTGGAAGACACACTATTGATATTGGAAGAAGTTTTTAATATTCGCAGAAGATCCACAAACATTGTATTTCTGTTCAAATCATTTATTTTGTGTACATTGTTTATCCCTGAAGCATGTATTTTATTAAATTGTGCTGGGTTTAACCCAGTGAATTCAGGGATAAATTTACACAAACAAACAGGATAGTGGAAAGACAGGGAATGGCACAAGTCAGACTTGAGCTGCTCAAGTGCTAGGCCTTGGCTGATAGGCTCGTGTGCTGAAGTATACCAAGCATATCAGTGCATTTGCCCCTCAAAGAGAGAAAAACCATAAATCCAACACTACACGGCATCTAATGTATTCTGTCCATAACAGAACTCTCTCTCACACACAAACACACACACACAGCAGAATAAATCCTTTATCAGATCTAATCAATTTTACCATGTCTTCATTTCAAGAGAAAAACATTGACGTGTGAGTGTTTGATTTACGAGTTGTGGACGCTGGAAATTTCATTCTCAGATGCAAGCAATGCCACCCAGATAAAAGCAAGAAGGTTTTTCCTGAAATAGGTTATGGGCTTTGCTCAATTGCACACTCTGATTTCCTGCAGTCTTCAGCTCGCTGTCAGAACCGTTATACGTGCAGCTCAGATTAGTGGCCTGAAGTAAGATAACCTTGCGGAGCCATCAAACCCGGCAGGAGAATGATTTACAGTCCAGTTTATAACAAACACTCTGTACCTCTGATGCGCTCGCACTAGTGCAGGCTTGTAAAGCAGTTATATAGATCCCCTTTGATTTCAAGGGGAAAAGAAGTCTTGTGTCAGTATGAAATACTGAGTTCAGATGAGGTTTTGTTGTGGACCCAAGGCAAAATAATGTGCTTACGTGATTTTTTAGTTAGTTGCATTTAAATAACCTTTAACCGATACAGTTTACAGTTACTTAAAACAAGATTGTTAACTTTTTAATTTGTCTTGTAGCTCTTTTATTGGACGTACTGTACAAAAATTACTCACTAAGAGCCAAATGAAAGTAAAATATGGTTTTTAGTAAGTAAATAAAACAAGGTAAATGTGGCATCCAACTATCAATAATTCTTCTTTGGTCTCAGCTGTTAACTCCATTTGATGAAATCAACACTCTCAGGAGTTTTTAGGGCAAGGCTACCCGCCAGTTGGCTGGTAACTATATTAAAAACTGCACCTTGGTGAATGATATGAATGTTATTGTAAATATAATCTGACCCTCACTATTGTCAGTGATACTCATCCAAATAATGTCTATCAAAGAAAACATCTGTTGACACGCATGCATTTTCCACCTGAGTGTAACATTTGCCATTTTAACTTTTTCAAAATTTTTCAAGAGCTCCACATGATGGATATATGTAATTGATACATGTTTCACCAACAGACAAAGACTTCTGTCTTGTCTTATCTGATTTTGCAAGTGACACAATGATCTCCACTATTTGAATATTCCAATATATATTTGTTTTTTTAAGTTCTTATAAGTACATTTTCTCAGTTCAGCTGGCTCTGTGTTCACTCAGTGTGTCTGGATCAGCCTGTTCTCACTCACAAGGTGTCCTAAACTGCTACATGTCTGAGAGCTCAGTGCATCACTAGACACTGTAGACTGACGCCAAATGTGCTCTTTAGCCTTTTTATTGTGACGCAGTAGGTAACAAGTTGCTTTCAATGAGAAAACTTCTAAATATATTTTGATCATTTTGATGTCGCACATATAATTTAAAAACCATACACTATATGTCACAGTTCCTGTCTGTCTCTGTTGTTTTTTGTACTTCCTGGTTTCAGTTATCACATGTTCCTTTGTCTGAGTTTCCCGCCACTTGTCTGTTTCCTTAGTTACCCTCATCTGTATCACCTGTGCCCCTCGTTAGTTAGTCATCTGTGTTTGTATTTAAGTTCCTCCCATTCCTTCACTCTCTGTCCGATCTCGTTTGTGTATACGTGTATGTATGGTGTGCTACTTTGATTTGAGTCTTCTGAAGTATTAAACGTTGTTGGAGTATTCTACTACCTGTCTTTGCCTGTTCCTGCCTGCACACCCGTAACAGAAGATCGGACCATAACAGCAAGAGGACCTCTCTGGGATGGGTATTCTCCTGGTCCCACTCTCTCCAGAATCCCCAGAAGAAGGCGGTTCAGCGGAAGATCGCCTTTGGGGGATTCGACAAAACGGTCGCTCACTGGAGAGGTATGTAGAGGAATTCTCTGAGCTAGCCTATCTGGTGAACTGGCAAGATGCGCCGCTTAATGCGGTTTTTCTGATGGGCCTGGACAAGGACACTATTCGGTTCCTGGAACCTGCCTGTTTCTTTTCCCTAGTCGAGACAATCAACCTGGTTTTGTCCCTAAATTGTTCCGAGTTCGAGATAATAGAAGAGGTTCCTATGAATATGTGTCTTCCTCGTCCAGTCCCCTCAGAAAAGCTTGCTGCCTGGTCAGTTCACCCTCAGCCAGTTTCCCCTGCATATCCCTCCAGTGGGTCTGCCGGGAAGGTCCTGCCTGTCCCCAAGCCCAGGAGGAAGAGGAGAGCTGCCGCTAAGCGCCTGTCTCGGGTCGTGGCGGCCGCTACCACGGCAGATTTACTGGAGCGGTGGTTGATAGACTTTGGGAGCGATCCTACCGCTCAATGTTTCCTTGACTCCGCTCCAGCTATCCTGGACTCCGCTCCAGCACTCCTGGACTCCGCTCCAGCACTCCTGGACTCCGCTCCAGCCCTCCTGGACTCCGCTCCAGCCCTCCTGGACTCCGCTCCAGCACTCCTGGACTCCGCTCCAGCACCCCTGAACTTCCTGGACTCCGCTCAAGCCCTCCTGAACTCCGCTCCAGCACCCCTGAACTTCCTGGACTCCGCTCCAGCACCCCTTGACTTCCTGAACTCCGCTCCAGCACCCCTGAACTTCCTGGACTCCGCTCCAGCACCCCTTGACTTCCTGAACTCTGCTCCAGTACCCCTGGACTTCCTTGACTCCGCTCCAGCTATCCTGGACTCCGCTCCAGCACTCCTGGACTCCGCTCCAGCCCTCCTGGACTCCGCTCCAGCACTCCTGGACTCCGCTCCAGCCCTCCTGGACTCCGCTCCAGCACTCCTGGACTCCGCTCCAGCACCCCTGAACTTCCTGGACTCCGCTCAAGCCCTCCTGAACTCCGCTCCAGCACCCCTGAACTTCCTGGACTCCGCTCCAGCACCCCTTGACTTCCTGAACTCCGCTCCAGCACCCCTGAACTTCCTGGACTCCGCTCCAGCACCCCTTGACTTCCTGAACTCCGCTCCAGTACCCCTGGTCTCCTGGACTCCGCTCCAGGCTTCCACGAGCCCGCTCCAGGCTTCCACGAGCCCGCTCCAGGCTTCCACGAGCCCGCTCCAGCCTTCGACGAGCCCGCTCCAGCCTTCCACGAGGCCGCTCCAGCCTTCCACGAGGCCGCTCCAGCCTTCCACGAGGCCGCTCCACCTCGCAGGACTGTCCCATTCCACAGGCCCTCCATTCCAGCCCTTAATTCCCCAAAGAAAGTTTTTTGGGGGGGGGGCTATATACCTGTGGGTGGGAGACATGTGGGTGGGGCTCTGGTCCCGCCTAGGCGCCCAAAGACTCCTGTCCCGCCAAGGCGCCCAAAGACTCCTGTCCCGCCAAGGCGCCCAAAGACTCCTGTCCTGCCAAGGCGCCCAAAGACTCCTGTCCTGCCAAGGCGCCCAAAGACTCCTGTCCTGCCAAGGCGCCCAAAGACTCCTGTCCTGCCAAGGCGCCCAAAGACTCCTGACCCGCCATGGCCGCCCACGGCTCCTGACCCGCCATGGCTGCCCACGGCTCCTGACCCGCCATGGTCGCCCACGGCTCCTGACCCGCCATGGCTGCCCACGGCTCCTGACCCAGACGCCTTCCACGAGCCTGCTCCAGCCTTCCACGAGCCCGCTCCAGCCTTCCACGAGGCCGCTCCAGCCTTCCACGAGGCCACTCCACCTCGCAGGACTGTCCCATTCCACAGGCCCTCCATTCCAGCCCTTAATTCCCCAAAGAAAGTTTTTTGGGGGGGGGGCTATATACCTGTGGGTAGGAGACATGTGGGTGGGGCTCTGGTCCCGCCAAGGCGCCCAAAGACTTCTGTCCCGCCAAGGCGCCCAAAGACTCCTGTCCTGCCAAGGCGCCCAAAGACTCCTGTCCTGCCAAGGCGCCCAAAGACTCCTGTCCTATCAAGGCGCCCAAAGACTCCTGTCCTGCCAAGGCGCCCACGGCTCCTGACCCGCCATGGCCGCCCACGGCTCCTGACCCGCCATGGTCCCCCACGGCTCCTGACCCGCCATGGCCGCCCACGGCTCCACCCTGGAGGCACCCCAGCCAGCCAGACCCCAGTGCTCCCGTCCTCAGGACTCCAGGGTGCCCACCCTCCCTCCCTATTTGTATCTTCTACGGCGCGAGGACGCGCCTATTGGGAGGGGGGCGTTATGTCACAGTTCCTGTCTGTCTCTGTTGTTTTTTGTACTTCCTGGTTTCAGTTATCACATGTTCCTTTGTCTGAGTTTCCCGCCACTTGTCTGTTTCCTTAGTTACCCTCATCTGTATCACCTGTGCCCCTCGTTAGTTAGTTTGTATTTAAGTTCCTCCCATTCCTTCAGTCTCTGTCCGATCTCGTTTGAGTATAGTTAATACTTTTATTTAGCAATGATGCATTACTTAATTACATTATTTAAAACCTGACATTTCAACGTTTCTTAAAGGGTTAGTTCACCCAAAAATGAAAATTCTGTCATTAATTACTCACCCTCATGTCGTTCGACACCCGTAAGACCTCCGTTCATATTCGGAACACAAATGAAGATATTTTTGTTGAAAGCTGATGGCTGAGAAAGGCTTCAGATAGGCCTCCATTAGCATTCAGTACATTAATACTCCCAAGACCCATAAAAGGCACTTAAAATGTCGTTACAAAGTCCATCTCACCACAGTGACTCTACAATAATTTTACGATGCGACAACAATAGTTTTTGTGTGCAAAAAAAATCTAAATAACACCTTTATCCAACTTGTTATTGTCTTCCGTGTGTGCCTCCACAGCGCATGTGCGAGAATATGACGCAGATCCGGCGCTCGGACACATGACCCAGAAGGGATTTGTTTACAAGCAGAGGAATACGTGCGTGTCTAAGCTGTTGAATTCTACATTGATCGTGCTTTAGGTCTCAGCGTAGTTCTCAAAATGGGGCTTAAGTGTGCATTTCATGGATTCCCGAACGCTGGCGCTACGTCATATTCTCGCGCATGCGTCGTGGAGGCACACACGGAAGACAATAACAAGTTGGATAAAGGTGTTATTTTGATTTTATTTTGCGCACAAAAACTATTGTCGTCGCATCGTAAAATTATTGTAGAGTCACTGTGGTGAGATGGACTTTGTAACGAATGTTTTAAGTGCCTTTTATGGGTCTTGGGAGTATTAATGTACTGAATGCCAATGGAGGCCTATCTGAAGCCTTTCTCAGCCATCAGCTTTCAACTAAAATATCTTAATTTGTGTTCCGAATATGAACGGAGGTCTTACGGGTGTCGAACGACATGAGGGTGAGTAATTAATGACAGAATTTTCATTTTTGGGTGAACTAACCCTTTAAGACATTTGTCTCATGTTTGTGTGATAAGTTTTCACTAAGCTAGAGTTCCTTTTCTGAAGGCTATCAGATTAGACATCATTGAGAGAGAGGCTGCAGATCGCGCATCATGTTTGTTTTCATTTTGTTTTTATTGTGACTGTACACAAAAAACTAAAAAAATAGAAACTTAACAGATTATAATGATGTATAACACTTGCCTGAATGATAAAAAACGACAGAGTTATTTGAGTCTCTTTGGCACTGATAAGAAAAAAAGCAAGCCGATCACGCCGGTGCGACGGCCGACTCGAGGGGGTTAAATTGATGGGAAATGACAGTAAGAAAATGTTACAAAAGATTTCTATTTCAAATAAATGCTGTTCTTTTGAACTTTCTATTCATCAAAGAACCCTGGAAAAAATATATATATATTTATATCACATTTTCCACAAAAATATGAAGGAGCACAATGGCTTTAAGAAATATTTATTCAGCAGCAAAATAGCATATTAGAATAATTTCTGAAGGATCAAGTGACACTGATGAATGGAGTAATGATGCTGAAAATTCAGCTTTGCATCACAAGAATACATTAGCTACATTATAAAACATATTCAAAAATGTGTTTTTTTACTGTTTAATCATAGGTTTGTCATTGAAAGCAATGGCTTTCTGGCCATGTCACAATTAAGTCTCTAAAGAGCACTCTTGGATAGAACTTTTTTCTTGGCAAGGATTCTAATGCATCACAATCAGGTATAAGGAAGGGAGATGACGGCTTTAGGTAGGCTGAGACAAAAAGTTATATTTTTTCGCAACTTGTTTATTGACTTTACTGTGGTATATGAGACAATTGGGTCCAGTCGGGTCTGTGTCTTCCCGCCGGGTTCGGTTCCAGCTCTCATATAATAGTCGGGTCCAGGTCGGTTCCGGGTACTATATTTTTGGCATTTCTCGGATCTGCACAGGTCCGGGTACAGCTTTAGAAAGACGGGTCCGGAACGTTTCCGTGTAGCACATTATGGGTCTCTTCGGGTTCGGGTACGAATTGTTGGACCCATGTTGACCTCTACTAGATGATATCACCGTTTTCTCCAGAGCGGCTGTACAGCCGAATCAAATTCTGATGCATTGTTTTCCTGTTTGACACTGTGAAGCTGCTTTGAAAGAATCTTCATTGTAAAAAGTGCTATATAAATAAAGTTGACTTGACTTGATATCAACCCTGATAAAACTCACTTGTCTGTAGCCTTCAAGTAATCCTGAAAACATTGATTAGCTTTGTTTGATTTGGGTTGGAGCTGAACTCTGCAGGACAGTGGCCTTCGAGGACTGAGTTTGCCCATCCCTGCTCTAGAGCAAAATTTGTCACAATTTGCGCTCATGGGAGTCACTTCAAATATTTTACATACCTAGTTATCAAGACAGTTGTAAAAGGTAGTCAGTGAAGGACTACCTTCACTGTGTTAGAGCTCATAAGTACTACAGTGACAGCTCTATATACAATCAAAACATGAGGGCTCATATCCTAAATGTTTAAAAAACGCTCTTTTTTTACATCCTCATTTATTTTTTATTTTTTTATATTGTCTGCGCATAAATTAGTTGGCTTCCTCTGCAGTTCACACTATAAATAAACATGTAATCGCTTTCTTTAATGTTCTCCTTGTTTATTTCTGTATGACAGTGGGCTTTGTGACGTCTTTTTATTATTCTTTTGCGCATGCGGGTCAGTCCAGGACCATGATCAGTTCACACTGGAATCTGATATTGGCCAACAACAATGTGAACAGCTATACAAAAAAATCGGATCTGAGTAATAAATCAGAATTGAGTACTAAGGCTTGCAATGTGATTGTAGCCTAAGGGCCAGATTTACTAAACAGGGTAAACTAGCGTGACAGCATAATCCCATAAAAGCCAAAGTTCTGCGTGTGATCTACTGATGACGCGCAAATTAAAGAACACAGACGTAGCCGGATCATTTCCAATAATGACCAACGCAGTCTACCAAGACCAGAGCAAATAAACATTTTGGGCAGTAAATACCAGTAAATTGACTAGCGCAAATCTTAATCACCTCACGTAATTAGTTTAAATACTCTCCTCCCATTAATTTTGTATCTGAAAGGGAAACCCCTACAAATGCATATGCAATTTCACAAAAATAACTGTCCACGCCTTTTCGGTGCTAATTCTTCACTGCATGTCTTTAGTAAATCCAGACAGTAATTTTTTAAATGGCAATAGAGGGTTTGCGCCAGCGCAAGCTGTTAGTAAATCTGGCCCCAAGTCTACATAATGTGCTTTTCTCTTGGATGCTGTGGAAGTGAAAACAAGTTGCCTGGATGACTAACAAGTACCACAATTTTATAAAAATGGTGGGAACATCTAAAGCAACTGTTAAGAAATAATCATCGATTATCAATATCACCTTATTTTTTTCCTTTACATCGGGCTGCATTATTTGAAATGTTTGCTTTTTTGAAGATAGATAGTATACACCAACAATGACCTGAATCGTGGAAGGAGACAGGCTTATCTAGCCAAAAGAGTTTCAAACATTGTGTGTGCTTCACACAGAAATCTAAACTGTGCTTGAATGCCAATAGTGTTTCATTGAAGCCACACACCTGCTCTGTGAAGGTCTGGTCAGTACAGCTGGAGACAGAGATAACCCACAATTCATCACGGCACGGCAGCTTAATGCCTTCAGACTCACAGGTATTGAACAGAGGAAAAAGCTTTTTGGACGCTTTGCTTGCAGACGCCCCACTGAGTCTGTGGAAGAGCTTGACTGTTGGGTTTGTGAAAGTTCAGAAATGCAGCACAAACCTAAAGACCTGTCCAGGTTAGCATTTGGAAGAGAGCTCAGTGAAAGAAAATAATTTTAATACACATGCAGGCTAGTCTCAGCCTGATGACAGAGCAAGCACTTTTGAGAATGAATCACTATTTGATGTAGTTTGTCAGATCTTTGAATATACTTTATTTTTAAAAGAGTTTGAGGCACTTAATAGCAAGTAAACAGGACCAGGGCCAGATATTTTGTTTTGTTTCCAAAGTTATGTTAGTGTAATAATGAGTACCTGTCACTTTTGGACAGACGAACGTCTGTTTTTTTCTGGTACCTTCTTTGGTAACGCTTTAGATTACAGCCCGGAAAGTACTTCGTAAATAAAGAGAATTTACAGCATAATTTTCGGTAAGTATAGTGTAACTATAAAGTAAGTACGTGTAGGTATAAGGGAACAATATGTAATATTGTGAGATGGTGATCCAGGGGGTTAAACCATGGAACTGACATGCAGAAGATTGCTGGTTCGATCCCAGCGGTCACCACCAGTGTGTCTTTAGCAAGGCACTTTACTCCATGTTGCTCCAGGGGGATTGTCCCTGTAATAAGGGCACTGTAAGTCGCTTTGGATAAAAAGCGTCTGCCAAATGCATAAATGTAAATGTAATATTGGGGGAATAAAGGGGTAACTATCAGGAAAATTAACACATTATTTATACTGTAAGTATTTTTTAATTAAGGGGTAATTATCCGTGTAGTTACAGTTACAGTATGAATCTGCGGCCTGTAAATTAAAGTGGTTCTTGTTCCCCTCTTGTTTCGTGTAGTTAAAGGGTAAGTACAATAAACAACACATACAAAATCTGATATCACATTTTTTTTAAATAAACTTTTCATTTCAAATAATAACGTCCGGACGGAAAGAGGCACGTTTTGTCCCTTTTTTGTTTTTTCTTGCTTGTCTTCGTCTTCTTGTTCCTCTTCTTCTTTATCGTTATTTCCACTGATGGATCTTAAGATGAATCCCATGTCTTTTGATATTTTGTATTATTATTTATTAAAATAAAAAGTACACAAAGAAATGATCTCATAATTTACATTCTTTTTGCATCCGATCAGCTGTTACCAGCGTGTGCATTAGTAAAGAATCGTCAAGCTTTTATGACGTTCTCGCGCGCGTTTAATCTGAAACACATTGCTATTATCATATGTTATTGTTTGTATACTGTTGTGAGTATTAAAAAAATAAAAACCGACAGCATCCGACATCCGCATAACCAGAGTTTCTCGGCGCACTCACGTCCCGCTTCAAGTTATATCAAGCGTGAATTCAACCCTCGCATGCACACGCAGATGACTGCTGGTCGGAAGCGATAGTCAACAGTTAAAAATTTTTACAAAAAAAATATTTTTCTTACAAACACTTATTGTTTCACTTCAGAAGACATTGATTCATCCATTGGGATCGTATGGATTACTGTAGTTATTGCTGTATGTGCTGTTTGATGCTTGAACTTTTAGGAACCCAAATTAGTTTTCATTAGCAGAGATTATTTATTTTTTTGTATTCATATGAAGAAATAAAGTCGTATGTAGCCTACATCTCGGATGGCATGAGGGTGAAAGACGAGTAAACAGAGAGGACATTTCTGCATGAACTGTAGCGTAGTTACATTATACAGAATAGCTAGAGACATCCTTCTGAAAATTCATCTGTGGCAAGGACGAAAAAGTAGAGGAACAAGATGAGGATAAAGCCAAGCAAGAGAAACGAATAAGTGTTGTAAATCTGTTATAAAAAACTTGTTTTTTTAAATAAAGGTTTCCGAGTGATATCAGATTGTGTACGTGTTTTTATTGTACTTACCCTGTAACTACATGAAACAAGAGGGGAATAAACACCACTTTAATTTATAGCCCGCAGATTCATACTTAGCCTGTAACTACATGAAACAAGAGGGGAACAAGCACCACTTTAATTTAAAGCCTGCAGATTCATACTTACCCTGTAGCTACACGAAACAAGAGGGGAATAAGAACCACTTTAATTTACAGCCCTCAGATTCATACTTACCCTGTAACTACATGGATAATTACCCCTTAATTAAAAAATACTTACAGTATAAACAATGTGTTAATTTTCCTGATAGTTACCCCTTTATTCCCCCATTATTACATATTGTTCCCTTATACCTACATGTACTTACTTTATAGTTACACTATAATTACCGAAAATTATGCTGTAAATTCTCTTTACTTACGCAGTACTTTCCGGGCCGTAATCTAAAGCGTTACCATTTCTTTATAAAAGTTTATGGAGACTGCCACACCATTATTGCTGGTCTATTATTGTGACAAGTTTTTCATCTTAATACCTTTTTTTTTTCTTATCATATACATTTACATATGGTTTTGTCACATCTTATGTTGTTAAATTAATGTTGTTGTTGTTGTTGTTTTTACTTTAAAATAAATTGAGAGTCCTTATTATAAATTTTTATTTAAATATGAGTGACATTAGTTATATTGAGGGATGAAACATATCTTAGATCTGACCATTATGAGTTAACCAAACAAATTCAGGTCCTGAAGCAGTTTGCTTCAATCAAACATGTGGCTTAAGAGTGACCATAGATGTGATGTATGTGTGGTGGTGAGTCTTGCTAGTCTTTGCTTCTTTTCTTCTGTTCGGTCTTGCATGCTCACCTGCTGAGTGTCAGCTGACCTTCTGTCCAGGTGAAACATGAGCGTGACCCTGTTGCATCCAGGTCACAAACATGTTTCAAACACACAGAGCGTTCTGACAAATTCCTGGTGTGGAAATCACTGTTTGATTTTGATGATGTTGGTAGTTGTATAGTGAATCTCTTTCTCGCACCTTCATTCATTAATATGTGAATTGATGATTGTGTTGTTTATTTCCTGAAACGAGGCACATCAAGAACATGAAACAATAGTATTTTAAACCATTGTAACATGAAGAAGGGCCATGATTCCTACTCCACGGAAAAAGAAAAAAAAAAAACGGTCAGCATTAAATATGTGCAATAATTTAGTGTGAAATATGATCTGCTTGGTTGTTTAGTTTCCACGTCACTAATTGAATTATTTAATTATCAAATAATTATCTTAGACCATGTCAGCCTTGAGTTATTAGGATGACTAAAGAGGAAATCAGAAATCCTGAGATCTAGCAGTCGCATATAATCACTCTGTCATTTAATTACTGAGCTTCACACTCTGACCTGTGAAAATAGTGGTCAAGTAATTTCCCATGAATAACTACATGATCTAATTAGAGGGAGTGTATATGGTTATAATTTACTTTCAATAACATCTCTCTATTGTAACAGCAAGAGCAGTTTTGCAGATGGCAAAGTAACCAACGCTAAACGCTTTGCATGCGCAGCAGGAACAAATGGATTAGTCGAAATCCAGAGATCAATTCAGATTGCTTAGAAATTAGCCTGCAATTGGCATCCAAAAGGATTCCAAACAAGGCTATTGCTGCTAATAACACAGGAGGAGAATGAAGTACTTGAAGAAAGTTTTAACCGTTCATCAAACAAATGCCATTAGCAATGCTTCTTGATTTAGTCCCAAACAGTAGTCCCAACATATTTTGTTGATACTGGAACAACATTCCTCTCTGTTTATTTAGTGCTAACCTTATCCCTACCCCTAAACTGAACCCTACCCATAAGTTATCCCTAAAATCTGAGGAAAATGAGGTGAATAACACTTAGAGGAGAGCGGGACA
This sequence comes from Gobio gobio, assembly GCF_949357685.1. Lineage (NCBI taxonomy): Eukaryota > Metazoa > Chordata > Actinopteri > Cypriniformes > Gobionidae > Gobio > Gobio gobio. The sequence continues at coordinate 11,372,350 of NC_137108.1, forward strand.
CGACCTAACACTTTTTGACTGTCTCAGTTTGTGTAAATCTACTTGGGGTTCAGAGTATTTTTTTTTTTTCACATTAATTTCCCACATGTCTAGTACAATTATGTGGTTTTGTTTCATTAATACAGTGTATAGTTTTTTCTTGATTTACCCCAAAAGAATGGAAGTGAAATGTGACAATTGTAACATGTGAGGGGCACATGGTAACATGACCTTATGGCAGCTTAAAATGTTACCTGATATAATAAAAAAAAATATCCAAAGACAAACTAATATATTTTGTCAATAAAATACAATTATTAACTTAAAAAAATGATGGCATTTTTTATTCATTAAAAATATAAAAAAAATGTAGTTGACAACAAACACATTGCTAAATACAGCTATACAGAATAGTTAAAAACATAATAATAATGAATAATTTCTGAATATTGACTCATTATTCACCCTTTTCTCATGGTTTCTCAAATTACATTTGGCGCAATTTTTTCTCTAAATAATGTTGATATGGCAACAAATAATTACACTACGTTTCGTCATCCTGACATGTGTGGAAAGTTTTAAACCATGCGTGTTAAAACTAACCCTGCATTAGGTTGTGCCCCGCTCTCCCCTAACCCTGTTTGTAAGCCTAAACGTGACATTAACTTTAAACTTGTCCCTCAAATCTGATTGGTTGATTGGAATGTTGTTCCAGGATCAACAAAGATGTTGGTGCAGGAACATGTATTTGGTGAAATCACTTTCACCGAACTGTAAGCCCTCGCAATCTTCCTCCGAGTCCACACTTTCGTGACATAATGCCTTTTTGACTGTCAGGTAAGTTTAATGCGGAGCTTGAGGGCTCTGCAAAAGTGTGCATCAAGGGCTCATAATGGCTGCAAAGGGGGTGCTAGCAAGCAGTTGAAGTGTGCCATTTGGGATAGGGCCTCAGAAAAAAAAAAAAAAAACTTTCAGGTGATTAAACAGAATCACGAAAATAATGTTTTCCAACATGCTTCTTGCCACGTTTACCACAAATGCTAGTGTGTTACAGTATCTTTTCACATACTGTACTGCGAATTTAGGTTTAAATGTGTTTACTTTTTGGTTTTTAGCACATTTTTGAGTAATGCAAAATATTTAAATAGTAATAAATATAGGCTTAAAGACATGATCTCGGTTCAAAAAAATGTTAAGTTCAATTGACAGCCCTTTTGGTGTAATGTTGATCATCACAAAATAATTTAGACTTTTTCCCCCTTTCTGTAAAAAAACAAGTGAAAAGAATACTTTCCCCAAAATTTATACCTTAATTTAGTCACCCTCAATCCATTGTATATGCCGAACACAATCAGAGTCATATTAAATAATATCCAGCCTTTTCCCAGCTTTGTAAAGACAATGCATAGTGCCCAAGTTTTTGAAGCTCCAAGAAGCGCATCCATCCATCATAAAAGTAATCCATACGACTCCAGTGGGTTAATAAATGCCTTCTGAATTGAAGTCATGGGTTTTTGTAAGAAAAATATTCATATTTAAAACTTAATAAACTCTAATAACTGGCTTCCGGCAATGGCCGTGCTACTTGACTCTGGTCCTGTCCCAAATTGCACATAAACTCTTGCGTTCTTCCTACTAGTCCGCACTTTCATGACGTAATGCTATTTTGACTGTCAGGAAGAAGTCCGCTGTGGAACTCGGCAGAAGTGTGCATCGAGGGCGCATAACGACTGTAAAGGGGACGCTCGCAACCACCCTTCTGAGACCTAAAATGACAAATAGGACACCCTAGGGCAGTGGTCTTCGCTATTTTTTTCAGGAGAGTTGCACTGGGAGGACAAAATCAATAGGAGAGCCACTTTTACCGCAAAGTTTCAAAAGTTACATCCAATCATAAATAGCATGTCTGCTTATCAGTCTGTCATCCCTGAACATGCAATATGCTATGCAGTAAATACAAAAGGTAGATAGATGGTGGGTAGGCATAATATGTTTTTAAAGTAAACTTTCTTTTAGTGCTGTTTTAAACTAGATTATTCACACATTTTTCTGTTTAAAAATCGTTTTTAATATATTTTATAATGTAATAATTTCACAGTAAATCACCAAATTAATGTAGAAAAAACCAAGGCAGTAAATTTAAATATTTGTTCAATGGCATCTTTTTATGAATGAAGGTCAGTATCACTGATACTAATACTGATACTGATGTCTCTATGAAATAGACCCTCCCCCATTTTAAACATTAATTATAGCCTGGGGCGGACTGGCCATCTGGCGTACCGGGCGTTTTCCCGGTGGGCCGCTGGACAATGTGGGCCGGCCCGTTGCTATGTAAATATATATGAAGAATAAATTATCGTAAAACTACGTAGCCTATATCCTTCCGTCAGCCCAGACGAATGGCAAAACTCTAATCTATAGCCTGCTCAGTCCCAGTGTCTCAGTGGTGTAAAAGCGCTCGTCAATGTCAAAATGTTTGTGATATCCAATCAAATTGAAGGAGGCGGGATTTACAGTGCACACAGCCAAGCAGCGCGGGCGGCACTTGAATGCGAGCCGAGGTAAGAGCTGAATATGGCGCTGTGGACCAATTCGCATACTATCTAAATAGTATTCGAAAAAAGAATTAGTATGTCCCAAATCGTAGTATGTTGAAAAGAGTATTCCAAAGATTTCCGGATGGTCTACTATTTCCGGTTATAATTCGAAGTGCAGATCGATGCGCACTCTAACGGCTGATATTGCCCACAACCCATTGCGAGATGGACGAGGATTCGATTAGAACTACAAACGCGGATAAAAAGTGTAAAAAAAACTACAAACATGACGGTTATGCGAGTCTGACGGTTAAGTAGAGAGCATTAGATAAAGGGGTTTGAGCAATTATCAGTATTTAACCTGAAGAAAAGATATTTATTCAATGTTAGCCACATTATATTTCACCTGCAGCAGCATTGTGAACTTTTGTAATGATACGTTTGGCCATTAACTTTGCAAACACATGAGAGGAGTCTCTGCATTAAAGACCCACGAATGGCAGATCAACATGCTACTACATTTCTCTTCGATATGGTAGGAAATTAAATTGAATGTAGAGGATTTGAACTGTGACGATGATTGACAGGGCAGTTTAAATGGTAACGGGACGCATGTAACTAAGCAACAGAGTCCGTTAAAGATGAAGAAGTAGTATGTCCCAAAGCTTGCATACTCTTCTGCTACACACTCAAAAGTATGTACTTTTTCTTCACAAAAAGAGTACATACTTTTAGGACGCAGTATAAGTAGGCGAATTGGGACGCAGCATTGGACAATGGCAGATGAGTCAAATTGCTAAAGCAATATTTCCCGACTGTTAACGATTTTAAAAATGTTAAACGACGGACATAAATTTCAGGGATGTAAACTACTGCTGACCTTTCAGAATTAATCAGATTTTAATGCCTTTTACGTTATTCGTTACCGAATGCACAAAGAAACATTAGCGTAGGTGTCGCAATTTTCAGCATATCAGCCTGGAAACAGAAAGACAAACATTCCCTCTTTCTTCAGTAATTTCACAATCATTTTCAAATTATTCATAATACTCAAAATATATTTCTGAAACGTAGGCTTAGCCTACACGTTGTGGTATCAAAAGAGGGCGTGTTTTAGAAGGCAGATACATTGCTCTAAGATGGCTGGAGCAAGAGGGTATCTTGTAAGAACTACCCTTCCCAGGTTACCCCACGTGGACACTAGGAGGCAAGATGGCTGCCTGTTAAGGAATACAAAACCCAGGCTGCCTGAGAGAGCAGCTGCAGCTAATTAGACCAGGAACAGGATACAACTGGAGGTGTGTGGCTGTGAGAGGAGTCGATCGTGTGCCAAGGAAAGATTAAGTTGTTTGTTGTGAGCTGAAGATATTTAAGTTGATACTATTTTTGTTTAATGATTAAAAAATACACACCTGCATACTGAAGAGACTGTTGAAGTGATGTTTTTCTGGCAACTACACAAGTCAAAGATCCTGAACCTCTCATGGTGCCACATATGGTGGAGAATGCGGGCACATTTGGATGACTGCTGATGTTCCAGAGTGAAGTGGAGGACCTCACCGGCCTGTTTTCTAAGCTAATTACACAGTCAATTGATGGTAAAATGGAAGACTTACTGAAAACAATGATAGAAAGTAGTAAAATCCAGCACCAAATCCAAGCGGCTTTACTGGAGGAACAAAAGAGGGCTAATAACCTTAAAGTTAAAGAATTGGAACTGAAACGAGCCCAAGATGTTAGCAGGATACGGGCTGGTGACTTTATTCCTAAAATGGGAGAGAATGATGTTGAAGCTTACCTGCATGCCTTTGAAAGCACTGCTGTCAGAGAAAAATGGCCAAAAGATCAATGGGCCAAACTATTGGCACCATTTTTATCTGGAGAGTCACAGAAGGCATTCCTAGATCTAGACCCTACACTGGCCAATAGTTATGACTCCTTAAAGAAAGAAATATTAATTCATAGTGGCCTTACAGAGTTTGGGAGGGCACAAAGGTTCCATGCATGGTGCTTCAAGAAGGAACAGCCACCGCGTACACAGATGCATGAGTTAATGCGCCTGGCTAAGAAGTGGTTAGAGCCCCTAGACCACAAACCAAGAAACAAGTAAAGTCTTTCCTGAGTCTGGCCAATTACTATAGGAGGTTTGTGCCTGAATTTTCCAGTCTGGTTGCACCCATCACAGAACTAACCTCTAACAGACACTCCAGAATGGTAAAATGGAGCAAAGAGGCAGAGGAGGCCTTCTCCAAGTTAAAGATGATGTTGTGTTCCAGACCGATCTTGAAATCCCCAGACTTCACAAAATAATTCAAAGTGCAGACTGATGCCTCTGAGGTGGGTCTAGAAGCAGTCCTTTTCTCAAACACATAAAGGTGAGGAACATCCTGTTCTTTACATCAGTAGGAAATTGGCAAAGCACGAGAAAAATTATGCCACAATTGAGGAGTGTCTGGCTGTTAAATGGGCAATAGAGACACTCAAGTACTACTTACTGGGGAGGAGATTTGTATTAATAACAGACCATGCACCACTGCAATGGATGGCCTGGAATAAGGAGAGCAATGGCAGAATAACTAGATGGTTTTTAAGTCTGCAAGCATTCAACTTCTCTGTTGTCCACAGGTCAGGACAATACCATGGAAATGCTGATGCCCTCTCTCGCAAGGATGTCCTCTTCACAGCGGCTTGCCAACCAAGTGCCTCAGAGCAAAGGAGGGGGTATGTGGCATCATAAGAGGGCGTGTTTTAGAAGGCAGATACATTGCTCTAAGATGGCTGGAGCAAGAGGGCATCTTGTAAGAACTACCCTTCCCAGGTTACCCCACGTGGACACTAGGAGGCAAGATGGCTGCCTGTTAAGGACTACAAAACCCAGGCTGCCTGAGAGAGCAGCTGCAGCTAATCAGACCAGGAACAGGATATAACTGGAGGTGTGTGGCTGTGAGAGGAGTCGATCGTGAGCCAAGGAAAGATTAAGTTGTTTGTTGAGAGCTGAAGATATTTAAGTTGATACTATTTTTGTTTAATGATTAAAAAATACACACCTGCATACTGAAGAGACTGTTGAAGTGGTGTTTTTCTGGACAACTACACAAGTCAAAGATCCTGAACCTCTCATGGTGCCGCAACGTACATCATGCTAAAACTGGCAACTTTCATATTCAAGTAGCCTATGGAAAGTGTCATACATGAAAATAAATATGTAATTTGCTAGTTAGTTAACATGCATTATTTTACACACTGGTAATCAAAAGTTAAAAGACTTAAAATGTTTTCGAAAGAAGAAGGCTGAATTTATTTGATCAAAAATACAGTAAAACCACAAATATTAATACAATTCCCAATAGGCCTAGTTGTTTTCTATGAAAATGTATTGTACATGTAATTTATTTATGTAAAAGCTGACTTTTCAGCATCATTACTTCAGTAAGTGTCACATGATCCTTCAGAAATCATTTGAATAGGTAAAACTTTATTTTGATAATCCACTTTAGACATTCTGCTAACGATAAGTAACGTTGCAACTACATGTCAACTACCTGTCATTAGAGTATTTGTAGACTGTCTGATTAATATTTACTAAAACTTTATTTTGTTGGTCCCCCGCAAAGACATTCTACTGACTATAAGTAACTTGGCAACTACAATTCAACTTATTCTACTAACCCGAACCCTAACACCTAACCATAACCAACCAGTCTACTGACAGTCAACTAATACTCTAATGACAGTTAGTTGACATGTAGTTGCAAAGTTACTTATATTTAGTAGAATGTTTAAAGTGGACTATCAAAATAAAGTGTAAACTTTTAATATGCTGCATTTTTTCATATAATTTGTAAACTCTTTTCCACTCTTTGAGCTCTATTCCATAAAATTACAGATGTCTAGATACTATAACCACTAGAAAGGCACCCTAAAACAGTCCACATTCTGCACTACATCCTAAGTCTTCTAGACCATAGCATTGTATACGGCCTGATTTTATGGTAGGTATTGAACTTAATGATATTAAACTACAGCGTATGGAAAAGATAAATCAATTTGTATATATATATAAAAAAAAAAAAAACTATTTGCCATGTGCACCAGGAAAGACAAATTATAACCTGAAGAAGTATGCTAGTCATTCAGTATGATAAGCATTTCAATAAAACAATTAATATAATTCATATTTTTGTATAAATAGCTTCAGTGTTTAAAATTTCACTGCATAATGAGCTGGTGGGTTTATGGTGAGGTGTGTTGCAGACCAGGTGTGATGGGCCGCTTTGTGCCAGAAAGTCCAGGGCCACTTTTTTGCCCCTGATTATAGCCATTCAACATTACACTTTTTAACATTTATTAGGCTTCAAACTTCATTAGTAGTTAGTGCTGCTGTGACTTTAAGATCTGCCGCTGCCGAACATGACGCGGATCTGGCGCGCTGTCACACGTGTCCCATTTCCTCACAACTCTTTAAGTTAATTTAAGACGTTATTTAACTCATTTAAAACTGTTCTTCTGAGGATACTTGACAAAACGGACATTTAGGCATAATTCTGTGTTATAGTTTGTTCAAGAGCGAAAGAGAACTGGATTCTGACGCGCTGTCTGTGCTCATGATGCTGGCACATAACCCACACCACACTACTCAACCTAGTTAACAATGCGTATGCACGTAAAAAGTCATTTTGGCGTATAAATTGCATAATGAATACAAATTGTGTTATAGATATGCATTTCATGAGAACGTGTTGATCTATAAGAGCACATTCGCCGCTAAAAGCTGGAAAAACAGACAAAACTGACAATTCAGCAGTGAGTCATGGACATAAGGGCCGAGCAAGTTTAAATATCCTTTCTAGTCTGTATTGCCATCTTGTAATGCCGCTGTTTTGGGGTATTTTTTGAATATAAATTATTTGTAATAGAGCAGACACTTTGAGTTTTAAATGGGTTATGCTATAGCCCTGCTTGTTTTTATGAAATATCTGTATTGACTGCATGATCAGACTGATCTCATGAAATGGCGTATGTATGACACGCCAATTCGCTATGCCATTTTGGCCTGCTATCAAGACGCATAATCGCTTTTTAGCGTGTTTATCAACACCGTTTCATTCTATCCCCCTACACTGCCCCTACCCCTAAACCTACCCATCACACACACACAAACACACACACACACTGCCACTAAACCTACCCATCACAAGAAACATTCTGCATTTTGACATTTAAAAAAAAAAACATAATTTAGTATGTTTATAAATCCATTTACATTCACGCGGAATCACACGGCGTAGACATACATGCGGAGATGATGGTTCGTTTCGGCGTACACATACACGCAGAATCACACAGCGTAGACATACACGCAGAGATGATGGTTCGTTTCGCCGTACACATACACGCGGAATCACACGGCGTAGACATACACGCGGATAGCTCAAAATACGTACAGATAACACGCCATTTGGCTTTAGAAAGTGCCGTGTATGTTTACGCAAAGTCATGATGTCATGTTGGCATGATCATTTCACCGTATTATGTACTGCCATGCGAGCCGCAGATTAAGCTGGTGCGAGCCGAATGAGGCTTGCGAGCCGCGCAATGAGTAACACTGCCCTACGGTCTCGTGGACTTAACAGACACGCGCACGTGGCAGCCATTGTAAGTCCATAAGACCGAAAGTGCATATGAAGTGTGCCATTTGGGACAGGGCCTCTCTAGAAAATGTGCGTACGGTCATTACCGGAAGCCAGTGATTATAGTTCATAAAAGTTGCATGCTTAAAAAAATAGAACAAACTGGCTCAATTTGATAATGCTCAGTGAAACCTTTTAATTTTTATTATTATTATTATTGTTGTTATTAGGAAAATAAAGTACACAACTTTTTTTAAGGTAATAAACATTCAGGTTAACTTGCAAAGAACTCAGAACATTCCTTTTGTTCTCTTTGTGTTAATCTTTCTCGATTTTGGGTGAAATATGTCCTGAATGTTGTGAGATTCACCCATGCAGTGCTCCCTGTACATTACACAAATACACTCTTTATCTTGCAGCAGAAGTTTACTCATGATGTGCATTCACCATACATGTAATTGTGTTTTCATGTTTCCATCTGCTACATATTTTATTGTCTCGTGGTGTGGCTCTTTTCTGTCCCCTGATAGTCTGAACACCCCATATGCAGAAAACATCAGAAAAGCCCAATCTGCTCCGTCCAGGGGAATTTCCCCTCCCTGGATTTTGTCAGTATTTCAGATCAAAGCAGTCAACATTATATTACTGAGTGCGGGGCTTTTTGAAGTGTAAATGTGTCTCTGGAAATGATTTCCCAGATGGCATAACCTAACTCCAGATAATAAACCCACACATGTAATCATATGGACCCACACGGGCTGCTGCTCTGGACACTGAAATCTTGAGGGTTTCGGCGGAAGCCAAGGCTATTTCATGATGGTCTCTAATCGAAGGCTTTCACAGAGCAAACTGTTTGAATCATGTGCTCTGTTTTTTTTTTCACTTGTGCTGAGGAACCATATTCCACTCCAGGAATATTTTTCTCTAAAATTAAAACTGGCATCATTTACTCACCTTATGTTGTTACAATCCTGTATGACTTTTTTGTTTACTAGGAATTTGAAATGTTTCACAGAATGCCCAAGCTGTTCTCCATACAATTAAAGTGAGTGGTGACTAGTGTCTCCTAACCCTGTAAGGCCCACTGTTGTAATATTACAACATCAATTTTAACTGTACTAAAATCAACCTGTAGATATGTTTTTCTCTCTAAGACCATTTACACAACTAATAGGCCCTATATTGTTCAGTCTTGCAATGCCATTAGATGGAAGATTATGTGAATAGGCCTGTTTACCTGGCCATGAACTCACACAATCTGCGAACTTGAAGCACATCATGAAGTTTTACTGGAATGGATAAATCAACATTCAAGTAAGTAAAATGCCCCAAAATATTTTTTATGTGATTAGTAGATCATGCAGATATTAAGGAACTTTTGAATGCTTTAATCATATTAGATTTTGAGCTTGTAATGTCAGTGTTGTAATTGTACAACACTGGGTGAAAGGGGTATCAAAATGACCCTGTGCACCTTGCATATTATATGGATGAATTTTACTTCTCACCTGTTCCATGTGAAGTAAATACTAATAGAAACAATGTTTTTGATCATTTAAAAGTTTGAAAATGTAATATTTGTTACAATTTTGAGTTTTAATCAACATTTAATTTTAATTAAATAAGTTTAAGTTGAATTAAGAAAAAAAATATTTCAATGAGAATTTGAAAGTATTTGTGTAGCAATATTTGAAACTATCTGTATCTTATCATCTATAAAACACACTTAAGTGGTCCGGTTTTCTTTTATGGGCTTTGTTTTCCCAAATATCTGCTTCCTGCATGAGGGACAGGTGATTATGTTCAGGAATGTGGGGGGTAAAAGTGCTATTAGTATGACAGTAGAGAGCACAATAAGCTATTGTGTGAATTCTGTGGAATGTGTGAATTCTTTAAATGTGTAAGTATCATTGAGATATGGAAAATAACCAGTCTTTTTTTCCCCCCTTTTCAGAATGCCACCAGCCAGGAAAGACCATATTATCAACAAAGTGTATGATGTCATTGATGCCGTCCAAAAGGGTATTTTGAAATGAATTCTGATACAAGTTAAGAAGATGAATGTGGAGATGCCTGTGATCTGGAAAAGGAAAATAAACAACCCAGTGACCACCCATCTGATGATTATGTGGACATCATGCCAACAAAATCAAGTCACTCAAGAACACAGAGTCAGACAATGCCCTGTGACGGGTATCGCTGGCTGATAAAGGATTTTATCAGTCCAAACACAGATTTTTTTTTAGGTCAGGATATCGGTAATGATGCCATCTCCTTTAATACACTTTAATATGGAGTTTTTCTAAAAGTTTGTGAACAAAATTGAGAACGCTGCAGACACTGTGGTAAAGACTACACCAACACACTTTGCAGCAGGTGCAATGTCCACCTTTGCCTCTCGGCGGACAAGTATATTGCCTTTGGGACTATCATATCTGAATATGGCTATAGCTAAATCACGTAAATGCCAAAACTGGATACACTCTCAAAAGAAAAGGTTTATGAATTAGGTTTATGAAAAGGTTTATGAAAGTATTATGTGATAATTTAAGACATATTTTCCTTATATAGAAACTTCCTTTAAAATTTGTTAAAAAGTACAATGTACCTTTGGTGAAAAATAAGAAGCCAGAAGACTTTTATCCCAGTGGCTATAGGTCTTTAGGATGAATTCTGTAGGTCTTCATAAGAGTTGTGTCATTTGTGTAACCTGTGGGGATAGAAAACAAAGCTTTTAGATTAAATTAATTTGAACTGATTTCATTTTCATTTTTATGAATTTGTGAGTTTGGAACAACATGAGGGTGAGTAAATGAAAGAAATTTCAATTTTTTGGTTTAGCTGTTCTTTTAAGTGGTTTAATGCATTCATTGTGTATGGCATTGTGAATTAAGCACACACAACCCTTCCTGTACAGTTAAGTCCATTGTTGGACACTGAAGTGTGTGCTTGTGTAAAGCCAGGTAATATTACAGTTATATTGTTAAAACCAAACATGTCTCTGCTCTTTTTCTGAAATTTGTAAGGACCCTTTTGCATTGAACTCATATAAATGTTTTAGCCAAGCTGCCCGACTTCCATATGACACAGTGTACCGCTGATGGAGCCACACGTTCAGTTATTGGTTAGCAGCGAGAGGAAGAGCCCTGAGGAAAGGAAAGCGACAGGCTTGTTCTAAAGCAAATATGAACCAGTGCAATGAATAGGCTAGAATATTCCCCAGCTACTTTGCATTTTGTACCTTATCAGGCCATTCATTTTCCAGTGCAGAGCATCAGCAGGCAGTAATAAGCTAGCGTCACCTCTGGGCTTAGACAAAATGAAAAATACCTGATGGTTAGGCAAATTCTTTTGCTCTAAAATACAAATTTTGGCAGGGCAATCTTTCTAAACCCTTCACCTCAGCCTGCCAGCATCTCTCCAAACAATGTTTGCTTAAGTGTTTGCTTAGAGTCTGAAATAACATTCTGAGTTTAAGGTGTATTTCTCTGAGACATAGATGCTGGTTAAACTAAACTGACTGCTTTCCACTTAAGACTTGATGAGCCATTAGCCAGACACGTGTGCTAAAGTAGTATAAGCTGGCAGTAAGGGTTTACAAACACAACTAAACTCGTCAGAAGGAGCAGAGCTGATTTCAGAGCAGTATTCATGGAATACATCTAAGATCAGAGACCTCAGGAATAAGGAACTCTTAACGGATTTCCAAGATGCAACTGTCTCACATACCAACAATCCCTTCCTATTCTAGGAGAAATAAATCGAAATGCAATCTGTCCATCAGCCGGTGTTGGTGTATAATGCTATCTGTCTCTCTTTCAATACAGAGGTGACATAGAAAACTGCAGACGAATGAAGAACGCAGACCAGCTGTAATATATTGGCTGGATTTGAAAGGCGCACACATGCAGCGGAGGCTTAGACAGCTGTGATATACACCCTGATATACATGTATAAAGTCTGGAGGATCACAATGGAATCACAGCTGCTATCTATGTCCCATGAAAAGCCTCTGTGAATTCCATTACGGCGCATTCTGAAACGGCGAATAGTTGTTTTGCATTACAAAGTGAGCGGTCTGATTTTTGTGGAGGTTTATGGGTTTTCCGGCATCAAGCTGACAGAGTTAATCTTACTAAAGCATAACATGGTTAAGCTTAAATAAACATGTGGAGAATGCATTGGCTTAAAATCTTTAAACAAACAAATATAAAATATATATAAACATATATATGTAAATGCACCCACAGGTGTGGAAATTAAATTAATTTATTGCACAGTAATGTTTTAGCGGTTTTATTCAGATATATCATTAAGATATTTATAAGGTGATAAATAATAGACTAATAGTTAAAAAATAATAATATTGGTAAAAATTGTACAATTGCAATGAAATATGAACCTGAAAGATTGTGTATAGTTATTATTGTAATGTTCAGGCCTAACATTATTACTACCTTCCTAATATTGTGTTGGTCCCCCTTTGTGACCCCTGAAGGTGTGCTGTGGTATATGGCACCAAGATGTTAGCAGCAGATCCTTTAAGTCCTGTAAGTTGCGAGGTGGGGCCTCCATGGATCGGACTTGTTTGTTCAGCACATCCCTCAGATGCTCAATTGGATTGAGATCTGGGGAATTTGGAGGGCAAGTCAACACCCAGCAGAACATTGCCCAAAGAATCACACAGCCTCAATCTCAATCAAGGCCTGAAACCTATTCTTAACCAGAACATGAATACAAATACTTCTAGTTACACAAGCCATATTTAATTAAAAATTTAACAGAAATTATATATACATTCCATTACTAAGAGCAGAGTGTGAAGGTTGAATTACCAGAGCAATAGCACAGCTGTACATAAAATACTGCAATCCATACAACATAATGAGAGACATATCAGAGTTCAAAAGAGGACAAATTGATGGTGCAGTCTCGTTGGCTTATCTGTGACCAGGACAGCATGTCATTTTGGTGTATAGAGAGTTCTGGTAACCAGGGTAATGTCAGCGTCCCACCACGTAGGACAAACCGCATCCAACAGGGAGCAACTGTCGACGCAATAGGATGCTGTCTGAAAGGGATGTCCTGGTCATAACCCGGATTGTATCCAAAAAACATAAAGCCACAGTTGCCCAACTCACTGCAGAATCAAATGCGCACCTCAAAACTCCTGTTTCCACCAAAACTGTTCATCAGGAGCTCCACGGAGTAAATATTCATGGTCGGGCTGCTATAGCCAAACCTTTGGTTACTTGCACCAAAGCCAAATGTCAGTTTCATTGGTGACGAACGTGCAAAAATTTGGGCTATGGACAATGTGATACATGTATTGTTCTCTGATGAGTCCACATTCACTGTCTTTCACTGCAGTGTAGAGAAGCCCAAAAGAGTCTTAACACCTGGACTGTCGTGTACCCAGAGTGAAGCACAGGGGTTGATCAGTGATGGTTTGGACAGCAATATCATGTCAATCCTTACTATGGTTGATGGGCATGTCACTGGCAACAACTACCGAACCATTCTGGAGGACTATCAAGTCACCTTTATTTATATAGCACTTTTTACAATGCCAATTGTTTCAAAGCAGCTTCACAGTGTTAAAATAAACCTAATGGTTTAAACATCTGTGCATCCGCATGAGAATACAACAATCCACAAAGCAAAACTTGTGACAGAATCGTTTGATGACCATGAAAGTAAAGTTGAACATTTCACATGGCCTGCACTGTTACCAGATCTAAATATGTTTTAGCCAATTTGGGGTATTTTGGAGGAGCAAGTCAGAAAACATTTTCCTCCACCAGCATCACATAGTGACCAGGCCACTGTTCTGGAAAATCCTTCTGGCCACTGTGAAGGACTTGTATCTGTCATTCCAAGACGAAGTGTTGCTGTACTGGCCGCAAAAGAAGGCCCTACACCATACTAATAAATTATTGTGGTCAGGTGTTTCAGTTTTGTTGTCCAACCCCTGTATATACCAATAAAAGCCAATCTAAGATCAATGAACCTTTTTTTAGATAGAATGTTTATAATGATTTTAATCATCAATAAAATGTACAATAGCTATGTTTCCATCCAAAGTTGCGAAATTGCAATATCGCATAAAACATTTGCGAATAAAGCACCGTTTCCATCCAGTGAGTCGAAGAGAACATAATCGTCTCTTCCTGATAAACTGCCGCTAAAAAATCACTATAGGAAACATATGAGAAGCCACCATATATAATCATTTTCATATGTAATAAATTATTTGCGTCTCAGAGAAACTTGTGCGTCTCAATAAACTTGTTATCTTTCAGAGGCAGATGCTGCTGTTTGGGAACGCAGTCATGTAAGAAGGGAAATATGCATCTTTGCATCTTTGACAACAGATTTCTGAATGACCAAAACAGCATTTCAGATGCTTTGCAAACAAGATTTTTCCACTGGTTAGTACAGTTATGTTGTTACATCGCGAACGTCACATTATTTTTTTCCGGTAAATGCATTTCCATCATAGTTTATGCTCATGTTTTCGTATCGGATAGAACATTTATCCGACTCAAACAAGCGCATACGTATTTTATGCGCATCTTTTGAATTTGTGCGCATCTTGGTGTTTCCATTAAGCATTTTTGATGAAATATCCCAAAATGTGCATAAAAATAGGTGGATGGAAACATAGCTAATGTAACACCTCACTTTTCTGAAAAAACTTTTGGGTAAAAAAAAAAGTGGGTGACAATTGACTTTAAATGAAACTTGCATGGCAGGAATAATACCATCTTTTTATTGTTTTACCTGTCTTTTTCCACATTTTGTTTTGTACTGCCTCTGCACAACATAATTTCATATTAGTTTAACTGAAAATATGAAAAAGGGCAGTGTGATTAGGAGAGTTGCTGCTCTTAGTAGAGCATCTTCATGGCACACAATGACCCTTTCAAAGTTTCATGATCCCACTAAAGGCCTCTCTAATCTCAGGATGACGGCAAACTCGCTCTGTGTCTGACAGAACATTTATCAGCTGTGAGCTTCTCAAATCTCAATAGCAGTGGAGCAACATTCAATCAGAAGGATTAACACAAAAGCTTCCCACTGATAAACAATGTCACCTACATGTAGTATCATCAACTGGAGAGCCGTGTTAAGGATTTTTCTGGCACATGGCTCGTGGCTGTGGATTAGGTTGTGTCCTGTCTTAGTCTCATGCTGTTTGTTCTCAGGTTGTCAGATTAGCGCAATGAGACCATATGCAATAGTCTTTAAGTATGTATCTTCACTATAAGAGGATATCCAGTTTGAATGGGGCTCGAGGAACATAAAGGGCAGCAAAGGAACATTCTTTAGCAGTTGTGAGGAACTAAGCAGCTTACGGAGGATGTCGAGGTCTTATCCATCGGCTTGTTTGCAGTTGTTCACAGTGATATTGGCAAACTGCAAACTAGTGTTAACAGCTCATGGTGCAGCAAGCTGTCCTTTCATAATGATTGCACTTAATACACGAAAAACAAAGCCGATTGGAAACATAAGTTGACATTGCTTGCAGTGCATTAAGTGTAATTTCACCATTGCAGATCTGGCAGCCAAAACATACACGCATATTTGTTTTTCCCCAATAAACACAGATGCTACAGAGCAGTAAATATCAATATGTAATTATGAATACACATATTTGTATGCATTTAAGTCATTGATGTTTACAAAGCAATATGCGAGAAAAGAAGATAACGATTTTGTAGATGTTTTTAATTTACTTTAAACCTTGAAGGTGTTTAATCGTTTCTCCCTCTTCTTCCAAAAACATTTTAATTCACAATATTGTGCAGATTAAACCAGCTAGAGAGGAGGGTTATTAGTAGAGGCGTCATAGATCAGAGTCTTTGTCAAACTCTAATGATTCTGTCAGGTACTGGTTTCAAGCGCACATAATTGTCCCCTATTAAAACCAGAACATTTCAAAAGTTTGTAATCTCCCCCATTAGACCAAACGCCAAGAAATAACATTAGCAAAGTAATTAACTTTAAATTAAACACACCTCTCTCATGCTTTCCAGAGCCAAATGGTTGGATTAGAAGAGAAATAGATACCCAATTTATTAAAAATTGCCACATTGTTAATGGTTTTGAGACGCATTAACATAATTTAATATCCCGATGCCATTAGCGGGCATTATTTTTATCCAGTGCCTTCAAGCTCTTGGGTTTTGGCCAAAGATGAGGTAATAAATCTGCAGCAAAAAAATGACAATTTACCGGCCCTCAAACAATGAGCATCCTTCATTATCCTAAATCACATGCAATGACTGGAAAATTATCAGTACAACAGGGGAAAAAACATTTTTTGCCATGTTTTCCAAAGAAAGACAAATGCAGGGTGTCACCTGAGTTACATTTGCAGAGAAAAAAATGGCTGTTGTTTAGAACTATATTTTCAAAGAAAGGGACAACAAAACGCATTCCTCTTTTAAACCGAAATATACATGAAAAATAAAGATATTGTTGAATTTCAATGCAAGAAGTCATGCTTTTTATTCACAAAAACTTCTAGCTGTGGTGTAAAGATCGATCTGTTATGAATAAATGGTGTTTTTAGTTCATCTGCACTTAGAAGCTAAACGGAAAGGAAGACAAATTCTCGCTATTCTCTCTACATCAATAGCAGACCAAACAGACACTATTCTTTCTGTTTTCCATCACTTATTTTGCTTGGTTCGCTCAGATGGGGAGTCTCACTCAAAAGGACTTGCTGCTATTGACCTGTATTCATCATTTAGGGTAATATGTTTGAGGAAGGTATCTAAGAGCTTACAAACAGGCCTGTTGTGATGGTCCTGCCTCTCTTTTCAGGTGAGCCTCTCCAGATCCAGACGAGCTCCAGTATATTCACAGGTTATTGTGTGAGTCAAGGCTATAGCATACAGCTCATAAAAATAGCTATTCAAGCTCAAGATCCAGTGGGAGATGTGCCATTGAGACGCAACTGCAAGGATTTGGACAAGCTTTTTCTTTTATGTCATTTTGCAAGTGTGTTTTTGTGTGCTGCTGATTGGATTTGTGAAATAGCTCAGTACGTCAAAAGATAACAAGATTTTTTTTTGCTTAAATAATCAATTATAAAATATCTCTGACTGAAAACATAAAGGTAAAAATCAAATGCAAGTGCCTGTTTCCCATACATTTGTACATTTAGCATTCAAGGTTTACTTTTTACAACTTCATGCACTTCCTGAAAAATGAAACCATGACCTTGGAGTCATCAACATTATGCTTGACTGTTTGATTCCATTTTGTTGGAACAAATTCAATGATCATGTTCCAGGTGCCTTGGTCCCACTTTATATTAGGTGGCCTTAACTACTATGTACTTACTTACATAAAATGTACTTATTGTTTTCATATTGTATTGCAAATCACTTTTGCTGATATTGAGGTGGGATACTGGTAAATTTACCGGTGGGACAGATGTGGTGGTATGGGTAAGTTTAAGGGTAGGGTTAGGTGTAAGGCAGGGTTCCCCAGACTCTGTCCTGGAGGGCCACTGTCCTGCAGACTTTAGCTCCAAACCTGATCAAACTCACCTACTTGTGATTTTCTAGTGATCCTGAATTAGCTTGCTTAGGTGCGTTTGATCAGGGTTGGAGCTAAACTCTACAGGACAGTGGCCCTAAAGGACCGAGTTTGAGGAACCCTGGTGTAAAGGAAGTGTCAACCGTATAATTATAAATGTAACTACAGAAATTAATTACAGATGTAATTACATGCAGGTATTTAAAAAAAAATGTAAGTTCAATGTAAAAATGTGTACAAAATAAGTGCATTGTATCAAATAATTAATTTAAATGTTAGTACACAGTAGTTAAGACCACCTAATATAAATTGGGATTAAAATCTTATATTGGTAATTTTCAGCATATCATTCCTGATAGTTGTAACTGACATGTCACGACTCCAAAATGCTAAATGCTATAAATATGAATAATGAAATGCAAATAATCATACTAATATAATCTTGTATACAATAGTTAGAATAACTAAATATGTAGACTTATTAATTTTAAAAGTAAAGAGAAATGTCCTCCACATCTTTTTTGTTGTTGTTGTTGTTGTTGTAGGCATCAATATATATTAATTGCTGATAATGCATTTACAATGTCAATTTTCCTATCCAGCTAATGTCATGTAATTTTGCACAATTTGGAAAATTAGTTCCTGTCACCCTCCATCTGCCATGTTCAAAAGCGTGGACTACAGACTGACAGAGGAATAAATAAATGGCTGTGTATGACCCTAAAAGAGTCTGTTCAAATGCCACTGGCTTTATCTCAGACGGCATGAAGCACCTCATGCATGTCCACGAGCGCAGAGACATACAATACAGTTTGCTGTTGAGAGATCAAAGCAACTGTGCAGCGCTGCAGTCACTGACAGTTGTAATTTGATTAGATTCAACACAGGCTAATGCAGTGTTTACATGATCTTTCAGAGAATTGTGTTTGAGCGTCTGTTACTGTGTCTGCTCTGTTTGTGTCAAGCAGGGGACACTTTTCAGTCTTTATACAGTAATACTGGGAGCTTTCACACATGCTTGGTCATAGATTTCAATTATTTGAAACAATGTTCAGTCAGAAATGGCTACATTTCACAAATAATAGAAAAACGGTAAGTAACATGTTGAATTATATGTGAAAATTATAAATATTATGTGAAATTTTGTGAAGTAGTAAGACTGAAATAGTATGTTCTTGTGAAATGTACTCCATCTTTGATTTATTTATGATGCTGAACAATATTTTTTTTACAGTGTGGAGGGGTCTGACCCTCTGCAGCTTGACATGAGTTGATGTAAGGACAACTCTTGTTTAGTTCATCAAGCACACAGACATACATATTTTTGGGGGGGATTAGCATTATCCATCTTTTTCCAAGAATGACATTCAGATAATTTCTTCAGTCAGTTAATGGATTCGCTCGAAGTAAACAAAACACTGAAGGAATCAGTCACTTGACTTAAGCAGTTCATCTCTGCTCCTGTAGGAGGCGCCCATGTGCTTTCTAACAGAGCAGAGAAAGCCTCAGATCAGCATGTTTTTATGCTGAGCACTGGAATCTGATTCAAAGCAATCCAATGTTTCCTGAAGGTAATGGACTTGTGCATGTGTAACCCAGTCTATTCAACAGCATCCTTCCTCTCTACCATCTGCAGATATCAGCATCATCCAGGCTATGTGTGTGTGTTTATCACACAGCCATAATGCATTATCTGTCGCTGTTTATTTACTTGGAAATTGCTTCATTCTGAGATTATTTATATACTGAATATATAAAAATTATTTATTTTCCTTTTCCCTCCCCCATGGAGTCCCAATACATTCATTCAAATGTAATGAATAAACCTCTAAACCTTTTATATGTGTGTAAAGAGAGATAAAATACTCATAAGATGCTGATGTGTATCTTGTTCCCCAATGAAAATAAAAGTCTTGTCTAGAAAATGTAGTGTTGTTTTGTTGTTGCATACATCCCCGTTTTTTGCCCAGGAATACAGTCCATTTAACACACAATGACTGTTCGTGACAGTGGGGCTATTGTCACACCATATGAGTAACACTTTAAGCTTGGTACATACTCTGCAAGTTCTTGAGGTGGCAAGAACAAGAACAAAGTTCGTTCTGGCCAGGACATTCCATACTTCACGAGAAAAGCAGGTGCCGAACATCTCCGTTTCTCCGCATTAACCCCGCCCACTTTAAAATTCTGACCAATCACACAATAGTTCTCGGACACCCACAAGAAAAAAGTTCTGCTCAGACGTTGTGTCAAGAACGGGCTGCGAGAACTCCCAAACCAGGGCTCTGAGAACAAAATGACAATTTTAGAAAGCACAAAATGACATCATTTTGTTCTCGCAGCCCTGGGAGCGAGAACTTTTTTCTCTGTTCTTGCGGAGTATGTAGCGGCCTTTACAGTAAGGTTTAATTTGTTAAGTGAGGGATAATGTACATCCAGCCAGTTGTTATCACAGAATAAACCCAGACAGAGTGATCAGGACCCCGGCACGAAGCAGAGGTTTCGGCTGATCGCCTTCCGTTTTCAATTTATAGGAAAAGTGTTGAAAGTGCCTCTGCAGTTCAAAAACAGACGTAGTGTAAGCATTTTGAACTGCAAGAGGCACTTTCTACACTTTTTCCACGGAAGGCGATTGGCCGAAACATTACTTTATAAAGTTTTAAAGGAGCTGTATGTAGGACTGTGGCCAAAACTGGTACTGCAATCACTTTCAAATTACTGTTGAGCGGTGTATCCCCTCTCCCCCTCCCCCCTCCCCCTGACTCGAGGTTGCCAGATAGGCTGCAGGATCCAGCCGAACCAGCAGGAACGTAGGCTGCTACAAGGAGCTTTCAATGGCAAGTGACGAGTCGTACACAGTAAGTTTTTTTTCTTTCTGTTAATTATGTTTATGCTTCAAGAGCGATGTTTTGTGAAGTAATTATGAATCGCAAAAATTTACTAATGGCGATTAGCCAAATATAATCGTAAATATGAACGCTCGTATGTGACAGTACATTCCCACATGAAAAAATACTATAGTATATTACAGTAAAATTACAGCAAAGCTAAATAACATTAGCAATGGTCATACAGGTCAACTTGCAGCATGTTTTGTCCACTATATATGCGAAGAACGAATGAGGAATAATTTTTACAGAGGAAACGTTAGGCTACTGTCGCAAATACGTTTTCACATTGCCATAATAGGCGTGCTAATGTTGTTTTCCTCAGCGTCCCATCATAATGACAGAGAAACGGGCTCTGATAATGCATTACTAATGTTAGCAATGACGACTCGCCGTTTTTATTTACCAAACAATTCCTTAACGTTACCTTTTCAATTCAATGACCCACCTCCTCCATCTGCGCTAACCAAACGTTACTTTGCACAAACAGGCATAACTTTGTTCGACTGTCATGAATATTTGAAATGTCCATTTATATTAAGTACAAGTTAGCCAAACATAGATCAACCTTACCTGTCCAGGAGAAAATTAGCAACGTTGGCATCAGTCTTCAAATTATTCTCCGTTTTCAGCCGTCTCCATCTTTCAAAGGCATCTCTTATACAAATCCTTGATTTATTTCAGACACAGTCACAACGTTTTTCTGATTCATAACGAGGTCGTTTAGGTTTCGTAAAGTTAGACATTGTGTATCCAAATAGTTTGTAGCTGCAGCAGTGGTAACTAGAGCAGAGCTGGCAACCCGAATGCAGAAACACTACTGACTTCGTGATTGGTAGACAGGTGGAGGGTGGCGCTTCGGGCCAAAACACAACATGTCAACATCAACATCAGTTGAGGGCTGCAACTTCACTTTTAAAATGACAATATCTTGGCCGGACAACCGCTGTCAGTGATATAAGTATTTGAAATTAACATGATTTCTTAATGTCTATTGACATATCAGGGCCATTTTATGATTAATTGAAATACATTTCTTACATACAGTTCCTTTAAATATGAATATTTTTCTTACACAAACGCATCAATTCGCTTCAGAAGGCCTTTATTAAACCCCCAGAGCCATGTGGAGCACATTATGTGACGGACAGATGCATTTTTATGGGCTTCAAAAACAGAACAACAATTGCTACAATTATAAAGCTTGGATTAGCCAGGACTTTTTTAATATAACAAGGTCATAAACACCTAGGATGACTTGAGGGTGAGTAAATCATGGGCTAATTTTCATTTTTTTTGGGTGAACTAACACTTGAAGTATTCCATTGTAACCCGTGGTTGTTAAGTGTTTTTCAGTCACAAGATGGTGCCAGAATGCGCGATTGACCAA
Source organism: Gobio gobio (assembly GCF_949357685.1). NCBI lineage: Eukaryota > Metazoa > Chordata > Actinopteri > Cypriniformes > Gobionidae > Gobio > Gobio gobio. The sequence goes on from NC_137108.1 coordinate 11,394,329, forward strand.
TCAGAATCAAGTATACCACAGAGCCGTGTAATAACATTAGTTAACTACATTAAGAAAAACTAACAATGAACAATATTTCTACAGCATTTACTAATTTTAAAATTAAAATGTATCTGTTAAATGAAAAATGCACAATTTTATTTTTTATTAACTAACGTTAAGGTTAATAAATAGTGTAAAATGATATTGCTTATAGTTAGTTGTATTCATTCATTCATTCATTATAATGGTAACAAATCAGATCTTGTAAATGTATTCTGTTGTCACAATAGGAACCTGCCAGTAAATAGCCTCTTTATTAGCCTTATCAAGATCTTATATCTTATCAACAGTGGTGGAATGTAACGAAGTACAAATACTCCGTTACTTTACTTAAGTACATTTTTCACGTAGGCCTATCAGTAGGCTACTTAAGTAGAATCAATAGTGCATACTTTTTACTTTTACTTCGTTACATTTTGCAGCAATTATTATACTTTCTACTACATTTCTACAAAGTTTCGTTACATTTTCGTTACATTTTCTGATCAGTTTCAGGGCTCGACATTAACACTCTTGTAATGAACTGACTCGCAGCCTCGTGAGGAGAAATGGAAACAAATCAGCGCTGCTCACACAGAGAAACTCAGTCACATACTGCAGTAACGATTCAAAATGTGGAGTTTTTATATTTAAAACATATAATACAGTTAAAAACATCAAACGACCAAGAGTGCTGTTTTCCTGAATGCCATCACGACTGAAAATGTGTCACTGATTTCATATGACACTGACAGTTCCATAAACAATTAATTAACAAAAAAGTTACTTACATTTTAGATGCAATATATTGACTGTACAATATATTTAGTTCTATTTCAGCAGCGAAAATAGTTCCAAACAAAGCAGCAACAGAGCGTTACTGAATGATTCAGTGTTTTGAATCGGTTGAATCAAAGATTCAATGACCTTTTCATTAACGACTTGCCCAATTCGCCTACTTATACTACGTCCTAAAAGTATGTACTCTTTTTGTGAAGAAAAAGTACATAATTTTGAGTGTGTAGCAGCAAAGTATGCAAGCTTTGGGACATACTACTTTCTTCATCTTTAAAGGACTCTGTTGCTTAGTTATGTGTCCCGTCACCGTTTAAACTGCCCTGTCAATCATCGTCACAGTTCAAATCCTCCTCAAATTAATTTCCTACCGTTTCGGAGAGAAATGTAGTAGCACGTTGATATGCCATTCGTGGGTCTTTAATGCAGAGACTCCTCTCATGTGTTTGCAAAGTTAATGGCAAAACGTATCATTACAAAAGTTCTCAATGCTGTTGCAGGTGAAATGTAATGTGGCTAACATTGAATAAATATCTTTTCGTCAGGCCCCTTTATCTAATCCTCTCTACTTAGCCGTCAGACTCGCGTAAGCGTCATGTTTGTAGTTTTTTAACACTTTTTATCCACGTTTGTTGTTTTCGCAATGGGTTGTGGGCAATATCAGCCGTTAGAGTGCGCATCGATCTGCACTTCGAATTCTGACCGGAAATAGTAGACCATCCGGGAATTTTTGGAATACTCTTTTCAACATACTACAATTTGGGACATACTAATTATTTTTTAGAATACTATTTAGTACGGATAGTATGCGAATTGGGACGCAGCAACTGCCTCATTCTTGAACAAATCAGCCGTTTGAACGAACCGACTCAATGATTCGCTCATTAAGACCTGCCACCACCTACTGGCAGTTTAGTTTCATGTTTAAACATTCTTTCCAACATTTCTTATTTGTACCCAAAAAAATATTTAAAACAATCTCATAACATCATTTAATTAAGTTGTAATTTTTCAGTGTAAATTATTTCATTTGATTGGTAACAGCCCTATATTGTCTTATTCAAATTTAATGTATTGATACAATTTAAGAATATAAAAGGAAAGCTGAAGTATATCCTATATTTAATAAGATTAGGGGAAAAATGCCCTTTATAAAAGGTAAAATATCATAAATATACAGATTTAAATACGTCAAAGCTGTTCACTGAACACTATAGAGAGAATATTGCTTCAGAATAATGATATTTTACTCTGCAGATCACCCTGATAACCAGAATTGTAAGTCAGAATGTAAACTGGGCCACAGATGGTAAGCACAATTACATTAACCCAAAACTGTTACGGGTGTGCTCAGGCAGGAAGGCAAAGACAGGTAGTAGAATACTCAAACAACGTTTAATACTTCAGAAGACTCAAATATAACAAAGAAGCACACCATACATAACGTATACACAAACGAGATCGGACAGAGACTGAAGGAATGGGAGGAACTTATATACAAACACAGATGACTAACTAACGAGGGGCAGAGGTGATACAGATGAGGGTAACTAAACACAGCTGAACAGAACTAGACTAACGAGGGAAACAGAGAAAGTGGCGGGAAACATAGACAAAGGAACATGTGACCAGAATAAACAACATGACAAACACAGATATGTGACATAACGTCCCCCTCCCAATAGGCGCGTCCTCGCGCCGTAGAAAAAATAGGGAGGGAGGGTGGGCACCCTGAAGTCCTGAGAACGGGAGCACTGGGGTCTGACTGGCTGGGGTGCCTCCAGGGTGGAGCCGTGGGCGGCCATGGTGGGTCAGGGGCCGTGGGCGGCCATGGCGGGTTAGGTGCCGTTGGGCGCCTTGGCCGGACAGGAGTCTTTGGGAGCCTTGGCCGGACAGGAGTCTTTGGGAGCCTTGGCGGGACAGGAGTCTTTGGGCGCCTTGGCGAGGCCAGAGCCCCACCCACATGTCTCCCACCCACAGGTATATAGCCCCCCCCCCAAAAAACTTTCTTTGGGGAATTAAGGGCTGGAATGGAGGGCCTGTGGAATGGTACAGTCCTGCGAGGTGGAGCGGCCTCGTGTAAGGCTGGAGCGGCCTCGTGGAAGCCTGGAGCGGCCTCGTGGAAGCCTGGAGCGGCCTCGTGGAAGCCTGGAGCGGCCTCGTGGAAGCCTGGAACGGAGTCCAGGAAGTCAAGGGGTGCTGGAGCGGAGTCTAGGAGGGCTGGAGCGGAGTCCAGGAGGGCTGGAGCGGAGTCCAGGAGGGCTGGAGCGGAGTCCAGGATTGCGGGAGCGGAGTCAAGGAAACACGGAGCGGTAGGATCGCTCCCAAAGTCTATCAACCACCGCTCCAGTGAATCTGCCGTGGTAGCGACTGCCGCGACCGGAGACAGGTGCTTTGCGGCAGCTCTCCTCTTCCTCCTGGGCTTGGGGACAGGCAGGACCTTCCCGGCATGCCCACTGGAGGGATATGCAGAGGTAACTGGCTGAGGGTGAACTGACCAGGCAGCGAGCTTTTCTGAGGGGACTGGACGAGGAAGACACATATTCATTGGAACCTCTTCTTTTATCTCGAACTCGGAACAATTTAGGGACAAAACCAGGTTGATTGTCTCGACTAGGGAAAAGGAACAGGCAGGTTCCAGGAACCGAATAGTGTCCTCGTCCAGGCCTATCAGAAAAACCGCATTAAGCGGCGCATCTGGCCAGTTCACCAGATAGGCTAGCTCAGAGAATTCCTCTATCTACCTCTCCAGTGAGCGACCGTTTTGTCGAATCCCCCAAAGGCGATCCTCCGCTGAACCGCCTTCTTCTGGGGATTCTGGAGAGAGTGGGACCAGGAGAATACCCATCCCAGAGAGGTCCTCTTGCTGTTTTGGTCCTATCTTCTGTTACGGGTGTGCTCAGGCAGGAAGGCAAAGACAGGTAGTAGAATACTAACAATAACAACGTTTAATACTTCAGAAGACTCAAATATAACAAAGAAGCACACCATACATAACATATACACAAACGAGATCGGACAGAGACTGAAGGAATGGGAGGAACTTATATACAAACACAGATGACTAACTAACGAGGGGCACAGGTTATACAGATGAGGGTAACTAAACACAGCTGAACAGAACTAGACTAACGAGGGTAACTAAGGAAACAGAGAAAGTGGCGGGAAACATAGACAAAGGAACATATGTGACCAGAATAAACAACATGACAGAAACACAGATATGTGACAAAAACTACCTTAGTTAAAATGCCACAGCCCATAATGTTTTTTTTAAATTATTATTAGAATACAGTATAGACATTAAGGGCCCTATTCTAACGATCTGAAACGCAAGTGTCAAAGCGCGAAGCGCAAGTAACTTTGTGGGCGGGTCTCGGCGCTGTTGCTATTTTCCCGGCGGGATAAATGGCTCTTGCGCCCGGCGCAAATCTAAAATGGGTTGGTCTGAAGTAGCTTCATTATTCATAGGTGTGGTTTGGGCGTAACGTGAATAAACCAATCAGAGCGTCATCCAACATTCCCTTTAAAAGCAGGTGCGCAAGTTCCATTATGGATTGCTATTATTATGGCGTATTTACCAGGCGCACGCCAGGAGCGATTCACAGCCGAGGAGACTGATGTTCTTGTAAGAGCAGTGAAAGACAGAGAAGTGAAGTTGTAATGTCGTACATTATGGTAAAGGTGATTTCACAGTCTTTTTTTTTTTTTCAGTCTTTCAGTTTTTTCAGTTTTTCAGTCGATTTTTTTCCTGGTTCTTGACGGACAAACCAATTTGTCAGATGTCCTTATATACATATATGTCTTGCCACTATTGGGCAAACAGGTCTTATCCTTAATTATTACAATTAGCCTGAATCATTTGTAAGCTAGATTTATGCCTATCTTCGTGGCACACCACAATGATTTCCGTCATGTCATGTGTTAATTTTTTTTAGTGTAACAATTTATGATTTGCAAAAATAACTGTTGCATCTGTGTAGGTTACATGAGCAAAGTGTATGCGCGTTGTGCACGCTATACATTATGGTCAAGCATGCGCCCTTAAAATAGCATAATGAACAACGCGCAACGCGCCACTGACTTTAGACTAGGTTTTTTCTGGTCAGTGGCGCAATTGTTTAATGGAACAGCAAAATAGCACCAGGGATTGTTTGCGCCGGAACACGCCTCCTTTTTTTGCGCTGAACCGCCCAGGGAGCGCAAGTTCATTCACTAGTTTAGCGACGTGCTTCTGTGGAGGGAAAAGCGCGCTTTGCGCGGGTGCAAAATAGGAATGACACATGCGTCGGTGTACAAAGTCAATTGCGCTGGGTGCAAGATAGGGCCCAATGAGAATAAATTGTTATGCAAGTACTTTTAATTTTAATACTTAAAGTACATTTAAAATCAAGTTATTTTTACTTAAGTAGGGTTGTCATTGTGGTACTTCTACTTTTACTAAAGTAAATATATCTCTGGGTATTTGTACTTTTACTTAAGTACTGAGATTCAGTACTTCATCCACCACTGCTTATCAATATAAAGTTATACTATTTTAAACCCTTGGTCAGTCTGAATAATCGATTCTGGCTGGAAGGTGTGCATTAAAACCATTTAGTTCCTGTTCGTTTTTTAATCACCGTTCTTATAATAATGTGCAGTTCAGCTACAGTAATGAGGGGATAACATCACTGATTTTAAAGGAATTACACTTACAGCTTCATTGTTAAAAGAGACAGACGCAGGTAATTCACACGATGCACGCTTGTCTCATCTCTCTTTCTCTCTCTCTCTCTCTCTCTCTCTCTCTCTCTCTCTCTCTCTCTCTCTCTCTCTTCTCTCTCTCTCTCTCTCTCTCTCTCTCTCTCTCTCTCTCTCTCTCTCTCTCTCTCTTTCTCTCTCAATTCAATTCATATTGCATTATTGGAATGACATATTTAGGTACATATTGCCAAAGCATTGCAGTAACCTACTACTAATGCGTATATCTTCACTCAGTACAACTTAGTTTGTAGCATTTATAAATATGATGTGCTACTACAGAGGAAGCAGGTCCTTAACCAAGTAAGATTTGGTTAAGCAGGTCCTTAACCAAGTAAGGAAACGCTGCCTGCATCGAGCTCGCAGCATCCTCAAGGACTCCTCTCACCCAGCCCACAGACTGTTTTCTCTCCTGCCCTCCGGCAGGCGTTTCAGGATCCTCCGGACCAGGACCAGCAGACTAAAGAACAGTTTTTTCCCCAGAGCTGTCTCTTTATTGAACTCAAACCCCCGTTGATCCACTTCCCTCATAAACTGATAACTCTCCTACCTCACATCTGCCTTCACTTTGTTATTTGCACTACTGACTGTTTATTACAGTAACAACTGTTTACTTATGCATTCTGCACCACCATACCGTAACTGGATAATGCTCATCTGCACTGCCGACTGTATTTACAGTAACAATGTTTACATTTGCATTTTGCACCGTACTTCTAACTGGAATATGCAACCACTTTCCACTGCACTTTTACACTTTCTTTCGGATAGCTCTGTCCATAATTTATTGTACTAACTTAATCCACTGCTATATTCCTCATATTAGCCTAACATATTACTGTATACCTCTAACTGTAAAATTCTGTTCAAGTAATAACCGTCTGTATATTTATTCATAGTACATAGTCACCTGTAAATTCTGTTTATAGTAATAGCCATCTGTATATTTATTCATAGTACATATTCACCTGTAAATTCTGTTTATAGTAATAGCCATCTGTATATTTATTCACTGTATATATTCATCTGTAAATTCAGTTCTACTTATAGTAATAACCATCTCTCTACTTATACATATTTATATATATTCAGAACATTTTTATGTCCTGCACTTACGCAACCATTGTATATATCCTGCACTTGCTGCTATTGCACTTCTGGTTAGACCTAAACTGCATTTCGTTGCCTTGTACTTGTACTTGTGTAATGACAATAAAGTTGAATCTAATCTAATCTAATTTAAATTTGTCATTTTCATGGAGTGACTGGAACTAATAATCTGCTGTATTAGTCTCTTACAGATCTGTATTTGTGATAGTGGAGGGAAAAGTGTGCCTCCGTCTAAACTGCTCCTTTACATTCATTACAGATTCACTCTCTTTTAGGTTACCACATCTTCTTATGTCAACCTCTTTCTATGACCAGTTGGTGGTCACTAAGTCTGTACTTAGTTAATAAATGTCTGTTTGTTATCACCTATTCCTGACTGAGACAAGATAGTCAGCCAGACTGTACTCTATGTTTAGTCTCAGATAACATTGGAGATGACTTTGCTCTTTGGTTTGTTCTTTCCAATGCTGCATTTATGTCTCTTTCTTTCTCTTTATTATAACACCTGATGCACTCGTTACATCATAAGAAGAATGGCATCAACGTTAATATTATTCTCTCTGTTTATACCCAGGTTTACTCTAGTCAGCCGTATCCAAATCAGATGGTGGACCTGCGCCTAGACAAAACCAAAACTTTTCCCTAAAGTGTCTGCAGAGATTGTGTCAACTAGATTTTCCCCTGTGAAGGCCTCATTGGCACAGCCAGTGGCACTGATCCCAACAAACCCATCTCCGGCTTGATGAGATCTTCAACCAGATGGAACTGGATAAATATTCTGAATGTTCTGATCCAATCTGACTTCCGAACTGTAATGCTGCATGAATCATAATCATACACTGTTCATTTCATTGGCCAGAGAAGAACTGGCCCCCTGACTGAGCCTGGTTTCTCCCAAGGTTTTTTCCTCCATTCTGTCACCTGATGGAGTTTCGGTTCCTTGCCACTGTCGCCTTTGGCTTTGGCTTGCTTAGTTGGGCCATGTAATATTCAACAATATTATTGATCTGCCTGCATTGACACAATTGTATGAGCTGGACGATGACATCACTGTTTTCTCCAGAGCGGCTGTATAGATAAATTAACTAAATTAATAACTTTTTTTACAACTGAAATTAACCTTTAATGAACTTAAGCTGGACTATGACACTATTTTCTTCTAGATCTGCTGTACAGCCAAAACAAACTTTGTTGCATTATTTTACTGTTATCACTGCTTTGAAGCAATCCGTATTGTAAAAAGTGCTGTAAAAATAAAGGTGACTTGACTTATTAATAATTTCTTTCATTCTTGCAGGTTTTTCAGTGGCACTGATATTGAACGCTTTATTAGCCACAATTATACAGAGATTACGTTTTTGAGCACTCAATTCTTGTGTTTGTAGTGCTTTTAAATTCTCTCTCTCTCTCTCTCTCTCTCTCTCTCTCTCTCTCTCTCTCTCTCTCTATCTAATTAATTAATTTAAATACATTTTTTAAAGAATACATTTATTTAAAAAAACAGCCGTAACTGACAAAATTAACCAAATTTTTATGTCTCCATTATATACAGTAGTGTCTTGTGTCAGTGTGATTTCATTGTGTTTACATGTAAGTAACAGATAATACAACAATGTCATTACACTGAAATTTTAGATACAGACTGAGATAAATCTGAGATAGACCTTGTGACGACTTCCCCACAGTCTTCCCCATGTTACTTATCAAATCCTCATATTATTTCAGTTAAATGTGAAGATCTGGTGTGAATCTTCCTGATGTGAAGTAACTCAAACTATACATGGTCAGAGATTTGTAAATCACTAATAACACTGTATTCTGAATACACATTATTAAATGCAGTGTCAGTATGTCCCGTATTGCAAATGGATTCTTAAAGGGATAGTTCACCCCAAAATGAAAATGATTACAGTCATTTACTCACTCTCAAGTTGTTCCAAACCTGTTTGAATTTCTTTCTTCTGCTGAACGCAAAAGAAGATATTTTGATATTCATACAGGTTTGGAACAACTTGAAGGTGAGTTAATGATTACACCGGGGGCGGAGTTTATGCCAATTTTAGGGTTAGAGATGTCACTAACCCATGAGAAGCTCGTTGTAGTCCCAACCGGCCATTTGTTGTAGTCCTTAAAAAGCAATTTCTTTAAAAGAAAATATCCCTTTATTTGAACTTTGAGCATTGTAACTTTGCAGATGTTGTTTATGCTCAAACAACAACATTACACACTAACTAAAGTTAAAAAAAGTGAAATCATAATCAACCACCCCTTTAAGTTTCAGCGTGTATTGGCTATGTAATTGCTCTTGGAATAGAGACACCCTGAGAAGTTCAGATGTACTCCGTTCCTGGATGTTCATGTTCCCGGAGAGCCAGAGTCATCGCAGCCACACTGCGGACTGAGAAGTGCTGTGTAGACGAGTAACACTCGAATCTAAACTCATGCTGGGCCTCAGTGAGCTACAGTTGCTGTTTTATTCATCAGACTTGCCTTCTCTCACTCCGTTTCTCTTTCATTCTTACTCCCTACACTCTTTCTTCTAGGTCTGTGTCTTTCACTATTCACTCTTCATTTCTTCTCTTATCTCTTCCTCATGCATTTATGGATCTCGGTGCAGTGAGCGCTGGTACAAGGCAAAGTAAATCACAAACAGTTCTTTGCTCTCTTTGTGCAAGGGATGTTTTTGGTTCAAGAGTTCATGAATCTTTTTTATATATGTAAGTAATTTGTCTGTAGGTTGATTTTCCTCTGTGGCAAAACATGGATGTGTTTATTTGAGCATTTGATAAAACTTTATATTATGTCTTTAAATACTAATGTGTGTACTTGCATAAAATATATATATATATTTTTTTTTAAATGATTGTATTCATGTTGCATTGCAAAACACTTTTGCTGCTGCTATTGAGGTGGCATTGCATTGATTTTTCACAGTTTTATATACACAGATAAAGGTGATACAGATTATCTAATGCACCTGTTACCACATTCAACACATTTTTAGTGTTAAAACATCTGCCACACTCTACAGGTCTCTGTGATTGATGGTTTCTGGACACATTCATTCAAAGTGTCGTCCAGTAGCAGTCTCAATTAATGTGAATGTGTATAACAAGCCTCTATTTGACATGGAGACCCAGAGCCTTTCACTTACGCCTCCAAAGCTTGCATATGAAATCATTGACAGTTTGAATATTAGATTTTGATGGAGCAAATGAATGTAATAGAAATTGTATTGTTCTTGTTAAGATAGATTGGCCCCCTTCATTAAAGGCCAAAGCTATTTGTGATATTTCTTTTCCCTGTCTCTCTGAAAGCTGAACCAGAGGACACAACTGAGAGAATCACTTCTGTTACAGAGCAGACAGCGTGATGACAAAGAACTAACTTGATTCTGATTGTAATCCAAAGATCTGAACAGAGAGACAGCAGGGAACTCCGTTCGTAAGAGATGACATCATGGGCCAGATTTACTAAACAGGGCAAATTAGAGTGAGAGCACAATTTATAGCCTACTGTAACATATTTAATAAAAAAATTATATGGCTTATAAATTATCAATAATATGACCTAAACAAGCTGTTGTGCACAATCTACTTCATGCCTTCTGTTTGCTGATTGATAGTTCAGCCATTTTTTTTATCAAGTAAAGTCTTTTTTGCTCATAAATCTTTAATGATTTTTATAAAGTAAATGTAAGATAAACATTTATTGGACTGAAGCCATATATATATATATATGTATATATATATATATTTTTTTAACCAGGTTTCTGTCAAACACAGCACATCTAGATTATTATCTGTAATCATATCATTAACAATAAGCGCTTTTGGGGAAAGGGATCGAATATTCAGCAACCCGAGCTTTATCATTTGATATTTGATATCGTACCAACGAATTCACACACCTCTTTAATGTTAATATATATGTTAATAATTTTGGTGATCTCCGACTGGCGAAGTCGAACATCATTAGTGCCGACGTGAATAATAATCTTAGAGAATTTAAGATTAGCTTTAGTCAGCACTTTTAAATTTGCTTTGATGTCTCTGGCTCCCGGTAAACATGTGACTATGGTGGCTGGTGTCTCTATTTTCACGTTCCGTGTAATATAATCGCCAATAACTAGGGCACTTTCAACAGGACACTCAGTGGGTGCATCACTGAGTGGGGAGAACCTGTTTTATGTTCTGAACGGAACGGAAGAGCGTTTTTTTCTATCCGCGACTATGCTATTTCACAGTCACCCAGTTGCCCTACTTCGTGGGCCCTGCAGCCGAATTTAGTTTAACTTGCTAACGATTAAATATTTAACCATAGGTTACAGGTTTATCTGGTTATTATGGTCCGGTCAGAAAATTTTAACCATACAGCCGTCTACTACAGTATCACATCAGACAGAGCATTGTAGTGTGTGTCACTGAGGAAAAATTACACTCATTCACTGCTATAGGAGAAGAAGAATTGGCTAAACTCGTTAAATCATCAAAATCAACAACATGTATGCTCGACCCTATACCGACTAGGCTATTAAAAGAGATGCTACCAGAGGTCATAGATCCTCTTCTTAATATCATTAATTCATCTTTGTCATTAGGATACCAAAAACTTTTAGGTTGGCTATTATTAAACCACTAAAAAAACGCATCTTGATCCTACAGAATTAGTCAATTATAGGCCAATCTCAAATCTACCCTTTTTGTCAAAAATACTTGAAAAGGCAATGTCTTCACCATTATGCTCCTTTTTAGAAAGAAATGGTATCTGTGAGGATTTCCAGTCAGGATTTAGACCATATCATAGTACTGAGACTGCTCTCATCAGAGTTACGAATGATTTACTCTTATAATTTACATTTATTTATTTACATTTATGCATTTGGCAGATGCTTTTATCCAAATTGACTTACAGTGCACTAATTACAGGGACAATCCCCCTGGAGCAACATGGAGTAAAGTGCCTTGCTCAAGGACACACTGGTGGTGACCGCTGGGATTGAACCAGGAACCTTCTGCATATCAGTTTAACCCACTGGACCACCATCTCTACGATGGTGATTGTCATCCGGTCGTGGTTGTATCTCTCTATTAGTGTTACTCGATCTTCGCGCTGCATTCGATACTATCGACCACAACACCGTCGTATCGACCGTTGCTTTTCCCACTGTACATGCTACCACTGGGAGATATCATTAGGAAGCATGGCGTTTTCATTGAAATTGCCTCATCGACACGGCATCCTCGATAAACCCGTCTCCGGCGTGATGACTCCGATCGTTCGAATATTCCTCTTTAAAAATTGTTAAATCGATATGTCATCCTCAATAAACCCGTCTCCGACCTGGTGGCTCCGATCTTTCGAATATCGCACTTTAATAATTGTTTAATCAATACATCATCCTCAATAAACCCGTCTCCGACGTGTTGCCTCCGATCTTTCGAATATTGCAATTTAATAATTGTTTAATCAATACATCATCCTAAATAAACCCGTGTCCGGCGTGTTGCCTGCGATCTTTCGAATATTTCTGAGCCTGGTTTCTCCCAAGGTTTATTTTTGTCCATTAGGACACCTGATGGAGTTTTGGTTTCCTTGCCACTGTCGCCTTTGGCTTGGCTTGCTCAGTTGGGGACACTGCATTTTTAACTAAATATCCAAATAAATCTAATTAGTAAACTAAATTAACCATATAAACTACATTACTGATCTAATTAATGATCTAATGCCCACATTGTCACTGTATGATAATTGAACTGAGCTAGATGACATCATGTTTTCTCCGGAGCAGCTGTACGGCCGAATAAAATTCTGTTGCATTTTCCTGTTTAACACTGTGAAGCTGCTTTGAAACAATCTATTGTAAAAAGTGCTATATAAATAAAGTTGACCTGACTTGACAAGTTGCAACTATTAGTTAACAGTTTATTTATTATGTTAAATGTAACCTTTACAATATATTTTCACATTTATATATTTAGTCTTTATTTAAGTACTTATTTTTATTCAACTCACATCATCTCAGATGCATTGTACTTTTTATGACATGACAGTCGTCGACTGATTCACCCCACAAATCTGCGGACAGTGTAAATATCCCAGATGAAGAGGATGTTCCGCTGGCACATGCCTTACCAGGGTCTCTATGGTGCAGCCCATCCCGGTGCAGCTCCACCACCAGCGTCTCCCGCATAGCTCAATATGAGTGTAGAAATGTTTTCTTGTGTTTTAGCTGTTAATTTAAATTTCTGTTGTTTCCGATGTTAAACTTAAGTTATACATAAGGCCTATACATAATTGTAAAAAGTACTTTAAGTAATGTATAGACCAATTTATTTTAATTTACACATTTTAATTTACATGACAAGAAAATATATGTATAGAAGAATTTGTTCAATGTACAAATTATAACTTGCATTACAAAAATAAACAATGTACAGAACAACCACTTCTCTTTTATTTAGCCTACACATTTCAAGTTAACAAAAATGAACAATAGACAGCAATTACTTTGTTACATTTACAAATATCTTGCATTACAAAAAACATAATACAGAAAAATGATTCTGTGCATCCCGGCCACGAGTTTACAGAGAATTACATCCAGCCTGAGACTTTTGGTAATGGACCGTCGTCAGTGAGCTACATTCATACATAGGTACATACATACATACACACATTCATTCATATAAAATACATTATTTTGCAGTACAGCTAAAGTCAACAGTTTTCGTTTATTTGTATTTTGGCTTATAATTTTGAGTGACAGATGTCGCATTTGATTTAGCCTATTGTTGTCTGTGACATTTTTTAGTTACGTTGTTGACAGTATGACAAGAAAAATAAATAAAATAATTGCATGGCCAGCATTTTACATTTGTTATCCTCCTCTCTCTTTCTGTAGGGGAAATTTAAAAGAGAAATCTAAATTTAGCAGGATCGGTAGGGTCAGGAATAAAATAATGTATAGCGGGTGAACACGGAGTGAATTTTAAGTGCGAACAGGAGGGTGCGGAATAGATCTAATTTGTATTTAAAGAAAGTGCAGAAAAAAAGAAAGATAAAAGAAAAAAGAAAGGAAGAACGAAAAGGGAGAGAATGGACTGATTCCTCTTCTTGAGAGAATGGTTGAGAAATAAATAACATTTATGCAAGTTAAAATTGGGAAATTAAACTTTATCTTGCCAGGGTGCTCAGGGCAGGGAACTGGGAACTGTGCGAATGCCACCACTAAACGTTTTGTTTACTTAAAGTTCAAGCGGTTGTGCTGTTGTGTTCAATAGTATCCAGACTACACCAGAGTTAGCGACTGCAACCGTCTTTCACTGGGAAATGTAATCCCGCGCCGCAAGAAACCTGATCGAGTGCCGCGGGAATGCAGACCAGTCTATACAAATCCTGTAATCACTGGTGTGCTATGAATTCTGGGATAGGGTAGGCTGCGAACTTGTGCTAAGGTTCTGTCACAGGTCGGGGCGGGCCAAACCAGACTGCACCCACCCCTGGAAACCCGGGAACCACCCCGAGGAACGTGTCAAGGACCAGACAGACAAGGGAATAAAATAATACAGTTTATTTATTATTGTTAAAAGGTCGATGAATTGGATAAGTCCTAATTAAAATCTTCTTCTTGCCACCAGGACAGTTCAAGAGTCTACCAACCTCCCGGGACGGGAGGGGAGGGACGTTCGTGGCGGGCCGGAGGCTCGTCGGAGGGGAATCGGGGGGGAATCCCCGCGCCGTCCAGGTAGGTCACAGGGTAAGTATTCCTCTACGGGACTCAAGAGGGGAGGCCGTGGTCAGACGAACCCCATTCAGACTGGAACCAGGTAAGTATGCCGATGCGAGGGCGAAGCGAGTCACTGGGGTTACTCCGGAGGGAGGTACTCAGAGGTGGGGGCAAGCGAGCCACTCTCTTCTTCTTCTGAGCAGGGTAAAGGCTTCCAAATAGGGCGTGTGGGGACCACCAGGCGGGGGGGGGCACTTTGAGCGGGGCGCTCACGTCAGCTGAACACTGGGACAGACACAGCACAGTTTCGACGGTTCAACAATATGTGAAGCTTTTCAACTGATATACCTTCTCTCCTTTCAAACGGGGTCAAGACTTCCAATAGGGGCGTGTGGAGACCACCAGGCGGGGAGGACACTTTGGGCAGAACGCTCCACTTCAGCTGAGCACTGGAACAGTACAGCAAGGTCTCAACGGTTCAACAGTATGTGAAGCTTTTCAACTGATATACCTTCTCTCCTTTCGAACAGGGTCAAGGCTTCCAATAGGGGCGTGTGGAGACCACCAGGCGGGAAGGACACTTTGGACGGAACACTCGACCACCAGGCGGGGAGGACACTTTGGACGGAACACTCCACTTCCGCTGAGCACTGGAACAGTATAGCAAAGTCTCAACGGTTCAACAGTATGGGAAGCTTTTCAACTGATATACCTTCTCTCCTTTTGAACAGGGTAAAGGCTTCCAATAGGGGCGTGTGGAGACCACCAGGCGGGAAGGACACTTTGGGCGGAACACTCGACCACCAGGCGGGGAGGACACTTTGGGCGGAGCACTCCACTTCAGCTGAGCACTGGAACAGTACAGCAAGGTCTCAACGGTTCAACAGTGTGTGAAGCTTTGCAACTGATATACCTTCCCTCCTTCGAACAGGATCAAGGCTTCCAATAAGGGCGTGTGGAGACCACCAGGCGGGGAGGACACTTAGAGCGGGGCGCTCACGTCGGCTGAACACTGGGATAGGCACAGCACAGTTTCAACGGTTCAACAGTACACGAAGCTTGCAACTGATATACCTTTTCTTCTTCTGAACAGGGTAAAGGCTTCCAATAGGGCGTGTGGAGACCACCAGGCGGGGAGGACACTTAGAGCGGGACGCTCACTTCGGCTGAGCACTAGAACAGACACAGCACAGTTTCAACAGTACATGATATATGAAGCACTCAGCACTAGCGGGGCCGGGTCTTTTCAAGCCGGAAGTTGGGCAGTTGCTTTATCAAGACCCTTCGTTAGAGACAGCGGGTGGAAGACTGTAGGAGAGGAGTGCACGGCAGACTTCTATTACTTCTCCACACACAAATTTCACTTCACAGCACAAACCGTGTAAATCTTCACTTCAGGCACTGCAATTCCACTCGCACAACGTGCATTCGGGCCAGCACTCACCCACCGGTCTTTTCTCCCACCAGATCGGATCTCGTCCTCGATCAGGGCTTGACTTTGCTCCGGGAAAGCAGAAGAATGATGCAGCGATCACCACATTCGGCAAGGAGAGGACAGAAGTTGGAGACAGATCATTAATTCACTCTGTGTAATAGTTCACTCGTGCCAAACGTTTTCCAAACTCTCCACACCACTTCAGTGTTAGTGCATATAAACAACGGATCAAATACTCATCACTTGCGTCTTCCTCACTACGGACGATATTCCTCAAGTCTTCGCTGCCAAATACTTCACTCCTTCCTTTCCTCTTCCACAACTCCAATCTTCCCCACTCCACAGCCCAGCCTCAATAAAAAGAGCAACCCGCTGACAAACACAGCATCATACGGGAGGAGATCCACACCACAGTCTGTTTTCTCTCTGTTCTTAAAGCCTCATCTCAATAGGTGTCCCTCTCACAGCGTTCTCTATAATTGCCCCACACCTGCTGTCACTCAGGCAATCAGCCCCGCTGCCATGGCAACAGATTCACAGGGCATAGACCGGAGGTTCACTGGAAAATCCTGCAACAGTATTCACCAGGATCTTAGTCCCGTTCGGTTTGTTTTGTCACCCCGTGACACACCCCCCTGCCAAACCGTTCTAGTCCCTAGAACGGGATCCGGACACCCAGTCTCCGTACCTGGCTGGGGGTTGCCCCCGGTTCTCCCGTTGGGATCGCCTTGGCGGGGAGTTAGGTTCCTCGGGCCTTGGTGGGGAGTAGGGTTCCTCTGGCCTTGGCGGGGAGTTAGGTTCCTCTGGCCTTGGCCCTATTTCCAGCCTCCGGGGGGCCACAGCCCATCCCACCACGGGAGGCATCCACGCTGGTTCAGTCGGAGGTCTCTCTACAGTTGGTTCGGGGTAATTCGGACAAGGGCGCATCAGGTTTCGGTGGAGCACCCGCTCTGGACCTTCTCTCCCTTCGGGACGGAGGGCATACACCGGTTGATCGAGACGCGGCTGTCGTTGGACCACGTACGGCTGGGGCTCCCACCGATCACTGAGTTTGCCCTTCCCTTGTCGCCGGCTATCTCGCACCAGAACTCTTTCACCAGGCAGTAGCGGCGCACTTCTAGCCGTACGGTCATACAACCTTTTGTTCTTGGCTGCGGCTTGCTTAATTCGGTCCGAGACCCGTTCGTAGGCCAGTTGAAGGTGTTGATGGTGTCTGGCCACCCACTCCGTTACACCGCCTCCCTCTTCAGCGGCCGCAGTTCCCAGCAGTAGGTCAACTGGTAGTCTCACATGCCTTCCGAACATCAGGTAGGTCGGTGCATACCCGGTCGTGCTGTGTATGCTGTTGTTATACGCCTGGACCATTGCCGGAAGGTTGTCAGCCCAATGCCCCTGTTGTTCGTTTTCCAAGGTCCCCAAGAGACCGAGCAGCGTCTGGTTAAACCTCTCGCACCCTCCGTTCCCCTGAGGATGATAGGGCGTTGTATGGGTCTTCTTACATCCGTACAGTTGGCACAGCTCATGTACTACCCTGGATTCAAAATTTGGCCCTTGATCTGAATGGAACACTTCGGGACACCCGAAGGGCTGGATGACATGCCTCCACAGGGCATTAGCGGTGGTAATGGCGGTCTGGTCCAGAGTTGGGATGGCCCAGGCATATTTGGTGAACAGGTCAGTGACCACTAGGAGGTTTTGAATGCGATCGACCGGCCGACCCAGCGTCAGGTAGTCCATAGCGAGGATATGCATCGGTGCTTTAGCTCGAATTGGGACCAATGGAGCTCGTGTCTCTTTCCTGGCTTTGAACAGGGTGCAGCGTGGGCAGCCCTGTAGGTAAGTCCTCACGGTCCCCTCCATCCCAGGCCAGTAAAAGTGGCGTCGCAAAAGGGCCGTCGTCCTCTCCCGCCCTTGATGACCAAGCTTGGTGTGATAAGCCTCCAGCAGAGCGTGACATCTTCCCTCGGGGACCACCACTTGCCAGACCGGGTCACCCGAGCGTGAGTCCTGGAGGGACCGACAAATCACCCCTTCCTTCAGATGGAGCCTCTCCTTCTGGCCCATTAGGCCCCTCACGATTCGGGTTTGAGCCCGGCGTCCCGCACCCTCCGGCCACTTGTCCTGTTCCAGCCAGACCCGGACCAGTGACAGGTCCTCATCTTCACCCTGCAACATCCTCCAGCGCTGTGGGTCCCATCCCCAACTTGCGGGCGGTTCCTCCAACGGTGGTCCCGGTGCCTCCACAATGCCCACCATCATTCCCTCGTCGCGGTCCACCTCCCGCATGGGTCTCGGACCCTCCGGCCCTCCTTCTGGCCACCTAGATAGTACGTCAGCGTTGGTATGTTCCCTTCCTGGCCGGTATTGAAGCTGGTACTCAAAGTTGGCCAATTGTGCCACCCACCTCTGTTCCACCGCCCCCAACTTGGCGGTTTGTAGGTGTACCAGTGGGTTGTTATCGGTCACTACGGTCACCTTTGCTCCCCATAGGTAGTCCTTGAACTTCTCACTGAGCGCCCACTTCATGGCCAGTAACTCAAGCTTAAAGGAGCTGTAGTTGGCATCGTTCCTCTCCGCGGGGTGTAGACTCCGGCTCGCATAAGCAATGACTCTTTCTTCCTCCTGCTGTTTCTGCGCTAAGACAGCCCCCAAGCCCAAGTGGCTGGCGTCAGTGTAGAGGATAAAGGGCTGGGTGAAGTCTGCGTATGCCAGGATGGGTGCTTGTAACAGCTCCTGCTTGAGCCTCTGGAAGGCGGTCTCGCATGCCGGATCCCACTGAATCGCTGGGGACCCTCGGCCCTTGGTGTGTCCCGTTCCACCCAGCAACTGGTTCAGAGGTTTGGCGATCTTAGAGAAATCCTTAATAAATCGCCTGTAGTACCCGACAAAGCCGAGGAAGGATCGAACCTGACGCACGGTCTTCGGGGCAGTCCACCCCTGTACAGCCGACACCTTCTCTGGGTCCACAGCGATTCCTGCAGCGCTCACGATATGGCCCAGGAACTTTACCTCCTTCCGGAAAAGCTGACATTTATCCGGTTGGAGCTTCAGCCCGTATTTCTCAAGGGAGCGGAACACCTGCTCAAGATGCTGAAGGTGAGTCTCAAAGTCAGGGGAATAGATAATCACGTCATCCAGATACACAAGAGCGGTATCCACTAGCTGGCTCCCCAGGCAGCGCTGCATTAGCCGTTGGAACGTGGCGGGGGCGTTGCAGAGGCCGAACGGCATCCGGTCCCACTCATATAACCCAAAGGGAGTCGTGAAGGCCGTCTTCTCCCGGTCCCGCTTGTCCACCTGCACTTGCCAGTATCCGCTCGCCAGGTCTAGTGTGGAATACCAGGCCGCCCGGGTGAGACTCGTGAGGGAATCCTCGACTCGAGGCAATGGGAAAGCATCCCGCTTCGTCACTTGTTTCAACCTCCGATAATCCACACAGAATCTCCATGCGCCTGTTTTCTTCCTTACCAGGACAATCGGGGCTGCCCATGGGCTACTGCTCTCGCGGATGATCCCTTTATCCAGCATCCCCCGCAGAAGAGCCCGAACCTCGGAATATAATGTTGGAGGTACCGGCCGGTAGCGTTCCCTACTAGGCGGGGCTTCTCCAGTGGGAATTTGATGCTGAACGATGTTAGTACACCCGTAGTCCTCGTCATGGGTGGAGAACAACTGTGGCCATTTTGATAGAAAAGCCTCGAGCCGTCTTGTTTGATCCTCCTCCAGCCCTTCTCCCCGTAGGGACTCACCTCCGAGATGGGCCGGCAATCCTCCTTCAGCCTCTCTTCTGTGCGTCCCCGTCTGCGCCAACGCAACCTCCACTACGGTCGGGCCCACTTGACTGAACTTGACTCCTCCTGGATCTTGCACTTGCTGGGGCAACACTGAGGCAACTCGGGCTAGACACTGATGACGATGCAGTTGGATCGGGAAAGGGTTCGTGTTCCGGACTCTCACCCGGACTCGGCTGCCTTGGGCGGATGCCAGTCCTCTGGCCACTTCCACCTTAGGACCGTCGTTGTGCGGTTCTACCAACACCCACTCCTCCGGGTGGTAAAGTCTAGGGGGTACCCGGACCCAAACCATCGCCTCGCTTCGAGCCGGGATGGACAACGCATAGCGGCAAGCCACTCTTCCAGTGCTCTCCCGGTCCCCCTGCTGTTCGGCCAGGCAAACTCGGCGACAGTCAGCTCTAATGCGATCCCATTCTCTGTCCTCAGGCGTCGCAGCTGCTCGGGCCGGCCCACTCTGGAACAGCCCCTCCCAGCATTCGGAGATGACATTCATGCCCAACAGGGCGCGATGAGACCCCAGGCAGGCGTCGCGAACCACCACCACCCCCTTCTGGGGTACGACCATGCCATGGATCTCTAGGTCTGTCACTACGTATCCCACGTATGGGATGTCGAGACCGTTGGCCCCTCGCAGAGTCAGCCAGGGGGCTTCGGTCGTCGGCCGGCCCTGGGTACCGAATAGTTCCTGGACTAGGCTCTCCGCGAACAGATTGACTTGCGACCCCGTGTCCAGCAGACACTGCACCTTCTGGCCATTGACTTGAACCACGATGACCGGACAACGGCCCACCAGGCGTTCCTTCGACAGTTTGGAAGACGAGGGGTCTGAAAAGGGGGTCCCGACCACTTGACCCACAGTGGCCGGAGACTCTAAAAACCCCCCTGCGAAGCGCGTCTGGAGGAGCACTGACGGACGTAATGTCCGGCTTCCCCACAGCCGTTGCAGATAGGACGCCCCTGTTCGTCCCACTGGAATCGGGGACCCGTGGATCGGGTGAAGTGACGCTCTGGAGGGCGATTCCCGTCGGAGTAGGCTCGCTCCCGCGGTGAGGGTAATGGATGGAGGCGTTCTCGGCGGAGTTCTTCGACGACAGACTTAGACAGTTCAGACATTTGCTCACGGATATCCCTCTTTAGTTCCTCCCGGAGGGCATGCTTCCAATCGGAAGTAACAGGGGCCGAAGGCCTACTGACAGCATTCGCAGCCAGACAGCTGGGGGGATCCATACCTTCGGTGTGGTCACGCTCAAGGGCTAGAGCTTCCTGCCGCAGCTCTTCGAACGTGAGGTCCGGTGTCCGTCTCAGTTGCACCCGCAGACTCTGACGCACGGGGCCCTCCCGTAATCCCAACAGAAACTGATCTCGTAATAGGGTCTCCTCGTCCCCCAGGCCGTGATCCTGTCTTCCCCTTAGCCTGGTAAACTGTTCCCTCAGTTGCAACGTGAATGGCCGAACAGTTTGTCGAGGCCCTTGCCTACAATTAAAGAATTGCGTTCTCAGGACCGCTACCGGGGTGGTGTCTCCGTATTGCCCCGTGAGAAAATCAAAGATGGCTTGGACTGTGATGCGGGTTGCTTCCGGCGCTGCCTGTACTTCTCTTCTTGCTTCTCCTTCCAACGAATTTAGCACAAACTGTACCTTCTGAGGGGCACTTAGCCTTTGGAGCCCTGCCAGGTATTCAACCTGGGTCTTCCATGCTGACAGGCTCAATTCTGACCCTGGACCTCCGTACTTCTGGGCCCACGGGGCCCCCATAAAGAAAGGCATAACGGGCTGCCGGGCCACTGGCTCTTCTTCTTCTGCCATCTAGGTCCTTGATCGCTCCACTCGAGGTGGTAACCCTGCCGCACTACGCCAAGTTCTGTCACAGGTCGGGGCGGGCCAAACCAGACTGCACCCACCCCTGGAAACCCGGGAACCACCCCGAGGAACGTGTCAAGGACCAGACAGACAAGGGAATAAAATAATACAGTTTATTTATTATTGTTAAAAGGTCGATGAATTGGATAAGTCCTAATTAAAATCTTCTTCTTGCCACCAGGACAGTTCAAGAGTCTACCAACCTCCCGGGACGGGAGGGGAGGGACGTTCGTGGCGGGCCGGAGGCTCGTCGGAGGGGAATCGGGGGGGAATCCCCGCGCCGTCCAGGTAGGTCACAGGGTAAGTATTCCTCTACGGGACTCAAGAGGGGAGGCCGTGGTCAGACGAACCCCATTCAGACTGGAACCAGGTAAGTATGCCGATGCGAGGGCGAAGCGAGTCACTGGGGTTACTCCGGAGGGAGGTACTCAGAGGTGGGGGCAAGCGAGCCACTCTCTTCTTCTTCTGAGCAGGGTAAAGGCTTCCAAATAGGGCGTGTGGGGACCACCAGGCGGGGGGGGGGCACTTTGAGCGGGGCGCTCACGTCAGCTGAACACTGGGACAGACACAGCACAGTTTCGACGGTTCAACAATATGTGAAGCTTTTCAACTGATATACCTTCTCTCCTTTCAAACGGGGTCAAGACTTCCAATAGGGGCGTGTGGAGACCACCAGGCGGGGAGGACACTTTGGGCAGAACGCTCCACTTCAGCTGAGCACTGGAACAGTACAGCAAGGTCTCAACGGTTCAACAGTATGTGAAGCTTTTCAACTGATATACCTTCTCTCCTTTCGAACAGGGTCAAGGCTTCCAATAGGGGCGTGTGGAGACCACCAGGCGGGAAGGACACTTTGGACGGAACACTCGACCACCAGGCGGGGAGGACACTTTGGACGGAACACTCCACTTCCGCTGAGCACTGGAACAGTATAGCAAAGTCTCAACGGTTCAACAGTATGGGAAGCTTTTCAACTGATATACCTTCTCTCCTTTTGAACAGGGTAAAGGCTTCCAATAGGGGCGTGTGGAGACCACCAGACGGGAAGGACACTTTGGGCGGAACACTCGACCACCAGGCGGGGAGGACACTTTGGGCGGAGCACTCCACTTCAGCTGAGCACTGGA
This sequence comes from Gobio gobio, assembly GCF_949357685.1. NCBI lineage: Eukaryota > Metazoa > Chordata > Actinopteri > Cypriniformes > Gobionidae > Gobio > Gobio gobio. The sequence goes on from NC_137108.1 coordinate 11,416,943, forward strand.
ACAGTACAGCAAGGTCTCAACGGTTCAACAGTGTGTGAAGCTTTGCAACTGAATATTACTGAGTATAACTGCATACCTTCCCTCCTTCGAACAGGATCAAGGCTTCCAATAAGGGCGTGTGGAGACCACCAGGCGGGGAGGACACTTAGAGCGGGGCGCTCACGTCGGCTGAACACTGGGATAGGCACAGCACAGTTTCAACGGTTCAACAGTACACGAAGCTTGCAACTGATATACCTTTTCTTCTTCTGAACAGGGTAAAGGCTTCCAATAGGGCGTGTGGAGACCACCAGGCGGGGAGGACACTTAGAGCGGGACGCTCACTTCGGCTGAGCACTAGAACAGACACAGCACAGTTTCAACAGTACATGATATATGAAGCACTCAGCACTAGCGGGGCCGGGTCTTTTCAAGCCGGAAGTTGGGCAGTTGCTTTATCAAGACCCTTCGTTAGAGACAGCGGGTGGAAGACTGTAGGAGAGGAGTGCACGGCAGACTTCTATTACTTCTCCACACACAAATTTCACTTCACAGCACAAACCGTGTAAATCTTCACTTCAGACACTGCAATTCCACTCGCACACCGTGCATTCGGGCCAGCACTCACCCACCGGTCTTTTCTCCCACCAGATCGGATCTCGTCCTCGATCAGGGCTTGACTTTGCTCCGGGAAAGCAGAAGAATGATGCAGCGATCACCACATTCGGCAAGGAGAGGACAGAAGTTGGAGACAGATCATTAATTCACTCGGTGTAATAGTTCACTCGTGCCAAACGTTTTCCAAACTCTCCACACCACTTCAGTGTTAGTGCATATAAACAACGGATCAAATACTCATCACTTGCGTCTTCCTCACTACGGACGATATTCCTCAAGTCTTCGCTGCCAAATACTTCACTCCTTCCTTTCCTCTTCCACAACTCCAATCTTCCCCACTCCACAGCCCAGCCTCAATAAAAAGAGCAACCCGCTGACAAACACAGCATCATACGGGAGGAGATCCACACCACAGTCTGTTTTCTCTCTGTTCTTAAAGCCTCATCTCAATAGGTGTCCCTCTCACAGCGTTCTCTATAATTGCCCCACACCTGCTGTCACTCAGGCAATCAGCCCCGCTGCCATGGCAACAGATTCACAGGGCATAGACCGGAGGTTCACTGGAAAATCCTGCAACAGTATTCACCAGGATCTTAGTCCCGTTCGGTTTGTTTTGTCACCCCGTGACAGTTCCATCTGTTGTACCCTTCCTTTGCCTGAGAAATGGAGGGCGCATTTTGAAGTCGCTTTCGAATTGCGGCTGCACAGCGCCGCTGTGACACAATTGCACTTCAAATGTGGCCTTCAGAGGTGCAGCCTTCACATTGGGACACCCTTCGTAGTGCCACTGTGACGCAATCGCACTCAAAATGCGGCCTTCAGAGGGTGCATCCTTCACATTGGGACTACAGGTCTTCACGGGTCCAAACATTTTTACCCGAACCCGAAGAGACTTGAAATGTGCTAAACGGAACCGACCCGGACCTGTCTATTATTTCAGAAACTGGACCCAGACCGTGCAGATCCGAGAAATGCCAAAAATGTAGTACCCGGAACCGACCTGGACCCATCTATTATTTAAAAGCTGGAACCGAACCCGGCGAGAAGACTGAACTTTAAGATTAAACAAGACGGTTCATTCATATTATTATTAAAGTCAGTCACTGCGGAAGCTCGGGTTGCCATAGAAACATGACACGTGCTTGAGACTGCACATGCGTGTTAGCTGGAGCATCCTAAAATATTAGCTTTTTTACTGCAATTCGAGCGTCATAGAAAACATTTATGTGACAGTTCACCTGAGATTTTGTCGCTGATTTGAAATATATTATTTAAATACAAGTTCAAATCAAACTTCAACAGTGCGTCACACGTAATACACTTGACAGCACTTACTTTTTTCTCATGTTTGTCCACAATATGCATGAAGGATGCCCAGACAGAAGAGGTGCCCGTGGGTTTAACTTCTTTATATTCGTTGTTTTTTAGCTTTTTTCGCACATCACTCAATATCCATTATTACCGTGCGCTTGCAGCGGCTGAGAGAGAGAGCGAGCACGAGGCGAGCGAGCAAGTGAGAGATCGCTCGTGTTTTTTTCTTTCTTTCTTTTTTTAAACCTTATTTCTCGGCTCACACTTTTCTTATCCTAATTTTACAAATTGCAAGTTACAAAAAACACACAAGCAGTGCTGACTGACTCTGATCACGGGCAGGTGTTCTCCGAGTCCGGATTGACTCGGGTATTACACACAAATGTTAAACAGACCCGGGACCCGAAGTAATAGATTGGGACCTGACCCGGACCCGGACCCGGACCCGGCTGACCCCCGAGACCAACGGGTTTCGGGGGCTCTCTGAAGACCTCTAATTGGGACACCCTTCGAAGTGCCACTTTGACAGCCCTTTGGGACACAGCTTACAAGTAGCACACTCTCCCTGCACTTCACTGTCTGGTCTCGTTTCACATACCACCATCCAGCCATCAAGATATTCACAGAGCTAAGTGACTGTGCAGTGCTATTCCTCATCCTTTACCTACCTCCCTCGTTTGCCTGTGTACGAGTCTCTGTTGAAATAAATACCATTCACCTTACCTGTCTCTCTGCCTCCGTCTGTGTCCTGACACACGCATTGCCAAACAAGCTTTATTTTTTCAATGAATTTATACCCCCAAAAGGGCAACGTATCCTGAGGGATACAAACATGAAAAAAATAGGTCAAAAATAAAAGTCATGTTTTTAAAAAAAAAATTAAGAAATTGTATTCTTTGTGTCCTAAGAAGATGTAAAATAGCAATAAATACATTTTCTAATTTCTCTTTATGGTCTTACCCTTTTTAGGGTTAGGTTTTTCAGGCACAGTAGGTTTATTTAACATGTAGTTGTATTTCAGTCAGCGCATACAGAGCATTGAGTTCTTTTTCACTGCTTATTGTGCTTAACACTTTTTAACATCAAGCACATCCCAAATTCGCGATCGCCTTCTGAGGCAGCTTTCTGTGCGCACACTTTGTGAGTGTGCCAATCAGTAAGAGCATGCACCGATTTTCTTTTCAGGATATATTGCTCTTGTAAGTATTTTTAACATCAGGAACATACATTTTTGCTCTTTATATTCTCATTCATGCATTTCATCACTCTGAAGTGTCAATAGTGCTATATATTTGCATAATGTGATATACACAATATAGCAAAATCTCTAATGATAGACATTTTATACCATGTTAATGATATGTATATCATCATACTGCCCAGCCCTAGAGTAAACGCTAATATAGTTACCATTAAAGTTATCGCTCTCGGCATGAACGTGCCTTTAAACTGATCAGGAAACCGATTTACTTATGAACTGGGGTGTGAGATAAAACACATCAGCTATGACTAGAGAGCTAAATAAAAGTCCTGCTTTTATGATGGCCACTCTGGAAAGCCCTCTCAGGGTATTGTAAATGTTAGATGATTATATATTTACGTAAGCACTGAGAATAAGTTCAACAGAATGAGACATGATTAGCCTTCAGCATAGAAATATAAGGGAGTCGGGAGAGGATGACGGCGGAAACACTGAATCCTTTATTAATTCTGTCCTTGGTGCGGTCAGGACGAAGAAGCCTTGGGAAATGAACTGTGATAGGACTGCTGGATAATTAAAGCTACACAATAATACAATCTATATGCGTGAAATATGATTATTCTTTCAACTTGCAGACATTAGTATGTTTCAGACTGTTGCTGCAGGGATATACTGTGAAAAACACAATACAATGTTGCTCTACATAACTGTTTAATAATAACAGCCTTTTGTGATTTGGGATGAAAAGAATTCCACAGAAAACAAATGCTATAACACTTATTTTTCCAAACCTGCATTTCGATAAAAAAATTATAGACCAAATGGAGTCCAAAGATATCTTTTGCATTTTCTAATGAGAAAGTGAGTTGTTTGCCTGTACAAAACTAATCATGCTGCTGTATATTGTCAGAGTGTTGCTCTGTGGGTTGCTAATGTTTGTGTGGTTGTTACAGTAGGTTATTACCTACTGGTCCAAGTGAAAAGAGTCATGTTTCCTCAAGACCTATGTATGTATGTATGTAAAGTATATATATGTATGTATAAGTTAAACATGTACAACTCGGGCACAGTCACTTTAACTTTTTAACTGCTAAAAAAATGCTGCTATTTCTCTAATTCAGTGCTGCTATTATTACTTAGTACAAAGTAATACATCACACATTACACTACAGTCTGCGCTATGTTCATGTTTTTATGTTTTTGTCCTGTGGCATATTGTATCAAACTGTTTGTATTGCACTTTTGTTATGCACTTGTTTCTTTTTTGACTCTCTGTTATTCTGTGTTATGTGTAGGACTTAGGGCTTGGAGTAACGTTGTTTCCTTTCACTGTATATTGCAACCGCTATGCAGGGCCGGCTCTAGCTCTTTGGTTGCCCTAGGCGAGATTGAGTTTTGCGCCCCCCGTTAATTGTTAAGCCCACCGGCAACTATAGTTGCCGCAGTGTATAGTTGTCATTTTCCTTCTGTAAGTATTTTTCTAGATATTATCCATGTTTTATATCTTAATGACACACAAGCAGACAACCAAATAAAGGATTTCAAGAAAAAAAAGGTATTAACTTCCTTCCTGTCACATGAGACTGCCAACTTCCTACCCCTACTTCCAGGAAGCATATAGCGAAGGCAAACCCTCCCAAAGAAAGGTCATTTTCATGTTACTAATAAGTATTTTTTGTTGACATATATATATATCTACATAATCATGAAGGTCTCTAGATTCATCCAAACAAAACAAATCTTACAACAGATCTATAGTTTTTTGTATACTTAGTCAAAAGTCCAAGCGGTAACTATAGTTGCTGGTGGGAAAATTACCTGTAAGTAGATATAATGGGGAAATGGGGTATACTGTGTTAACAGGTTAATAAATCAAGGTTTTTGGTCTTGTTTAGTGCTTTTTGCTTTCATAATATCCCATCTAAAATATAACTTAACCCTTTAACTAGCATCTCTACTGTATAGTAGACCTTAATTTCGATAGGGAAAAATTTCATATTTTATGATATTATGTCTTGTAAGGGCCCAAATATTGAAGACCCTTCATCCAGTTTGGAATGGATGCATTTCAATCTAATCGTTCAAGGACCCTAAATCATTTTATGACTAGTAGCTTACAACCATTGTAATGTGGAAATTCAGACAAGTAGGCAAGGCAAGGCAAGGCAAGGCAAGTTTATTTGTATAGCACATTTCATACACAGTGGCAATTCAAAGTGCTTTACACAGAAATGAAGTTAAAATAGTTATAAGTGAATAAAATAAAAATATATATAGTATAATAGTTATAAAAGGAATTAAAAGGAAATTAAAAGGAAATAAAAATAAAGATGAAATCCCCTATCTGGGGTGGAAGAAAAAGGAGAGTCAGGTTTACTTTAAAAATATTTGTCAGGTAACTGTGCGTTTAGACAGTACCCTTACAGACAAATCTTCTTGGCCTAACTTGAGGGTGTTCTCTAGATGTTTTATCCGCCAGAGCAGATCTAAACGGGTCTTCCTCGCACCAGAGCGAGTACTCAAAAAATATTTGTCAGGTAACTGTGCATTTAAACATTACCCTTACAGACAAATCTTCCTGGACCGGAACACCAGGGCTATCTACTTTGTTCGACCGTCAGAGCGGATCTACACGGTCCTTCCTCTTACCACCAAGGCTATACAGATCTATTCGTCAGAGCAGATCTAAACGGATCGTCCTCGCACCTATGTGGACTCGAACCACAATAACATTTATTCAGTGATGCCACTAATCAGGTAGTCAAAACCAAATTCATGTCTTACCTGATCAGAGACATCACGTCGGGGTCTAAATTGAGGATAACTATGTGGACTCGAACCACAATAACTGTTTAAGCTCCCCCGTCTCTCAACCTCTTCCACCCAGACAGCCTTAACAAAATAAAAAAATAATAAAAATAAAAGTATAATTAAAAACTAAAAATAAAACAGGGTTAAAATGAAACATAATTAAAGTGCAAGCAGTTCGGACAAAGCACAGAGCACATTGAGTAAATGCATAAGATAAGGTGCAATTAGTCGTACAGTTGCACAGCTCATTCAGTAAATGCACAGCTGAACAGATGTGTTTTGAGTCTGGATTTGAAAGTGGCTACTGTTGGAGCACATCTGATCTGTTCAGGAAGCTGGTTCCAGCTACGGCTGGCATAATAGCTAAACGCAGACTCTCCTTGCTTTGAGTGAACCCTTGGTATTTCTAGTTGACTTGATCCTGATGATCTGAGTGATCTGTTGGGTTTGTATTTAATCAGCATATCTGCAATGTATTGAGGTCCTAGGTCATTTAGTGATTTATATACAAGTAATAGTACTTTAAAATCGATCCTAAATGTAACTGGAAGCCAGTGTAAAGACCTGAGGACTGGTGTGATATGGTCATATTTTCTGGTTCTGCTCAGGATCCTGGCAGCAGCGTTCTGTATGAGCTGCAGCTTTCTAATGGTCTTTTTGGGAAGGCCAGTGAGAAGACCATTACAATAATCCACCCTGCTGGTGATAAAAGCATGAACGAGTTTCTCTAAGTCTTGCCTGGAAATAAAGCTTCTAATTCTTGCAATATTTTTAAGATGATAGTAAGCTGATTTAGTTATTGCTTTGACATGACTACTGAAACTCAGGTCTGACTCCAAAATCACACCAAGATTCCTGACCTGATTTTTTGATTTCAGGCCTTTAGCCTCAAGATATGCATTCACCTTGAGAATTTCATCTTTGTTTCCTAATGTAGTAATTTCAGTTTTGTCTTTGTTTAACTGAAGAAAGTTTTGGCACATCCAACTGTTAACTTCATCAATGCATTTACATAGAGAGTCAATGGGGCTGTAGTCATTAGGTGATAGGGCTAAGTAGATCAGGGTGTCGTCAGCATAGCTGTGGTAAGCCATTTTGTTATTTTTCATTATTTGGCTGAGTGGCCGCATATACAGATTGAATAGGAGTGGTGCAAGAATTGACCCTTGTGGGACTCCGCATGTCATGGATGTCCACTCAGACTTATGGTCACCTATACTCACATAATAACCTCTCCCTTCTAAGTATGACCTGAACCATTTGAGGACCATTCCAGAAAACCCAACCCAATTTTCTAGCCTGTCAAGAAGTATGTTGTGGTCAACAGTGTTGAATGCGGCCCTGAGGTCCAGTAGTACCAGAATCGATGTTTTGCCTGTATCTGTATTGAGGCGAATATCATTTATAATCTTTATGAGCGCTGTCTCTGTGCTGTGATTTGGTCGGAAACCAGATTGAAAATTGTCAAAGTATCCGTTTGAGTTCAAGAATTTGTTCAGCTGACTGAAAACAACTTTTTCAATGATCTTGCCTATGAAGGGGAGATTTGAGATTGGTCTGTAGTTGCTCAATATGGAGTTATCCAGATTTCTCTTTTTAAGGAGAGGCTTTACTACTGCAGTTTTAAGGGAGTTTGGAGAAGTCCCAGAAAGAAGTGAGGCGTTTACCACTTCTAGGAGATCTGCTTCTAAACAGTTAAACACACTTTTGAAAAAAGAAGTGGGGAGTGTGTCAAGGGCGCAGGTTGATGTTTTAAGGTGCTGTACCGTTTCTTCTAAAATTTTACCATCAATTGCTTCAAAATCAGTCATAATAATTTTCTGAGGTTGTGGTCTGATCTGACTCACCTCAGAGCAACTCAAGGATGTGCTGATCGCATTTCTGATATTAATGATTTTCTCGGAGAAGAAGGAAGCAAACTCACTACATTTGCTGTCTGAGAGCATTTCACTGGGAATGTGACTCGGAGGGTTTGTTAAACTCTCTACAGTAGCAAAAAGAGTGCGTGTGTTGTTTATGTTTCTATTTATAATATTTGAAATGAAGGTCTGTCTAGCTTTGCCTAGTTCCACATTGAAAGCACGAAGACTGTTTTTATAAATGTTGTAATGGACAACAAGTTTTGTCTTTCGCCACAAGCGTTCAGATTTCCTGCATTGTCTTTTCATTAATTGCACTGCTGTTGAGTTTCTCCAGGGTGCTTTTTGTTTGCCACTCTTTTTTCTGACTTTTACAGGAGCAATATCATCAATTACACTCTTAACTTTTGAGTTAAAAGAGTCAAAGAGAAAATCAACAGAGTCTGCAGATATGCTTGGTGTTAGAGATATAGCCTTCATAAACAGCACACTAGTGTTCTCATTTAAGCATCTCTTTTTGACAGAGACAGATCTAGTTTCAATGGCAGGAGAGATTGATATATCAAAGAAAATACAGAAATGATCAGACAGTGCCACATCCTTAATAACTATCGATGAAATGTTTAGCCCCTTACTGATAAGTAAATCTAGAGTGTGTCCACGATCATGTGTGGGTCCGTGTACATGTTGTGTCAAATCAAAAGTGTTAAGAACAGTCATGAGATCTTTTGTTGTACTGGATTCAGCATTGTCAATGTGAATGTTAAAATCCCCAGCAATAGCAAAACAGTCAAACTCAGATGAGATTGCTGATAACAGCTCTGTAAAGTCATCAATAAAGGCCGGAGAATATTTTGGAGGCCTATAAATAATGATAAGCAAGTAATGAGTTTATTTACATTATTATATGAAATCACCTACTACAGTCAGCCATGGAATATTATGGGACTATTGATTTTATTTTTTTTTGTTAGATGTAATTTTTTCGTCAAACTATTTATTTATTTTCATTTAACTTTTTAATACACAATGCCCTGTTAGGGCAACTCAATGGCTGCACTTGGTTATGCGCTATGTTCCACCACTTTAAGACTTTATTTGTTGTGCTTTCATAATCAAAAGATAAGATACAAGCAGCTTTTTTGAGTTTGATTGAATGTTAAATAATAAAAGATGAACAGTTGTTTCTGGCATTTCTATTCACCTAAATTGACGCAGCATTAAAATTTGGCTCATCTGGACTTCCTTATTGTCAGTTAAGTTATGTTTGTAATGCGTAGTAATACATAGAAAACTAACTAGCTAGCTAGTGATAGCTTAGTGACAGCAATGAAACGTCCAATGCCGTCCAATATTAGTTGATAATATTGATAATACAAATTAAATTTATTTAGTTTGACACCTTTATGGCTGAGATGAGAAGACTTACCTCTATACTGGGCTTTCTTTTGATATTCTGCCTTTCTCTTTTTCCGTCCCTGTGCACTCAAGGGTTTAGACCGCTTCATTTTTGATGAACGCGCCAGTGATGAGCACTTGCCTGACCTAACGCCTGTGATCGACAATACTCACCATCAATTCAATCTAATAATCAGGTTAAGTAATTAAACGTGTGGCTGAGGGGGCGCACCAAGGATGATCATGTTTAATAAAAATTATGTTTTATTTCGCTTGTTCTAATTCTATGCTTAATGGGAAGTAAGTCTAAGGGCGACACTAGCGGGCGCCTGCGTCCCCCAACACATTTGTCGCCCTAGGCAACCGCCTAGCTCGCCTATAGCAAATGCCGGCCCTGCCGCTTTGTATGGTGGAATGACAATAAAGTGTCTTGAATCTTCTCTTTAAATATATCCTAGCAAACATTTGGACGTTTAAAGGGGTCATAGAATGGTACATGCACTTTTACAAGTTGATTATACGGAAATGTGTGTTGGCAGTGCCTGTACACAACCATCCTATAATGATAAAAATACATCCAGTGTTTTTTTTAAATCTCCTTATATATTTTCCCCTGTCTCAAATCGAGCCGTCTGACCGTGTGACGTTACACGGTGTACGCCCCTCCTAAGATTGTTGATTGACAGCAGCGTTTCAACACAGACCCGCCCTGAGCGAGCTGTCATCAGTCCGCCATTGTTGATACACTGGAGCAGAATGGCGTCTAAGCGATTGTGGTGTTGTGTTGTTGGGTGTAATAACGAACACAGCAGTCATTTTGATGTTCCTAAATCCGAACTGCTGAAGACCCAGTGGCTGCAGTGCTGAGTTTTGTTTTAGAAGGGAATATTCCCCCCCGATCAACGTCAATGTTTGCGCAATCATTTCTCAGCAGACTGCTTTATAAACGAGCGTCAGTATAAAGCAGGTTTTGCTAATAAGCTGCTCTTGAAAAAAGGATCGTGTTCCTGCTGCACCTCAGGAAGATCGAAGATGTGAGTGTAACGTTTTATTAACCTTTATATTAATCTTTGCAAATCGCTTGCACGCTTCACGATGAATGAGGCTAAAGTTTACAGGGTAAGTTACATTACGGCATGCTTTCTGTGTATGACGTTCTCAATATAATTCATAATCCCACGTTTATAATGAACAACGCGTTATGTTTGTTATTACAAACTGTGTACTCCATTATTTCTCGAAAATATACCCTCAAATGTTGTCAAGGCAACACTCCACGTGTGTTGTGGTGTTGTGTCGGGTCGAACCAAACGCCCCACAGAGCAGAGGGGGCGGGGTGAGCAAAGCTCATTATCATTTAAAGTCACATACACTGAAATGACTTGCTGAAAACTGAGCTGTTTTTGACCAGGTAAATTGAGTGTTTTCTTACAATACTAATGAGAATTTTTAATTAAAGTATATTACAAACTTTTCATTTAGACACTAAAGAATCATATTAACTTGTACAAAAATCTCATTCTATGACCCCTTTAATGACCGTTGAAAAGACGTCCCTCCAACATGTCCCGTCATGGTTGAAAAATAGTTCCAAAATGAAAGTTGAACAGAATGCATTTTTAGGAAATGGTCTGTGTTACATATTTTTACAGATTTATGCTGTTCTACCACGACTATTTTTGGCCAGGGACATGACGTTGCCGTCAGACCAATGTTTGCTGGGGTGGCCCCATAGACATATATTCTTTATATTATTAGATATCGTCGCTGTCCGATGAAAACCACGTATGTCCATTTTGCCGATTTTGAGATTTTTCGACGGATTGAATGTCCAGGTTCATTTCCGTATACAGTATGCATCACATATCTAAATGGCCAATGAAAAGTTGTGAAATCATGTCATCTGATTTTCACGTATATTCATTTGGTGTCAATGCTGTCAATCACGCCACGTATCTCCCGCCCTGTGGAAGCATCTCGCCGGTCTCGTGAAGTTGTTTCATCGAAGCTCAGCACGGGATAGCCGAAAGTACGACATTGAAGCTCTCCACAGTTTAGTTCTAATCTAGTTCTTCACAGATTAGTTTGCTTGCTAGTATGTAAATAAACTCTGTCTCATTGATAAGATTCAGCCTTTTTTTTCTTAGTCAAACTGATCAAATTATAGCCTGTAATGCTACTGTCATGATTGTCACTAGAACATGCCTCACTCATACTGCTATCACCGCTTGCCAGAGGCTGAGAATGTCCAGCACGTATTCCTCTGTCAATATGAAACGCGACTTGGCCATTCTAATTAATGATCGGAAGAACGCGTATCGACCACCGTTACTGTAAAATATGCACGTATGTCCATTTAAACTCAATTTTGGTCAAATGTGGATTATATCATTACACTGGCAAGAATATGGTTACATGTAAAGATGCCGTACCAAGTATGACAATGCTTCATTCAACTGCTTTTGAAATACGGTGTTTTTTTCACTTCCTGAAAAGTAAGCGTTTTGGACATACGTGAGTTTCATCGGGCAGCGACGATATATTAGATATTATATAATATATCTCAAAATATATTAGATATATTTTTCACCTGTTCAGGGATCTACATTGCAACCTTTACATTTGCATTTGAGAAATAGTGATTTCTTATGAAACGAGCAAGTGTCTTTGAATGAATATTGCATTAGCGGTAAAATCCATAATCTGATCAAAGTAGTTCATTCTGCCTCCAAACTGCATTAAAGATGTGGAATATGAGTGGAAAGAGCCAGCGTATGACCTCCATGACTGGAATATAAAGAGTATTTGGCATTCAGAGAGTATGGAAACATCCTCACAGAAAGTTGCGACAGAAACTGACCACACCATGTCATGAACTCTGCTCAAGGTCGCAGAAGTGATGGTGTTTAAAGGCAGAGATTTATGGCAGGGTGAACCAGTTGTGTCCCAGTGCTGGTGTGAGTGATGTCCTCTGGGAAACATACCATTAGCAAGAGCCTGCAAACACCCTGGTTTGTTTGTTCTTCACAGAGTCTTTCCAAACACTTCTTTCTTATTACCTAAACTGGTAACAGAGACCACGCATTCTGTTTGCTTTGCTCAAATCCCTTGAAACGTGAAGACGGGCAGGTAATATGTAAGACGGGTTTGCTGTTCACTTCAGGTCTTTTAGTCCTTAAAGGAAGTGTGAGCTTTCTTTACACATTTTCACAGACTCTCTTGGCTTGCTGAGTGTTTGGAGGTGAAGGACACTAACAGAGCTACAGTTTCTGTTATGGCAGCTCACTGTACCAGGGGATCCTGCCTTCATATCTCCACTAAACCTTCTCATTGTTGACCTGGCTCACCCTGCCCATCCCCGTCCTGACGTGGAGAATAAAAGCCTGGGCCGGAGCAATGAGATTCTGCGTCCACAGGGACAGACACGGAAAGCTTTTACACTTTAACAAGATACAGCCCAAGACAATTCCATGGCTTTAGCTGTCTGCAGTATTGGATCTCAGTTTAAGGTCACCATTAAAACAAACACACAGTATGACCAAGTGATTTAATGGACTTGGAGCAAAATTGTATTAAATTAAGCAAAGGTGAAACTTTATGTAATAAAAAAATAATAATCATAATAATGAATAAATGGATAAATGAAAACATGTAAATAACAAATATGTGAATCTATTATATTCAGTGTTTTACTAGTGACGGTGTGAAATAGACTTATAGCTTTTTCCTCTCTGTTACATTTGTTCCCATTGGGATTTTTTTTACATTATTATTATTATTTTATAAAGAGTCTTTAAGAGTTATAAGCCATTAACCAAACCAATAACCAGCTACGAGGTGTATTGGGATCAGGGGGAAAGAGGAGATCAGACAGACAAGTGATTCAACCCAGATGGTGTGTTTATTTCTTCTGCAGTAGTGAGAATGAATGGTACAGAGCCCCCGCACATGACATGCAGGACAAAACTAGTAGGCTAATCTCTCTCTCTCTCTCTCTCTCTCTCTCTCTCTCTCTCTCTCTCTCTCTCTCTCTCTCTATATATATATATATATATATATATATATATATATATATATATATATATATATATATATATATATAATATATATATATATATATATATATATATATATATATATATATATATATATATATATGTGATGCGATCTGGGAAAACCCGTCGGATGTGGCGCTGGAACGTTTTCAGCAAAGTCAAAGAATAGGTGGAATGTCCATTTTTTGTTAAAATTGGGTTTTCATTCAATTATTATTCTATAACATCTTATCTATCATTTCTAAAAGTATCTTGGCAAAATTCACTTGTTTAGTGCAGAAAAATAGCGATTTATAGCGGCAAGCTGAAAGACTGCATCTTTCTCTGTTTTACGTTAGATCATGCCTGGCGGAGGTGCAAAAAAGCCATTGGCTGCGTTCGAAACCGCATACTCATTGAGTAGGTACTCATTTTCAATAAGTACTTACTTAACGAGCTCTAAAAGAGTAGGTACTATATTGCCTGATCTCGTTAAGTATGAATGCGATCCGCACTTTATGCGCCATGTTGACGTTATCATGTGACCTACGACGTTATCTCAAGCGCAACAACTTGAAAGACGAGTGACAGGTTTAATTCATCGATCTATAAATATCTTAATATTGATTAAACTTGCTAATTGTGTGGGCTTGTTGAAGAAACAGCTGCCCATTTATTTTGTGATATTAACCCTACTAATCTGACCCAGTTTTATCCTTACCAAAACCCACAATCGTGATCTCTTAAATATGTTGTTAATTTCTTTATTTTATATGCAAAGCATGTCATCCACAAGCAAAATTGGCCTAAATCTCCTTTATATTTTCCTTTTTAAATTTAACTCCTGTTTTATCCCTCAATCCCTTATTCAAAGATATCTAACCTTGTTATTGTTTTTTCTTTGTATATAATGTATGCAAACCCATGATATTTGTTTTATTATTAGGATTGTTAAAGATACAACCATGTAATTATAAAATAAAAGATAGGCCTATGAGTGACAGGTGCAGTAACAGCTCAAAGCATCAATAACTCCACAGCCCGACCTGTGCAGTTTCCCTCAGAGTCTGCAACGAGGACGTCTTTCAGCTGCTCGAAGATCTCACCTTGGGAGAACACTGTTGATTTTATACTCTTAAAATGTAAGTTATTACTATTCAAAATTAAGATTACCCCAGAATGAATTGCATTGCTAGCCCACTAAAACACTTACAATAATAATAATAACAAATGCTGACCAATACTTAATTATATTACTTTTTTTTACTGAAAATTATATTGTTTTAGTAAAACAAGCAAAATGCAACTTGTTGTCATATGACATAGCGATGCATGAAAATACACTAGAACAAATGCAGCCGATGTGAATACCAATTTTCAGTCAAGCAATGAATAAATGCATGAGTTAATAAAATATTTTATTTACTGACAACAATAGGAAACATGAATTAATGAGTAAAAGAATGAATAAAAGTAAACATCACAAATGAATAAGTCACCATGAAACAAAGCTTTATTCAAACGTATTGTTCTAACAAACCATCACACATTTACAGACGGTGAACCCCACATCTGCTGCCATCTCAACACAGCTTGATGAAGCAGTTGACCACCGTGAACACCTTCGCCTGTCCAGCCGTCCATCATGTCCCTTCTGAACCCCACAACCTTGAAGCAAGAGTGGAGAACATGTGCGGGACAATCTGACTGCTGATGTGTCTACTCCAAACATCCGTGTGCCTGCTCTCCATCAGCATGACTACTTACAACGTTTTACAATTCATGTTGTCAGCATCCCATTTCTTGCCATATTTGATTTAATATTTTTTACAATTACATGCTACTTGTATTGTAGCTTTATGACTTTTGTGGTGTAGTGGGCTAAACACTGAACTGATAAGCAGAAGGTTTCTGCTTGGATCTCCGCAGCCGTCACCACCACCAGTGTGTCCTTGAGCAAGGCTCAACCACAGAAGCTCTGCAGCAAATGCACAGACATCAAGAATCAGAAAAGTGCTGAAATAACTCTGTTTGAAATTAAAATAAAATACAACTTAAGATTTAAATGTATGTTTTATTCATTTCTGTAGTATACTCAAAGCCTTTGATGACAGGCTTCCTTCATCACCCTCTCTCCAGTCTCCACCAGATAAACACACACACACACACACACACACACACACACACACACACACACACACACACACACACACACACACACACACACACACACACACACACACACACACACACACACACACGTGCTCTTCTGCCCCTGTAACATCAGACAACTTTCATGTTACCTGTATCTTAAACAACACCTTGATAAAAGCATAAAAGTTTATGTGCTCAATAGCCTTAAATGTTGAGGTAGTTGCTGATGTGTTAATGTTCCTCAATTCATCAACAGTACTAATGGACAAATAAAAAAAGATAACTTATGTTTAGTTACTTTATGTAGATCTATTAACATTACTGACGTTCATGTAAAGTAAGCAGTGTTGACCACAGTGAACTCTACATTATAGCACACACACATCACTCTGATCAGATGTCTATTTCATGCTGTGATGTCATCTGCAATACTTATCGAAAATGTTCCTGTCAGATGTTAAATAAACATTTAGTAAGCATCTTTATCTTTAAGTATATCGTTTATGTAAATCCACTTTGGAGACGTGTGTGTGTGTGTTACTGGAGCTCATACATAATAAAACGTGTTTTTACAGCCCAATCACAACTACACTATACTGTCTGTCGTCTTTACACTTTTAACAATTCAACAGTATAACGTTACTCTACAGTAGTCCAACAAATGCGATTTTAACACAAGGAACGGTGATTTTTGTTTGTAATACTCACATTTGATTGGCTTTTCTCCGCCTGACGTATCCTTTCCTGTGGCCTCATGGGAAGGCAGGGATAGAAAAGTATCCGACGATGGGTACTTCACAATCTGGGCGGAATCAGTAAGCCATCCGGGAACTTCTCGCCTACTCTTTTATGATTACTGAGGTTTCGAACATACTTCTCCTTTCACGTACTGTTTTCGCCTACTATATAGTAGGTAAGTAGGCATATTCGAACGCAACATCAGTATACGCACGTCCGAATCTCGCGAGAAATACTCCAAAACCCTGGTAGTTCTCGCCTACTCTTTTATGAATACAAAGGATTCGAGCATACCCTTCGCTGGCCTACTGCTTTTTACATACTATATAGTAGGGAAGTATGCGGTTTCGAACGCAGCCATAGTTTTCGCTCTCTTAACACCACAAAGACAGTTCACCCATCAAAATAAACCCATTACATGTAGAATAAAGGTGTATCAAAGCACATTTCCCTCCAGTCCTATGTAAACTACGGCACGTAAAGTTTTTATTTAATACAACATATCGTGAGATGGCAGCTCGGAGTACAAGAGAACAACGGAGTCTGAAGTAACTGATCGCTTTTGTGATCTCGCTTGCCTCAATCTGCTTAATATTGGTGATGTCAGTGCCCTAAACGATCATATAATGGATTATTTCACATACAGAGATGAAGGATCGGATGAAGTTACTGAAGAGGAATTAGTTTAGCTATGCTGCAGGTGCTATCTAAACATGTACGGGTCATCACAAGTTCAGAGACTGTCCATGATAAACAATAGAAAACGTATTTCACTACTTACTAAGTTGCTGTTCTTTTCAGAGTAAAGTTAGCTAGTTCCCTTGTGTAGAGATACAGCTGATAAATTCTAGTTTTCGTATTTTCATATTCAGTTCAGACCTTTATTTTGAAATAGCGATGAACACGGAAAAAATAAAAGATTTGTAGATAACTAATTTTTTTTTCATGCCAAGAGTTAAAAATATAACATCCAGTAAATTTTTTTTAGATCAAAAGTTCTGGAAATGTGGGGAAAAAAAGGGAAAAAATATATAGATTTGCCATATGCAGTGATCTATAAAGCACATGTTCTTTTATGTTTTTTAGAGGTTGAATTCAAATAAAATACTGATAAACTGCCTATACTACTTCTGAATAGGATGTCTACTTCATAAAATGTATGAAAATTATGGAAATATGTGGTTCATATCACTCAAACCATATGGAAATTGAGGCGCCCTTATATGGTTAGTAATGGAGCTTGGATGTCATCTAGAGGAAAAGTTTGGTACTGCGCCCAAACATAATATTACTGAAAGCAAATTTTTTGATATATCAACCTAAAACTTTGAACACAACTTCAATATTTCTCAAGTTCATATTTCTGTCTTTGATTGTTTGTAGTTTTAGAGTAAAACATGTTTTGTAAAATACATATTAGGGGGAGAGCAGGGACGAAAGTACAATTTTTCAGAAAATCGTAATTTTAAAAGATTATGTTTTAGACCGAGATATATTTTTGCTGTGGCCAATAACTCACAAGTGTGGTCTATCAATAGCAGGTGGTATTTTGTACAAATGTAGAACGACTACAGTATAATTTCACTTTGAACATAAGCTGCACATTGTTACTTTTGACCCCATCAGGTGGGACGAAAGTAACACACAGGTGGGTCAAAAGTAACACAACAATACAAGCTAGATTTTTTGGTGCTACTCTTGTTTTTATTAAACATACCTGACTATGACCTTGTTAATATGTAACTGCAAACATATTTTGTCCTTTATCTTTGCAAAAAATTATTAAATTACATTTTCATTTTATATGTTAAAGTGCATCAAATGTTTCAAATGTAATATGACAGTACAAACTTGAATTGTTTAGAATATTTTTTATTTGCAATGTCAATCTATTTGATAAGTTTTTTCTTCAACAGAATGAACAATATAAAAATTTAATTAAATTAAATTTGCATAATATGCATTATATATATAATAGCGGGACAAAAGTAACAAGTGTTACTTTCGTCCCGACAGGAAGTCCTGACATTTAAACACGATTTACTTTTATACTGAAAAACTATGAAAAGACAAACCTTCAGGGTGTGTAACAGCATAAACATACCACATAAGCTTAATTCGGATTCCAATATTATGAATGCATGGATGAACTTTATTTTTAATGAATATCCAGCTCACGTGGGGAAGACTTTGCGTTTGTTCCTTCATTTCTGATCCAGGATTTGTTTGTAAACAAGAGACTGGATTTGCAGACAGGATGAGATTACATGGATGAATGAAGCAACACACTAATGTGAGTAAAACATGTTTTTTTTATGTGATAGTACTGCATTGTTACAGATCTTTTGATATAGATCTATTGATTGTGTACGTGTCTAACATACTTTAGCACGCTGTCAAAGGCTGAAGAATCCTTTTTTTGTGGTTCTTGATGTGCGTTGTTCACTCTCTTGACTTAATATTTGAAAGTGTGCTTGTGTGTGTGTGTGTGTGTGTGTACGGTTTGCACTTATATCCAATGGTTGGGCGGGCCAAGTAATACAAAAATAACATTCCAATCAATCGTGGGTGGATGAGAGAAATCATTGTTTGTTTGATTAAGACGCTTTGCGAGCCCTGTGGGACGAATAATCCGGTTGCCGTTTTCTCACATGCTTCAAAACAATCCCTCACGGTGTACTCATTAAATATGCAAATCTTATCCAATCCTAGCCATGGCGTTTACTTCCAAGTTTTCAGTGCGGCACGCCCATAAAATCTGAGCGTGCAGGAGAGAGCCTCAAAACCAGGGTAGAAAATAGCCTATTACTTATTCAATATGATGTTTTTGAATGTAAAAACCACGCAAACGTCATAAGTTGACCTCAGACAACAGTATATTAAAAAAAGCCAGTTCATGACACCTTTAATAATATAAAATGTGTATTTCAGATTGTACCAGCCAATGCACATGCGTAGTCCTAAACATGTGCCTCAGGACACTGACTGTTTCTACTGCTGACTGGCTCTCCTATGTTCTATAAAATGAAATGATAGATCTATAAAAACTCTAAAATATTTACTAAACAGGGCAAATTAGCATGAGAGCGCAATTCCAAAAAAGAATGTTCTGTGCATGATCTACTGACGACGCGCAAATTAAAGAACACAGACGCAGCCGGATCATTTCCATAATGACCAACTCAATCTACCAGTTAGTGTCTGTTTCAAGATGTGCTTTTTTGGGAGGTAAATAATGGCGCAAACATCAGTAAATTGATGAGCACAAACCTTAGTAAATCGCGTTGCATGATTAATTTAAATACTCTCCACTCATACATTTTTTGTCTGAAAGGGAAACACCTAATACAAATGCATATGAAAAAAGGTCAGCCACAAAAATAACTGTGCCCATGCCTTTTCAATGCAAATTTTTCACTTCATGTCTTTTGTAAATCATAAGTAAATCCTTTTTTTTATGCCAAAAGAGGGTTTGCGCTGGTGCAAGCTGTTAGTAAATTTGGCCCTAAATGTCTAAATCTAGCAGTGACAAGCAGTAACAATAAGTTGTCTTCTGGCTAACGGTATTTTACAGCTTGCTTGTCTCTCCTGTAGATCAAATAGTATGGCACTATAGCAGCAATGTAAGTTGCTTAGGATAAAATAATCTGCCAATTTGCGCAAATGTAAAATGTACAGATTGGCAGTTAGAAAGACAAGAATAACTCAAAGACAGCCTATTCAAATGATGATCTGCACACTGGATAATGAGCAATGTCATTGAAACCCTATAGACCAGAGGTTTTCAAACTTTTTGTGTGTGTGGACCACTATTTGTAATCAAAAAATTTTGCGGACCACCTCATAACACACATAATAAAATATGTCTACACACGGTCCTACCTGAATTAATCCGCACCTCTACTAGCACTAAAACTATAACTAGTCATCACATCAGTACAACAGGCTTGTTAAAAGAAAGTTTACTGCACACAACAGCTGCCACATATTTAATTTATTTATTCTGGCTCATAGATGCATCCGACTCACTGTCAATCTCTTCATTTTTGTAACTTCTGCCTCTGTCTCTTTTCTCTTCAGAGAACCTGTTGCTATCCACCGATCCATAACAGCACTGAACTTGAACGTCACGGCTGAGCGCCACTAGCCTATTTTAGTAATCGCACAATAACTTGACAATTTAATACAAATGTTATATCAATATAGGCCTACATATTCTTTTTACTTTTTATTTTTTAATCGGAATTTCCTAGTAAAATGAAGGTAAAAAAAATATTATTTTATTTTATTTTGCCTTTCCACGGACCACCTGCAGTACCCTCACGGACCACTAGTGGTCCGCGGACCACAGTTTGGGAATGGCTGCTATAGACCATAAGCCCTCTTAAATGGATCCTTGAGTCTTTTGAACTTGGTTTTGAGCTGGCTGGCAGATTGTGGGATTGATGTGGTGAAGCCACAGCAGGGAAATGAGGATGACCTCAACAGAGTTTCCATTCAGTGCCTGTGTAACAGCTGGAAGAAGGCTGTAACTGTCTGCTGTGTAGCACTGATGCACACTGTTTGACTAGCAATGAAAGGATGCGGTCATCACTTAACTCTTTCCCCGCCATTCACATAAATTTCCATCAGTTATGAGACAATGCTTCTAATTTAACACAATTAACGCAAATAAATTACAGAAGTACGTAAAGCTGCGTCATTAACATACTTTTCGTCACGCAGTTAGATGAAGACAGGAGTTTATCACAATCACAATCTACAAGCACCTGTAACCCTGCAGGGAGGAAATTTCCATTCTAACTCTTTAACTCGATTCTGCTTCTCTGTTTGTGATCAGGCCATTTTAAGCTGTTAAACTCTGGGAAAGTTTTTAGTGATCCAGTAATTGAATTCATTCAAACAGTCCAAAACAGCGCTAATGTTAAGAAGGCCAGGCTGATCACATCAGACATATCAGAGAGAATAGAGACTCACATTGCGTTTTTAGTGAATTATTCATTCCAGTGTGTGGAATGAATAATTCTGCGATTATTTCTGAAGAGCACAATTTTGGTGACGTACAGGAGTTGTACAGTAAGCGCGTGAGTGTCTGTTCTATTAACAAGGCAGCTCATATGCGCACTTTATTTGTCTATTTATCGCAAGTCACCGTCATTGCAAAAAAACAAAAACAATGTGTCACACACACAGCTGAAGTTGTTCATGCCATTGACATAAATTTCCTTCAGTTATGAGACAATGCTTCCCCGCCATTCACGGAAATTTCTGGCTTTCCGTGTTTTCACTGTTATAGGGGGCGCTATTACACGTCTTCTGAAAGAGTACATAATCGCCGGACTCACTTTTATATTAGGTGGCCTTAACTACTATGTACTAACATTTTAATTAATAATTTGATACAATGCACTTATTGTGTACATACATATTTTTACATTGTACTTACATAAAAAAAACCTGCATGTAATTACATATGTAATTAATTTCTGTAGTTACATTTGTAATTACACAGTTGACACTTCCCTTACACCTAACCCTACCCTTAAACTTACCCATACCACCACACCTGTCCCTAACCCTACCCGTATCCCACCTCAATATCAAAAAAGGTGTTTTGCAATACAATTTGAACACAGTAAGTACATTGTACTTATTTTTTTATGTAAGTACATAGTAGTTAAGGCCACCTAATATAAAGTGGGGCCTAATCGCCTAATCAAAACACAGGAGAAGAAGCAGAAAAAAGCAATATCATATGTAATCAGATGCATATGTAAATGCAAAAAATTTGATCATCAACAACATATTACAATGGCTGACATGTTTGGTTCATTTAGTTTTGATGTAGCCATGCAGATATAAATATCCAGCGTATAGCGTTAGTTCTGGCAGGGCACGTTAGTCAAGCTTGCTTCAGCTGACTGTCAGCTGATCACGGCTACCTTATAGGGATACGATGCCTATCACAGCATGCATACACTGTAAAAAGGTTGCTGTAAATTTTACAGTAACTTACTGGCAGCTGGATGCCAGTAAGTTACTGTAAAAGTATTTACAGTATAATTACTGTAATTCAATTTACAGTAATAATAATGTATACTGTATTGATATTTACAGTATGAATACTGTATTTTTATTTACAGTACAAGTACCGTATTTTCATTTACAGTAATAATACTGTATATTTTATTTACAGTATGAATACTGTATTTTTATTTACAGTACAAGTACCGTATTTTTATTTACAGTATTAGAATTGATTTCCTATTACAGAATTAAAAAAAATTTTACGATTTGAGTTTAGCTTAATTTACTTTAAACAAAATTAATTTGATTTGAATCTACATGCCATAGGTAAGGTTGCAATAAAGTTGATGAAACGGATCTAATCACAGTGGTCAGTTTTATTTAACACAGAACTCAAAATACTCAGAAAACAAAGGAAAAAAACAACCAAACCAGACACAGAGTTTAAAAAGACAAAGCAATTAATGAAATTAACAACAGGTGTATCTGATGATTAAATAATGAAAAACCACTACAGCACTGTAAACTATGTTTTTTACCCCCCACAAATTAATGAGTCCTCATGAACATTTGTCATTAAAATATGCTGTTTAATTGTTTAACTGTTTAACATTTACTTTAAAAACTACATTTTACAAATGTGTTTGAATTCATCCCGTGTATTTAACATGGCTAAAAATGTAAACATGCTGAAAATCAGAACAAGCCTTCAAAAATTTTGCCAATCGAAGTCAACAAGCTCTCTGATGAAAGATGCCACAAGGGGATTTAGGCTGGCGATTTTTCTCTGGACCCTTTTTCCAGATGTCCGGCTGATCTGTGATTTCTATTGGCATTTGGTGCCATCAGGGTTTATTCTCAGAATGAACCTGCAAGCACAAGAAAAAAGACATTTATCAAACCAATGCTTTCCCAACAGTCATAACATGGTGCTGTATGCACTTTGATGTTAATAAAATCAATATGTACTATATAAATAAATAATTAATTGTACAGTGTAGACAGATTATAATGGAACTTTGCGAGATTGCAATTAAAACGAGGGACACATTTTCAGTGATTATAAAGGGACAGCTCTTTGCGTGCTTTCTGCCATGCCAACTCAAACATCCAGTAGCCTAAGCTTGATTTTCTGTTAAAATTAACAGTGGTTGGTGAATGAAGATAATTTATCGGGAAACACTTATGTGATTCAGTACGGTGACCGGGAGGGGACATGTTCGGTTCACTTAGTTTTGTCGTGGCCACAACATATAAACTCGTGGGAACGTGATAATATGTGGTTGCCACGAGATATTAATTTGTGGGAATGTCATATTAAGTCGTGGGAACGTGATAATTAATCGTGGCCACGAGATCATTTTGTTGAGTAGACGACATCATGATGTCGTGGCCTCGACTTCATATTTTGAGAGAACGACATCTATTTCTCATGGCCACGAGTTATGTTTAGGAAACCACACCGGTCAGTGTAGCCTACTGTAACCACCGCAGTCGGAGATGGAGATGACTGATGAATGAAGGGCTGGGTAAAAAATATAGATTTCTCGATTTTAATAGATTTTCACTTTTACAAAACAATATTGATTCTTAAATCCCAAGAATCGATTAGTCATCCTGTTTTCAGTTAATGATTGAAATAAACATTGTAGCGTGCCTCCCATCCAATAAATCGCCGTAATCTTTGTACTTTATTACTATTGATATGAAACAAAGTCTCAGATTTCAAATTACGTCTATTTTTTTACAAAATTCCAAAACATATACTGTTTTGGCGCTGTGGCGTGATATCGCTCTGCCGCAGATCAGCTCAAGAGAAGCGGCAGTGCGGAGCAAACATGAACGGATCTTCTCTTCGGCCTTATACCAGTAACAGCGCGAAATAAACACGAATGAGCTTCTGAAAGTGTGTTAAAAGATACAGTACAACTTACCGAAATCTGTATCATGTCACATAGAATAGCTCAATCAGTGTTTCAACCGCAGAAAGATGTAAGTAAAACGGCTTGTAAATGTCATGTAACGTCACATTTTCCTCAGAAAAACCATATCCAGTGTCCATAAACTCGTTAGTCAGCTAGAAAATTAACTCTAGAGAGGAGTATTTTGCTAATTATATGCACCACATTACATAGGCTATTCATTGTACATGTTCTTCAATATTTAATGCATGTATGTATGAATAAATCTGGCAAGTTTTTATGCAGCCACCATTTAAATGTTTATATTTCAAAAATCTAATGATTATGTAATTGTAAAGTTATTATAACTTAAAGGAGAACTCCGGTGAATTTTTAAGTTAATCTTGATCGTTATACCTTTGTGAGTACTGTCTATAGAAAAAGAAAATTAACCGGATTGGTGCTTGCAACACGGAGCTGTTACAGTTAATGCCCAGAGCTCCCACTCAGCAAACATGGCAGCTATGGGGGCATATACATAAAGAGTGTCTTTGTGCCTCTTAACAGACAAAAAATGCAATTAAAATGTCTGTCCAACATGAACAGGGCCCTTACATGACAACGAGATGCGTTTAGCAACTTAGCCATTGTTTAAACTCACCGAAATAGTGTTTTAGATGGCTAGCTGTAGTCTCGCGCTGAAGTCCCGTGGGAACTTGTTGCCGGAAAATGTAAATAGTCCAGGGGGGAGGAGCGTCGTGTGTGTGAAGAGTGATGATCGGCTCACAAGTGAAGAAGAAATGGTTCGTAACGCTCCTCCCTCCTGGACTATTTACATTTTACCGGCTACAACTGAATTCCCACGGGACTTCAGCGCGAGACTACAGCTAGCCATCTAAAACACTATTTGAGTTGAGTTTAAACAATGGCTAAGTTGCTAAACGCATCTCGTTGTCATGTAAGGGCCCTGTTCGTGTCTGTAAATTTGTACCTTCAATATTAGTAGGCTAATGTAGTATCCACTGACTCCCATAGTTTACAACATTAGTTCAGAAATTTGTTTTCCTTAAAGGGTTAGTTCACCCAAAAATGAAAATTCTGCAAAATCATTAATTCCTCACCCTCATGTCGTTCGACACACGTAAGACCTCCGTTCATCTTCAGACACAAATGAAGATATTTTAGTGTAAAGCTGATGCTGAGAAAGGCTTCAGATAGGCCTCCATTGGCATTCAGTACATTTACACTCACAAGACCCATAAAAGGCACTTAAAACGTCGTTACAAAGTCCATCTCACCACAGTGACTAGTTTTACGATGCGACGACAATAGTTTTTGTGCGCAAAAAAAAAAATCAAAATAACACCTTTATCCAACTTGTTCTTGACTTCCGTGTGTGCCTCCACGACGCATGAGAATATGACGCAGATCCGGCGTTCGGACACATGACCCAGAAGCGATTTGTTTATGAGCAGAGGAAGACGCGCGTGTCTAAGCTGTTGAATTCTACATTGATCGTGCTTTAGGTCTCGGCGTAGTGCTCAAAATGGGGCTTATGTGTGCATTTCATGGTTTCCCGAACCCCGGCGCTACGTCATATTCTCACGCATGCGTAGTGGAGGCATACACGGAAGACAAGAACAAGTTGGATAAAGGTGTTATTTTGATTTTTTTTGTGCGCACAAAAATTATTGTCGTTGCATCGTAAAATGATTGTAGAGTCACTGTGGTGAGATGGACTTTGTAACGACGTTTTAAGTGCCTTTTATGGGTCTTGGGAGTATTAATGTACTGAATGCCAATGGAGGCCTATCTGAAGCCTTTCTCAGCCATCAGCTTTCAACTAAAATATCTTCATTTGTGTTCCAAATATGAACGGTCTTACAGGTGTCGAACGACATGAGGGTGAGTAATTAATGACAGAATTTTCATTTTTGGGTGAACTAACCCTTTAAGAAAATTTTCCATGTATTATACCTGATACATATCCATAATAATCTGTGTTGACGCAAGAGCAGACGTTCAGCTCTTGTGTGTCGGTCTGCTGGTAGATGTTGGACTTGGCCAACTTTAATCACAGCATATCAATTAAAAAAAGCATTTTAATAGACTTACCAAGTGCAATCAGTCTTGGGGTACTGGGCAGAGAGGGGCTTCCCTCTACATCTGCTGGAGTTGCAGTGACCTAAAAGTAGAGCAATTAACAAAAGGTTGGGAGAAATGAATTTCATATATAGAGAACATACTTGAATCTTGTTTTAAAATACTTCTCAATGTGCTCTCCAATCAAGTTTATGCTTATATGTCACTTTGTCATATCTTGTGATACAACCCCTTGACTAACCAAGTATGTCTGCCTATCTTGCAAAATAGAAGTTTGATGATAAATGATTATGAAAATGAAACTGAACTTCAAATGCATGACACATAAATACAAAAACAGTAATAGTAATTTAGAAATGTCTTGTTTAAGAAACTATGACTGACACTAATTACAATCAGTATTCTCTAGAATCAGCTGTTCAAATAGCATTAATACTTCCATAAGCAAGAAGAAAGAAAACAAGCTATAGGTTGGGAGAATCTCATGGAATGTATACCAAAATGAGTGTTGGCGTGCATATGGTACGCCGTTTTTCGCGTGCATATGATACGCACCTTATGGCGTATTATACGTAAGAACCCCCCACCCTACCCAAAAGCGTTTCATATGCACGCGAAAAACTGCGTAGCATATGCACGCCAACACTCATTAGTCATTTGGCGTATACATTCCATGAGATTGCACACTCATACTATTGATACGCATTGTCATGAGATCGTGTTGTTTTTGTCTGTGTGCTTACGATGCATATGTGACTTTAGTGCAGACAGAGTCTGAAAACTACAAAAACAAGTCGGCAAACCACAGTTGAACCTAAAATTAGCCAGGTTCCTATGTATTATGATATGATGGTAAAATCTGCAATGCGTTCGCACAGATAACTTGCAGTGTTTGCACACAAACTGCGCAACCATCTTGACTGTTTCTTTTTTAAACCATCTGCTAACGATATAAGGTTAACGTTTTAATATAAGAGTCATATAACGTCATATAAATCACCAGCTTCTGCTTACCAGTTTCCTCAGATGACGGTCACCGCCAGAACATAACTCCAGAACACCTCCGACGTTCCAAATGGCGGTTTTAACAGCAAACTTAAAAAAAAAAAAAAAAGATTCACTTCAAAATACTGTTATTACAACCTCCATCTTTAGTGTTGCCTCACTTTTCGGTATTTTAAGACAGTTTGCTGTTAACGTAAAGTCCTCCTGCTTAGCTAATTTACATTAAAGTGGTAGAGGAACATTAAAATAGCTTTTTTTCCCGTTTCACTAACTATTAGTCAATGTAAACTTTATTCACCCCGTTGAAGTAACGTTAAATCACAAGGACGACGGCAGTCACGTAACCACCCGCCTTGACAAACAGGCAGAAAAAAAAGTCTCTTGACAGGAATTTGCTTAACTCACTCAATTTGCAGCACTGGTTCATGTTAGGTTGTTGTTAATAAGTGAATGCATTTGAAAATATCTCAGTTTTACATAAAATAATGACAGAAATAATACTAACCTTTTCGTTGTTATCGTCTTTTCGTCTTTCCTCAGTTGCCCCCACCAACCGAAAAAAAAAACTTGAAAAGAAGTCTCCATTGCCATTGGTCAGATTTTCGCGGGCATTGTCGCTACTGTAAATCGATTTACAGTAGAGAATAATTACAGTAGTAAACATATATTTTCCCATAATCCTTTGCTATTAACAGTATTATACTGTTGGTACATTAAACAGTATTATACTGTACATATTACAGTAAAATACTGTTCAAATTACAAAAATCCGTTACAGTGTATAAAAGCTCCTTCAGTATCATCAGCTGCTATCGCGTTCTTCGTAGCTAATTATCATGCCGAATTTGGAGGGTAACAGCCTAAACATCACATCATCTCACTAGGAATTCGTTTCCCGCATGGATTTCACCTCAGTTTCATTGAACGCGGTTATCTGCATCGATTGTAACGTAACTTAAACAGCTGATCAAGAAGTGACTGAGTTGGCATTGCTGCTTTGTTGACATGGCCTCGCTGAAGTTTACTAATGTAACTGACCAAGAACAATTCTGAGGAGATCTGCACTCACCTGTATGAAGGATATCAAGAGAAGATCAAACACCCACTTAATCATCCCTGAATGTCTTCACAAAGCAAAGCTAAGTTCTTTTTAATGCTTACTAAAAGCTATCAAGTTATATAAAGGTTTTTAAGTTTCTAGTAATTTTCAGTAAATGCTTTTGCAGCTAGGCTATGTGATCATTTTGGCAAATGTGCGTGTTCTGTTGCCATGCTGGCAACTTGCTTGTCTATGTGTCAAGTCAAACTGGAGGAAATAGAAATTAATTCTGAAAAAAAAAAAACTATAGCAGTCTCTCAGCCAATCGGAGGGAAAGGAAAAAAAATTTGTGTGTGAGACGAGTCGGAGACGAGCTCTGCCGAAAACTGAACAGCTGGACACTGAGAAAGTTCACAAACATTGAATACATCGTCAAATCCGAAGGGGCAGCCGGTGAGAACTTTAATAATTCGTTGTTTATGTGATTGTGAGAATGCGGCGCTAGTGTAGCATCAGATGGCGAATTAGTTTGTGACGCAGTATATATCTATCTGTTTGTGCTCGGCACGGGAAGATTGCGTGACCTACTTTCTGTAACTGCTCACTGCGTAACTATTTAAGCTAAATTTAGTTATGTGTAGCAAATATTAATGTTATTAAGTCACTGGTCTATTGTTTGTTTACTTTCGTTTGGATTTTGATTTAATCGCGGGAGAGAGCGACGATACAATATTATTTCTGAAGTTCACGTGTGATTGAGGAGATCGTTAAAATAACGTGATCTGAATTTATATACACATTGTGATGGTGTTAATGTTAATTTTCTGAATTGTGTATGTTGCAGGTTATACTTAAAAGTGTATTAAGCATGTAAATAATATTATTTGAGAATTATTTGAGAGATAGGCTACCTGTGACTTAAATGACAACAATGGATGTTTAATAAGCTTTTATTTGCAATTCATTTACATATTTTGTATTGTTATTTCTGTTAAAGGTTTTTCACCTTTCTTCTGTCTTGAACATTCATCATAATTGATGCAATAAAAAGAAGAGTGGAATCCAGTTAAGGCTTCGTTGATGATGTGTCTGTTCCTTTCAAGCGGGGAAATTGCGTACAAATGCTAAAGCTTGACAGTGAAAAACCGGAAAACCAGTAGGAACTGGAAACCTGTGAAACCCAAAGAGGCATCGTTAGAAGAATTATAAATTCCTTCCAAACCAAAAGAGAATTCAAAATGGCAGAGAAGGCGATCGGGAAGTCACTCGAGCAGCTCAAAGCAGAAAGGACAGTGGAGAAAAGAGGATTCACACGACTAGTCAACACCATAGCCAGAGCCTATAAAGAGATGCCAAAAGAGGATCTTCAAAGCAGTTTAAATAAACTCACAATGCAAGCAGAGAAAGTCATGGAAGCAAATGACGATCTTGAAGCAGGCATTATCGCAGAATTAGAGGAGGAGCTGGACACAGACGAGTCAGTTGTGCTAACAGGACATCAAAAAGCCAACCTTGAAAAAACTGCGAGCGAATGCGAGTTAAAACTAAAGGAGGTTAAAGGTCTTCTTCAAGAGACTCTCTGGGCTAAGTATGGAGATGTTGAACTGTCCACAGCACTGCAGGTTGCCGAAGCTGAGAGTGAACGTGTCGCAGCAGTAGTTCCAGATGGCAACCAGGAAGCATACGACTTTATGCTCAGTCACCTTCAAGATTTAGCAAAGGCTGCAAAAGACCTGTACAGCCATTGGCAGCGGTGCATCCCACCAGGTGATCAGAATAACTTCCGCCAAGGCCTGAGGAGTCTCGAACTCAACGTTACCAGATTAGTTTCGAGAAAAGCTGATTTCATTCGGGCGAGACGAGAGGAGGAAAAAGAGAAAACAACACCTCCACCAATGATCTCCAACTACCCCGTGGCTACAATTAAGTTAAAGCCCACAGCCCTCCCAAAGTTCACTGGTAACAAACGTGATTTTCATAGGTGGAAGAGAGACTGGGAAGCACTTCAGAAGCAGGGTGAGCCTACCGGTTCCAGGGAGGTTAGGAAGATTCAGGTATTAGACAGTCTCGATGAAAGGATTGTAAGAGATCTCCGCCTAACCGCTTACAACACAGCAGATGACATTTTCCGTGTCTTGGAAAACCGGTATGGAAATGTGACAGCAATTGCAATTGAGATAGTGGAAGACTTGCAGAAAATGCCTGCTATCAGAAGTCACCAGCCACGGAAAATAGTTGAATTAATTCAGGCAGTAGAAAAGGCACTTGGAGATTTGAGTGACCTTGGAAATACTGGCGCTATTAAAAATCCGCTAGTGACAAAGTCAATTGAAGGAAAACTTCCTGAGTCTCTCAAGAAGGAATGGCTTATCCACATCTCTAACCAGCAGAGCTCTGTCACACCAGACAACCGGTTTGATAATCTGTTAGAATTCCTAGCCAGGAAGGGCTATACGAAGGATCAGGTGGACTTCCTCTGTAAGCTTCCACCAGACTTAGCGCAGCAATGCAGAAGTGTGTTCTCAAACACTGCAGCAAGAGCGTTCAACGTCACAAAAGAACAGCTAAGTTTGCAGGCAGAAGATGGGTTACTGGAACTTCCCGTAATCATGATGCTTCTCAATGTGACAGCTAATGCTGGACAGAGAATTGGGACATTAATTGATTTAGCATCAGACACAAATTATATAACACACAGTGCTGCAAGCCGTCTGAACCTAAACGGTGAAAGAATTACTCTTGTCATCCATGGAGTCGGAGGGATGAAAGTTCGCGTAAAAACCAAACGATATCTGCTAAAAGTCAGAGTAAAAACTCCTCAGGGCACTTTCAAGTCACATCAGTTGGCCTGCTATGGATTAGAAAGCATTGCTGAAATTCACAACACAGTACCACCTGAACGACTGCACAATTTATTTCCAGACGTCCCTCTCATCGAACTTGCTAGGCCTAAAGTGGTCGAACTGCTTATAAGCCATCGAGAGGGGCAACTAGCCCCGCAGAGGATCCGAGTGGTCGGAGACCTTGTGCTGTGGGATGGCCCGCTAGGAAAAACAGTTGGAGGAACGCACCCCAAGCTCTTTGAAGAGGTAGCTGTATCAGCCCACAAATCCAAAACACACTTTGCGAGGTCGATGAGAATGGCAGCTGTGAAATATGAGGAAATAACGGAGTACTATCCACAAAACAAGCCATTAGCAAGGTTTCATGAGTCAAGCACTCTGACCAGCGGCCGAGACTTTCTGGAGTGGTGGAAGTGGGATTCCATTGGTGCGGCGTGTGAGCCTAAATGTGGTGGTTGCCGCTGTGGAAATTGCCAACCAGGTGGGAAAGAGATGACTCTTGCTGAGGAGAGGGAACTCGAAATAGTAAGAGAGGGCCTCACTTACGTCACGGAGGACGACCCCAGCAAAAATCCGCATTGGCACGCAAGATATCCTTGGGTGGAGGACCCAGTTTCCTTGCCAAACAACAGGGGTGCGGTTGAGGCTACATTCTTGAGGATGGAGAAACAGTTAGCCAAAGAACCTGAATGGAAGGTTGCCTATAGCGCTCAAGTGAAGGACATGCTTGATAGAGGGGCTGCAGTAAAGTTATCCGAAGAAACAATAGCTAACTGGAGTGGGCCTGTGTGGTACGTAAGCCATCTTATTGCTCCTAACCCTCACTCAGTCACGACGCCAGTGAGGCTTGTTTGGAACAGCAGCCAAAAATTCAGGGGTGTCAGCATGAACGATTTGTTAGTAAAGGGCCCAGACTTTCTTAATCAGATACGTGCTGTCCTGCTGAGATTCAGGAGTGGAGTGTATGCCGCATTAGGAGACATCAAGAAGATGTATAACTCCGTTTGGTTGGAGGACCGTGAAATGCATATGCACAGGTTCCTTTGGCGAGACTTCGAAGATGAGGAACTGGAGGAATATGCGGTCACAAGAGTCAACATTGCCGACAAACCAGCAGGCTGCATCGCACAGCTGGCAATGCGTGAAACAGCCAATTTGCCATCCTTTGCTCACCTTGAGGAAGAACGGAGAGTGCTCCATCTAGACAGCTATGTTGACGACATTCTTACGTCCCATAATGATCTTCATAAACTGAGGTCCATTGTGGCAAATGTGGAACGGATCTTAACAGCAGGAGGATTTTTTCTCAAGCCATGGGTCTTCTCAGGTCAAAGTGGGGGCGGCGAGTCAGAGAATGAGCCCCTGGGAACCATAGATAAGATCATGGTTTTACCAAATCAAATGCACAATGAAGACAACAAAGCACTTGGTCTGGGATATGATGTGAAAGAAGACAAGCTCCATGTGATGACATCCATCAATTTCTCTAAGAGAAAGAAGAAAATGAGACTTGGTCAGAATCTCTTGCAGGAGGAAGTCAGAGTCCAAACACCAAATCCATTGACACGAAGGGAGTTGTTGAGTCAGGTGTCAGGGGTGTATGATCCTGTAGGTCTAGTGACTCCAGCCAAGCAGAAAGGAGCAATTCTAGTCCGCAGAGCTTTTCAAGAGGCAAAGGATGGAAGAGTTCCAGTTAGTGAAACTTGGGATGCCTCCCTCTCGAATGATCTCAGAGAAGATGCGGTTAAACTCTTTGAGGAATATGTCCAGCTTGGCCAGATTAAATTCACTAGAGCTATAACTCCCCAAAATTTCAGTGACGAACCCTGGGCGATAACCTTTTCGGATGGAAGCGAGAATGCTTATGGTGCGGTAATGTACCTCAGATGGAACTCTGATAACGGCTCTATCACCAGGCTAGTGGAGTCCAAAGCCAAACTAACTCCATTAGACCACAAAGGAGACGCTGTCAAAGCGGAGATGTGCGGAGCAGTGTTTGCCTCCCGGCTGCGGAAGTACTTTGAGCAGCATAGCCGAATTCGAGTTGGGAAGTGGTTTCACTTGGTTGATAGTCAAACAGTTCTTGGTGCTATACAGCGAGAAAGCTATGGTTATAAGACATTTTTCGCTAATAGAATTGGAGAGATCCAAGGAATTACCAAGCCGCAAGAATGGTGGTGGATACCAGGTCCACAAAACATAGCCGATGTAATCACTAGAGGAGCTAATCCTCAAGATCTTGATGAAAATTCAGTGTGGCAAAATGGGCCAAAGTTCCTGAGCTTACCAGTAGATGAAAGGCCAATCAGGTCAGCTGAGGATCTAGCAGCTGACGCCCGAGAAAGCATCAGTAAGCTTCAAAAGAAGGCGTTTGCAGCTGCACTGACGAGATCTAAAGCAAAACAGCAGGAACCAGCTGAAGTATCAAGACAAAATGAGGATGTCATCCAAGATCAAATTGAACCCAAGAGACCACCTGCAGGACTGGCTGTCCAAAACTTAATTGATATGAAGCAGTTCAGTGATCTAACCAGACTAGTTAAAACAGTAGCGTGGGTTTGGAGAGCTGTAAAAAAGTTCCTTGGAAGGAATCGAACCCTAAACGACCCAAAGTGGGAGGCAGTCTCTTCAGCTGGAACCATCTCGGTGAGAGAAAGAGTAGATGCCCTGCGAGATATTTTCCTTGCTGTGCAAGTAGGCATGACCTTTCCAAACACCACCAGAGATCGACTGGTAGTATATAAAGAGCTAGACTCTGGGCTATTGGTTTGTGGTGGAAGAGTGCAGGCCTTTAAAGAAGATCAAGTTAGCATTCCGATCCTTCCCTATAATGCCTGGGTGTCTACACTGCTAGCCCGAGAATCTCACAGAAAAAGCCACGGAGGATTGGCTGAGACTTTACTTAGGATGAGGAAGAAGGCTTGGGTCATCAGGGGTAGAAGAATAGCCCAAAAGGTTGTCGACAGCTGTGTCCAGTGTAAGAGGACCAAAGCAAAGAAATGTCGGCAAGTGATGGGTGATTTACCACCAGAGAGATCGCAGCCTGCAGCACCCTTCGAGTTTACAACAGTAGATCTTTTTGGACCTTACTCTGTGAAAGATGACGTTAAGAAAAGAGCTTTGATGAAGGTTTGGGGGATTGTCTTTTGCTGTATGTCAAGCAGGGCAATCCACACAGAACTGGCTAACACCCAATCTACCGAGAGTTTCTTAATGGCCTTTCAGAGATTCACTGCAGTTAGGGGCTATCCTAAGAAGATCTATTCAGATCCAGGCACCAATTTCATTGGAGCAAGACCGGTTTTGCAGGAGTTGTACAAATTCTTGGAGGGCATCGACAAGGCTGCTCTTGAGGAAATAGCAGCACAAAATGGGACAGAGTGGATGTGGAAAATCCATCCAGCCGATTCTCCACACAGGAATGGTGCTGCGGAAGCTGCAGTGCGCATTGTCAAGAGGGCGCTCCAATGCTGTGGAGGCGAGTCCTCTGACTTACAGTGAGTTCCAAACAGCCCTTCAAATGGCAGCTAATCTCGCTAACGAACGGCCTATCGATGCTAGAGCGCAAACCCAGGAAGACTGCATCCAGTACGTTACTCCGAATGCACTACTGCTGGGGCGAGCATCTCAAAGTGGTGATGTCAAAACATTCAACTTTTCTAGTTACCCATTCAAACGGCTCCAAGAAATGCAGTCAGTGGTGGATAAGTTCTGGAGACACTGGAGTCAACTTGCGGGTCCTAATTTTTTCTTGAGGACCAAGTGGCATACCATGCATAGGAACGTTGCAATTGGGGACATTGTTTGGATAGCGGATCAGAATGCACTCAGAGGGCAGTTTAGACTTGGCAGGGTAATTGGTGTCAATCAAGACAGCAGGGGTGTTGTGAGGGATGTCAATGTCCGAACCTTCCCAAGTTACCCTGTTCCTGTGGCAAAGCCCTTAAAAGCTAAAGCAAAAGGCTATCCAGTGTCTAAAGGGCGCAAGGTGAAGATCCCAAGTACTGTTCTTCACAGAGACGTTAGACGACTAGTGGTTCTCCTTCCAATTGAGGAGCAAATAAGCAAGTAATTTAGGTAACATTGTAACTGCTCTACAGTTAATGGTGCCGGGCAGTTTGTCTTTAAAGCATCGCGATTTCTTCTTGTATCCAAGGAAAATCGAGTGGGAGGTGTCAAGTCAAACTGGAGGAAATAGAAATTAATTCTGAAAAAAAAAAACTATAGCAGTCTCTCAGCCAATCGGAGGGAAAGGAAAAAAATGTGTGTGTGAGACGAGTCGGAGACGAGCTCTGCCGAAAACTGAACAGCTGGACACTGAGAAAGTTCACAAACATTGAATACATCGTCAAATCCGAAGGGGCAGCCGGTGAGAACTTTAATAATTCGTTGTTTATGTGATTGTGAGAATGCGGCGCTAGTGTAGCATCAGATGGCGAATTAGTTTGTGACGCAGTATATATCTATCTGTTTGTGCTCGGCACGGGAAGATTGCGTGACCTACTTTCTGTAACTGCTTTGTTTACTTTCGTTTGGATTTTGATTTAATCACGGGAGAGAGCGACGATACAATATTATTTCTGAAGTTCACGTGTGATTGAGGAGATCGTTAAAATAACGTGATCTGAATTTATATACACATTGTGATGGTGTTAATGTTAATTTTCTGAATTGTGTATGTTGCAGGTTATACTTAAAAGTGTATTAAGCATGTAAATAATATTATTTGAGAATTATTTGAGAGATAGGCTACCTGTGACTTAAATGACAACAATGGATGTTTAATAAGCTTTTATTTGCAATTCATTTACATATTTTGTATTGTTATTTCTGTTAAAGGTTTTTCACCTTTCTTCTGTCTTGAACATTCATCATAATTGATGCAATAAAAAGAAGAGTGGAATCCAGTTAAGGCTTCGTTGATGATGTGTCTGTTCCTTTCAAGCGGGGAAATTGCGTACAAATGCTAAAGCTTGACACTATGCAACATGCTATGACTTAATTAAACCTAAGTCAGGTGCTTTGGTTTGTTTTCTTCGCTTTACTGCACATATCCAAGCAGCTCGCGGTGCTACACAGGAAAACGGTTCATGGTGCAAACTGAATCATTCTGCTGTGGTGCAGCTTTTAAAAGATAATAGTAATCAGTCATTGTCAGTGAGTCAGCTCAGCATTTATTCTGATTATGTTATCTGCATGTTCCTTCCTAAAGTATAGGTGATTGGAAACCTGTTCTTCAAAGCTAGTGCTATTGGAAACACGCTGTTCTTAAAGCTGCAGTACTTTTCACAGACTGTGATGATAATATCGTAAGTCCTGCAAGTTTATATATACGTATGTATTCTCTAATTCACCACAATTAAAATTTAGTGTTATTAGAAACACGCTTGTTCTTAAAGCTACATAGTTGCATTGAAGCAGGTTTGTAATGTTTTATAGTTTGCAATTGGAGCAGAGTGTTAACTCTAGTTCTATTGAAACACACTGTTCTTTAAGTTAGTTGCATTTGAAACATGCTAATTCTAAAGGCTATCTGGTTACTATTGGACATGCTGGTCTTAAGCTATAGTTGCAATTGGAAACACAATCATATTGCACATGCTATGTAATGTTAGCAACATGCTTGTGGCTTTAAGAGTATCAATATCATCCTGTGCTTAAATACACAAAGCAGGTACGTTTCACGGCAGAGGTCTCTTATTCAACACTAACAACATTGTGGCTTGGTGATCTCATGACGCAGTGTGGAGTCGTGGGGGTCGTCGTCTTCTCCTCCAGCGTTGGAATAACCCCGACAGAATTTCAGTTTGGGTTCAATAAAAAGCTTTTGCTATTTTTGCTGCAGCTAGGGGTGTATGCTTCCCCATTACATACTATTCAATGTTCAAATTGGTTACAATAACATGTTTTTGCTAATTTTGCTGCTGCTAGGGGTGTACGCTTCCCAAATAGATATTATTCAATGATTTTCAATTTGGTTACAGTAACGTACTTTTGCAAATTTTGCTGCCGCTAGGGTTGTATGCTTCGCCCAATAGACATTATTCAATGATTTTCAATTTGGTTACAGTAACGTACTTTAGCAAATTTTGCTGCCGCTAGGAGTGTATGCTTCGCCCAAGAGATATTTTTCAATGTATTTTAATTTGTTTACAATAACTTGTTTTTTGCAAATGTTGCTGCCGCTGGGGTGTATGCTTGCCCCAATAGATATTATTCAATGATTTTCAATTTGGTTACAGTACAATACGTTTGCAAATTTTGCTGCTGCTAGGGGTGTATGCTTCGCCCAATAGATATTATTCAATGAATTTTAATTTGTTTACAGTAACATACTTTTGCAAATTTTGCTGCCACTGGGGTGTATGCTTCGCCCAATAGATATTATTCAATGATTTTCAATTTGGTTACAGTAACATACTTTTGCAAATTTTGCTGCCGCTGGGGTGTATGCTTCGCCCAATAGATATTATTCAATAATTTTCAATTTGGTTACAGTAACATACTTTTGCAAATTTTGCTGCTGCTAGGGGTGTATGCTTCCCCCAATAGATATTATTCAATGATTTTCAATTTGGTTACAGTAACGTACTTTTGCAAATTTTGCTGCCGCTAGGGGTGTATGCTTCGCCCAATAGATATTATTCAATGAATTTTAATTTGTTTACAATAACTTGTTTTTTGCTAATTTTGCTGCCGCTGGGGTGTATGCTTCCCCCAATAGATATTATTAAATGATTTTCAATTTGGTTACAGTACAATACTTTTGCAAATTTTGCTGCTGCTAGGGGTGTATGCTTCGCCCAAAAGATATTATTCAATGAATTTTAATTTGTTTACAAGTAACATACTTTTGCAAATTTTGCTGCCGCTGGGGTGTATGCTTCGCCCAATAGATATTATTCAATGATTTTCAATTTGGTTACAGTAACATACTTTTGCAAATTTTGCTGCCGCTGGGGTGTATGCTTCGCCCAATAGATATTATTCAATGATTTTCAATTTGGTTACAGTAACATACTTTTGCAAATGTTGCTGACGCTTGGGGTGTATTCTTCGCCCAATAGATATTATTCAATGATTTTCAATTTGGTTACAGTAACATACTTTTGCAAATTTTGCTGCTGCTAGGGGTGTATGCTTCGCCCAATAGATATTATTCAATGATTTTCAATTTGGTTTCAGTAACGTACTTTTGCAAATTTTGCTGCCGCTAGGGGTGTATGCTTCCCCCAATAGATATTATTCAATGAATTTGAATTTGGTTACAGTAACATACTTTTGCAAATTTTGCTGCTGCTGGGGTGTATGCTTCCCCCAACTTTCAACCCCTTCAACATTTTGGAAACATTTGGGATAATGTGGGTGCATGTTCAACAATATATACTTTGTTCTAGTGATTCTGAATTATGCAATTCTAGATATTCATGCCATCTAGGTATCAGCATCACGCTGTTGCATAAAACCATTCTGTTTTTATTGGTGACATGTTGTTTCCTAAGTCTGTGTGAATTGCCACTGAGGTACTTAAGTGTTATGAGGTATTTCCAAGTGAAGAGGAAATTTGGATATTGAGATCTCCATCTCTCATCTCTAGCTCAGAGCAGTCGATGTTGCAGGGGCACAGTTAAGGATGTTTTACCCAGTGGTCATCTCTCGTGTCATAGAAGGAACACCATTCCAGAAGAGAAGACATCTTCACATTTTAATGAAAAATTATTAAAGACCGCTTGCACGGATGAAGATTTACCACAAGACTACAGCTAATAGGAATGCACATCTGCACTGCATGAGAGGAATATCGGTCCACACTAGCAGGTGGTGGTAGCATTCATCACTCAAGAACTGGAACTTGGACTGCTGATACAACTATATCAAGCAGCGCCTCATTTATTTTCATAACTCAATCTTTGCTTTTTCAGGTGGTATACCATTCATGAAAATAAAAAAAATGCTGGGTTGCTTTTAACTTCAGGTATTGTCACCATGCTTGTTGCTATGGCTTATGTGGTTATTGACAACATGCTTGTTGCTATGGCTTATGCGGATATTGGCAACATGCTTGTTGCTATGGCTTACGTGGTTATTGGCAACATGCTTGTTGCTATGGCTTATGCAGGTATTGGCAGCATTCTTGTGGCTTTTTCATTAGTTGTGATTGGGGGATATCAGCATTGGTTTTGTTTTGGGGGTTTATCACTGCTCTCTCTGCTCTTATCCATGCTAGACTGCATGGATGAGCAGGGAGTTCTTGCCCAGAACAGAACCATACCGCCAATCTAAACTATGCTAATTGTCTATCACTTTGACGATAGTGATCCTGGCAGAAATCCAGCGTAGAGCGTTAGTTCTGGCAGGGCACATTAGTCAAGCTTGCTTCAGCTGACTGTCAGCTGATCCATCCATCCATCCATCTTCTTCCGCTTATCCGGGGCCGGGTCGCGGGGGCAGCAGTCTAAGCAGAGATGCCCAGACTTCCCTCTCCCTAGACACTTCCTCTAGCTCTTCCGGGGGGACACCGAGGCGTTCCAAGGCCAGCCGGGAGACATAGTCCCTCCAGCGTGTCCTTGGTCTTCCCCGGGGCCTCCTCCCGGTTGGACATGCCCGAAACACCTTCCCGGGAAGGCGTTCAGGAGGCATCCGGAACAGATGCCCGAGCCACCTCAGCTGTCCCCTCTCGATGTGGAGAAGCAGCGGCTCTACTCCGAGTTCCTCCCGAGTGACTGAGCTTCTCACCCTATCTCTAAGGGAGCGCCCAGCCACCCTACGGAGAAAGCTCATTTCGGCCGCCTGTATCCGGGATCTTGTCCTTTCGGTCATGACCCAAAGCTCATGACCATAGGTGAGAGTAGGAACGTAGATTGACTGGTAAATCGAGAGCTTCGCCTTACGGCTTAGCTCTTTCTTCACCACGACAGACCGGTACATCGACCGCATTACTGCAGAAGCTGCACCGATCCGTCTGTCAATCTCCCGTTCCATCCTCCCTTCACTCGTGAACAAGACCCCTAGATACTTGAACTCCTCCACTTGGGGCAGGAACTCTCCACCAACCTGAAGTGGGCAAGCCACCCTTTTCCGACTGAGGACCACGGCCTCGGATTTGGAGGTGCTGATCCCCATCCCAACCGCTTCACACTCGGCTGCAAACCGTCCCAGTGCATGCTGAAGGTCCTGGTTAGAAGGGGCCAACACGACAACGTCATCAGCAAAGAGCAGAGACGAAACCGTGTGGTCCCCAAACCTGACACCCTCCGGCCCTTGGCAGCGCCTAGAAATTCTGTCCATAAAAATTATGAACAGAACCGGCGACAAAGGGCAGCCCTGCCGGAGTCCAACATGCACCGGGAACAAGTCTGACTTACTGCCGGCAATGCGGACCAAACTCCTGCTTCGGTCATGCAGGGACCGGACAGCCCTCAGCAAAGGACCCCGGACCCCATATTCCCCCAGCACCCTCCACAGGACGCCGCGAGGGACACAGTCGAATGCCTTCTCCAAATCCACAAAACAAATGTGGACTGGTTGGGCAAACTCCCATGAACCCTCCAGCACCCTGTAGAGGGTATAGAGCTGGTCCAGTGTTCCACGACCAGGACGAAAACCACACTGTTCCTCCTGAATCCGAGGTTCCACTATCGGCCGAATTCTCCTCTCCAGTACCCTGGCATAGACTTTCCCGGGGAGGCTGAGAAGTGTGATCCCCCTATAGTTGGAACACACCCTCCGGTCCCCCTTCTTAAAAAGAGGGACCACCACCCCGGTCTGCCATCCCAGAGGCACTGTCCCCGACCGCCACGCGATGCTGCAGAGGCGTGTCAGCCAAGACAGCCCCACAACATCCAGAGACTTGAGGTACTCAGGGCGGATCTCATCCACCCCTGGTGCCTTGCCACCGAGGAGTTTCTTGACCACCTCGGTGACTTCAGCTTGGGTGATGGACGAGTCCTCCTCTGAGCCCCCAGCCTCTGCTTCCTCGATGGAAGACGTGACGGCGGGATTGAGGAGATCCTCGAAGTATTCCTTCCACCGTCCGACAACATCCCCAGTCGAGGTCAACAGCCGCCCATCGCCACTGTAAACAGCGTTGGTAGGGCACTGCTTCCCCCTCCTGAGGCGCCGGACGGTTTGCCAGAATCTCTTTGAGGCCAGCCGATAGTCCTTTTCCATGGCCTCACCAAACTCCTCCCAGGCCCGAGTTTTTGCCTCCACAACCACCCGGGCTGCAGTCCGTTTAGCCTGCCGGTACCCGTCAGCTGCCTCGGGAGTCCCACAAGCCAGCCAGGCCCGATAGGACTCCTTCTTCAGCTTGACGGCATCCCTTACTTCCGGTGTCCACCACCGGGTTCGGGGATTGCCGCCTCGACAGGCACCGGAGACCTTGCGTCCACAGCTCCGAGCAGCCGCTTTGACAATGGAGGTGGAGAACATGGTCCACTCGGACTCAATATCTCCAGCCTCCCTCGGGATCTGGTCGAAGCTCTGCCGGAGGCAGGAGTTGAAGATCTCTCTGACAGGAGACTCGGCCAAACGTTCCCAGCAGACCCTCACAGTACGTTTGGGTCTACCGAGTCTATCCAGCTTCCTCCCCCGCCATCGGATCCAACTCACCACCAGGTGGTGATCAGTTGACAGCTCCGCCCCTCTCTTCACCCGAGTGTCCAAGACATACGGCCGCAGGTCAGATGAAACGACCACAAAGTCGATCATTGACCTACGACCTAGGGTGTCCTGGTGCCATGTGCACTGATGGACACCCTTATGCTTGAACATGGTGTTCGTTATGGAAAAACTGTAACTAGCACAGAAGTCCAATAACTGAACACCACTTGGGTTCAGATCCGGGGGGCCGTTGCTCCCAATCACGCCCCTCCAGGTTTCACTGTCATTGCCCACGTGGGTGTTGAAGTCCCCCAGTAGAACGACGGAGTCCCCAGTCGGAGCACTCTCCAGCACCCCTCCCAGGGACACCAAGAAGGTCAGGTACTCTGCACTGCTGTTTGGCCCGTAGGCACACACAACAGTAAGAGACCTATCCCCGAGCCGAAGCCGCAGGGAAACGACCCTCTCATTCACCGGGGTAAACTCCAACACATGGCGGCAGAGCTGGGGGGCTATAAGCAAACACACACCAGCCCGCCGCCTCTCCCCATGGGCAACTCCAGAATGGTGAAGAGTTCATCCCCTCTCGAGGAGTGTGGTTCCAGAGCCCAAGCCGTGCGTGGAGGTGATTCCGACTATCTCTAGTTGGAACCTCTCAACCTCACGCACAATCTCAGGCTCTTTCCCCGCCAGCGAGGTGACATTCCATGTCCCAAGAGCCAGTTTCCGTGTCCAGGGATTGGGTCGTCTAGGCCCCCGCCTTCGACTGCTGCCCGATTCGCTTTGCACCGGCCCCTTACGGTCCCTCCCGTGAGTGGTGGGCCCACGGGAAGGTGTCCCCACGTCGCTCCTTTGGGCTGAGCCCGGCCGGACCCCGTGGGGGAAGGCCCGGCCACCAGGCGCTCGCATACGAGCCCCAACCCCAGGCCTGGCTCCAGGGTGGGGCCCCGGCTGCGCCATACCGGGCGACGTCACGGTCCTCCTTTTATTGGTCATCATAAGGGTTTTTGTCAGCTGATCACGTCTATCTATAGGGATACGATGCCTTTCACAGCATGCATATAAAAGCTCCTTCAGTATCATCAGCTGCTATCGCGTTCTTTGTAACTAATTACCCTCCTCCATCCCCAGCTGCTCCACTCGTCAGTCATGATTTGTATTCTGATTCCCCCTGAATCAGACTACATTCCTGAATTGGGTTGTACATTTTAATATGACATTAATGCTATCTGCAATACATTGTTTGCTTCTGTCTGTTTACCCTAAGGGGGAGAGGGGGGGGGGGGGGGTATCACTGCTCTCTCTGCTCTTATCCATGCTAGACTACATGGATGAGCAGGGAGTTCTTGCCCAGAACAGAACCATACCGCCAATCTAAACTATGCTAATTGTCTATCACTTTGACGATAGTGATCCTGACAGAATTGTGGGAATGTCATGTTAACTCTTCGGAGCTTGATAAGTTGTGGTCACAAGATAATTTTTTCGAGATAACGACATCCATTTCTCATGGCCACGATATTTAAATGCGTAAACAACCTGTGCAACCATAGCAACCTGGAATTATCAGAAACAGATAGGCCTATAATAATATTTATTTTGAATTAAGAAAAAATAAAATAAATTATTATATTAACATATTGCCAATTATATGTATTGCGCGCGGTGGTGCCTGTCCATATCCAAGGAGAACTGAACCATGTAGCCGACGAGCTATCCCCCGGGCTAGCAGCGCCAGGAAAGAACTCATGTCCCCATCTCTGAGCCCCCAGAGACCGGAAACGGCAGTGTGCGCCGCCCCCGGGCCGCGCCACTCTCGTCCCTCTCTCTCGCCAGCCTCCTCTCAGAGCAGACCCCAGTGGAACGTGCGTCCTTCCCAGTCACGCTGCCTCGCTGCCCCACCTGGGGTACGTCTGTGGTCCGAGTGACCCCGCTGGTGCAGTTCCTGGGAGCCTGGCAACAGCTTCCGGGACTGTCTGCAGGGTCGCGAAGACCATCAGGCTTGGCTACGTGGTTCAGTTTGCGTAGGTTCCTCACCGGTTCTGGGAAGTCCGCTACACCATGGTGGGGCCCAATGTCCCAGTCATGTGTGCGGAGGTTGCCACCCTACTGGCGAAGGGTGCGATCGAGCCTGTCCCTCCAGCCGAAATGAAGTCTGGCTTCCTTAGCCCCTACTTCATTGTACCCTAGAAAACCGGTGGGTTTCGGCCAATCCTGGATCCACCCGTCCTGAACCGATCCCTTTACAGGCTTCCGTTCAGGATGTTGGCAGCGA
Organism: Gobio gobio; assembly: GCF_949357685.1. Lineage (NCBI taxonomy): Eukaryota > Metazoa > Chordata > Actinopteri > Cypriniformes > Gobionidae > Gobio > Gobio gobio. The sequence goes on from NC_137108.1 coordinate 11,460,841, forward strand.
ACGCCTTCTCGAATGCGTTCGTCCAGCAGATTGGTTTGCAGCGATCGACCTGAAGGATGCCTACTTCCATGTCTCCATCCTACCTCGACACAGACCGTTCCTACGGTTTGCTTTCGAGGGGCGGGCATTTCAGTTTGCGGTCCTCCCATTTGGGCAAGCTCTGTCCCCTCGCGACTTCACAAAGTCACGAGGGGTAACAGCACGGGTTCGCATCCTGAACTACCTTGACGACTGGCTCATACTGAGTCACTCTCGAGAGCAGGGTGCGAACACAGAGACGTAGTGCTCCAGCACTTAGCCCATCTGGGCCTTCGGGTCAACTGGGAGAAGAGCAAACTCTGCCCCGTGCAGAGGATCTCTTTTCTCGGTATGGTTTTCGACTCGTCGCCATGTGCACGCAGCTTCCCAGTGAGTCACTGCTGACTTGCCTCCGTTAAATCGAGAGCAAGAGTGCGGTTCCACTGAAGTTATTTCTGAAGCTCCTGGGGCATAGGGCATCAGCAGCTGCGGTAACGCCGCTCGGATTGCTTCATATGAGACCGCTTCAGCACTGGCTTTGCGATCGAGTCCCGAGATGGGCATGGCAGTCGGGCACACTCCGGGTCCCAGTGACTCAGGCCTGCCTTCAGACTCTCACCCTGTGGTCGAACCTCAGCTTTCTACGGGCAGGTGTGCCCTTAGAATGAGTTTCCAGGCATGTTGTTGTATCAACTGATGCCTCCACCACGGGCTGGGGTGCCATGTGCAATGGGCATGCTGTCACGGGCTCCTGGACAGGACCCCAGCGCCTCCTGCATGTCAATTGCCTCGAGTTGCTGGCAGTTCGGTTCGCCCTGCACCGCTTCCGAGCGTTGCTGAAGGGTCAACATGTACTAGTCCGGTCAGACAACACGGTCAGTAGCGTACATCAACCACCAGGGTGATCTACGCTCCCGCCGTATGTCTCAACTCGCCCGCCATCTCGTCTTATGGCGTCAGAAGCATCTGAGGTCCCTTCGTGCTGTCCATATCCAAGGAGAACTGAACCATGTAGCCAACGAGCTCCCACGGTCTCGGCCACTCTCTAGAGAATGGAGACTCCATCCCCAGTCAGTCCAGCTGATCTGGGAACAGTTCAGCGACACACAGGTAGATATGTTTGCCTCCCAAGACTCTTCCCACTGCAATCTGTTTTATTCCCTGACCGAGGGCACGCTCGGCACGGATGCACTGGCACACAGCTGGCCGCAGGGCCTACGCAAGTATGCGTTTCCCCCAGTGAGCCTTCTCGCACAGCTATTGTGCTAGATCAGGGAGGACAAGGAGCAGGTCCTTCTGGTTGCCCCATATTGGCACGGCCGAACCTGGTTCCCCGAACTCTTACTCCTTGCGACAGCCCCTCCTGGCCTATTCCTCTGAGGAAGGACCTCCTCTCTCAGAGACGGGGCACCCTATGGCACCCGCGTCCCGAATTTTTTTTTACCATCACTTCCACTTGGGCCGAGTCTACCAGACATGCCTATGTGTTGAAGTGGAACCTTTCGTCACCTGGTGCTCTTCTCGCCAAGAAAACCCCTGGAAATGCCCGATCGGGTCCGTGCTCTCGTTTCTCCAAGAAGGGTTGGAACGAAGGCTGTCTCTTTCCACCCTTAAAGTATATGTGGCCGCAATATCTGCCCACCACGACCTCTTGGAGGACAAAAAGGTAAGTCATGGTATGTCACCTGGTCATCAGGTTCCTGAGGGGAGCGAGGAGACTGAATCCTCCTCGCTCTCCCCTCGTACCCGCTTGGGACCTCGCAGTAGTTTTAGATGCTCTGCAGAGGGCTCCCCTTGAGCCTTTAGAAGTAGTTCTTGAGCAGTACTTGAGCAGTAGTTCTTAAGTTCCTGTCAATGAAGACAGCTCCTGACCGCTTTGGCCTCCATCAAGAGGGTAGGGGACCTGCAGGCATTTTCGGTTGACGAAGCATGCCTGGAGTTCGGGCCGGGTAATTCTCACATGATCCTGAGACCCGGCCTGGATATGTGCCCAAGGTTCCCACCACTCCGTTCGGAGACCAGGTGGTGAGCCTGCAAGCGCTGCCTTGGAGGAGGCAGACCCAGCCTTGGCACTGCTCTGTTCAGTACGCGCTCTCCGCACTTACGTAGACAGGACGCAGTGTTTCAGGACCTCAGACCAGCTCTTTGTCTGTTATGGTGGGAAGCTGAAGGGAAAGGCTTTCTCAAACAGAGGTTGTCTCACTGGATAGTGGATCTGTTATGGTGGGAATCTGAAGGGAAAGGCTTTCTCAAACAGAGGTTGTCTCACTGGATAGTGGACGCCATTGTTTTGGCTTACCAGACGCTGGGGCGTCCATGCCCCCTTGGGGTTAGGGCTCACTCCACCCGGAGTGTTGCCTTCTCTTGGGCTTTAGCGCATGGCGCTTCGCTTACAGACATCTGCAGAGCTGCAGGCTGGGCGACACCTAACACATTCGCAAGATTCTACAATCTCCGAGTGGAGCCTGTGTCCGACTATGTACTTGCCTCCACTAGTGGCCGGTAATGGACTAGGCTCAAGTGTCTTCGCTTGCTCGCTATTCCTTTCCACGGACTGGATACGTGCGATATTTTCCTCAGGTGAGCTTCCCGGAAGGCCTGAGCTCCTCCAGCACTGTTTACGCCGACACCAGTAGGTCTGCCCTATCTAGCCCAGACCTTCATGTCAGGCCAGGTGCCTCTGTGTGCATGGTTCCCCTCCGGGTGACCCCCACACGTGTATTCCACCGTAAGCCTCCTTGAGCTGGTGTCTTTTCCTTGGCAAGCCATTGCCACCCTGGGGTTAAAAGTCCAACTTCGGCTGGTTCCCCAGAGTTCCCATATGCAGCCCTCAGCGGGTCATATGTATATTCCCTTCGGGTAGGCATTTTGGTGCATATTTTCCACCTGGAATATGCCTCCCAGTGTACCTTGTTATTCTTGTGATAAGTGGGAGTCCTTCGTCCGTACTAGTCTTACGACAGGGTACTCGGACTTACGCAGGGCACTGGAAGACAGCCGAGTGGCGTGATTGTATTGGGACCCCCATTCGTCAGTCACTGACATTACTCGGAGTGACTGAACAAAAGGGAACGTTTCGGTTACGTATGTATTCCTCGTTCCCTGAGGAGGGAACGGAGATGTAACGTCCCTCTGCCACATCCGCTGTACCGCTGGAACGGCCGAGAGTTAAGTCTTGGCTCCTCAGCAGGTAAACATAATGCGATATTGCCAGCGTACTTCCTTATATACCCATGCGGTGGGGTGGAGTTACGCATGCAAATTCCGCATGCCCATGGCATTGGCACTGCCATTGGGCGTTTTCTAAGATCTCGAAGATGATTGGCTTCTAAGCGCAACCCCCATTCGTCAGTCACTGACGTTACGTCTCCATTCCCTCCTCAGGGAACGAGGGTTACATACGTAACCGAGACATTACCGAATGAAATGTCGACCCAGGATGAGCTATGGTTGTCACAATCATCTGTCACCTTCAGCACTACATTACCCAGAATCCTTCCTGTTCCACCAACTGCACACATTCTGACTTCTATCACCTCATCGCCCCAGCACCAGATACATGTTCTTCTGCTTCATTCTATGTTTGTCGGTATTGTCTATGTATGGTTGTCCTTTGGCCACCCATATGGATTTACTTATGGATTTATTAAAGCCAGTTTGAAACATCATCTATGAGGGTATGGAAGAGAGCCCCATCCACACTCCCCGCCACTGAGAGTGTGTTTCTGTTGACATTAATGGACAGTTGTTTTGCATTTGGAGTGGAGGTTTTCCTGCCCCACTTTGATTCCAACTGAATCTTCAGGCTTGTTGAATTCATGCAGCCATGCGCAGATTGATCGGCGGCTGACTTGAAGCAGTGCATGCCGGTTAGAAATTCTGTCCGACTTAATGCAGCACCGACGCCAAGTAACTGTGACATATGTCAACAAAGTGCTGCAAGAGCGATTCAAGAGTGATTCAAGAGCAGCCGGCTGGTGCATTTTGCGCACCTTCTCCAGAGCCGCTGCACAAGCTCTGATGACGACACAGCTGTTCCATGATTGGCCGGATTCACCACATGACAGCGATCACATGTTTTTTGTGTTTATTCTAAAACCTTCAGTTCCACTAATGTTGTGATGTTGTCATGTTTATCAAAACTGATAAACCCTAGACCCCACTTCATTGATAGTGTAGGCTTATATGTTGAACTTTTATTCTTGTACAAACAGATGCTGTATTTAAGGGTTAGTTCACCCAAAAATGAAAATTAGCCCATGATTTACTCACCCTTAAGTCATCCTAGGTGTATATGACATTCTTCTTTCAGACAAATAAAATAGGAGTTATATTAAAGTCCTGGCTAATCTAAGCTTTATAGCAGTAATTGTTGCTCTGTTTTTAAAGTCCATAAAAATGCATCTGTCCGTCAAATAACGTGCTCCACACGGCTCTGGGGGTTAATCTTCTGAAGCGAATCGCTGAAATGCACGGACGGATGCATCTTTTATGGACTTCAAAAACAGAGCAACAATTACTGCCATTATAGATCTTGGATTAGCCAGGACTTTTTTAATATAACTCCAATTTTATTCATCTGAAAGAAGAATGTCATATATAATCATGGGCTAATTTTTATTTTTGGGTGAAATATCCCTTTAAGCAGTGCATAAAGTATTAAATGAAAATGTCTCTGAAACTGTGCCTGGGTCAGACGTTGCCAATACATCGCCACAGACTTGCGGGTCGTCCACCCCTACAGCTCAGATTGGCTCTGCCTTCCCTCAGAATCCATCTCTGCCCTCAGTTGCTCCAGTTCCACCTCAGCCCTCCGGTGCCCTGCTTTCTCCTCAGGGGGTCGTCGCTGTGGCTCCGTCACAGCCTCCTAAGCGTTGTTCAGCTCCATCGGATCTCTGTCTGCACAGTGGGCCCCACATCCATCGGCTTCATCTCCTCCACTCGTCCCCAAGATGGCATTAAGACCTTCACCACCTTGGCTCCTCCCTCCATCAACGCCACCGTTGGACACCATCCTGGCTGTGGCCTGGGTTGCCATCTGGCTCTTCCTGCTTGTGTCTGCCCACTAGATTACACCTCCACCTAAACCACTCTGGACCTTTATGTTTTTCCCTCTCCCGGACTCTCGTCCTCCACCAGAGCCTCCTTCATTCATCTGCGGGTGCGAGGTTGCGCCTATCCGGGAGGGGGCGTAATGTCACAATCACCTGTCACCTTCAGCACTACATTAGCCAGAATCCTTCCTGTTCCACCAACTGCACGCATTCTTCAATCACCCCCAGCTGACTTCTATCACCTCATCAGCACAGCACCAGATATATGTTCTTCTGTTTCATTCTCTGTTTGTTGGGTATTGTCTATGTATGGTTGTGCTTCTTCGTCTACCTGTATATGGATTTAATAAGGCCAGATTGAAACGTCATCTTCCTAGTTGTGCGTGCATTGATAACCAGTTGTGACAATAGGACTGTGAAGCTTTGGGGGTGTTGATGGACTCAATGTACTCCATCAATGTTTTGATCATCGCTCTGAATCCGATCAGACAAATGTTTTCTCAGCTTTTTGCTCAATGTTGCTTTTGTTATTTTTTTTTATGAAACTTACCCTTATGAAACTTAACTTATGAAAAAAAAAAACGTCTTAAGCTATAATAAAACATTTGTTTAGTTGTTGTTTTTTAAAGCAGAGGCTCTGTTTTTTTTTTTTCCTTTTGATATATTGCATGTTCAAATATTCATACAACAAAACATTCTGGGTGCCATGAAAATTCTGTAAAAAAATTGTCAAAAAAGCTTTTTAAAAAATGCTGGCGGGGAAGAGATAAGGTTTACAGTCCTGCAGGGTCACTGTTATCCAATGTCAAAAAAAGCAACAAAAAGCCTGTAAGTGGGCTGTCTCAAACATTCATATTATTAAGAGCACTCATGAATCATGTGCAATAAGACCAGGAATGTGCATGACTAAAGTAAAAATTATTAATTCATATTGCATGTGGACTTTAAAACCTCTTGCATATGATCTGGTGTAGCAGTCAATGCTAAAGATGGGAGATAATATCTCAGTCTAGTTAATATGTGAGTCTGTTAGGTGCAAGACAAGATGAATTTCTAATCTAGTCCAATATAATCTTGAAGGGTATTCTAGTGTTGTGATCCTGGTTGGGTAGCCCATGTCCTCAAATGTAATTTAATCAGCTGCCACAATCATTGCTTGGGCCAGAGGCTTTTGCTGGAGGAAACGTTCCATATCATTACATCTGCCTCAGCAATTCATGCAAATCTCCAAATAGATCTCCAAGAATGCTATGTACGATGCATGATGACAGTGGTCTCTCAGTCCCCTTATTTATCAAGCGGTAAAGATGGCATGGAATAAAATAAAGATTTCTGCAATAATCTGATAGTACATCTGCTGTCTGATAACCATCGCAAAGCGCTGTATTGAATTGGTTACATGTACTCCAGTGCTCAGGTGACATTGCAAGAGACCCTCACAATTTGCAAGCACTAACACCCCATAGTTCATACTATATATTGCATAGATGAAGGAAGGGAAAAAGATGCCATTCTTCTGTTCAGCCCTGTTTTGACCTGCCGGTAAATTTGCTCCCCCACAATGGGAAACAAACTCAATAAAGAAGCCCACTAAGCTTGAACCCAGCCGTGTGTGTGGCTGCTGCATCTCAGGGGTCCTGACGAGTATGTGGGTCTGTGGAAAAGTAATTCAACGCCACAGGCTTGTGTTGTGTTCTGCTAGCCCCGCTCCTCTATAATGAGCTTGGGATTAAACCAGCCCAAGTTGACATGTGAAACAGGCATTACTGGCAAGCTCCAGACTTCTCTGAGAGAAGCGGCTCATTATTAAAACATATCGCCCAAAGCTGGAATAATCGAGGATAGAACATAAGAATCATGTTCCTTCTCTATTTTTCTCTTTTCCTGGTTGAAAGTGAGCATGGAGGCTATGGAAAATCTAGATGTAGTTTTAGGATGATGTATGATGCTTCACTTGAGTTGAGAGTCACAATTCGCCACTTTTGTGTTAGAATCTTAATTTACGAATGCTTTGTTTTTTCTTTTTTTAGCTCAGACTGAAATCTGGTAACAAAAATAATTTATTACTCATTCGCAGTAGCAAGTATATTCAGAAAATCTATTTTGTTACATATTTTGAAAGTATGTTTAATACATTTTAGATGGAAATGCTTAAAATGTGATTAAACTCACATAAACATTTAATGCCCTAGGCAGAGGTGGATTATTTAGAGGTTTGCATTAGTTAATATTGTATGTGCAGTTATGAAAAGAGATCCAGATACACTACAGAAAAGTACTAAAACGTTAAAACAAAAAAAATCTGTTTTAAACTCTTTCACTACAGTATACAGTATATCGTATCTGAAAATGTCAGTGTGTTTATTATTTATTAAATGTCAAAGTTTATTATGATCACACAGAAATAGGATGATATTGAAATTTTAGTTTGGAGGGAAAAATTCACGAACGATAAAAACAATAAACTTGAAATCAATACAAAAGACCACTGCTAGAGTAAACAAGCTTTAGTGTAAGTGGACAGTATGGTTTAAATTGGATTTACAGTAGTTACTGAGATACAGCACTAGCAACAACTAGACCTAGGCTGCGTCTGAAACCTAAAAAAAAAAGTCGTCCGAAAGTTGCGTTTGCTGGTCAGTTTGTGTGTAAATGTAAGTTTTTTTACCAACATTTTCCACTTCTGATTTAGTTTTTAGAGAGAAATTACTAATGTAGTAATTAAATATTTGTTTAGTTCTCACCAAAGCTCTCTCTATTTTTACTGTAGATCATTAAACTGTTACACTGCCTTAGAAGTCTGTCCGAAATTAGTTGTGAGATGCCTTCATGCACAAATGCTGCCTTACAAGTCAATGTCTGATAAGGCAGCGAGGCAACGAGGCAACGAGTCAGCTACCTAGGTTTTTGGACGCAGCCCCACCAGTCTCAATGCACCAAGATCAAGATCATTTGGGATTTATGAATTTCACATCTGAAAGAGAGGTGTACGCACATTTTCTATGCGTACGTTCATTCTATGAATCACTTACGCACATTTGAGAAATGATCGTAAGATCAAATTTAAGACGCTTATGCAACATTTTATAAATGAGGCCCCCCAAGTTTCATGCAACTAATATTTATACACTTGTTAAAGTGTAATTTGGCCGATTTTCAACACACCTTGTAATTTTACTATGTCAGTAGTATATGTAAATGAACTGTTTAATATTTCTCCATGTTACTCTGGACCAAAACAATTTAAGTTTACTTGAAAGCTCCAGGGCTTTCATGATAATTACAGATTGTACTTCCACATTTTATGTATCCCTGCCCATGGACAATCAAATCCAGAAGGTTAATAACAAAACATATATTGTAAGAGCAGGCTTAACACTGAAAATTGTATCACACTTATGTACTCTTTTAAACAGCATTATGGTAAAAATCGAACACTATAACAGACTTTGTACATATAAGCAACAGTGTTTTGCTTTGGGGGTGGAAGGAAGAAGTTGCTTCCCATAACTTTTATTCCCAAATAATTAATGGAATGGTTTATTTCAGTTTTGCCCCCTCCATTTGGGCTCAAACACTGTATTCGTAGTGTCGTAAAATAAAAAAAACTTTAACAATGATGAGGCTGGTTTGAAAAAAAAACAAAAAAACAGTGTCTTTAAAAGCTTTTATTCTTGCCAAGAAGGTTGATTCGGACATACAGAGGTCTGCAGTCAGGAAAGACAAAAACCTAAGCCCCTCACTAATTTTTTATACTCTCATTTCAATGGGTGAGGGCTTATTAGTCAATAACACAAAAACACAATAACAACTCCTTAGTTGGTGTTATCTGCAGCTGTCACCACTTGAGTAAAGACACAAGACTTTCAGAGAACGTGTTCAAGGCTACAGAAAGCACACACAAGCTTCTCTGGGAAAAGTGTTAAAGGTTATCAAACAAAAATGTGTTTACTACAGAAAACTAGAATTCCTCATATATTTAACAAAAACATCATATAAAAGGTTGATATAATTAAAAACGCCTTACATGGTTTGATATAGTTTGTTATGTTAAAAATTTCCATTGCAGTAGTCATCTAGTTTGAAACCGATACTACAAACATGGATTTTTTTTCAGATTTTCCCATATTTACATTTTTTTGCAGCCTTTAGCCACTGCCTACAATGTTAATTGCAAACCAAAAGTAATTCACTCCCTCTAAAGGTTTACACTTTGAATTGTTGCACCTGGGTACAATACATGTCAACACTATTGTGACTACAAGTTTGCTAAGAAGTATTTCCTACTTAACCCTTGTGTGGTGTTCATATTTTTGTTATTCAGCCAGTGTTCGTGGGTCTGGTGGACCCGCTGCATTTTTGGGTTTTTAATTCAACACAATCAAATATTTCATGTTAAAATACTCAACAGATGTTTACTTCATCCCAATTAAAAGCAATATAAACAGCATATATGGTTAATAATTTCTCTTTACCTTTGTTACATCACATTTAAGAAGTGCAACCTCGTGTGGGAACAGCAGGGGTAGAAACAAAACTCACTCTTGCACTCTCTCACACTTACACACAATCTCTCTCTCACACGCACGCACACACACACTCATGCAAGCACACACACACACACACACACACACACACACACACCCATAACACACACACACACACACGCACACACACACACACACACACACACACACACACTTGGATATGTGGTGTATGGTTACTCTCCATAGGCATAATGTTTTTTCTAATGTACAAACTGTATAATCTATCCCCCTACACTAACCCTACCCCTAAACCTACCAATCACAGAAAACTTTTGCCATTTTTTTGAATTTCAAAAAACACCATTTAGTATGTTTTAGTATGAGGACACAGATGTCGTCATAAACCATGTTTACGTTGTAATACCCATGTCATTATACACATTTGTGTCCTCATAAACCATATACATGAACATACACACACTAACAGCAGGCTCTGACAGGAGGAGGACAGAGTAAAGGTACACAGGACCTACAATTTCCACACTTTTATTAGCCCCGGGTCCAGTGGACCTGAACATCCTGTGTGTAATATAAATGTGTAGGGGGGTGTACAGTGTGTGGTCATTGAAAATGTGTTGTGATATATATTCCTCACAGAAAATAAGCCAAGGCCAATGAGTCTCAGTTTGAAAAAATAATTAATCATATAATTTTTCTTTTGATAAAAAATGAAAACGAGTCCAACAGACCCGAACACCATACAAGGGTTAAGCAGATTGGGAGTTGCCTTGGGTGGCAAAAAGGGAATTTGCCTTCCTATTTGGCAAAAGGGTACAATAGCCCTTTTTCAGTTTTCTCTAGCAATAGCACCGATTTTAAAAATGTTTAGCCTTTTTACTGCTTAGACAGCCAAGTTTTATTGTAAATATGTTATAATATCTATTCAAGACTTATCAACGTAAGTTATTACAGATTGTGGCTGTACTTTTAATATTAAGACAGACTTTCACAGAGAGAGAGATTGTGAAAGAATGCTACATTATATTTAAGTGGTGCTTTGTTTTCATTGTCACTTCCCATGAGCCTGACACTCTCACTGTCCTTTCTTCTGATTAATAGTGTGAATGTGACGTTTCCACTGGTTTCCTTCCTTGGCTCTGGTCAGACCATAACTCACTGTCATAATGAATATCTTCAGGAGGGCCAGATTAATGATTCGCATTGCTTATAGTGCAAGCTCCTTATGCCCATGGATGCAATCATGCAGATTATGTACCGCTATGAAAGGTTCAATAACAGAGTTCATGTGTGACTCCTACCAAGGGCTGCCGTCAGATGCATACTGCTGTACAGTACGCTGATCCCCTGACTGTGTCTAAAGGTGTGTGAGATACAGCCTCCTTTAGAATCACTGATGTATTCAGAGCATTTCTTTATAAACCATGTTGTCAGTTTGACTAGTACATCAATTAACCACTGGGGTGCATGAGAAAACATACAAGGGTTTGTGCAGAAAAGGTTTTTGAATAACCTTGGAACTTGCATGCGGGGAGACAAGTTAGTGAAGAATAACAGCATGTCTGATCATCACATGGTGACTGGAGATTACTGTGTTTGAGCGACAGCGCTGTTCTTCGGTCATTCTGCTCAAGGTTTGATTTAAACCTCTGTCACAAATTATTAAACTTCCATAATTAATTACATTGACTTCATTGTACAGACTTCATTCAAAACTTCTGTTCTGTAGACCAATCTTTTTTTCTTGCATCTATTTTCATATTAACATTTACATTGTCATCTTAATTCTGTGAACATCTTCATGAGAGGCAGAAATATCTTTGTACACTCTTAAAAATAAAGGTTCCTATAGTTTCCATTTTAGTTCCTCAAAGAACCTTTCTGTGTACAGTTCTTTAAAAAAAAAGTCTTGGAGCAATGGAAAGGTTGATGTTAAAGGTCCCGTTTTTCGTGTTTTTTTGAAGCTTTGATTGTGTTTACAGTGTGCAATATAACATGTGTTCATGTTTCGCGTGTAAAAAAACACAGTATTTTTCACACAATTTACTTATCTGTATACTGCTGTTTTCACTGTCCTCAAAACGGCTTGAAAGATTTCCCTGTTCTATGAAGTCCCTCCTTCAGAAATACGTAACGAGTTCTGATTGTGCCAGCGGTTCCTGTGTTGTGATTCGACAGCAGCTTAGGGCACGCAGAGCGCACGTTACCGGAAAGGTCACGCCTCTCACCATAACGGGGATGCATGCGCTCAATGATCTCTAAGTACAGCGTCCCTGGGAAAGCCAAACAAAGGTGACTTGACTCCGGGATGAAAATAACAGCGTCTTGACGACATGGCAACAAACAAACTATACGAACGCAACCGGACGCAACACTTCCTATTCTCCACGCGGGAGCAACAAGACCACGCCCCCTTTTTCGCGTGTTCTTGTGGGCGGAGGTTAGTCAACATACTGCTCTACTGACGTAATTAAAGCAGGAAATACCAGGATGTAGTCCTAACCAGCCGTTCGCTGTAGGCTTTGAAAGGGAACTTCTGTTAAATAAAATATCTCGCTTGGTATTGAACTTTGAGCTTTATAATTTTACAGGTATTATAAATGCTCTAACAGCAACATTACACACTAACTAAAGTTTGAAAAATGGGATCACGAAGAACAGGACCTTTAATGTTTTTTCATGGGACCATGAATGCCAATAAATAACCTTTATTTTTGTGTATAGAAGTGACCAACAATGTTTTTGTAATTAGAACAGCAGCTGCAGTAAAGCAGGCTCTAGTCTTTATTCGTTCCCCAGTTTAGATTTTTGGCATGCGAAAGCATCATGCCTACAGATAAAGCACAACCTCCAGCATCGGTGAGAACATGCAGTGTTCTGGTGTAAGTAATTGTATTGCTATTGGCATTTCACACACACCACGCTGTTGCCCAAGCTGAACCCTTACAAGATTGCAGCCTGCTCGGCTCCATACTGGGGGTCTGAAGCTCACCCTGTTCTGACAGCGTGAAGATAGGTGTGTCCACACAAACCAAACATACTTAACTCACAGGGGAAATACTGTTTTTCCGAAGGCTGAACGTAGGGTTGGTTTAATACGTCTGCTCTTCCCCACACTGAGGAAGCTCTTCCAGCTCTTTGTTTGAGGTGCAAAAGCCATTCATTTGGAGAAATCTGGTTATTTCTCCATATGATGTTATTTCTATATGATGTATTTGTATGGATTACACATTATGCAGCTCAGCAGGTGTCATGCTCTAGCTGTGTCTCGCTTCAGGTATTGCTCGCTGCGGGCCATCATTTTGCGGGAGGTGGGTTTCAGAAATAAGTAGATCAGGTAGTACGGACTTCCTGGAAGCATCCAGCTAGGTATTGTGAATTGCTGTTTTCATCCTGAAGTGACTTGGTTGCATTTGAAAAAGGATATGCCATCCCACCCCAACCTATTCTCACTTCCAATATATCTGATACTGCCACATGTCCTAGAGAAATGTATGTCATTATGCAGATGACACACAACTGATATGGCTGGTAACCCATTTGTTTGAGAAACATTTAATGTCAATATACTGACATTAAATAAAAGATTTAAAACTACACTGCAGAACTTTGGCCTCTCTATTACCATCAGTGCTTGAAATATGAAATTGCAAGTTACTGGTGAAGTAGCTGTTATCAGTTGTGTTTCGTCACTTCACTTCTGCATGGCTGAATCTGATGGTTTGAGGAATACTCTTATCTTTTCTTGCTTTGGCACAGACTCTGTTGTTTTCCCTTTCAACTTGTATTGCTCGGAGGTCAGTGAGGGTTGGCATTTAGAACTCCCCATGTTAAATGTGGCAGGATAAGTGACCTTATCTTATTGGCCTACCTGGGTCTGGATAATAAGCCAATGAGGTGCAGGTGGCAGTTAATATTTAAGGACCCTTATTTTGGCGGGTTTGTACGGTCCTGCTGCTTCTAGGTTCCCTCTCCCCCTGGCATTTCCTTTTCTGTCCCCATTTGTATACAGGTATGTTGGGCTGGTGTAATGTGAACTCCTTAAGGCTGTGCTACGTGATTAATATGCACTGTTTACAGTTTAGAGCGGTGTTGATGGCTGCACTGTGGCGAGTTTGTGGCGGTGTTCGCTCAGATACGTTTTGTTCCTCGTAAATCTCCTGGTCACTTGTGTGGTATTTATTGCGTATTGCTCTCAGTATAGCGACAATGGCAGGTGTGTAAATGCTGGTCGATGGACTGATGCACTATGCCTGTAATGAGTAACCATACAACCTTGCGTTTGGTGTTTATCTAACCTAATTGTAAGTATGTCTCTCCCTTTCTAACATTTGGGGTTTGGTGAATCTAGTCTAACATTCTGATTTGTTTTAGAATGAGGATCAGAAATCGACGTTCAATTCCCCTTTCTTGCCGCTGCTGTTTTGCTTGGAGTTGTCTTTATGCTCTGTTCCCGTGCATCAGTGCTGTTGTGGACAGCATTGCTGATTAAGGCTGGCCGTGGCTGTCCATGTACGAGCTTGCGTTCGTGGGGCCGTGCTCTTAGTTATAATACTCTTAGTTTGAGTTGATTTACAAGTGCTTTTTATTTCTTTTTTTTACATTTCTTTTGTCTTTTTCTGTTTTTTGATTTTAGTTTTGATTTTCAGTTTCAGATTATTTATTTATCATCTTTACAGTGTATTATACTGTTTTGTTATCAAAGTGTATAATTTTCTTTAAATTTATTTATTGTCCTGTCCTGCTGGTGCCATTCAGGCTCTGCCCACCCGCTTTCGCAGTAGGGAGCCTGTGCACCGTGTCAGTAAACTTCATCTTTTTGGTTTTCCCTTATTGTTTAGTGTTATTTGTGTAAATTTTGTTGTAATCTTTGCTAATGTGTTTCCTCTTTCTCCAGGAGCCAGTGTGGAACGGGGAAGGCTAGCTGCGTCCAATTGGTGGCGTGTTTCACAGTGTGATGTGTGTGTACTGACACAACTGCTTTAGTGTGTGCGTGTTCATTCAAGAGTTTTATTTGTCACATACACAGTTATATACACAATATACAACTGGCAGTGAAATGTAAACAGGTCCGCTCCATGGACAGTGCAAATAGCAGTTACAAGAAATTAAAATAGAAATAGAATAAAATTAGAATAAAAAGTATTAACATAAGTATAATTATAAATAAATCAAGTAAAAGATAAAAATAGGAAATAAGATAAAAATAAAAATATAAAAATTAAAATATGAAAATATAAAAAAATAAGTGGATATGATAAGTGAGATAAACTGTAGACTTAGAAATAAGTGGTTAACATAAATATATATATATGTATATATAAAGAAGTATAATGTGCAAGGTTTAATACAGGTTGTTACGCAGTAACAATAGGAAAGTAAAGTGCAGTGCAATGGCAGCAATGGCAGCGTGTGGTGCCAATACGGTGTGAAGTTGAGGTGGGTTTGCATAACCATCATGAGTATCCCCGGACAGAACATTTTAAAGTTTTAAAATAAAGTCATCTTTTTGTATTTATACTCACTTCTCACTAGACATTTCTTTGCCTTCAGTGATAAAACTTACCTGCGTCCTTATTAGGAGTATTTCCCTGGTCCTCCACCAGGGTGGCGTAGTCGGATTAATTAAATTGTGATCTTTTTCAAGTTTCCCACTACTGGGGAATGCCACATAAAGATTTATGCAACATAATTGAATCTAGCAACACATATAGCATATAGACCCCCTTCTGTCTACACAGACATGACGTAAAGTCAATATTGTAGTCTTACCATATTGAATCAAGTTGGGTTAATACAGCCAAATGCCAGAGTTTTAATTCAGTAAAAAAAACACACAAAAAAACACTTATATAGTGCAGATCTAAATAATATGTTTTATACAACATGTAATGATATGATTAAAATAGTTGGTAACACTTTATAATAACTGCAAGCTATGAATCATTAGTTAAGCATTCATAAATAGTCAATTCATCATTTATAAAGCATTAATAGACATAAGCAGTTTATAAATACAGCTGTAAATGCTTTGTTCTGGATTTATAAGCATATATATGTGTTTAATAATTGTATTTTTATACAATTTATAATGTATAAATTAAGTATTTCATTATTTACAAACCAGTTATTTAGGAGTTGTCAGTGGTTAATAAGATTGTTTAGATTTAGAAAGTGTAAGTAAATGATTAATAAACTATTTAAATATATATTTATTAGGGGTGTAACGATTCATCTACTACATCGATGTATCGATTTATTTTCCTACGATCTAACTACATCGATCTGTGCTCGGCAAGTTGGCCTTCCGGACGACATATATCGATCTAACATCGTTTTAAAAGGTAATCAATCGATTGTATCGATCATAGGAAATAACGCATTGGATTTAAGCACAACAGACTTTAAATGGATGTTTTTTCTTAGCACTTTTAATGATAACGGCGTTAAACGTTACTCGATTCAGTCTGCCTATCTGTGACATCATCGCCACGCACGCACCAGCAGCAGCGCTAAGAAAACAAAACATAGCATGGCGGATGGCAGAGGAGAAGCCAACGAGCGAGAAATTATCAAGCCACCAGGAGAAAGAGCTACCTGTACTTTCAACCCTTGCTAAATGTTACCTGTGAATTCCTGACACCAGTGTGCCTGCAGAGCGAGTTTGTAGTACTGCTGGCGACATTGTGAACGCAGAGAGAAGTGTTCTGCGGTCAGATCATGTTGATATTTTTGAAAAAGAAATCTGTAGAGTCATTGAAGAGTAGTTGGTTACATTTTATCTTTTGTTAAATATAGTTTGTTTATTAAACTGAGAGTAGTAGCAGGTTCAGCCAGTTTATTCAACCTGAAGAAATATTGGTTGCACTTTATTTTTGATATTAATATTGTATTTGTATTATTTTAATTTTGAAAAACAACAGCAAAAGTAACAGGTACACCTACTATTAATTCAACCTGAAGAGAAGTTAGTTGCACTTTATTTTTGATATTAATATTGTAATATTAATATGTTGGATAACAAAAGCAGAAGTAGCAGGTTAACCTACTGTTGAAATGTTGGTTGCACTTACTGTGCTTTTATTGAAAATGTATTGAATATTCAAAATGAGAGCAGAAAAGGTTAACTTCCTGTTAATTCAACCTAAACTGTTGGTTGCACTTTATTCAAATAAAATTTGAATGCATTTGCCATTAATTGTTGTTTACTTGTTTGTTTATATCCATAATTAATTGATATACCGGATTCCCTTACAAGAAACAACAGGAATCTAGGAAACTTCACCTGCACTGACCAGTATCCAGATATTTATTTCAGTCGCACAATTTTTGGCTAAAAAGTTACTGAATCGATTTCAAGTCACTGAATCGTTTCGGATCGTATCGTTCTAAATGAACCAAAATCGTCCTTGAATCGTATCGACAACCTCAAATCGTGATACGAATCGAATCGTTGTTAAAACGAATCGTTACACCCCTAATATTTATACATCTTATTATTTAGACATATAGTAATAGCTACTAAGTGTTAATAAATGCTTTATTAACATGTATTCCTACTGTAATCCATGATTAATTCAGTAGTTATAAAACATTTAGTAGTTGTCAGTTAACTATTTTTGTGAGCTCATCTAAAGTGACGACTATTTACGCCTCGTAAAACTTTTACAAATTAAGGAGATTAAAGGCTCAGTTCTATTCTAAACAGAAAAAGCAAACAAACACAACACAGAGTGATGCACAGAGATGCCAAAAATGAAACTGGATAACTGAAAAACTAACATGAAACATAAACCTCTTTACCTTCATTTTTTTTTGCTTATTTTTATTTATATTCACTTGTTTTCTTATTTTGTTCTTTGTTCATTTAGTAGCTTGTCCTTTTTTAAATATAATATTGCAGAGGTTTAGTTTTAGTGTACAGTTGTAGTTTCATTTCTTGCATCTTGAAATAAACATTCCTATGTGCTTTATTCCACTGTGTTGTGTTTGTTTCCTTTTTCTGTTTAGAAGATAAATGAGCCTTTAACCCTCTGGACCTGAGAAAAGCGCCCGCGCGTTTTGCTTGATTTTTCATCATGACCGTGTAAAACAACTTAAAATACTCACAGACATGAACAATATGTCTTTACAAAACTTAAAATGTGTACTTTTATTTGTGTGCACTCAAAATAAAAACTAAATGTTGTGCTTTTTGCTAAATAAAGAAAACAATCAGGATGCGTGTTCTCCCGTCGGTCTCCCTGTGATGTCCATTCTGAAATGCGTCTGAAAATGACCTCTGAACTCAAAGAATACTTGCCTCACAAACAAGACAGATATATTTTTATAAAGCGTGGAATGTCTACTTTAAAATGAAGTAGATATCATTAATTTAATGCAGATAGTCATTTATATAAAAAAACAAATGTTATCTGTTAATGGGGGGTGGGGGGGTGTTAATGGAAGTGGGTGTGTCTGTACTTTTATTTACTTTTGTTTTATACAAAATATTTAATCAACTATCACAAACTATGCATCATTTGAAAGCTTAATCACTCAAAATTCATATTCTGAACTTGTTTTTGCAATAAATACACCAGAGAGGAAAGGGTTTAATTAAATACTAAAGGACCGGCAATATAAACATTACCATAATAAACGCATTACTCATCTTTCATCTCCTGTCATTCAGATCAGATCGGATGAAACCAAAAAACAGCAGCATACATGTTAGTGTAAGGGTCCACTCTTCAAAATTTATACCACTTTTTAATCCAAAACAACGAAAAAAATAGGGAAAAAACAAAACATCCTCCTTTGTTTGCATCAGCGTTTTGAGTTAGAGTAATTAATCATGTCCATTTTCAATGAAATATCAATTCTAATCAGTATTCTGGCAATATCCCTTGCAAGCTTAGTCTCTTCTGCATAATATGAATCATCCCAGGTCTCTCTCCTTCAATCACAGGCTTTCTGAAATAAATGGCCTTTTTGAAAGGACTCCTAGACTTTTCTTGACATAATAGCTTACAGATGCAAGATTTTTGAGAGAATCATCCTCAAATTTGATTCAAAACATGATCAGACATTCAGTTTTATATTTAGGTTGTTTTCAGGCTCTTAACATTAAAGTCTGAATTTAAATTTAAAAAAGTCCCTTACATGTATATTTTACCTTGTTTTACCCTGTTCCTATACTACTTTGAGTTATTATGACTCTTGGCTAACAACATTTCAAGTGTCTAGTTTAAAAGACCAGATTTATGAATATAGACCATTGGGTTTAAGAGCTGCAGACATTTTTATTTGGGTATGTCGTTGTCAGAAAATTCTCAAAAATAGGGGCGCAGATTAAGAGGTTAAGGTAAACATTACTTCGCACTTATATTAGCGTTATTGATGCATAAACTTCACATTGTAGGCTAGTTGAACTATTGCCAGACTAAAATGTGTGAAATCAACGTAATATGAAATAGGTAGGCAACCTTTCAAAGCTAAATAAAGATACATGTACGACATAGGGATATTTTTATGCTCTATAATATTAAACAAAGCATGATATAAAAAGTAGGGTTGCCAACTGTCCCGTATTAGCCGGGACATCCCGTTTATTGGGCCTAAATATCCCATTCATGACTGTCCCATTTATTGACTGCTACGCTGATGTAACCACTGACTAAGCCATTTACATATGTTGCATCTTTTGCGTGCTCCAATTTGTTATTTTAAATGTAGACGCGCGACAAGCGCGCTCAAATAGAGAGCAACGCCGTCGTCATGCTCATGCAGTGCGGCATGCTTGTTTTTGCCAGCCACGTCTTTGCACAGCGAGATGAAAAAGCTTAGCAATGGCAGGAACATCTGTTTGTGTATGCATTTGTAGATTACATTGCAAACAAATCATTATGATATTCACGGTGATACTGTAATGAGAAATCCATGTTGAAAACAGTTATGTACATTTTTTCTTCAGGATTCTTTGATGAATAGAAAATAAAAAACAGCATTATCTGAAAAAAAACATGTAATGCATTCTTGCTGAATAAAACTATTCCTTAAAAAATATTAATTATTCATAAAACTATTCATTTAAAACCAATTCTTACTGACCATAAACTTTTGAACGGTAGTGTAATGTTACAAAAGCTTTAGTTGGTTTGAGTGTAACAATTGACATTAATTTATATGATGTTAAAATTCTTTTTAGGATTAAATTGTGCTAAATAGATTGAGCAAAACAAATGTGTTAATATCTGAGAGCCTTTTATACACAATTAACTGGAGACACTGGAATGACATACACAGTGACCTCAGTACAAAAGCTACAGTACAAAAATGTTGAGTGTCCGATTATCCCTTATTTTTGTCCCACTTTTTGTCCTGTGTTATGTTGTGTTGTAAATAAATGCAAACAATTCAAAAAGCCATTCTTTTAATCTCTTCAGATTCTTTGTTCTATACCCTCACAGTCATTCAGCTAATATAGGGCCATTAGGATTAGGGGAGGGGTCTTTGTCTTTCTCAGGTGTGAAACACATCAATATTCATGATGATTCACGCCCTCATCGCATAAGCCTTCCTGACACAAAACATGTCTTACAAATTTTAAATCTGTATATTGTTTTATGTGAATGTGTGGCCAGAATGATTTTTACATCGTCTTGAAGCAAAGATTATAGCCTATGTGATCCAGTTATCAAAGGTTTTGTGAACAAATATTCAGTATGGGTTTCATGGCTTTATTTCAGTGACTTGCTTTTTTTTTGCACAAATGTAATTTTCTCAAAACTACAAACTTTTACATACATGCTGCTCACATATTATTGTAGCAGAATTTATGCTTAAAGCTACACTATGTAACTTTTCCGTCCACTAGAGGTCGCCTGTTCAAAACAAAGGCGTAGTTTGATGACGGCACGTTTGAGCGCAGAATCTTGGGACATGTGGTCTTCACCTCACAGCCGGTGGAAAACAGTCAGGATAGGACTCGGGCAGAAATCATGTTCATGGATGCGATTATTAACATTACTGTAGTCTGAAGCAGAGCAGGAGCGAGTGTTGTGGAGCTGAGCAAGGCCGCAGGAGTGATTGAAGAGCGGGACTGTTATTATGGCATAGTCGCTGGCGGGACTTTTATTATGACACGGTTGCCGGCGGCACTTCCTCTTCTCCAGTGCTGAGTGTGAGGTAACGCAACTCTGTTTATCGTATTAGATATATCTGAGTGTGTTGAAAAGGAAGTTATGACGTTCGCTCGGCGGCTGCTATGACACTTGTTCACTCTGCAGTGAGAGTAAAGTGTTTCACTGAATAAAACCGGAAACCGAGGGTGACGCAGATATGACGCAATCGACAGGCGACTCCCTCACACGCATAGCTCACACGTCCCGGTTCCTTGGTTAAAATAGCAATTTTCTCACGATTTACAAATAGTTGAAAACATTTGGGATATTCTAAGTACTCAACTGAACAAAATATATAACACTGGCCTAGTGGTTTCTGCATATTTTACTGCAAAAATCCTACATAGTTCACCTTTAATACAATGCACTCAGACTTTAGCCATGAAAATTATACAAGTAATAGAAATAAGCTCAAATGTCAGGGCATGTAAAACACCTTCAGGGCCCAGAAAACAGCTCAGGCTATGTTTTATAACTACCTGAATTAATCATGAATTACTGTAGGAATAAATGTCAATAAAACATGTATTAACACACTGAGTAACTATTACTATATGTCCAAATAATTAGATGTATAAATGTACATTTAAATAATGTATTAATCATTTACTTACACTTTCTAAATGATCTTATGAACCACTGACAACTGCCTTGTAAATAATGAAATACTTCATTTAGAAATGATAAATTGATAATTAATAAAGTATGAAAATACAATTATAAAACACATAGATATGCTTATAAATCAAGAACAAAACATTTACAGCTGTATTTATAAAGTGCTTTCTAATGTCTATTAATGCTTGATAAATGATGAATTGACTATTTACTAATGCTTAACTAATGATTCATTGTGTGCAGTTATTATAAAGAGTTATCCGTAGTGCAGATCTAAAGAAAAGTTTTATACAACATGTAAGGATATGATTAGAATAGTTATAAGAAACATAAAAATATAAAATAGTTTAAATATAAAAAAAACGTTAAAGAAACAATGTTGGGTCCTGCTTGTACCGACATATCTTAAAATATGTCAGTGCCATTATTTTGTCTCAAGATGCACACTAGTAATGTGTTTTTCTAGGGTACATTTATAAAAGCTACTTAAATGCCCTAACTGAACTAAGGCCTAATCCTGCTTTAGGCTAAGCCCTGTCTGTGAAACCGGGGCCACAGTGAGCCAATGTTGAAATAATGTCATCCTCCTTATATCACATTACGTAATGGTTAAGTTTTACATTTTTCAACTACAAGTAACTATAAGTAAAGCCCTGTTCGGACGGGATTAGTTTTACATGGGGAGGTGGGGGTAAAGTAATTTTACCTCAGGACGTCTGTAATATGAATGGCCAATTCGCACGGGATAAGACATCTCAGTAAAACTATCAGAAGTGGGAGGGGTAACTCGCTTTACGCACCACCGTAACCTCCTTGTCGTCATGTGCATATGACGTTGCTTCCTGTTATCACGTGAGCAAACACGTGTGTGTGTGTGTGTGTGTGTGTGTGTGTGTGTGTATATATATATATATATATATATATATATATATATATATATATAAACAGTCAGGTCCAGTCTAACGATTCTGTTTGGATTGTGTTGGTAATAGACACTTACCTAGAGCTAAAAGAAGTGTTGTGCATCTAATAAGTGCTTTCGATCTTCTTTTTGCTTTAAATGGTATGTGGAAAATACTGGAGGTTTGCCACAGAGTTGTCCCACCCAGTGCCACCGCTACCACCACGCGCATCACGCGCAGGGCACCAAGTGCTCCAAGGAGCACCACAAGAAAATGCTCTCTCTACCCTCCCGTAGGTCAGCTCTGCAATATTTGCGAACGCCGCCACCGCGGGCATCATAAAGTGATCGCCCTTAGGGCATCAAAACGGCCAGCAGGGGACCTGGTCCCACCACCTACAACGAAACCGAGAGCTTCTTCAAGCGCTTCCATGCTTGCAAAACGCGCCAAAAACTACTTTTAAACAGGAAATGATGGAATTTTACCGTACATTTTTACAGCGGGTCTATTCGAACGGGATTAGTTTTACCCAAGGTAATTTTTCCGGACCTTTTTACAGAAGGTAAAAGTCTCCGTAATCTTTACTGACATTGTCCGTAATGATTACCGAGATGGCACATTCGGACAGGACTAAAATCACAGAGAACCTCTTGTAATAATTACTTCACCCCCACCTCCCCATGTAAAACTAATCCCGTCCGAATAGGGCTTAAGTCATGTTTTTTGGTTAAATGAAATCACATGACATGACAGAGTGGCTCATTATTTAACTTCTATTGTGTTCTGAGTTATTGTGATTTAATTGATAAAACACTTTTTATACAAAACGTCTAACTTCCTTTTGAAATATCAGCTCACTCTCAAGGTCTAAGTCAGCTTACACAGAGTCACTGAGGCGTCAGGCAGAAGAATAAACCCTGTATATAAGGGGCTTTTGAATTGAGTGTGGTACGTGTGCAGGTGACTGAGTGTGTCATTACAAATACTGTAATATGACAGACTTCCATGTTCCATGTCAGACTTTAAGTCCACATAAACTCCAACTCTTTTGGACTGAGCAATCACTGGGAATTTACAAGTAATCTCATTATTCTGCCAGAGTTGTGATTTGCCATCCTGACAGAGGAGAGTAGGGAAAGTATTATTAACTCCCATTATAGTCTTATTTATATCTGAGGTCTTATAGGCCACACCCACACCAACTCCACCCTCACACTCCACCTCAAAGTAACAGCGACCAGTCAGTGCCTCTGTGCACATGGCCTGGGGATACAGTTTGAATCTTTCTGGATGATCAGGATATTTTTGCTCCTCTGTAGTTTCTGATATTTTCTGGTTTCCTTTGGAGAGTTTCAGACGTGGATGTACTGTGTTTAGATCCACTGTGAGCTGACAGGCATCTGCAAAAACAGGGCATTTGTTGTCATTGGTTAGTGGCTAGTAGTGACTAACTTTAATACCATATCAAATGAGAAAAAAAAAAACATAGTTTGGGACTTTAATTTTTATTAAGCATTTGTTTATTGCATTGTGAAAAGTGACCAGTCAGTGGTTTACTAGAATGGAGGCAGATCTGAACGCTTCTAGCATTGTGGCCTTACATATGTCATTAACATTAGTGAGTCATATCAAGAAATATAGCATATTTTGAGTAAAGTCTATAACAATAAATTACAAAATGATTCTTTCACTATAAAACCATTAACAACATGCATTGAGAATTTTTTTTTTTTTTCATGCCGACTTCAAAACAAGGCATTTAAATTTCTTTATTTTGAACCTTATCTCTAGTTTGAATGGCGGATTTCTAAGTATATCTTGATTTTCTGTTGTTTTATGCTCTTGGCAGCCAATACACAAA
The DNA here is from genome assembly GCF_949357685.1 of Gobio gobio. NCBI lineage: Eukaryota > Metazoa > Chordata > Actinopteri > Cypriniformes > Gobionidae > Gobio > Gobio gobio. The sequence goes on from NC_137108.1 coordinate 11,484,964, forward strand.
ACACTGTGATGTCAATAATCATTGTCAACCTTGTTTCAACCTATATTTAGTTTTGTTTAGACATGTTAATCAACTTTCATTAGAATATTAGTTGTGCATTAGTAGACTGTTAGTGTTAGTAGAATAAGTTGGCATGCACTTGCAAAGTGACTTATATTCAGTAGAATATCTGTTACGGGACCATCACAATAAACTGTTAGCAGATATTAGGCAGTCTGCTAATATTTTATTAATACTCTAATGAGAGTTAGTTGACATGTAGTTGCAACATAGTCAACAATGTCTAAAGGGGAACATCAAAATAAAGTGTTACCCAATTTTGTGTTTTTGCATAAGATACCTACATTTTCTCAGACCTGGTTTATTTCGACACTCTCCTCCTTTATCAACACTGGGGGAATATAAAAACACTGATATTTAAAATATGAGCAAGTGATCAAAGAGCAGCATTTGAAAAACAAAGGCTTTTAGTATTGTAGAATCGTATCTGTGAAGGCAATGAGCAGAAATTCCTTCATGTAATGTAACAAATAATAGCAAAATAAGCACATACTTTAGTTTCTCCAGTTTACAGTGTGGATCCTCTTTTTTAGCAGAGAGCAGTTTCACCCCCATTTCCCCAGGGTGGTTGTAGCTCAGATCCAGTTCTCTCAGATGACTAGCATTTGAGTTAAGGGCTGAGGCCAGTGAACTGAAGCCCTCCTCTGTGATCATACACCCCGACAGTCTGCAGGTAATATTACAAAGAATAGTGTTTCTAGAGCAACTGACTCAAACATTATAAAAATATACTTAAATTAACCAAGGAAATTTGAGATCACAAACAGTCGCAGAAAAAAAAAAGAGCAAAAAGAGTGCTCTATACATTTTCATGAAGATACTTTGATGAGTGGCATTTGGCTGTCCGTTCACCGCCATAACGCTAGGGTGTTTTCAGTGTGTTTTATTCCCTTCCTGCATAGTTTCTTGAGTGTTCTGGGTGATTGCTATATAGTATGGTTGATAGGGTGTTCTGGGTAATTTCTTTGTGTTTACAGTCTTACTTGAAAAGAGTATACCCTTAATTCAAGTTTATGTACTTAAAGTTATGTTCGGGTCTCTAGAAATGGCTTGGCCACCTCCTTCAATGTAAGACTATGGGACTTGTCTATGTGGTTTACGTCTCTGCCTGTTTCATTGTAAGTCAGGCCGTTTAGAAACCGCATACCTTTAATCAACAAGATGTATCATTTGTTCACAGATATAAGTTATGCTTAGCGGACACAGCAACAAATCACAAAACTCACAGTTCGAATCATATTACGTTTTTGAAGTCGGTTTTTAGTTACGGTCAATAATTTAAATTTTTTGGATCAGCAAGAAAAAAATATTACTTAAACCACAGCAAAAACTGCTGGCCTAACTAATAAAGTTCAAACATTATTAAAGAAAAGTGAACAGTCAGTAAAAAAAAAAAGAATTAAATAAGAAAACACTAATTATAAGCATATTAAAATAACTTTAATGATGTAGACAGCAGCAGGTTTGTATTTAAAGGGCTGTTCTTTCTCTGCTGTTTACATTTACTTAAATGTGCAGTATGTAATATTGACAATAGTTGTTGAATAGCTGTTGACATAGGTACTGTAGTCCAAATGTAAAATATTGGAGAGAGTTGTTTCCCCCACCCCCTCCCCCTCAGACTCGACTCTCTTGCCGGTTGCCAGATTGAGGACACACAACAGGAGCGAGCACCATTGAAAGTGGAAGGTGATGAGACTTACACACTGTTGATGAGTTGATTAATCCGTGTTTTTAATATTTTCCCGTTCATAGAGATTTTTAGATGGATGCTGAGGCTTTTTAGGTTGGATTGAACATGCGATCTCTAACTCAAGTTTGTTTGCTAGCTTCTATGGCTGCAATATGCTGTGTTTCCGCCAATTGGCAACCCAGAGTGTCGAAATACCGTACTATTGGGAAATTGGCAGTGGGCGGGATCACACAGACCAAAACAAAAACCGACATTTCAAAGTAAAATAACTGGCTGTAGCATTGTTTTCAAGAGAAACAAGTACTATATGTGAATTTAGCATGTGAACTTATTTAGCTTCCTAAATATCTGCAAACATTTTATGATATTTTTATGCTTTAGTACAGTCAAAAAAAATACATACGGCACCTTTAAGACATAACAAAACTGTGTTTATGAGAATACTTGACGTTCAAAAGCAAGGAGAACCGAAAGAGAAATTAATTTGGGGTTTGTGCAATATATGAAACGCGCCTCTCTCTCTCTGTGTGTGTGTGCTTCGGTTGTGCGCACAGATAACAGCACGTAACAACTTTTGCCACTTTCCCTCTACAGTGTTTAAACTTTCAATTAATCCACAAATCACATGCATGCCCATGAACCTGGTCAGTACCGATCATGGATCAATTACAATGTGTTTATCCCCAAGCCGGGACTTAAACTCAGGGTTCCTGATGCAAAACTACATTGCTGCATTGTTGAAACACTGCCTACAAAGATATATTGAAATAAATGTTACAATTTTAATTAAAAAAATATATATTTTATGGGTTGTATAGGGCAGTGGTTCTCAACCTTTTTCTTTGGGGACCCCCCCTATATATAACAATCCGAGCCCATTAATGCTATGTACACACACACACACACACACACACACACACACACACACACACACACACACACACACACACACACACACACACACACACACACACACACACACACACACACACACGCTATTCCATGAATACACAGGAAATGGTCCTTTCAACCTTCTCATCCAGACACTTGCAATTGCTAGGACTATAGGCAATGTTTTTCTGTCTGGACATGCAATTAAGCAATTAAAAAATTATTCAAAATGCAGCAGCATGACTGGCCTTCAACAGCCCAAGAGAGCCACACCGTTGTTTATCTCTCTGCACTGGCTACTGTTTGCTGCTCGTTTCAAGTTCAAGAAATTAGCGATTGCCTACAGGACAGCCCCGGACTCCACAGCCTCCTACCTCCATTCTCTCTTATGAGTCGACATCCCCCCATGCAGTCTGTAATTGAGTGACACCTCGTGGTACCATCAGAGAGAGGCACAAAATGTTGTGTCATCATAGTTACACTTACCCCAGTCTTTCTAATCTACACTGTGGATTCTGTAGTCCTGATGAAATGTTCTTTACTCCTGAATCCTGCAGATCATTGCTTTTCAGCTCCAGCTCCTTCAGGTGTGAGTAAGATAATTTCAGAACTGATGCTAGATGTCCACAGCTTGCCTCTGAGAGACCACATCGCTTTAACCTGTAAAAAGAGGTTCATTACATCACATACCAAATTAGCCAATGACAAATCGGAACCCTCTAACAAATACAAAAGACAATACTTACTTGAGTTTCTGAAGTTTACAGTTTTGACTAATAAGTCCAGTGCAGAGTTTTTCTACTCCATCCTCACTTATTTTATTGTAGCTCAGATCCAGTTCTGTCAGGGATGAATTTTTTGATTCGAGAGCTGAGGCCAAATTTTTACAGGATTCTGATGATAAATTACAGCCAGAAAGCCTGAGAAACAGAAACAAAAGAGTAGACACCACAACTAATTAATGAGTAATAACGATCTACTCACATGTCTCCACTCTCTATTCTAGTTGGTGAAAGAATTGCATTGAAACTATGAGTAATATTTTTTTTCAATATTTTTTCTAATAATAATTATGATGTTTTTCAAATGTTACAATTACAGGTCATCTTTCTGATACTAGTGTAAGGCAAAACAAAATAACTCAGTGACATTGGGCTAGGAAAATGAAGATGAAGGATCAAGGAGAGGTAGATCTTAACAGCAGTTTCAACATTATTAATAGGCAAAACAAAGATGATAACCCAAAGAACAGTAATCACAGGTATACAAAAATGTAACTGCTTTGGCTTTAACTCAAATAAAATACAGTGCAAAGAACTAAACTCAGGGCTTAAATACACAAGGTTGGTAACCATAACAACAAATGATGAGCGTGAACATGGGGAACAAAGGAAACAGGAACTGAACACAGAAAAAATGAGGTGATACAAACTGAAAGTCCATGAATATAAACATAAACCTGACAAAATCTCTATCACACCGTCCTTCGGATGAGACTTTAAACCGACATCCTAAATCTCTGTGGTCATTAAAGGGGCCATGAATTTAGAAATCAAATTTTCCTTGGGCTTTTGACATATAAGAGGTCATACTATATAACAATATCCTGTAAGTTTCAGAACTTAAAACTTCCTAGTTAGTCCATAAAACAGCTTTTAATGAAACCAAGCCCAGAGAATGAATAGTTTTGGAATGTGCCTAATTATGACATCATCGATAGGTGAAAGAAAGCCTTTGTGGAAGAAGATCAACACTTACTTCAACATCGTTACCACTGTTGCCCCGCCCACTGATTAATGCACGACAAGTAATAGGTAAAAAACATACAGTATGTGATGCTAACACTGGATCGAGCAACTAAGCGATAAATATGCCTTTGAATGCCTTGATTTATGTTGAAGGGATTTACAATCACAATGAACATAGAGGCATTTAATGCAATGAATTTATCCAGGCTATGTTTCTAATTATTAATTTATGTTACTGTTTATGTGTACTGTATATTTGGTGTCTGAGATGTGATTAACAGTGTTTGCCTGTCTTGCACAGAATAACTATCAACTTGTTTTGTAGTTAAGTAATTGATCGTTACACTACTCGCCAGGCTGCAATTTTTACAAGGAAAAAGGGGGTAACGCTTTAGATTACAGCCGGGAAAATACTGGGTAAGTAAAACAAATTTACAGTGTAACTTTCAGTAATTATAGTGTAACTATAAAGTATGTACATGTAGGTATAAGGAAACAATATGTAATATTTGGGGAATAAAGGGTAACCAAAGAATAATAGTTACTTTAAGGCGAGACACGGCAGGTGAAAACATCGTTTCCCTTTCAGTCGGTCACTACGACGTACGTCGGTAATAACCGACGAATTGGGATCACTTCAGAGAGCCCCTATCAGCTTCGAGAACTTAAGAACAGGCCAATGAACAATTGGCGTGCGAGATTTGCATCTCGCGCTCCGCCCCGCGCCGCGGGTATAAACAGGAAGCGAGAGCATCGCACTGACGTCATTCACTTCGGAGCCTAACCGGCGTTTGAAGTTTACAGACTGCTTCCTGACTATTCAGCGAAGATTACGACAGAACAGAGAGAAGAGGATCGTGTGTGTTGGTGTGACGGCGCTTTCCAGCGGGACCGCGAACTCAAAGCTGCGAGGAACAACTGCTGTTATCACAGCAAAGACAGCTTGTTGGTATCGGTGGGCGTTCCTTTTGAGTGCAAACACAGGCTGCACTATCCCCTGTGTGTTGCCGGGGTTTCCCTGGGTGCTTCAGCACTCTCTTAAAAGAGCGATTTCCTCACAAAAAGAGCAACACGGGTGTGACACTGCGTCTTTTTCAAGATGTCATTCCACCCGTGCGTTTCTGGATGCGGTCGTTCCCTCTCGCCCGCTGACGGCCACACTCACTGCATCACGTGCCTGGGCTTACAGCACGCTGAGGCAGCGTTTGTGAATAGCTCGTGTTCTCACTGCGGGAACATGACTATTGCGGTGCTTAGGTCGAGACTCACCTACCTCCGGGAAGGCGGAGTCCCCCTCCCCATACCTCGATCTAGAGCTATCCCTAACCAGGATAGACCTACTTCGACGGATGGCCGGGGTGATCTGAGGATTACGTTCAGGCCAAACCCGCCTAGTGTCCAAGCTACGCAGGTCCCTGAACCCTCTCAAGCACCGCTGCCGGTGGCGCCACCGGAAGAGATCGCTGGTCCCGCCCACGGGCGCCCAGTCATCTCTTTCGGAGCGCCCGCGGACGAGCAGATGTCAATCGCAGCATCGGAGGGGGAGTTCCAGTCCTCAGAGGATGAGGATTCAGCTGTACTGCCTCCCTCTGGGAGAGTGGCAACGGCTGAGTCGGACCCTGAGTTGACGGCTATGCTTTCCCGGGCCGCCGAAAAGGTCGGGCTTGTGTGGAACCCTCCACCACGTCCCGAACCTTCTAGGTTGGATGATTGGTTCCTGGGGGGGGGTCGCGCTGGTTCTCAGCGTCCCGCCCCAGTGCCATTCTTCCCGGAGGTGCATGAGGAGCTTTCCAGGTCGTGGACGACACCCTTCAGTGCCAGAAACAGACCTGGAGGCTCCTCCCTCCTCACTACCCTTGACGGTGGACAGGCCAAGGGTTACGAGAGGATCCCGCCAGTCGAACGCGCCGTCGCGATGCAGCTGCGTCCGGCGACCGCCTCCGAGTGGCGTGGTGATCCTCGTCTCCCGTCCAAAGCCTGTAGGTTTTCGTCCAGTCTAACTGCGAAGGCCTACAGGTCCTGCGGACAGGCCGCGTCTGCCTTGCATGCCATGCCGTTGCTTCAGGTGCACCAAGCCCAGGCACTCATGGACATGCACGAGGGTAGGTCTGACCCAGAGCTCCTCCGGGAGCTCCGGGCGGCGACGGACCTCGCCCTCCGGGCGACGAAAGTTACCGCCCGTTCCGTGGGTCAGGCGATGTCCACCTTAGTGGTCCAGGAACGGCATCTCTGGCTCAACCTGGCCGACATGAGGGAGACTGACAAGAACCGGTTCCTGGACTCCCCCATATCGTCGGCCGGGTTGTTCGGCGACGCGGTCGAGAATTTCGCCCAGCAATTCTCGGCCGCCCAGAAGCAGACGGAGGCCATCAAGCATATCCTGCACCGGCGGCCCGCTGCTGCCTCCACCCAGCCGCCGGCTGCAGCGCCTCCGCCTGCCCGTCGCCGAGGACGTCCTCCTGCGGCCGCCCCCGCTCCCGCCCCAGCCCAGCAGCAGCCTTCCACCGGTCGTGGGCGTGGAGCCGGTCGCGGGAAGAACGTCCAGCCCGCTCAGGCCGCTGCCAAGCCAGGTGGCAAGCGCCGTCGGAAGAGACCCTGAGACGGGCCGCCCAGAGATGGAGGAAACTGCTCTTCGGGAGATGGCTGCAGCACCACTCCTTCCCCCGGTGGAGGGCCGGGGGAACCCCATTTTATTTTCTGTTCCGCCACTGGCCCCAGTGCCAGTGGCACCCAAATTTTCAATAAAAGAGCAGTTTCTAACATCTCTGGGTGCCAAGAGAGCGCGTCTGACGGTATGCGACGCTACCATGCCTCGTACCCCTCAGACACCTCTCTCCTCGCCAACAGGGGGCGTCGGTTGTGCGGACGCACACAAAGTGCCTCCCCACGCTCGCCCGTCCCCTCAGCGGATGCAGGTCGTGTGTCAGACCCAGACCCCTGCACGGACCACTCCCATGTCGTCCTGGGGCCCCTGCGTTCCGCTGCGCTGCCCCGCTCCGGGTACGTCCGTGGTGCCGATGGTCCCGCTTGCTCGGTCTCTGGGGGCCTGGCTAGCGCTCCCCGACCCGTCTCGCTGGATCATCCGCACCATCAGACTCGGCTATGCGATTCAGTTCGCCCGGCGTCCCCCGAAGTTCAGGGGTGTCCACTTCACTTCTATACCGAAGGAGGGCGCCCCCGTGCTTCAGGCGGAGATCGCTGTCCTATTGGCGAAGGACGCGATAGAGCCGGTCCCTCCAGCCGATATGAAGTCCGGGTTCTACAGCCCGTACTTCATTGTACCCAAGAAAGGTGGCGGGTTACGACCGATCCTGGACCTGCGTTACCTGAACCGCTCCCTCCACAGGATGCCGTTCCGAATGTTAACCCAGAAACGCATCTTCAGATGCATCCGTCCCCAGGATTGGTTTGCAGCGATCGACCTGAAGGACGCGTACTTTCATGTCTCGATTCTCCCTCGACACAGACCGTTTCTACGCTTTGCTTTCGACGGACGGGCATACCAGTACAAAGTCCTACCCTTCGGGTTGTCCCTGTCGCCCCGTGTCTTCACGAAAGTCGCGGAGGCGGCCATTGCTCCCATGAGAGAGCGTGGTGTTCGCATCCTCAACTATCTCGACGACTGGCTGATTCTTGCCCAGTCGCGGGAGCAGTTGTGCGAACACAGGGACATGGTGCTCCGGCACCTCAGCCAGTTGGGTCTTCGGGTCAACTGGGAGAAGAGCAAACTCTGTCCCGTACAGAGGATCTCTTTTCTCGGGATGGAGATCGACTCGGTCGCCATGATTGCGCGCCTCACAGAGGAGCGCGTCCAGTCGGTGCTGAGCTGCTTGAGTACGCTCAAACGCAGTACAGCGGTTCCACTGAAACATTTTCAGAGGCTCCTGGGGCATATGGCAGCAGCAGCCGCAGTAACGCCGCTAGGGCTGCTCCATATGAGACCGCTTCAGCACTGGCTACACGACCGAGTCCCGAGATGGGCGTGGCACAGCGGGTCCCTCCGTGTCCAAGTGACGCCGAGATGCCGCCAAACCCTCACCCCGTGGTCGGACCCTTCGTTTCTACGGGCAGGAGTGCCTCTAGAACAAGTGTCCAGGCATCATGTTGTCTCCACGGATACCTCACCCACGGGGTGGGGTGCCACGTACAACGGGCTTGCAGTATCGGGTCTGTGGACGGGGCCCCAACTGCAATGGCATATCAATTGCCTAGAGTTGCTGGCAGTTCGTCTTGCTCTCAGCCGCCTCAAAGGGTCGCTCAAAGACAAGCACGTTCTGGTCCGGACGGACAGCACGACGGCCGTTGCGTACATCAACAAACAAGGTGGTCTACGCTCCCGCCGTTTGTCCCAACTCGCCCGCCATCTCCTCCTGTGGAGTCAGAAGCATCTGAGGTCCCTTCGTGCTATCCACATTCCGGGCCTGCTCAACCGTGCGGCCGACGAGCTGTCACGGTTGCCAGTGCTTCCCGGAGAGTGGCGACTCCACCCCCAGGCGGTCCAGCTGATTTGGAGTCGCTTTGGGGCCGCACAGATCGATCTGTTTGCCGCCCACGACACGACCCACTGCCAGTTGTTCTATTCCCTGTCCGAGGGGACCCTCGGCACGGATGCACTGGCACACAGCTGGCCCCGGGCTCTGCGCAAATATGCGTTTCCCCCAGTGAGCCTTCTTGCACAGACACTGTGCAAGGTCAGGGAGGACGAGGAGCAACTCCTCTTGGTAGCTCCGTACTGGCCCAACAGGACGTGGTTCCCGGAACTAGTGCTCCTCGCGACAGCACCTCCTTGGCCCATTCCTCTGAGGCAGGACCTTCTGTCTCAGAGACGGGGCACCCTATGGCACCCGCGTCCAGACCTCTGGAAACTCCATGTCTGGTCCCTGGACGGGACGCGGAGGTTCTAGGTGACCTACCGCAAGCGGTAGTCGACACCATCGCTTCCGCCAGAGCCCCCTCTACGAGACGGCTTTATGCGTTGAAGTGGAACCTGTTCGTCGACTGGTGCTCTTCTCGCCGAGAAGACCCCCGGAAATGTTCGATCGGATCTGTGCTATCTTTTCTTCAAGACGGGTTGGAGAGAAGGCTGTCTCCCTCCACCCTCAAGGTATATGTTGCCGCCATCGCCGCAAGCCATGACCTCGTTAATGGTGAGTCCTTAGGCAAGCATGATCTGATCGTCAGGTTCCTAAGGGGAGCGAGGAGACTAAATCCTCCTCGCCCTTCTTCTATACCCTCTTGGGACTTGACTCTGGTGCTGACCGCACTTCAGAGGGCGCCCTTCGAGCCTTTACAGTCAGTAGAGCTTAAGATCTTGTCTCTAAAGACAGTACTCCTGATTGCATTGGCCTCAGTTAAGAGGGTAGGGGACCTGCAGGCATTTTCGGTCGACGAATCGTGCCTGGAATTCGGGCCGGGTGATTCTCAGGTAACCCTGAGACCCCGGCCTGGATATGTGCCCAAGGTTCCCACTACTCCCTTCCGGGACCAAGTGGTGAGCCTGCAAGCGCTGCCTTCGGAGGAGGCAGACCCAGCCCTAGCTTTGCTCTGTCCCGTCCGTGCTCTCCGGACTTACGTGGACAGAACGCAAAGCTTCAGGACCTCAGAGCAGCTCTTCGTCTGTTATGGAGGACAGCAGAAGGGAAAGGCTGTCTCCAAGCAGAGGATGGCCCACTGGATAGTGGATGCCATCGTCTTGGCGTATGAATCCCAAGACGTGCCCTGCCCGCTCGGGGTTAGAGCTCACTCCACCAGGGGTGTAGCCTCTTCCTGGGCGCTGGCTCGTGGCGCCTCGCTGACAGACATTTGTAGAGCTGCGGGCTGGGCGACACCTAACACGTTCGCTAGGTTTTATAGCCTGCGTGTAGAGCCGGTGGCTTCTCGTGTGCTCGCTTCCCATAGTCAGCTTCACTGAAGTGCCCGTTCTAGTGTCGGCTTGCTGCGCCATTCCCTTCCCCCGGAACGGATACGTGCGCTTATTTTCTCCAGTCGAGTTCCCCAGGTTTGGCGAACCCTGTTGAGTCCTCCGCACCCCTCGGCAGTCGGATGTTGCGGAGCGTCCGACGCCAGGTCTGGCACTCGTATGCATTGGTGGAACTTGTGTCAGGCTGGGTTCCGTATGTCGTGACCCCTACGGCGGTCCCATACGTGTATCTCCACGGTTCAGCTCCCTACGGCGAGCTCGTGTCTTTCCCTTGGCAGAGTTCTCTGCCGTCTCAGTACGGTGTCGTCCCCCGCCTGCATTAGGCCGGGGCCTCCCCTGGGACTTCCGTATGTTGTGCTGCCCACGGCCAGCCCATACGTATTCTTTCCACATGGTAACTCCCTCCGGGCATGATGTGGCTCCCGTAGCGTCCTTCGGGCACGCTTTCCCAGCGTTATCCAATCAAGTCTGCTGAATGGGTCTTGCGGAACAGCAGTATGACTCTTCTGGCGTGAATCTTCCCGCCCGCTTCAGAACGGGGTCTGAGGGGCTCTCGCTGGGTGCTGGAAGTGGTAGTAACTGTGGCGTTTTCCATAGGGATCCCAATTCGTCGGTTATTACCGACGTACGTCGTAGTGACCGACTGAAAGGGAACGTCTCGGTTACGTATGGTAACCCTCGTTCCCTGAAGGAGGGAACGGAGACGTACGTCCCGTCGCCACAGTTCCTTCCATCACTGCCTGGCCGGTCTCTGGTTAGGCTCCTCAGTGAAAAACGTCAGTGCGATGCTCTCGCTTCCTGTTTATACCCGCGGCGCGGGGCGGAGCGCGAGATGCAAATCTCGCACGCCAATTGTTCATTGGCCTGTTCTTAAGTTCTCGAAGCTGATAGGGGCTCTCTGAAGTGATCCCAATTCGTCGGTTATTACCGACGTACGTCTCCGTTCCCTCCTTCAGGGAACGAGGGTTACCATACGTAACCGAGACGTTTTTCATGCAGTGGTCAATTTTGAGATTTTGGGCCAGTTTGCTCCCTTAACATGTAAGCTTTCATGTCAAAATAAAAAAAATGTCAACATTACACATTAAGTTGGTTATTTCATTATATTTTGTCACCGTGCGCCTTTAGATTTCTACCCGAAATCATCAAAAGTTATTCTAGCGCGATCTCTCGTGCCGTCTCCATTCACAGAAACATGTCATGCTTGGTCTCATTATAAAGCTCGCAGTCTCACACACAGCACTGTCTAATCCAAATATGGACATTTCCTTTGTAGAACTAACCAACCGCGAAAGTTTGCAGCCGAACACCACATCTGATTGGTCGATGTGAATTTCTCACGCGCTGCCGCTTGCTTGTGTATTCTCTGCTTGAGAGAAAGTGCAGACAACGCTGAAATCGGCTCATAAACGCTCACAGAAAAGACCAAGTAGCAAGAGCAAGTAAAAAGAAAGTAAACAACAACAGATTAGACGACGAAACCCCGTCAGAATTAGATTCAAATAGTTATAGATGGACATATGCAACAAACAGGGACAGTTCGTCTGCAGTTTTTGTGACTGGTGTTTGTTAAGGTAGTTCTCTTAAGGTAGTTCTCTAATAGCTATTGCTATTAATAATTTATTCATTTATCAATTTCCACGTGTTTTAAATATTATACACTACTGATATTAATTAACTGAATATATATTTTGTTTGTAGGTTGGGGGTTTTATAGAAATGTATGCAGTTATACAGTATAAAACTTTAAAGGCCGTTTTCTCAGAATTAGTTTTTTCTCACACTCAGAGTCAGATATATCCACTTCAAGAGCACCTACAAGCACCAACTTTAGCAGTCTTATGCTGAACTATATTCTGAAGGCTTTTACAGAGGGATTTGTTGATATATCATTCCAATCCTGAGTTATAGGTCCTTTAACTCCAAAAAACATGGCGAAAATTGATTTTTTAAGGCTATTGTCAGTATTCTCTAATTTACTAAAGCACAAAATAAGATATCCAGAATCCCCTCTGTAAAAGCCCTCTCATCTAACATGTCAACAAATAGAACCAAGAATTTTAAACATGGTCCTTTCCAATTTCCAGATTTTGTTTTTGGAAAAGTATGCAAATGAGCGTATATTTAAGTATATAAGGCCTCATTTGCATATTAAAACATTAATTTACACAAAACTTGTAATATATTTTTTTCTTATGTTTATGCCAGTAATAAACTGGAGAAGTTTCACAGTGATATCTTGTAATTAAAATAAAATCCCTATTCACCTGTAGTGTCTCGCCTTAAGCACCATGATTTGTTTAATCAAATAGTGTACTATAACTCTGTGCACAATCATAACACCAGAAAGGCAAACAATGGTCATATAATGACCCCCTATCCAAAAACTAATTTTATGAAGAAAACGTCTCGGGTTATGACTATAACCCTTGTTCCCCGAGAAGGGAACGAGACACTGCGTCATCGTGATGACACTTCGGGGAACGCCCCTCGCGTAAAGCGTCTGAAGAAACCGTAGAATCAGCCCAATCCGATTGGTGTTGCGTGATGACGTCGTATGTGACGGCATACCCGGAAGATACAAAGAGACGTCTGAACGCAACAGAGATAGCGTTCTTTGCGATGAAGCAAGCGCTCTGATGATTGGGTGGACACGAGACGCAGTGTCTCGTTCCCTTCTCGGGGAACAAGGGTTATAGTCATAACCCGAGACGTTCCCCTTCGAGGGAACTCGAACTGCGTCATCGTGATGACACTTCAGGGAACGAGTACCAACTATCCCGCACCAATCATACCCACCCCAGTGTGAGCTGGACCACCGGCACAACTAGGGGGCGAGCACTCTCGCGCCAGGCGTCTCAGGGAGATGCAGACTGTAAAAACGAATGAAGGTGTGAGGGGTGGCCCACGCAGGCAGCCCTTTGACGCAGGCAGCCCTTTCTTGGGTGAACCAAAACACACCAACAGCTGGTCTGACCTTCTCCACTGAGCAGACTTCTCCAAGTAAATCCTCACTGCCCGCACGGGGCAGAGGAGGTGAAGTCGGCTCTCTTCCGCCATCACATGAGGTGGAGGATGGAATGCCTGGAGAACCACTGACCGTGCCCTGTTGGATGGCTCCTTGGGCACGTAGCCCTGACTGGGATGCAAGATGGCTTTTACCATGCCAGGGGCAAACTCCAGGCAGGTCGGCGTGATTGCCAAGGCCTGGAGGTCCCCCACTCTCCTCAGAGAAGTGATGGCAAGGAGAAAAGCCACCTTGAAGGTCAGTATTCTCGCCTCGGCCGACTCCAGCGGCTCAAAGGGGGCCTCAGCCAACCCCTCGAGCACCACTGCCAGGTCCCAGGTTGGGACTCTGGAATGAGCTGCAGGCCTCATCCTCCGAGCACCACGGAGGAATCGTACAACCAGATGGTGCCTTCCCAGTGTCCCATCACCTAAAGGTGCGTGGAAAGCCCTAATGGCAGCCACATACACCTTAAGTGTGGACGGGGAAAGACCGGCGGAGAAGCGGTCTTGAAGGAACTCCAGCACTGAAGCCACCGGGCAGTTAACTGGGTTTACCTCCCGCTCTCTACACCAAGTGGAAAATACATTCCACTTTAGGCTGTACAACCTCCTGGTGGATGGAGCTCTGGAACTGAGTAGGGTCTCCACAACACCCACCGACAGGCCCTCTCCTAGGAACTGAGCCCCCTCAGGGGCCAGACCCAGAGATCCCATACCTCTGGCCGGGGGTAGAAAATCGAACCCCTGGCCTGAGACAGCAGGTCCCTCCTCTGCCACGGGGGACCGTCCAGCAGGTCGATGATGTCGGAGAACCATACTCGAGTGGGCCACCGGGGTGCTACTAAGAGAAGGCTGACGCCCTCCCGGCGGACACGTTCCAGAACTCCCGGGAGCAGAGCGATCGGGGGAAAAGCGTACAGACGCAGCCGCGGCCCCGTCTGTGCCATGGCATCCAGCCCCAGTGGGGCCAGATGAGTGAGGGAGAACCACAGCGGGCAGTGGGACGTCTCTTGAGACGCAAATAGATCCACTTCCACCGGGCCCAACCGCTCGCACATAGCCTCCACCACCTCGGGGTGGAGTCGCCATTCCCCGGGCCTCAGCCCCTGCCTCGACAGGATGTCTGCTCCCTGATTTTGGTCCCCGGGGATGTACATCGCCCTGAGGGATGATAACTTCCCCTGAGACCACAGAAGGACCTGATGCGCCAGTCTGCAAAGAGGGCGCGACCTCAGGCCCCCCTGGTGGTTCAGATACGATACTGCCGACATGCTGTCGGATCGTATCAGGACATGGTGGCCGCGGAGGTCCGGGAGAAAGCTCCTCAGAGCCTTGTAGACCGCCAGCATTTCCAGGCAATTGATATGCCAGGAAGAATGCCGGGTCCCCCACAGACCCCTGGAAAAGCGGCCTTCCATGACCGCGCCCCAACCAGTGAGGGAAGCGTCTGTTGAAACGGACTTCCGGCAACACGATGCTCCCAACACTGGCCCTTGGGACAGGAACCAAGGTTTCTTCCACATGACGAGGGAACGAAGGCATCTGCGCGTTACCCTGATCATACGGAAAGGATTCCCCCTGGGGGAAAACCCCTTGGTTCTCAGCCACCACTGGAGGGGTCTCATGTAGAGCAGACCAAACGGAATCACGTTGGATGCTGCTCCCATGAGACCCAGCAGTCTCTGAAACTGCTTCACAGTGAGGCTGCGGCCCAGTTTCACTCTCGAGACCATCGCCAGTATGGACTCCACGCGTGGGGGGGACAGCTGTGCCCGCATCAGCGTTGAATCCCATACAACCCCCAGGAACGTAGTTCTCTGGGAGGGCGTCAACACGCTCTTCTTCGTGTTGAGTCTCAGACCCAAGCACCCTATGTGGGCTAGAACGACATCTCGATGTCGAACCGCCATATCGTGCGACTGAGCCAAAATAAGCCAGTCGTCGATATAATTGAGTATACGGATGCCCTGGAGTCTCAACGGAGCCAGTGCTGCATCTATACACTTCGTGAAGGTGCGAGGGGAGAGAGCTAGGCCGAATGGAAGAACCCGATACTGGTACGCTTCGCCCCCGAAAGCGAACCACAGGAACCTCCTGTGAGCTGGAAGGATGGAGATATGGAAGTATGCGTCCTTCAGATCTATCGTGACGAACCAGTCCTCGAACTGGATCTGACTCACAATGGCTGGAATTGTGAGCATCCTGAACCTGTATCTCCTCAGAGAATATTGGATGCAACCCCCCATCCTTCTTGGGAACTATGAAGTACCGGCTGTAGAACCCGGACTCCCTGTCTGTGGAAGGAATACGTTCTATAGCCTCCTTGACCAGCAGGGAGCGTACTTCCTGCTCCATTACCCGCACCTGCTCGGGACCGACCACAGTCCGGACCACCCCGTTGAATTTCGGGGGAGGGAAACCGAACTGCAGTCTCTAACCCCGTTCCACAGTACGCAGGGCCCACGTAGATTTACCCGGAAGGCATGACCATGCGCCGAGATAATCTACTAAGGGAACTAGCCTCTCGAGGCCAGCCTCGGGTGTTAATCGAGCCTCTTCCCCAACTCCCTGAAGCGGCTGACCGACAGGGTGCAGTCGGGGAAGAGGTCCGGAGGGCGCACACAACTGCTGAACTGTCGAAGGTTCAGTGCGCGCGCGCAGGGAATCGATGCGGCCCGAAGCGTCTTGGACGGCGGGAACGCAGCATCGATTCCCCGAGAGTCCCAGAGTGGGAACTACCTCGATCGCTCCACCCTGTGGGGGACGACTCTCAGCGGCCCTGCCGAAGCTAGGACTGCTTGGGAGCCTTCTTAGCCTGGATGACGTCCCTCAGGTCGCCTTTAGGCTGAGAAGGCTTCCTGCGAGAGCGCCGTCTCCTTTGCCAAGCTCCCTCAGGAGGGGCGCGGGAGGCGACACTCTGCCTTTGCACATCGCAGTGCGATGAGCTGGATGAAGGTCCGGGCTGCCCACCCGGGCCTGCTCTAACTGCAGAGCCCGAGCAGCGAGGGATGAACCTCTGGAAGGCGGCTGACTGCTTCCTCGCCTCCTGAAACCTCTCGACGACAGTATCAACTGCACCGCCGAAGAGGCCAGAAGGCGAGATCGGGGCATCAAGGAGAAAGTGTTTCTCTCTCTCCTTGATTCCCGACAGCGTCAGCCAGAGATGCCTCTCAACGAACACCATACCAGCCATAGAGCGGCCGTCTCCTTGGTAATGCGGAGAGACAAATCTGTTGCCTTCCTGAGTTCAGTGACGTCATCCGGAGATGGTCCCTCGCCCTCATCCAGCTCTTTGAGGAGGTCGGCTTGGTATGCCTGCAGGACCGCCATGGTGTGCAGACAACCAGCAGCACGACCTGCCACACTAAAAGCCCTGCCGACTAACTTAGACGTATCGCGGCAAGGTTTAGTGGGCAGCGACGGAGCCTTCAATGATGCAGCGGCCCCGGGCGAGAGGTGGCCCGCAAGCGCCTCTTCAACCTGAGGCAACGCTGCATACCCCAATTCAGCCATCCCCAGCACATTAGAAAAATCGAGCACTGGGGGATTTGATAAACGGGCTGAGAAGGGTTTTTCCCACGATCTACACAACTCGTTATGCAGATCGGGGAAAAAAGGAAGGCCCCGCCGTGGAGGCTGAACCCGACGCCTGAAAAAGCGTTCATCCAGCTTAGATGGCGGCTGGATGTCCACTATTTCCTGTGGCCAATCCAAACTCAGCTTGGCCACAGCGTGGGTTAAAACCTCCACAAGCTCCTCCATAGCGGGCGTGTGGGGTGGCGAAGGAGTGGGGTGGGGTGACTCCTCACACAATCACCGCAGGCCGCCCCCTCGAGAGCGGCCTGGGCGTGCTGCACGCCGAGACACTGCACACAAAGCTGATGTGTGTCCGTGCCTGTAATGTAGCGCGGACACGGGTGCACACACAGCCTGAATCGCTCGCTCGCCATATTTACACACTTCTCTCACACTGTAAGAACACTTCACCTTCAGACTGAACAAACAGAGCGCTCACGCTGAAGAGCAAAAAAGCTATCTCTGTTGCGTTCAGACGTCTCTTTGTATCTTCCGAGTATGCCGTCACATACGACGTCATCACGCAACACCAATCGGATTGGGCTGATTCTACGGTTTCTTCAGACGCTTTACGCGAGGGGCGTTCCCCGAAGTGTCATCACGATGACGCAGTTCGAGTTCCCTCGAAGGGGAACTGTCTTGTATAGAGCTAGTGTCATCTGGAAGTTCTTAAGCTTTGTAATAAGCTGTCATTTAAGAGGAGTTGATTAATGTAATTTAAATCATATTGTATTGATGTCTCGATTTTATGTATGTATGTGTGAGTGTATGTGTATATATGTATATATATGTAATGTGTATTTGTGTATATTTGATCTACTGTGATGATTGTAAAGTTGTTGTTGTTGTAATGTAACATTTTAGAATGGACCCCAGGAAGACTAGCTGATTGCAAAGACTTTCAGCTAATGGGGTCCATATAAATTAACAAATATATAAATAAACAAATATAAAACAAATATAATCAGGAAAATTCACAAATTATTTATACTGTAAGTATTTTTTAATTAACGGTTAATTATCTATGCAGTTACAAGGTAAGTATGAATCTGTGGGCTGTAAATTAAAGTGGTGTTTGTTACCCTCTTATTTAATAATAATAATAATAATAATTAATTACATTTATATAGCGCTTTTCTAGGCACTACTCAAAGCGCTTTTACATAGAAGGGGGGAATCTCCTCAACCACCACCAATGTGCAGCATCCACCTGGATGATGCGACGGCAGCCATATTGCGCCAGTACGCCCACCACACACCAGCTGATTGGTGGAGAGGAGACTGAGGGATGATACCAATCGTATATATATATATGGGGATGATTAGGAGGCCATGATGGACAGGGGCCAATGGGCACATTTTTTTGGCCAGGATGCCGGGGTTACACCCCTACACCCCTTTATCGAAGAACATCCTGGGATTTTTAATGACCACAGAGAGTCAGGACCTCGGTTTAACGTCTTATTCGAAGGACGGTGCTTGTTACAGTATAGTGTCCCCATCACTATACTGGGGCGTTAGGACCCACACAGACCACAGGGTGAGCACCCCCTGTTGTCCTCACTAACACTGAGGCCATTAAACATTTATGGGTTAGTACAATAAAACACGTACACAATCTGATATCACCCGGAAACGTTTATTTGAAAAACAACTTTCAAAACAGATTTACAACACTTATTTCTCTTGCTTGGCTTTCTCCTCCTCTTGTTCCTATTCTTTTTCATTCTTGCCACAGATGAATCTTAAGAAGGAATCCCATGTCTCTAGCTATTCTGTATTATGTATTAAAAGAAAATACAGTACACCCAGAAATGCGCTCACCATTTCCTCATCTTTTACCCTCATGCCATCTGAGATATATACAACTTTCTTTCTTCAGATGAACACAGAAAAATAAATAATCTCTGCTAATGAAATCTCATTTGGGTTCACAAACAAGACAGGAAGACCGAGACGCCAGTTCTCGCGCGAGTGACATCATGAAAGCTTAAAGCTTCTTTACTTATGCACGTACTGGAAACAGTTGGTCGGATACAAAAATGATGAGAGCATTTCTAGGTGTATTTTTTCTTTTAATAAATAATAATACAGAATAGCAAAAGACGTGGGATTCCTTTTTAAGATCCATCAGTGGAAATAATGAAAAAAGAATAAGAGGGAGGAGGAGAAGCCAAGCAAAAGAAACAAAAAAGGGACAAAACGTTACAAGAGACGTTAGTATTTAAAATGATAAGTTTATTTAAAAAAATGAATAAGTGAAATCAATCTGTTTTGAAGTTGTTGTTTTTTTAAATAAATGTTTCAGAGTGTTTTCATTGTTCTTACCCTGTAACTACATGATATAAGAGGGTAACAAATACCACTTTAATTTAAAGGTTAACATATATCACACTTACCCTGTAACTACATGGAATAATAATCACCATTTACCCTGTAACTACACATATAATTACCCCTAATTAAAAAATACTTACAGTATAAATAATTAGTTAATTTTCCTGATAGTTACCCCTTTATTCCCCAATTATTACATATTGTTCCCTTATACCTACACATATGTACTTTATAGTTTTTTAATTACTGAAAGTTAAGCTGTAAAATCCCTTTACGCAGCCCTTTCTGGGCTGTAATCTAAAGCATTAGTTTCAAGTTTCAAGAGTTTTATTTGTCACATACACAGTTATATACACAATATACAACTGGCAGTGAAATGTAAACAGGTCCGCTCCATGGACAGTGCAAATAACAGTTACAAGAAATTAAAATAGAAATAGAATAAAATTAGAATAAAAAGTATTAACATAAGTAGAATTATAAATAAATCAAGTAAAAGATAAAAATAGGAAATAAGATAAAAATAAAAATATAAAAAATATGTGGATATGATAAGTGAGATAAACTGTAGACTTAAAAATAAGTGGTTAACATAAAATATATAATATGTATATATAAAGAAGTATAATGTGCAAGGTTTATTACAGGTTGTTACGCAGTTACCGAAAAGGGTTTCTAAAAGATACTAAGACGTAAAAGATACATACTGAATACTTATACTTACCCCAGTGTATGTAATTGACAATGTGCACTTGTTAGTCCATCAAAGAGGAGAGTCACTCCGGACTTATCTATTTTATTGTTGCTCAGATCCAGCTTTCTCAAAGGTGAGTTGAATGACTGGAGAGCTGAGGCCACTCTTTCACATGAGTCAAATGAGAGATTACAACAATCCAATCTGTATACAAGAGTACATTTTACATTTTATTATTTATTTGCTCAGTGACTGAAGTTGTTCAGTTAAACCATTTTTCATATTGGTACTGTAAGCATTTCAATGTGACAGCCATTCTAACAAAAATAGGTTTTAAGTAATTAAAGTCTCAGTTCACTTGGCTGAAAAACCTTTTAATATCTGGAGGTGTAGCAGTGTACATATTATAAACAATTTGTATACAATATACATAATAAATAAGAACAGACCTGGCCATTTTGCAGATTCTGAGCACTGGTAGCAGTCTTAACTGGTTTTCTGTTGATGTTTTGAACTTCTTCATGTCAAACTCATCTATTACCTCCCCAGAATTTAGAAAGACATAAGCCAATGCTGACCATTGTTCTGGCTCCAGCTCACTACCCGAGAGTGTTCCTGATTTCATGGCAGTCTGAATTTCTTTAACAAGAGTGTTGTCATTCAGCTGATTTAAACAGTGGAACAGATTGATGATTCTCTCTGGTGACTGTTCTTGTTTGATCTTCTCTTTGATGTAATGTACTGTAGTGTTTTTATCTACACAGGGTTTACATGAACTGCCTTTGGTGAGAAGGTCTTGCAGGAGAGTGCAGTTAGGGTCAACAGAAAGGCCCAAAAGGAAGCGAAGGAAAAGGTCAAGATGTCCTTTTTCGCTCTTTAAAGCTTTGTCCACTGCACTCCGATGTATAGCAGAAAGATTTGTGGATTCATCTTTTGCAAGAACATTTTCCCCATCATTAACATATGCGAAATGAGCATATATTGCTGCCAGATACTCCTGGTAGCTCACGTGTACAAAGCTGTAGACCTTCTCCCTGTACAATCCCAGCTCTTCTCTGAAAATCTCTGTGCACACTGAGTACTCTGAGACTTTACTCACATCAATGCCACCATTTATCAGATCCTCTTCTTGGAAAATAAAATTGTGCTTCTCCATTTGCTGGAAAGCCAGTTTTCCCAGATTCAGAATCAATGTTTTGTCAAATTCAGACAGTTTCTTTGGGTTATTTGCATCAGTTCCATTGAACTTCTTATGCTTGAGACTGATCTGAATTAGCAGAAAGTGAGTGAACATCTCAGTCAGAGTTTTGGGTATTCCATCAGAGTTTCCATCACTCATCATATTTTCTAGCACAGTGGCAGAAATCCAGCAGAAGATGGGCATGTGGCACATGATGTAGAGGCTCTGACATGATTTTATGTGTGCGATGATTGCACTTGCCAGCTTCTGATCACTGATTTTCTTCCTGAAGTATGCTTCTTTTTGATGGTCATTGAACCCACGAATCTCTGTGACCCGGTGGACACACTCAGGAGGAATCCGATTGGCTGTTGATGGTTGTGTGGTTATCCAGAGTAGAGCAGAGGGAAGCAAACTCCCCTTGATGAGGTTTGTAAGCAGCACATCCACAGGAACTTTTTTATTTATATCGGAGCAGTAGTCATTCTTATGGAAATCAAGAGGATGCTGACAGACTTCTAAACCATCTAAAATAAAAAGTATTTTCAGTTTTGAAAGATGTTCTTCTTTCACCTCAGGAGCATATTGTTGAATCAGCTGTAGAAGACTGCAGTCCTCCTTTTTCTGGTTGAGGTCACGAAATGGTAGATGGATGATGACTTCGATATCTTGGTTTGTTTTTCCATCCGCCCAGTCTAGAATGAACTTCTGCACTGACACATGCTTTCCAATGCCAACTATGCCCATTGTCAGAACTGTTTTGATTTGTTTTCTTTGTCCTGGCAGCGTCTTAAAGATGTCATTACATGCGTACAGAGCTTCGTCTTTGATTTGTGAAATCACCTCAATCCTCAACACCTCATGTTCATTATTTATCTGTCCACTTCCACCATCTGTCATGTAAAGATCTGTGTAGATATCCTTCAATAAACTCTGTTTACCTTGAGGTGAATTTCCTTCATTTAAATGCTGACATTTGTTCTTAAGCTTCGCTTTATTGGCGTCTGTGATTTTTTGAAGTGGATTAACTAGGTGAAAGTAAGAGATGTTTAGATGCAATTGAAGAAAAAAAACAACAATTTAAACTGCAATTTAATAATAGTCATACCATTTGACAGGAAGTGCAATGTGATCCTCAGTGCTGCCTCTCCTCCAAAGCTCTCCATTATTTTCTCAGCAGCATCAGAAAGACTGAGCTCCTCTGGCTGATTCCCTAAGCATTCTGGGTAATCCTCAGATAGTTCTCTTTTGAAGGTTTTGAAGACATCTGTCCCCATGTTCCCCATTTTATAAAGAAGTAAGGTTTGACTATCTGGCACATTAGATTTCTGTGGTAAAATAAAAGAGTATACAATACAAAAATGTTTATCAACCATGAATTATATAAATTTTTGTTTTAAAATTAAATTGTCTGCTAAATAACTGAAAGGATGTGTCAATGGAAAACTAACCACAATGTAGAATTTACTGTGGCCTTGGTGCTCTTGCCCGACACAGATGCTACAGATGTACATGTTATCTGTCTTACAGAACACCTCTGGAGCTCCGTAATGCTTTTGACAATTTTTTTTGTCAGGTCTGTACTCCAGCTGCTCTTCTGTGAATTCCAGAGACAAATTCCTGCAGGCATATTCAATATTAATCAGTTAATCAACTTTAACTTAAATTAATATTTGGTCTATTTTGGATTATCTACACAGTAAAATCCAACAGTGATTTTAACACTTATTAACTATTTAACTTTACTTAATGTCGAAACTTAATTGTAAAAATGTAGTAATCTGTATTATTCACATACTATGCTTTGTTTACCCAGAAACCCAAGTTAAGATTAATTGATTGGTTTGATTGCCATTTTGTCAAGCCAAAAACAAAGGAAAGAAAAAACACCATTAAGGTGATCAGTGTTCCCTTTGGTTTGGCAAGAACATTCATATTATTGTAATTCTCTTCCTATTGATGGAGCGATTCAACACGAAATCACAGCCATTTGGGTAACACTTTATTTTAAGGGTCCAGAATAATGCAAAAAGTTAAGCATTAATTAAGGATGAACTTGTTCACAACTAAGCATTAGTTAAGCACGAACAAACTAGTTATTAATGATTAACTTTACATTTTAAGGGTCCGGAATTATGCATTAGTTAGTAATTAATGAGTTACTTGTTCACAATTATGCATTAGTTAAGCATGTACACAACTGAACATTATAGTAAGGGCATATTAGCCATTATTTACAACTTAATAAGCCATATATTATTTTTGTGTAGCGATGCAATTATATTTCTGTGCCATTCTGTTAAGTTAACTGAACAATAAGCTAGTAACCTATGTTTAATTACTGCTGATTTTTGCAGTAAAAAATTGCTAAAAAGTGTAATAAAGACAATTTTACCCCCTATTCTGAAGTGAAAGTTTTATTCTCATTAATTATGGCACTTATTGAGTGATATTTAAGTTTATTGACCAGAATAAGCCAATAATTAAGCCTAACTACCATTAATACATTACTAATTAAGAGAATTTGACCCCCTGTTCTAAAGATAATTTCTTATTTAAACTATTGGGTTTGTTTAGCAATTATTCTGCAACGTGATCTCACGAAAATGTGTATTTTTATGTAACATTAAAGTGTGATTCTACATTCACCTAACACGTACAATACTGAAATCACTAAACATTTCGCTCTGTTTGTGACTTCTGCTGAAAACTCGGTTCAAAGGATTACGTTAAACAAAACTACACTTTAAAACCCTAAAATGAAGAACATTTCTGTAATCATTTAACCATTATTTATCATGTAATACTTATTTTGTTTGCTGTGGGACACAATGACTAGAAAGTACACCTAAACGAAACATAAGTTCACAAAATACACCAATTTAATTTGTTTGCTGTAATCCACATCTTTACAATCCATACAAGGATCTTCTTTATCCAGCGATCTTCATCGTTATATTCAACAGCGACCGTAAACAAATCCCGCGCTCGTTATGAATTCAAAAATGTCGTTTTACGGCAGTGATATCAAATGCTCATTGGCTCTCGCCTTCTTCGTCACAGATTACGACATGCCGTGTTTTAGTGTTTGAATGAGAAACACGTGTGCGCCTTCAAATAGTGGAGTGAAGCTTAAATTAAATAACTTAAATTCTGCTCTGTACCTCATACAAAACTATATCGCCAGAGAGGACTGCGACTGCAACACATCGTCGTTCGGCTACTATTGGTACCGCTTTTGACATTTTCACAATAAAGAAACACTTGGGGCCCTATTTTAACGATCTGAAACGCAAGTGTCAAAGCGCGAAGCGCAAGTAACTTTGTGGGCGGGTCTCGGCGCTGTTGCTATTTTCCCGGCGGGATAAATGGCTCTTGCGCCCGGCGCAAATCTAAAATGGGTTGGTCTGAAGTAGCTTCATTATTCATAGGTGTGGTTTGGGCGTAACGTGAATAAACCAATCAGAGCGTCATCCAACATTCCCTGTAAAAGCAGGTGCGCAAGTTCCATTATGGATTGCTATTATTATGGCGTATTTACCAGGCGCACGCCAGGAGCGGTTCACAGCCGAGGAGACTGATGTTCTTGTAAGAGCAGTGAAAGACAGAGAAGTTGTGTTGTATGGGGATGGGAGAAACCCACCCAAAATAGCGTCGGTTAAACAGGCGTGGGAGGAAATAGCCACAATTGTTTCATCAGCTGGCATCCCCAGGACGTCGCACCAGTGCCGCAAGCGCTACAATGACATCAGAAGACGGGGAAAGTCCAAGCTTGCCAGCATCAATCGGGCACGCCGTGTAACGGGAGGTGGATCTGCCTCTACTCAGGACCTGACGCCAGCAGAGGACATCGCTGCGTCCACCCTCACCGATTTTTTTTCCTGGTTCTTGACGGACAAACCAATTTGTTAGATGTCCTTATATACATATATGTCTTGCCAGAAGTTGCCACTATTGGGCAAACAGGTCTCCTTAATTATTAGACTACAATTAGCCTGAATAATTTGTAAGCTAGATTTATGCCTATTTTTTAGTGTAACAATTTATGATTTGCAAAAATAACTGTTGCATCTGTGTAGATTACATGAGCAAAGTGTATGCGCGTTGTGCACGCTATACATTATGGTCAAGCATGCACCCTTAAAATAGCATAATGAACAACGCGCAACGCGCCACTGACTTTAGACTAGGTTTTTTCTGGTCAGTGGCGCAATTGTTTAATGGAACAGCAAAATAGCACCAGGGATTGTTTGCGCCGGAACACGCCTCCTTTTTTGCGCTGAACCGCCCAGGTAGCGCAAGTTCATTCACTAGTTTAGCGACGTGCTTCTGTGGAGGGAAAAGCGCGCTTTGCGCGGGTGCAAAATAGGAATGACACATGTGTCGGTCAAGTCAATTGCGCTGGGTGCAAGATAGGGCCCTTGGGGTTACTTGACTGTAACCCTGTTCCCTGATAAAGCGGAACGAGATGCTGCATAAGCTTATGCAAATGGTAAATGTCTTTGACAAAACCATCTGTGAAAATAGTGTGAAAAAACATCAATGAAATTGACCCGGAGGTATTTATACCTGCTACACGAGGCTATAAATAGATGAGCTTCAGCTGGAGCCAACAGATCTCTTTGTTTGAAGACCCGTCCTGAAGCATCATCAGCACGGCCTAGCAATGCAGCATCTCGTTCCGCTTTATCAGGGAACAGGGTTACATTCAAGTAACCCCAAGTGTTCCCTTTCAAAAGCTACACTCAATGCTGCATAAGCTTATGCAAATGGGAACGAGAATACCCACGCCGCCATTCTTGATGGTGCCTGGACCCCTTACAGTTTTGTAGGTGTGCACAAAAACGCGAGAAGCCTCAGGCATTAGCCTGTGATGTTGACTCAAGGACATGAGAGCCCGGAGTGGCATGAGCATCCAAGCTATAAAGTCTTATGAATGTGTGCGGAGAGGACCAACCTGCCGCATCACAAACACTTTGTAAGGGAGCACCCCTTGCTAACGCAGTAGAAGAGGCGACTCCCCTGGTGGAGAGAGCCCTTAATCCTATAGGCAAAGCTTGACCGCGCGCCTCATAGGCAAGAGCAATAGCATCCCTGACCCAATGTGACATTGTTTGGTGGCGGCAGAACCTCTGTTACGGCCCCCATGGCAAACAAACAGTTGCTCTGACTTACGCCACTGGCTAGTGTGGTGGATGTAGGCCTGAAGAGCATGGACTGGACACAGTCTATGAAGTTTCTCCTGATCCGGCATTGTGAACGGCAGAGGGGAGAAGGTTTCAAGAGTGACAGGATCTACAGTCGAGAAAGGAACCTTAGGCAGGTAGTCAGGGTGGGGATGCAAAATCACTTTCACCAAACCTGGGGCAAAGTCTAAGCAGGATGGCGATATTGATATTGGCAGGCTGCATGTCCCCAATTCTTTTCAGAAAAGTTATAGCCATAAGAAAAAACATCTTTAGAGTCAAAAGTTTGTCAGACGCTGATTCTAGAGGTTCAAATGGGGGTCTCAACCTGACCCTCGAGGGCTAAAACTAAGTCCCATGAAGGGATCTTAGTTCTTACTGGAGGCCACAACTGCCTAACCCCACGGATGAAGCGAGCGAGCAGAGGATGTCTCCCGAGCGGCACCCCATACACCAAGGCGTGGCAAGCCGAAAGAGCGGCCACATGAACCCTGAGAGTGGAGGGGCAGGTGCCTGTTGAAATGTTTGACACGCCCTGTCCCGTGGGGGCAGACTGGGCACCAGACCACCACAAGACTTCTTATATTGATGATAGTCCCGAGGTCTGCCCTGGGAGGTTGTTGAGGATGACAAGCCGGTCTCCAGTCTTTACGAGGGAGAGCGCGACTCACCACACTCTGCTTATTACCCCCCTAAATCTTGAAGGACCGAAGAGAGGTTGTGTGGCTGACAACCCCTCCCCTTGAGTGCATTGAGGAAGAAACTGAGTGGACACTTCCTCGTGTTTCTTCCACTCCTTTAAATCTGTCTAATACAGAGTTAACTGAGTCACCAAATTAACCACTCAAATCCTTCAGAAGGTCAGCCTGATATGCCTGCAAGACAGCCATAGTGTGCAGCGCAGCTGTCCCCTTATTTGTATTATTCCTATATAAAGCATATACAATATATTATATATATATTCCATATAAAATAATATACAATATATATATATATATATATATATATATATATATATATATATAAGCTTTGCCCACGACAGCCAACATTTATTTTCTACATGGCTTCGTGGGGAGGTATGTCTCTTTAATGAAAATGCAGACCCAGGCGAGAGATAGCTCGTGAGCGTCTCCCACCTGGGGTATTCTCACATATCCACGCAATTTCACACCCATGATAGTCGAAAATGTTGACG
Organism: Gobio gobio; assembly: GCF_949357685.1. NCBI lineage: Eukaryota > Metazoa > Chordata > Actinopteri > Cypriniformes > Gobionidae > Gobio > Gobio gobio. The sequence goes on from NC_137108.1 coordinate 11,512,453, forward strand.
TCAAGGGTACAAAAACACGTGAAGTAAAGGTTTTTTATAGCCAGAAACCTCAAGCTCTCTGCGTTCGGGGATCTCTCATTCACGGTACCAGACAGACTGCCTGACCTTGATAAATTCCTCGTATGGATTCACGATTATGTGAGGAACGATCGCAGGCCGGCTGCTTGAGGTCCGCGGACCGAGAGATTCATTCCAGCTTCGGGATCACGCGGGGAAACATGTATTTGGTGAGCGAGTAAGCGAAAGGGACGGACCCGTCTCTTGCTCGTCAACAAACCCATTCGAGAGCTCCGAATACGGGTGCTGACTGAAAGTAGCCAAGACGAGCATAAAGCATTCTAACTGTAAAGGCTCGCACTCGTCTGACTCAATGCAGCGACCGCATGCTCTTCCCCAAACACACACAGCAATGAACGTGCACATCCAGTTCTGTTATCGGAAAAAGAACATGGATATACAGCGTTTTACTCTGCTGACTCGTTTCCAACTGATTAGATTTAACTAGAACTCTTTCCACTAATGTTTCTTTGTAACAGAAATGATAAAGAGAGAGAGAAATCTGCACACTGCCATGTTGAAAACTAACTCCTAACAAAGATCTCGAGTTGAGTCTTGAAAGAGAAAGAGATTTTTTTTTCTTTTTTTCAGAGTCTTTGTAGCACACCATAACACAGAGTTGGTCTGAAAACAAAAAGACCTGTTGGCTCCAGCTGAAGCTCATCTATTTATTGAGAATGAGGAGATACGTCATGGTCGCTTGCTGTCACGTGACAAGTTGGGCGGAGTCTGAGCCCGTCCACCCTTTTGGGATCCCACGCTATCGGTTGCCAGGGGCAACATTGTAAGAGCGATACAGAGATCAGAGCAGGAAAGACGGCTCGAGGAATTATCATTGCGGCGTTTAAGCGGATAAATTACGAGAAAACTTAGAAGAAATGGAGAAGAAGAGGTCTCTTACAGGGAGAAACTTACTACTAGCGCCAAGCTGAGGTATTTAGAAAAGCTGGCTGATATCAAAAACGTTGACCTACGAGCTGCCACGGCAGAACTCCGAACTCTTTACCACCTTGCACTGAAATGTTTCTATAAATATATTTCCTGTGCATTTTGAATAATAAATAAATATATCTCCCCACTATCCTGCAGCAGTCCAGAGCTCGTCTTCATTAGCAGTGTTTTTCTCTTACTGATCATATTTTATACCTGTTGAGTTTACATTTTTAAATGAATTTGACTAATAATTAAAATGATCGTTTGTGTGAGCTGGTGCTTTTATTCCAGCCTTCTTAAGTAGAATGAATGCTCGGTATGTGCCTTAAATGAATGTAATGTTAACAATGTTAAATATTGAATTAATCTTAAACAGTGATGCACACAGTAGAGGAAAATGACAGTCAACTAGGCCTAATTTGAATATTAATTAAGCGTTTTGGGCGTAAACATGTTTATAACATACAGTAAAATGACTGACAATGAAAAATGACAGAATAGTGATCAACATGTTTAATACAAATAAATAAAGGTTCGTATTCATCAAGTGTCTCACACTTCAGCATCGCGATCATTAGTTTAGACCATGACTGACACCCTGTGGTGAAATAATGGCGTACGTTTACCAGCCGCTGCTTTCTCAGATTGGCTTGGATGGATTAATACTTCATGTTCAGTTGAGTTTGGAAAACTATGTACATAATAATCATCAGAATATCTCTTCTCCAGTTTCTGTCCGAATCCATTACCTGGCGGGCATACCCCCAAAATGGCGGAAGGGGGAGTATGCCGTGATATTTGGGGGCGGGGCGCTGTGTCGTGACGACATCTCCTCATTCTCAATAGCCTCGTGTAGCAGGTGCGCCTATGACGTCACCGGCCGAGGCTATAAATACCTCCGGGTCAATTTCATTGACGTGTTTTTACACTATTTTCATAGCTGGTTATGTCAAAGACATTTCCAATTTGCATAAGCTTATGCAGCATTGAGTGCAGCTTTTGAAAGGGAACTATTGTGATTACACTTTTGTTAGTTATGTTTTTCTTTATAAGTTAACCCTATATACTTTTAAGAAATTATTATGTGTAGGTTTAGAAGTTTGAGTGAGATATAATGAGCAAAATATAGCAAAATATAATGCTATATTGTTACTAAAATTTATTTTTCCCAAACATGTCTGCCCATTAAGTTGCATCGTCATTTTTTTATTCTCTTTAAAATGTTTATGTTTAGGGATATAACATCTATCTGTAAAATGGTAAAAGGGAAATTGTATATCTTTTTTATGATATAAAATATATTTAACGGTTTTTTGTTGTTGTTGTTTTTGCTGTAAAAGCATAATACGTTTGTTTAAATGTTGCCAATATGTTCATGTAACGTTACCTTTCACCGTTTATCCAAATATACAAAAAAGTATGTTTTGTGTCTGTAAAAGCTGCTTATTAACTTATAACAAATAACTGACAAAATTGAGGATAAAACTGTCACTTTAGAATAGGGGGTCAAATTGTCTTTATTACACTATTTTAGCATTCGTAACGTAATTACTAGCTTATTGTTCAGTTAACTTAACATAAAATACACAAAAATATAATTACATCACTACACAAAAATAATATATGGCTTATTAAGTTGTAAATAATGGCTAATATGCCCTTACTATAATGTTAAGTTGTGTCCATGCTTAACTAATGCATAATTGTGAACAAGTAAATCAAGAATTACTAGTTTAACTAATGCATTATTCTGGACCCTTAAAATAAAGTGTTACCGTTCTTTGGTTTCAAAGGAAGATAAGTAATAAACAGGTTGCTTTTAAATGTTGACCTAAGTTCTGACTGAATAATTAACTATAGTTAATGATTTAGTCAGAAATTAGGTCACCTTTTAAAAGCAACCTATATAATACTTCCCTTCATGCCATATAATAATCGTTTACAATTTTATTGCTAACACTTACACCATAAACACCTTGTGAACCTTTTAATTGGGTTGATATAATCCCTCCATATTTGTAACAATATCTTGCAGTAGAACATGCATCAGAATTCCCAGTCTAGGGATGGAACAGTATAAAAATTTCATATCACGATTATAGAGACCCAAATTATCACGATTATCAATATTATCACGGTTTTGTTCAAATGAGATGAAAGTGTTCAAAAATAACAGATTTCAAACATTTCAAAAGTTTTGTATTTGAAAATCAACTAACAACAAATAAAACAAGCAGCTCTATGCTTTTTTAAGTAAGATTCTATTCTGTGGGATTTCCTTCCTTATAATGGCCGTCGTCAATAGCAACACATTATAACAGCGCACATCCACATATCACAACGGACATGCTCTCGTGTTTCATTCACTTGGCAGATTTGAAGTGTTTCCCCCTACACTGTAAAAAATAAAATCAGGTCTCCAATTTAAAATTTTCTAGTGACTGATCACTTCAAATTTTTTCAGTTGGCCAAAATTACATTGCATCAATTTACAGAAATTCAATTTGGCCAACTGAAAAATGTAGATGTGATCAGTCACTAGAAATTTTTTACAGTGTATAGCAGTGACTTTATTTGTGCATGTTCTGCAGACAGGGTGACCATACTCGATTAAGTTTCCTTCAGGACTTTTGTAAAAGCGAAAATATGAACACACTTTTGATTTGGTCCTTTTAGAAGGCTGGAAAATCTCCCGGCGCTGTCACTGGCTTCCACCATTTCTTCTCATTCGAAAAACAACGTTGCACGCCGCGCCTGCGCCAGACTGATGCTGGCTGAACAGGATTTAATGCGAGTTTTCGAAATCGTGCTAATCAAACAAGGTTTTAAAGCTACACTGTGTGATTTTTTCCCCCATCTAGCGGTGAAAAGGTATTTGACCATCCAGTGAATTTTAGTTTCTGTTCCTCTCAATTCCGATTTCGTTTTAACTCCTACGGTGGCCAATTTAGTCCAAGATTAACATGGCTTCCAGTTCGACCTCGTCCACATTCGACACGGTGCCTGTGGGATATTATGTGCGCAGTGGGATGGTTGGAACTCAACTGGCCTAATTATTTGGCTAGAAAGAACTGCAGCTAATCCAGAGTGAACTTTGATGATAGTAATGTTTATTCAGTCATCCATTTGCAAGGCATAAACAGGTTTGCATGGATTTGTACATAAATGTGGTTTCTGTGAGAGAACAAATAAGGATGGAAAATATACATGATAATGACATGACAGAAGATACACAGTTAAGAACTGTATAACTATACTTACAAGTTACATTTGTATAATGTAACCGTAAACCAGAGCTTATTGTACCATATATAGGCGCTAAAATGCAGCTGCATTAAAAGGAGCGGAGCTGCCGCTGCTGCTGCTAACAAGCAGTGTCGGATTACAAAAGTGTGTGCGCAGCTTTAGCACTGCAGTACGCTCTGTATAACAATTGTTAATATGCCGATCAGACCTGATACATATTTCCATCAACATACATTACAAGCAAATATTTTCTATAAACCAATAAACATTGTTGATAACAAAATAACAGAATGATTATTCAAATAGGTGAGCATTACGCTATTGTATGTTGACACAAAAATACTTCTGAGGTGACCAACTGAATTACGCGATGACACACTCTGAAACACATCTACAATCCTCCTGGGACCCAGAAAAAAAAAGTTTTTTGAATTTATTATTTTTTTTATGTCATTACATTGTTTAGAGCATAAGAAACAAATGGAAAAAAAAAGCATTTTTGAAAAATGATATTTTATTCATATGTTATGATATGTCCTCTGTAGTTGACACCAGGACTGAGTTGTTAAAAAAATTAAATGACATGAAATTGCATGTATAGGCAAAAACAATGGGATTTATTTTTAACTCATCAATCAATTTTTAGGTTTCAGGGTTTTTTTTAAACAAACTTTATTTAAAGATGATTCTGAACTATGTTATGAAAGATATAATGAGATGCATTCATATACCATTTTACTTTATGAAATCAAACTTTATTTAAAGATGATTCTGAACTATGTTATGAAAGATATAATGAGATGCATTCATATACCATTTTACTTTATGAAATATGTGGGTAAAATGACAATACTTGGATTTTCCCATTCAATACAATGTATCTATTCACAGCATCTAATTTGCATATTAATGTGTTCTTGGTGCAACATGTAATGAAAAAAGAAGTGTAATAATGGGAGGAAAAATTGGCAACATTTTCAAAATAATATCTAATATTTCATAGGAATATTGATATGTAATTTCTTTCCCTGTTCACTTGTTATGTCTCCAAAATGCCTGATAATCATGATTTAAATCCTGGTGTCCACTATAGTGGTCATTTATGAAATCAATGCCCTGTTCTGTAACAGAAAGTCATATTTTGATTAGAAACCCCATAACATTTTCCTGAGATGTTGATTTATAACAAACAATTTGAAAATTAATCAGATTTAAATTATAATTAAAAAATATGATCATATTTCCATAAGAGTGCTCAACATTAATGTCAGCCATTTTTAAAGACCAAGAAGAAGTTGTTGTCCTGGTGAAACCTCCAAACATTTGGTATCCCTGCAAAGCCCCGAATGTGCTCTTTACTGGACATCCAGACTGTGACATGTGACATGTATGATGTCAGAGAAATTCACTAAAATATAATGTCCACTACAGTGGACAAAAGTCTATTCTTGGGTCCCAGGAGGTTAGCACTGCAGTACGCTCTGTATAACAATTGTTAATATGCCCATCAGACCTGATACATATTTCCATCAACATACATTACAAGCAAATATTTTCTATAAACGAATAAACATTGTTGATAACAAAATAACAGAATGATTATTCAAATAGGTGAGCATTACGCTATTGTATGTTGACACAAAAATACTTCTGAGGTGACATCAACTGAATTACGCGATGACACACTCTGAAACACATCTACAATGACAATAACTATTATTACTTACGGAGTTATTAACGCACAGAAATACCACACAAGGAAAAACAGACTTTTGAGGAATAAACAAGCCAGGAAAACTCCGTATAACTCTGTTACTGGACGCTGCTGAGATGAAAACTCTCTGCGCATACACCAGACAAAGTCTGAACAAGTTGACGCGCACATGCGCGAGGCAGGGAATTTTGTACAGTGCCATCGAGTGTTAAAACGCGAAAGGCGAAGCTTGAATTTACGGGTATGTCCCTCTTTGGCTAATGTACTTTCAAGATGGAGGGGCAACATGGCGACCTGCATTCGAACCCCTACCCGTATGTATTTTAAATGGCATATTATAAACTTACGAGAATACTTTATTACTTGAAAGAAGTAAATATACATTAATGAGCACATATATTTTTGAAAGAACTAAGTGTTTTTAGCTAAGAATAAACTAAAAAAGTTACAGTGTAGCTTTAATGATAATTAAATTTTAAACTATATAACTAATCGTCAGTACATTTTATCGTGAAACCTGCAATCGTTCCATCCCTACTTAAAGCTACACTGTGTAACTTTTCTAGTTTATTCTTAGCTAAAAACACTTAGTTCTTTCAAAAATATATCTGCTCATTAATGTATATAATATGCCATTGAAAATACATACGGGTAAGGGGTACGAATGCGGGTCGCCATGTTGCCCCTCCATCTTGACAGTACATTAGCCAAAGAGAGACATACCCGTAAATTCAAGCTTCGCCTTTTGCGTTTTAACACTCAATGGCACCGTGTCGAATGTGGACGAGGTCAAACTGGAAGCCATGTTAATCTTGGACTAAATCGGCCACCGTGGGAGTTAAAACGAAATTGGAATTGAGAGGAACAGAAACTAAAATTCTCTGGACGGTCATATACCTTTTAACCACTAGATGGGGGAAAATATCACAGTGTAGCTTTAAACATTCAGCATGCAAAACACAACAATGGTAGCTATACTAAGTCAAGTGTAAATCTAAAGTAAATTATCAAGTACTCTCGTTTTTTAGCTCTTGTGTAAGTGAACTATACTAACTAAGCATTTGTTAGCACAATATACTATTCCTATTTCACTTTACTTGTTTTTTTTTAAGGCAATCGGTTTGCATGCTTTTAAGTAAGTCTAACTAATTTGATTTTAAAGTGTAGTCATATAACTATTTCAGCATGTTTTCTCATTTTCATGCTAATATTTTGTAAATGTTTAATTAGACAATACCTCTTTGTATTTCTCTGTGCTTCATCACTGAAGTTCAGTGGTAGAATAATTGATCTCTCACTCTTCAGAGACAGATGAGATGTCGGTGAGTCTGATTTCTTCCGTTTGGTTCTATGAGCAAAACAGAGTATGTTGATATTTACACATGAAATGCAGTTTCTATATTTTTTCTTTTTCAAGTTTACTGTAAATTTTTCATTAGATAAAACCTCTCTGTATTTCTCTGTGCTTCATCACTGAAGTTCAGTGGTAGAGGAATTGATCTCTCACTCTTCAGAGACAGATGAGATGTCGGTGAGTCTGATTTCTTCCGTTTGGTTCTATGAGCAAAACAGAGTATGTTGATATTTACACATGAAATGCAGTTTCTATATTTTTTCTTTTTCAAGTTTACTGTAAATTTTTCATTAGATAAAACCTCTCTGTATTTCTCTGTGCTTCATCACTGAAGTTCAGTGGTAGAGGAATTGATCTCTCACTCTTCAGAGACAGATGTGATGTCGGTGAGTCTGATTTCTCCTGTTTGGTTCTATGAGCAAAACAGAGTATGTTGATATTTACACATGAAATGCAGTTTATATTTTTTTCTTTTTCACGTTTAATGTAAATGTTTCATTAGATCAAACCTCTCTGTATTTCTCTGTGCTTCATCACTGAAGTTCAGTGGTAGAGGAATTGATCTCTCACTCTCCAGAGACAGATGTGATGTCGGTGAGTCTGATTTCTCCTGTTTGGTTCTAAGTGGGGGAAAAAACATTTTACCTAAAGCCTTTATATATAATGCATTATAAAATTATTTGTAATGCTTATTTTAACCACAATTATAACTTCATTGTTGCACCTTTAGAAAGTATGTTGCATTTAAACATGACAAACAACCAATTTCACAAGGAATACGCAAATATTAAGATGCATTTTAACAATAGTTACAATTATTTATTAAAAGATATAATGCATTATATGGTACATAATGAATACCTTTATAATGCAATATACATAAATGCTTTAAGTAAAGTGTTGCACAAATAATTTGCCCAGTATATGCTAAACGTCACATGTACTGGTCTGTCTGCCTGTAAGTGTAATATAAATGCAGTAGTGCTGTATTTGTAGCTGTACTGTAAAAAAAAAAACAATGCCAAAGCAAGTGTCTCTGTGTGTCTCAAATGCTGTATGGTCTTATCTCTTCACCTTCATAACTGTTAAAGTCTAAGTGTGTTTCAGTCGGCTTGCAATTTGATGATTTTTAGAGTATGTATGAAGTCAGTTCTCAAAATCAAACAGGTGTTCAACAGAGGAACCACAGATGTAAAAATCTAACTAGCAACATCATCCACTTTTAGTCAGATTTTTTGCTTGAAAATGTTGTACATCCATCCATCCATTCACCAAACTGCTTGTCCTCTGGTATGCTGGAGCCAATCCACCCTGGATAAATGACTAGTCCATCACTGGACCAATACACAGACATACACGCATTCACACTCACACCTACAACTTAGTGTCTCTAATTCATCTCTCCTGCATGTCTTTGGATTGTGGGGAAACTGGAAAGTGAATGTGTGCTATCTTTAAAATAAATGCCTTTAAATCAATACAAAGCGTAATTGATCTTAAATGTATGTGACTTTCTCATTTTCCTCACCGTTCAGAGTGAAGGTCTTCTTCTGAACTGTTCAGTTCAGAAGTGACAGAGCCATCATCATTTTTTCCAGCACTCATGATTAATTATTGGATTCCTGTCAAGACACAAATGCTTATTTAAAAAAAAAAATTATAATAAGAAAACTATAAGTTCTTAATTTGATAGTCTCCTGTTTGAAACCAACATACAAAAACAACACTGACAAAAACTTTAACTTTTTGACTTTGAACCTTTATAGTTACTGATACACAGACATTGTAAAGGGTTATGTACATATATCTTCCCCATATGTCAGCAAGACCGGGGAAATAAAAGTTGAAAGTCTGAAATATTAAAGTAACTGACATTAAATCAAATTAAATATCAAAAGTCAGTTGTATAAATCATCACAGCCTCCAATGACAACCTAGACGGTTAAAAGGCATACAGTAGTTAACAAATATTTATTCACCCTGAAGTTGTTCAAAACCTGTATGAATTGCTTTCTTCTGATGAACACAAAAGAACAAGATATTGTTAAGACTATGAAATGAAATTAATTTTAAATTTACCATTAACGGTAACACTTTATAATAATAAGTATACAGTAACAAAGCACTTATTTATAGCTAATTATTAGTTAACTATTAAAACTATTAGTTTATAGCTAATTATTAGTTTATAAACTGTTGTTAATACATTAATAGACTATACAACAACTGAGTTCTTCATTCATTGTTACTGTAATTAACAAATTATTATTGTTTAATTAGCTGATATGTAAATAATTAGATAATGCTTTGTTAACAACTAAATAGTTCTCATTTTAGATTAGGTCACAGAAAATGGGATAATGTCACTCATTACGTGCTTTAATACAGCCTTTATTGGAAAGTAATTACATTAGTATTAAGAGTTCCTTAAAAGATTTACAAATACATTAAACACACACACACACACACACACACACACACACACACACACAAACACACTTTTTTTTAATACTGTACTAACTGCATATTCTAAAACCTACCCCTAATCCTAACTGAACCTTATGAGTATTTGTATGTATTTCATATTGATAGCATTATGTTATTTAATTTTTTAAGTTGTTATGTTTAGCTTTGGTTATAGGCTTAATGTATTTGTAGACATTTTAAGGAACTCTTAATGTAATTAATGTCCAATAAAGGTTGGTTTGAAGCACTTAATGCCATTTTCCGCTATTCTGTGACTGAGATCTATATTTAATGCTAAATAATTTAACTTTAATGCCTTGTAATGAACAGGGGTTTGAAAAAACATGCAGACTATATGTTTTATTTTGAACATAGTAACCTAGGGTATTTGTTGAATTGTGTTATTTTTTTCAGGCTATTTTTAAAGGTCCCATGGCATGGCATTTTTCTATTATTTTTTAATGTTTCCTGAGGTGTACTTATATTGTTAGTATGATTTTTACATCATAAAATATCATAATTTAGAAATAAAAGGCATTTTTTCTATACTGCTGTTTGCCCTGTGGCTGAAGGCCCTGTTACAAGAGGCGTGTCTGCTGTGAGACTTCAGTAAAACGCCCACTGTTGTGATTGGCTGACATCTTTGCATTTGATACGAGCGGAGGGGGCGTGGTTTAACGAGGTCTACGAGGCACGAGCTGCTGCCAGAGAGACGGATGGACCGGAGTTCACTTCACATCAGTTCTGTCAGTCTCAGTTCAGTGAACTGTTTTAGTTACAGCATATACTTCAGGTTATTAGTCTATTTCTAGTCGGAGGGGCTGTCACTCATGTCAGAAAGTTAGTAACTTTAGTAAATTATGGATCAGCGCTGACTGGAGACGCGAACCGTTTAGAACGATTCAGTCCGATTTGGTGAACTGATTCGGTTCACTAAAAAGAACCGGTTCAAAAGAAAGATCGTTCGCGAACCGGACATCACTAATGTACCAGAGACTGAGCTCAGCGATTGCTAACAAAGTTATTTATAGTAACTACTGAGTTATGAGAGCGCTGTCAGTCAGCGCGAGTTTATTGTGTTTGTATTTGAGAGTTCTGAATAAACACGAGTCCCAGTCACACCGAGTCCGTCTTCATCATTATTACCAACTTTGTAACACATGCAAAGTACCATTACAGCTGTCGAGATGAACGAGTTATGAGTAAGTGTTGATAATACCATTATTTTTAGATGTTCCTATCATATGGAAAGCGTCAGTGGTAAAAAATGGCATTGAGTACACAGCGCAAACAAAGACACAACAGCAGTAATCGAATGTAATCCAGTTTATTGTGGGGAAAGCTGGCTAGCCTAGCCCAGATACCCTCATGCTTACCCCCTTCTGCTTAATCTCGCGCCGCGTTTGGTGCCTCCGCTGTGGGCCAGATGCAGTACTGGGGGTCGGGGATGTTGGAGCCCGACTGGTCAGTGCAGCCCGAGCCTCGGCGTGTGTAAGGTTTATCTCTAAAGATGTAACGACTGTATGCACATTGTAGAACCGATAGACGCGACGAGGACGTACAAAAACACTGACTCACAAGATAGAAAACACGCAAACACCGTTCTGTCGGGAGAGAGAGAAGCTGCAGCGTGTGCACGAATAATAAATAATTAGCTACACATAAGAAATCACTGATCACAGATCAGAAGGAACTGAAAAAAGACTTCTGTTTTAATTTGTACATCCAAACACTGAGAAACTGCCAGCGTTCACTCGTTCACAAGCAATGATGCAATGATCTCTCGAGCGTTTGCATGGGCGTGCTAGATTCTCTGGGTGGAGGAAAGGGAGGTAACCGTTCCTGCTTGGACGTCAAACCAGGAGACTTCAGGATTGGCTCGTCTGGCCTGTCATTTTCTCAAAGGCAGAGAGAGACAGCCAGAACTCGGGTTTACACCGATCAACATTTCTATCCACTTGGGGACAATATTCAGGCTAGGGGAACTCATATTAATGTTGAAAAACCTCATAAAATGAAAATTTCATGCCATGGGACCTTTAAAACGTTTGCTCTATGGTTAAGGTAAATATCAGTCAAGAAACTGCTGGTTTACTTTCATTTGTATACACTCACAATAAAAATTAAATTAATGTAACTTGTGCAGCCTACACTTGTTTTACTTTTCTTCTATTTTGTGTTAATTTACTTGAAACATATTTTGTGTACGCCTATTTATTTTATTCCTAATATGCTTTTGGACGGTACTATTTTTTTTTGTTTTTAAAGAAGTCTCTTCTCACCAAGGCTGCATGTATGTTATACTTTTTTTTTTTCTAAAGCTGTAATATTGTAAAAAAAAAAAAAAAATAGGATTCTTTGATGAATAGAAAGTTCAAAAGAACAGTATCTATCTGAAATAGAAAGCTTTTGCAACATTGAACTACCGTTCAAAAGTTTTGGTTTGGTAATAATTTATTTATTTATTTATTTTGGGAAAGAACTTAAAGTAATACATTTATTCAGCAAGGATGCATTAAATTGATCAAGTGACAGTATAGACATTTAATATTGCAAATACTTTATTTCAGATAAATGCTGTTGTTTTGAAAAAAATTGTACACAACTGTTTTCAACACTCTGTTTGTTTAGCAGCAAATCATCATATTAGAATGATGTCTGAAGGATCATGTGACCCTGAAGACTGGAGTAATGATGAGATTTACATCACATAAATAAATTACATTCTTATATATAATCAAATAGAAAACAGTTAAATTGTAAATTAAATGGTAAAGCTATTTCACAATAATACTGTTTTTGCTATATGTTAAAACTATAGAATTAAGTAGTCTCACAATGATTTTAATATGGCTCCCTAACAACAGTGGTGCACACGGCGGGCTCGAGACCCTGCCTCTTTAATCAAAACACAAAGGTTTATTTGTGTATTTTTTGTTGTCACTTGACTGATATTTAACACTGCACTCACTAGCTTTCATTATTTTTTCCCAGCAATAGCACATATACATGTTAAGTGTGAAATGCTCTTCATTGACACGTGCTGAGTCAGTCCACAGACTAAGCAATCGCTCCGCTCTTCTCTACTATGGTAACCCAGTGTAATTTAAATGGTTCTAATAATTCCACCATAATTAAACATTAAACACTAATAAACAATATAAAGTCTCCCCCTTTTCAAATTTTGCCCCAAAACACATAAAATAACACTTAATTTCAACAATTTTACTCTAGTCGTCAAGTCCCAAGCAAAGCATGCTGGGAACTACCGTTTCAGAAAAAATCATTTTTGAGTACTTAATTGGTTCACATTCAACCCAAATAATTTAATTTAGTAGATTGCACATTTTAGAGAATTACATTAATCGAAAGCAATGAAATCATGTTTAGAAGAGAAACACGTAGATCACAAATAATACGATTAAGTAAATTGGACAACATGTGTTTTCCTGTTTTTTCAGTGTTGGCTACCTTAAGGCCTGCACTTTTAATTCCCACAGTGCAATGTATTGTAGTCTTTTTTTCTGAATGACAAGGAAATAAGTAGAAATTAATTCTTCCCATAGGTAACTCTGTACCATTGGTTTTGGTTTAGAATTTTCTCATGACGGTCTTATTTTTTTTTAATCTTTAGTGCATCTGAACAAGCTATATTTAGCTATAAAAAGCATTGGCGGTTCTGAGTAATTTGTTTAGGGGTGGTAAAAGTACTCAAAAGTTATACTCGAGTAAAAGTATATATACCTGAATAAAAAATGACTCCAGTAAAAGTAGAAAGTCCTCCATTCAAACATCACTTGAGTAAAAGTACAAAAGTATCCGATTTAAAACGTACTCAAGTACCGAAAGTAAAAAGTAAATATTCAAATTAACTGTAAATATCAATACTTAAGCAGATCAATTGTTTTGGGAGTGATATGCAATGCTTTAATTTAACAAATGATAAGATTAGATACTGCAATTAAGAATTTGTTAGATTTGCAATCATAAGAGACAATGAAGCACCTTAACACAGTATAGCGGTTGAACTTAAAATAGACATGCTCCATAACATTAGCTGCATCAAACAGAAGATGTGCAAGATACTATTAACTAATTTAAAATTAATTCAAAAGCCTTAACCACAATGACATATTACTTAACAATTAGTTAATAGTCATGTGCCTCAACAAGTAAAGTCATGACATAATGAAACCTTTACAAATCGTTATCTAATGATTAATTAAAGCTGACAACTGGAAGTTGAAATACATGGCTTTGACCCATTGTGATAATTAACAGATTAATTTACATTTATTAGTTAAAGGTGGGGTAGGTAAGAATGATCTAAAACACTTTTGTCCAAATTTGTTTAAACTTTCTTTATATGTCAATACTTAATTAAAATGTAAGTACTCTGAAAAAGAGAGTATAAAAATCGAGTGACTCTAGACTTTTTAATCTGCAATAAACACCGCTCATTATTTTCGTTCGGGCCGAAACAAGTGATTGGCTTGGGCGACTGTCACTCTCTCTCGCTACCATGGCTACCGCCGCTTTTGCTCCAGGATCGGCCCACATGCGCGCACCGCAGTGTTGCCAAGTCGGGCTACTTCAAACACCGTTGCCGCGGGCTGTTTTTCATGTCCGCGGGTTGAAGCGACCCCAATTATGTGATATTTTGCCCCGGAATTTGCGAATTTTAGCAGGCAGCCTATACCAAAAAGATATTTTACCCCCCAAACGCGGTTTTTACCGGAGAAACACGATTGGGCTTGTTTTGGGCTAGTTTTGAGTAGCAATTGGGCGGATTTTGTTGTGAAAACCTGGCAACCCTGGCGCACCCGTTTGATTTGAGTTCAAGAGGCTGTATTTCTGCTGGACAGGTAATCTTTCATTTTGATTATACATTTTTTTGGTTTATGTATTCATGAAGCATGTCTCACTATAGCACACGTAGCTGCCTAATATAGCTAACATAACATTACTTAGCATAAAGTTACAATGTTATACACTTAGCGAACCATTAGTAGAGATGATAAATACTCAATATGCTTAGCTCAAGTTGATCGCTGTCGTGTTGAATTTCGCAAAATGTAACTTTAGATACCAAAATGCATGTGTAAAAGGAACTTTTTTTAGAACTAAGTTGGCTTTAGCTACTACCCTCTGTCTAAACTCTTTTACCATGTTCACCGGGAACTTTACCTGCACGTTTATTTCGGCCCTTGGTTTGTTTTTATATACTCTACCAATGTTTATGTTGATGTTTTTATCTTGTATCTGTGTGTGTCGTGGACACTGTGTTGTGTGTGTATTTTAAACTTTACCAGTATCGTTATTCTAGCTTGATAGTGAGTACTAAAAGACATCTTATTTGTTTATATTCATAATGATAAAGTTAGATTTTTTATTACATGTGATTCTGACATGATGTCACTACATGCACTTCTTCTCCGCTCCTCTCAGGTAAATAATGCGTCTTTCAGCTGATCATGGTCGGCGTAGCGCGTTCATGTGTTTTGGGGGCGTGGCTTTGGAAAGAGACCAGAAGGGAGAAGGTGGAGTGAATGGAAATAATGAGTTGTCTTTAAAACAGTCGTGAGAGGTCTACAGACACTCAATTTTTATACTTTCTTTTTCTGAGTACTTACATTTTAATTATGTATTGATATATAAAGAAAGTTTAAACAAATTTGGAAAAAAAAATTTTTTAACCAAATCCTCCCTACCCTACCTTTAATATAATATGTTATTAGGGAATTAATACATTGTTACATTTAATTAATATAAATTCATGTATTACTTAATCTATTAATCATATATAATGTTCATTAGTTGCTGATGCAGTAATCATTAATAAATGATTTAGTTCTTCATGAGTCATACATTAACTGTTTATCTGTGCATTAGTTAAGCATGAATTAATGCATATTTTTGCACCCGTATTGTAAAGTGTTACCGATGTTTTCATAGTAAATAGTGTGCCGCGAAAGAAAAAAGTTTGGGAAACACTGAGCTAACGTTAGTGTGGCAAACCTAGTCAGCTTTTCCAAGTCTAGCCCCGACTGGATCATCCATGACCGATTGACAGCATGCGGGGAGAACCAGCTTACTAGCTTGATTCTCTCCTGCACCCACGTTTTTTGTTGGTTTGGAAAGCAAGTGTAATAAATACTTGGAGCGGGCATGGGGAAATGTATTGGAGTAAAAAGTAAACTTTGTCTTTAATATTGTAGTGGAGTATAGTGACAGTAGATGCAAATAAAATATACTCAAGTAAAGTACAGATCCCCGAAAAAAAATACATAAGTAAAGTAACAAAGTATTTTTACTTCATTACTTACCACCACTGAATTTGTTGAACCCATACAGGAGTTGGAAATTATTTAAACTAACTGGCTATGCCTATGTATTTATTTGAAAGACTGTCATTTCTGCTCTCTAGAACAGAGGAGAGGAAAACGAATATCAAAACTTATTTCTAATTTACCCAAGTAAGCCAAGTTAAACTGTCGATTAGAATTGACACTGTGCAGTCATTTCTGGTTTCTCAATGCGACATGCATGAAGAAAAATCTATTTTACATTTTGTAATCCTTTTATAGGGCTACAACTTAATTAAAAGAATATACTGTTTACAGTCTTCACCAGACCAACACAATCCGTCACTGTATCTAAATTATTCGGGTAATTTATTGAACATTTTTTATGCAAGAGGGCAGCAGTGACCTCTTTCTGTATCACTTACAGCATAAAGTTAACCAATGTGTTGCCTACTTATTAAATATTGGTAAAAATGCACGTTATTTGAAAGATAAAACGCACTTTTGCAATGTAGGCCTATTTAAAAACCCATTACTGCCTGTAATTTCGGATGTCGTTTTCCTGGACTGTGCTCCAAAGTGGTGCAGGTTAGCATAAAAAACATCAGCGGGGTTAGTAGTTTAGTAATCTATCATAGATTAAACCAATATTTCAATACATGAACAGCGTTCTTTAAACTCACCATGATCCGTATGCTCGCGGCACTTTTACTTTCCCTTTAGTCTGTGGCGCAGCATTAAATTCAAACTGGGTGGAGTTCTTTTCTGAGAAGCAAGCGCATGTTTTACAGACGCTGTAATAAAGTGCCCTTTATAGTTGAACATTTATTCGTCACTCTGGCGCAGTAGCTACAAGCTGATTTTATCTACAGATCTACACTGCTGTGATGCTGTCTAGGGGTGAGCAAGGCACAACCTAACTCGGGGGTAAGTTGTAACACACATGCATGACGAAACCTAGTTGCCATAACACTATAGGCCTATAGAGAAAAAAAACTGCACCAAAATTTAAAAAAAAATATTTGGAAGATATCACTGAACATTTATTTAGCTAACCATAGCAAAAGTACATTTCCTACTTAAGTTAATTTTTAATCTCTGTTTTTTGTGTTTATTTAAAATTAGACAAATCTGATTATTTGAATCTTATATCTTAAATCTTATTTAACAGTTGAGATAGTTCTTTAATGCTGCTCTAACCAGCAGAAGACACTAATCGGGTTTAAATCCCAGTTGTGCATGTGGGGCATGTTGTTACACTGCGTTACAATGTGCTCTAATAAGAACTATAGGCTATTCTATTCTATACTTTTATGAATTCCATTGAGAAACCATTTGAAAAAGACTAACTCATCTTTTGATGTGTGTTTGTTGTCAAACTAAATTTTTGTTTTTATTATCATAAATAAAAGGCCATTATTTTATTTGAAAAAGTTAATAATTGTATTTTATTACTTTCACTTTCCCACATGGTCACGCAGGAGAATCTGAGAGGGTTACATTCAGCGGACAGACACCGACACTGTATTCTTTTTTAAATATTTATTTCAACAAATTAAAACGTGAATGCCTGATGAAGGTCAGTAGACCGAAACGTTGGTAATAAAAAGTTTTCATATTTTTTTGCAAGGACTGATAGTGTGCGGGATTTCCCTTTATTCGTTGAGATTTTTGGATTTGGTTATCCTTTGTCCTATGCACCTATCTATTACCTACAGGTGTGCGATGGTAATTGTGCAACAAATTAAAACCAAAATCATCAATGGAGCTTGTGAATAGTTTTGAAGTGGCTGCGGGCAAGTTTTGTTAATTCACTAGCCGAGAGAGAATCATACTCGCAAATGTAATGTTAATTATTAAACCAAACAAAATACAGAACTTTCAAAAGTAATGTGACTATTGTATTGAGTGATAAGCAGTAGGTTTAATCAGTGACATTATTACTAGATTTGCTATCCAGCATCTTACCGTCACCTCCTCAACCTGTGTTTTTACCATAGACCGTAAAAAATAGATTTTTACACAAAGAAAAGCTGAAAAGTGTATTACATTGTCCAGTTTTCTACCTGAATGATGGTGTGAGTTCATATGGCAATTCTCAATGCAGCATGAATTACCTACAAGGGTGACATTTTTCACAACTACGAGTCAACAGAAAATCAAAATAACCTAATCTCACTAGCAGAAAGGCAGCGCAATATAAACAAACCAGACCAGAAATCAACACGGCGTAACGGCCGCTTCACATTCTCTATATCAACCGTATAGAGAGCAAGCAAGTCTTCCAATTTAGTAGAAAAATTGTCCTTCTTCATAACATAAGGATCACGTCCATCATATGTTGTGATTTTCTGTTGATAGCTTTCTAAACCAGCACAGTACGAACTTCTCATCCATTCTGTTTTTCACTTCCTGCCTTCCATCTGAAATTTGCGCGTCATCAGAAACACGTGATTACAAACAAGCTATGGTAGTAGAGCCACGGACCCTCGTATCGCCCAATAATACTAAAAAAAAATGTTTTATGTCTAAACATAAGATTTATGTATTTGAATTGCATACATTTTCCATGCACTTGGATTACATAGTTTTAACATAAACAAATTAATAAACTTAATGTGATTCATATTTCTAAGTCATACATAAATGAAACAGGTACACTCAAAAGAAAAATCATGCCTAAACATAAGATATATGTATTTGAATTGCATATAATTTTTCCATGCATTTGGATTGCATAATTTTAAATTTAAAAAACTTAATGTGATTCATATTTGTAAGCCATACATAAATGTAACAGGTAAGATTTATGTAATTGTATTGATAAACTGAATGTGATTCATATATGTCAGATTTACGTAAATGAAACAGTTAAGTTAAATTAACACTGCCTAGTTTTCATGCGTGTGACCACTACTGAGTTAAAGAACCATTGAAGCAGTGTTGATGTTAATGAGATAATTAAGAGATTATTGAACATTGATGATGAACACCGGATGATAATGAGCAGAATAATTGAAGGAAAGAGAAACACAAGAACTACAACAGACTTCCGCTACACCCTTAGATGAAATCAACTGAAGATAAAAGATGACATTAAATCTTTGAAGATCTCAGCAGAAGAAAATTAAACAACTCCACAAACAGCATCACCAGCGTCATTACTTACATGACTTTTTTTTCTGTAATTTCTTTTTTAATGACAGTAATAGATTTGTGTGAAATGCTTTGGTTATAGAGATAATGTGCTATTAGTTTTGTAGTCTTCATAATTATAGTCAAGTGATTCTACAACATGCAATCCGTGACTGTTGGAATAATCAAATACTATGCAGAATTTAAAAAAATTAAAAGGTTTTAACCTACAACAATACTTAGACACACACACAGACATCAATAATCAGCGTATGAATCTCTACAATGGTGACAATCAAAAAAAAATATTCAGATAAACAGATCAACTCTAAACATAAAACAAGCAACTAAAATGTCACAACAAAAACAGCAAACGTAAAAGCAATTAGTAAGTATCAAAGAAATGTCAAATCAGATGTATAATTTATTCATGCCGCAATGCATGCACTGCAGCATGAAGCTTTTCATCGATTGTCACCATTGTTGAGATTCATACACTGATTCTTGATGTCTCTGTGTGTATAAGTAATGCTGTTGAATAAAACCATTTGTGCACTATTTAAATCATGCATATAATATTATCTCAACAGTTCTGGAACTCACGAGAGCGAATCACATGGCAACTTTTATGAATAAAACAAAACTAGTAACAAATTACCACTATAACTAGAGCATTAGAGCATTGCAATAACTTCATGAGATCAGTAATTCATCCGCTATATGACGATATCATCATTAAATAAATAGCCAACATCACCTGTAAAAAATGTATCTTGTCTTCTCTTACTATATCAACTGGGTTTTATAACCACACAGTTTAAGCAGCCAAAGTATAAATAAAGCTATAAAGTAAAGGGTCAAGAGGCCAACTAATACAAACACTGCTTACTAATATTTTAATTAAAACAGAAATAAAGTCAGTCTGGTTAGTAATGCGTGAAGCTGGTAATGCTGTTTGTGTAGTTGTTTAATTCTGCTTTGCTGAGATCTTCAGAGATTTAATGTCTTCTTTTATCTTCAGTTGATTTTATCTAAGGCTGTGGCTGAAGTCAGCTGTAGTTCTTTTGTTTCTCTTTCCTTCAGTGATTCTGCT
The DNA here is from genome assembly GCF_949357685.1 of Gobio gobio. NCBI lineage: Eukaryota > Metazoa > Chordata > Actinopteri > Cypriniformes > Gobionidae > Gobio > Gobio gobio. Next base: position 11,532,756 of record NC_137108.1, read on the forward strand.
CATTATCATCGGGTGTTCATCATCAATGCTCAATCATCTCTTAATTATCTCATTAACATCAACACTGCTTCAATGGTATTTTAACTCAGTAGTGAGCACACACATGAACACTAGGCAGTGTTAATTTAACATGGGCGTTTTTCTGTGTACTATTACAGGGGTTTTCAAACCTGTCCTGGAGGACCCCCAACACTGCACATTTTGTGTATCTCCCTCATCTAACACACCTGATTTAACTCATGAGCTCATTATAAGAGACCGCAAGACCTGAAGTGGGTGTGTCAAATATGGGAGACAAACAAAATGTGCAGGGCTGGGGGTCCTCCGGAACAGGTTTGAAAACCACTGTACTATTACATAAATCTTACCTGTTTCATTTACGTAAATCTGACATATATGAATCGCATTCAGTTTATCAATACAATTACATAAATCTTACCTGTTACATCTATGTACTGTATGACTTAAACAAATTAATAAACTTAATGTGATTCATATATGCCAGTCATATGTAAATTAAACATATATTCATCATATTCTCAAGCATTCGTCGTGGTGCTTTATGAGTTCACGTCAGTGGCCCAGACGGAAAACAAGAACTGTTGAATTAAATCATTATTGTAATTTTTTTAGTGCACAAAAACTATTCTTGTTGCATCATAAAATTATTGTAGGACCACTGTAGTGAGAAGAACTCTTCTTGACAATCAAAACATCATTAAGGCCGCTACATAGTCAAGTCAAGTCAACTTTATTTATATACGCTTTTAACAATGTAGATTGTTTCAAAGCAGCTTTACAGTGTTAAACAGGAAAATAATGCAGCATAATTTTATTCAGCTGTATAGCCATTCTGGAAAAAACGCTGATGTCATCAGTTCATTTCAATTATCATACAGTGACTGTGTGGGCTTTAGATCAATAATTCGATCAGTAATTTAGTTTAAATGGTTAATTTAGTTTATTAATTCGATTTATTTCGATGTTTAGTTGAAAAATTTAGTGTCCCCAACTGAGCACGCCAAGCCAGAGGCAACAGTGGCAAGGAAACCAAAACCCCATTAGGTGACCTAATGGAGAAAAATAAACCTTGGGAGAAACCAGGCTCAGTCGGGGTGCCAGTTCTCCTCTGGCCAAAACAGCGTATTATTATTATTATTCTGGCAGCTTTACAGCTCAGAGGTCATAATAGATCAGAATATTCGAGGGACCGGGGGCAACATGCTGGAGACGGGTTTATTGAGGATGATGTTGATTAAATAATTATTAAAGTGCAATATTCGAATGATCGGAGGCAACACGCTGGAGACGGGTTTATTGAGGATGACATATCGATTTAAGTATTATTTAATTGTAATATTCAAACAATCTGAGTCAACACGCTGGAGACGGGTTTATTGAGATGCCGTGTCGATGAGGCAGTTGCAGGGGGAGTCTAATCACGGTCTCTGCAGACACTTCGGGGTCCTGTGTTGGTCTTCTCTGGGAGCAGGTCCACCATCTGAACTGGATACGGCCCGGATCCGGCTGACTGCAGTAAACCTCAGGATAAAACAGAGAGACTATCATTAGCGTAGATGCCATTCTTCTGATGATGTAACGAGTACATCAGGTGTTATGGGAAGTGTTCCCGGTTCCGGCTGACCTAGTTAATGCAGCCTAACAATCATTTCATTGAAAAAGTGTTTTATGTGTATGCCACAGTAAAGAGATGTGTAAAGAGTAAAGAGACATACTCCGCAAGAACAGAGAAAAAAGTTCTCGCTCCCAGGGCTGCGAGAACAAAATAACGTCATTTTGTTCTCGGAGCCCTGGTTTGGGAGTTCTTGCAGCTCGTTCTCGACACATCGTCTGAGCAGAACTTTTTTCTTGTGGGTGTCCGAGAACTATTGTGTGATTGGTCAGAATTTTAAAGTGAGCGGGGTTAATGCGGAGAAACGGAGATGTTCGGCACCTGCTTTTCTTGTGAAGTATGGAATGTCCTGGCCAGAACGAACTTTGTTCTTGTTCTTGCCACCTCGAGAAAACAAACAAATTTCTTTGTTCTTGCAGAGTATGTTCCAAGCTTTACTGTCAATAGAGGCCTTTCTGAACCATCAAATTTCACAAAAATATCTTAATTTGTCTTCTGAAGATGAACAAAGGTCTTACGGGTGTCGAAACGACATGAAGGTAAGTAATTAATGACAGCATTTTTATTTATGGGTGAACTAACCCTTTAAGTGACGAGTTACCATTAACTATGAACACCTGATGATAATGAACAGAATCACTGAAGGAAAGAGAAACACAAAACTAAAACTGACTTCAGCCACAGCTTTATGCCAAGTTCTGACTGCCCGATTTTAGCCCCGATTTTGACTTGCCGACAGGTTTTGCGAAATCGCAGACAAATTCCTGAAATCATAGACAAATCGGTGCTCGTGCACGTGAGTGACAATAACGCAGTGTGAATGATCAAAGACGTGATCAGAGAAAATCACTAAGGAGTCGCTGACGCCCGCAAGATATTTGGCATGCTAAATATCTGGACCTGTCTGCAATTCAAACTCCTGCCGTGTGAAATGTGTTCTGACTGAAAATTACATTACATTACCTACAGCCAATGAGAGAGAAAGATCAGGGCAGCAGGAGGTTCGGGGAGGAGTTATAGACCAGAATATCAGTATTTTAATAGATATATTTACAATTCTATCAAACAGAAACAAAGCACACACATTTGCTTGACCAGCCGCAACAGTAGCACATTGTAAAATTATTTATTTACCTCAAACTATCTTTGCAGAACACAATCATTGCTCCCTGTGTCTCCCCAACCATTTCCTAATCCAATCTTTTTTCTTTTTCTCCTTTTTGCTGCAAATCAGCGCACATACAATTTGGATCGCAAGTTTCTGCACTGCAGTCTGTATTTTTAATAACAACAGAACTCCAGTCTGACTCTCGCGTTGTTTCCTTCTCACTTTTTGCATATGTTTTGTTGTGAAACGTAGTTTGCGGACGGGACAGAGCTGTCGGCAATTCTTCCTCTTGTACAGTCATGCAGTGTGAAATCCCCTATCACCGATCCATTGTGCAGTGTGAAAACAGCAGTCAGTTGTAGTTTTGTGTTTCTCTTTCTTTCAGTGATTCTGCTCATTATCATCAGGGGCCTATACCATGAAGCCGGTTTAGCTGGCTAGCCAGATATGTTTAAGCTTAATTTGTGCTAATCCTGGGTTTTAGGTACCATTAAAGTGGTTTAGCTTTTAGCAGTGTTCATCTCCATAGTAACTTACGCTCCACAGCTAACCTGCTCCAGGGCAGGTTATGTTCTGGATAAGAGATCTCAAACTGAAATTGGACCAATCAGCTGTGAGCAAAGTGACACATATCTGATGCAATAAAGTCACTCCCCCTTTTTCTACTCCAAATTAAAGGTCACTACATAGCTAATGGCTATTAAAGACTTAACCCTCTATGGCATAGTGTTGCCCTCAGGCAACAAACCACCTTTTTGGACCTCACACCGCCCCTTTAACTTTTTTAAATATTTTTTTTAAATACATAATATCACCTGACATGTCTGTTCAATGAAATGATGGGCTGAAGTGGGTGTGACTTTTTGTTTGGGGGTGGAGCAGTCCTTTCATGAAGCAAAGCCACATGGGACACAGTGCCATCAATTGGTTGGATAAATATCACTTTTTAACATGTTTAAATTGAAATACATTTATTAAAAAAAATACATGCATGTGCATCAGCATGTAAAAAAGTATGTTTGATTGTTTAAATATTTATTTAGTTTTTTTATTTATATACTAAAACTGTGTTTTTTTGTTTGTTGCCTCAGGGCAACACTGTGCAGTTAGACCACTTTTATTCAGGCAATATCATAGTGTTAGTACCATATGGTGCATTCAAGTCTTCCTGGGAAGTTTGTTTTTACACGTTCAGAAAATTCAAAGAATGTGCATTATGAGAATCATTTATGTTTTTTATTATTATTATTAACACCGATCAGGCATAACATTATGACCACCTCCCTAATATTGTGTTGGTCCCCCTTTTGCTGCCAAAACAGCCCTGACCCGTCGAGGCATGGACTCCACTAGACCCCTGAAGGTGTGCTGTGGTATCTGGCACCAAGATGTTAGCAGCAGATCCTTTAAGTCCTGTAAGTTGTGAGGTGGGGCCTCCATGGATTAGACTTGTTTGTTCAGCTCATCCCACAGATGCTCGATTGGATTGAGATCTGGGGAATTTGGAGGCCAAGTCAACACTTCAAACTCGTGCTCCTCAAACCATTCCTGAAGCATTTGTGCTTTGTGGAAGTGTGAAAGAGTTAAAGAGGCCACAGCCACCAGGCAACACTGTTTCCATGAAAGGGTGCACATGTACTGCAACAGTGCTTAGGTAGGTGGTGCATATCAAAGTTACATCCACATGGATGGAGGACCCAAGGTTTCCCAGCAAAACATTGCCCAAAGCATCACTGCCTCCGCCGCCACACCTTCTTCCCACAGTACATCCTGGTGCCATGTGTTCCCCAGGTTAGCCACACACATGCACCCGGCCATCCACGTGATGTAAAAGAACATGTGATTCATCAGACCAGGCCACCTTCTTCCATTGCTCAGTGGTCCAGTTCTGATGCTCAAGTGCCACTGTTGGTCCTTTGGGCGGTGGACAGGGGTCAGCATGGGCACCCTGATGGGTCTCAATTAGCCTTAGCCGCCCATGACCCTGTCGATGGTTCACCACGGTTCCTTCCTCTGAGCACTTTAGATAGAGACTGACCACTGCAGACCGGGAACACCCCACAAGAGCTGCAATTTTGGAGATGCTCTGACCCAGTCGTCTAGCCATCACATTTTGGCCCTTGTCAAACTCGCTCAAATCCTTACGCTTGCCCATTTTTCCTGCTTCTAACACATCAACTTTGAGGACAAAATGTTCACTTGCTGCCCAATATATCCCACCCACTAACAGGAGCCGTGATGAAGAGATCATCAGTGTTATTCACTTCACCTGTCATAATGCATAACTGGTCATAATGTTATGCCTGATTGGTGTATGAATATAATACATGAGGTGTTAGTTGTAATTAGTAGTAGTGTTTTTGTATTGTTTGATGTTTTTCAAAATATAATTTTATCTAATGCACATATTGCTTGTTTTCCCTATTGAAAATCTATGTAGAAAACCTTGGAGTTTTAGTACCCTTATGGCACAGTGTTGCCCTGAGGCAACAAACCAAAATCTGGTTCAGGGGTGGGGGGGGGGGGCGACGTTTTTATGATGGATATATTATCAGGGACCCCCAAGCTCCCAAAAAATGGAGTGAAATAATTTTTTCCCAAAAAATATAAAAAGTCATGCCATAGAGGGTTAAGCCTCTGGCTTTTAAAGGTGAACTATGTAGGATTTTTGCAGTAAAACATCCCGAAATCACTAGGCCAGTGTTATATATTTTGTTCAGTTGAGTACTTAGAATATCCCAAATGTTTTCAACAATTTGTAAATCGTGAGAAAATTGCTATTTTAACCAAGGAGCCGGGACGTGTGAGCTATGCGTGTGAGGGAGTCGCCTGTCGATTGCGTCATATCTGCGTCACCCTCGGTTTCCGGTTTTATTCAGTGAAACACTTTACTCTCACTGCATTGTGAACAAGTGTCATAGCAGCCGCCGAGCGAACGTCATAACTTCCTTTTCAACACACTCAGATATATCTAATACGATAAACAGAGTTGCGTTACCTCACACTCAGCACTGGAGAAGAGGAAGTGCCGCCGGCAACCGTGTCATAATAAAAGTCCCGACAGCGACTATGCCATAATAACAGTCCCGCTCTTCAATCACTCCTGCGGCCTTGCTCAGCTCCACAACACTCGGTCCTGCTCTGCTTCAGACTACAGTAATGTTAATAATCGCATCCATGAACATGATTTCTGCCCGAGTCCTATCCTGACTGTTTCCCACCGGCTGTGAGGTGAAGACCACATGTCCCGAGATTCTGCGCTCAAACGTGGCGTCATCAAACTACGCCTTTGTTTTGAACAGGCGACCTCTAGTGGACGGAAAAGTTACATAGTGTAGCTTTAACAATGCTTATTTATAATAATAATAATAATAATAATAATTTTGAATTATTTAAAAATAATTTATGTAATTATTATACCCTTAATCAATTACACATGTATAATTTTAGTAAATCAATCATTAATATGCATTTTGTTAATATTAAAATAAATAGCCTATATAAAGGTCATACAAATAAGCTTTAAATTCAATAACTAAATCTATAAAAAATTACATGTGAGCATAAATGTTCAATTCTCTCTATATATCAACTAAACTAACTTCATAACTTTTACTTGCATTGACGTATAAGATTTTTCTTAAAGTTGTCCTCGACAGCTATTTTCTTCTGTGGAAATTTGTTTAAATTCTTAATATTTTTCAATCATGTAATTTTCTGCAGAAGAGTGAAGTGAATCACACTGCTTCTCTCGCGAGAAGTGAATCTCAGTTTTACTGATCCACAGCGTGTGATTGGCTGTTCACTGCTGATGTCACAGCTAAATTCCTAAACTCAGGATCAAAGCCTGAGTTGACAGAGAAAGTTGATGATCAGCATCATGGGACCAACAAAGCCTGAATAGATTGGTTTGGTTTTGTCAACTCGAAAATAATCCTGTAACCCTGGGTTTGTTAAACTACCATCATGGTACAGGCCCCAGGTGTTCATAGTTAATGGTCACTCTTCACTTAAAGGGTTAGTTCACACATAAATAAAAATTGTCATTAATTACTTACCCTCATGTCGTTCGACACCCGTAAGTCCTTTGTTCATCTTCAGAAGACAAATTAAGATATTTTTGTGAAATCTGATGGTTCAGAAAGGCCTCCATTGACAGTAGTGACGTTTCGATTCTGAAAACAGCAGCAACTGCAGTAACTGAATGCTGGTGCAGATAGTCATGCAGTGTGAAAAGAACAGTGATCTGACGAGTTTGAAAATCATGCAGTCTGAACTTGGCATTACATGAAATCAACTTAAGATAAAAGAAGACATCTCTGAAGGAGGAGGATTAAACAACTCCACAAGCAGTACTACCAGCTTCCCGCATTACTAATCAGACTGATGTTATTTCTGTTTTATTGAAAATAAATGTTTAGAAAATAACACTTTTGAATCGATCAGTGTTTACTTTAGTTGGGCTCAATTCTTTAACATTAGCTTTTTTTCTGGCTGGTTTAACTGTGCTTTTGAAGCAAATTTGATATAGCAAGTAAAGCCAAGAAAAACTGTGATCAGTTGATGTTAGCTTTGTATTAAAGACAAAATAATCATGTAGCAGCTGAATCACAAATTTTATTTAGTGTTTAATTTGTATACACACAGACATCAAGAATCGGTGTATGAATCTCAACAATGGTGACAATCAATGAAAAGCTTCATGCTGCAGTGCATGCTGGGTACCACCAATCAAAACTCCCCCATGGGTCCCAGCATGCATTGCAGCATGAATAAATTATGCTTGTGAATTGTATCAAATTTTCTTTGATTCTTACTATTTGCTCTTACTTTTGCTGTTTTTTTTTGTGACATTTTTTAGTAGCTTGTTTTATGTTCAGAGTTGATCTGTTTATCTGAATTTAGTTTTTTTTTATTGTCATCATTGTTGAGATTCATATGCTGATTCTTGATTTCTGTGCATGTCTAGCTACTGCCCTACATCATAATACTATTTGCACAATATTTTTAGAAATGCAGCTTTTTTGATTGCTATAAAACTGCAGGCGTGCGTGCTGTAGGATCACATGGCTTCCAGTATAATTGCTACAAAATTAATAATGTTAAACTTTTATAACCAGAGCATTAGACTTTGAATGAAAGCGGTGTCATAGGCCACCATAAGATGTCTATGATAACACCATCAATGATCACAACATCTGATCACATTTTCTTTTGGCTTTTCTTGCCATAATAAATGTGATTCATAAATACACAGTTAAAGCAGCCATATAAAACTAATGTTAAAGAGTCAAGAGCCCAACTAAATAAAACACTGATCTCCATCAAATGAACAAAAATGTATCTGGTTAGTAATGCGTGAAGCTGGTAATGCTGCTTGTGGAGCTGTTTAATCCTCCTCTGCTGAGATCTTCAGAGATTTAAAATTATTTGCAAGATATAAAGCTATGTTTTAGTTAATACGTTTATCTATAATTGACAAAGGTGGCAAATTTCATTTCTTTGTGAATTGTAAATTCAGTTTCTCCTGCCTTGAGATTTTCTCACCTCCAAGGGGGATGTAAGCTCAGTCTTTGACTGATCCATGGCTGCAAATTGCTTCATGCAATATGGTGCTCCACTAGATGTTTAATTTTGTCTAGTAAAGGGAACGATTAACTGAGGAAGTAGGAAAATGAATCCTAGCAGGCACAGTATGTCAATGTGACGTCAGGAAGACGTTCGACTCCAACTTATCCAACGTCAGTCAGACGGATTTTGGTTGAAAATGAAAATTGGTTTGACATCTAAGTCCAACGTTTGTTTGTCAAGCTACAACGTTGGGCAGACGTTGAATTTTGGTTGGAACCTCCCCCCCTTTACTAACAAGATTGACTTTATTTCTGTCATCTACAGGTCCAGACATCTACAGACCTTCTTCTTGAGAATTAACAGAGGTTTAGATGTTGATGTTTTATTGAAATTAATAGTTTAGTTTGACGTCACCATTATGGTGATAAGTGTTTGCTTTAGTTGGGTAGTTTGACTCTTGACCTTTAAATATTAGATTTCCTCTGGTTGCTTTAACTGACTGTTATGGCAAAAAATGCAAGATTAATTTAGTTAAATATCATGTTATTAATTTATTATTATCAATTGTAATAGACCTGTGATTGTCCAGCAGTGTTCTAATCTAAGGGATTGTGCACTAGGACATTAAAGAATCAGCGTATGAATCTCAATAATGGTGACATGCTTCTTGCCGCAATGCATTCTGGGTGCTTCATACAAAACTAGTCTATGGCTTCCAGAATACATTGTGGCATTAAACACGCCACCGTTGCATATGCTGAGTGAGTCTAATAAAAGAAAATGATCATGCATCAAAAGATTAAATTCTAGATGACATCAGTGAAATAGAGCACTATAAGATGATCATATCTTTATCATCGAGTCAATGTCATCGAATCACAATTTCTCTTGTGTTTCTTGCCATAACAAACATAGTTACAGCAGCCAGAGAAAAACAAACGTTAAAAATGTCAAGTCAAACTGCCCAACTAAAGTAAACACTGATCACCATAACGGTGATCTAAACTAAACTATTATTTTCAATAAAATATCAACATCTAAACCTCTGTTAATTCTCAATAAGAGCTTCTGTAGACGTCTGACAGAAATAAAGTCAGTCTGGTTAGTAATGTGTAAAGCTGGTAATGCTGTTTGTGGAGTTGTTTAATCCTCCCCTGCTCATACATTTTACCTTTTTAATGTTTGTTTTTTTTACAGTGCAGTGCTTATTCCAACCAAAATTCAACGTCTGTCTGACGTTTGAGTTTGACGTCAAACAAACGTTGAGTTTAGACCTCAACTCGATTTTCATTTACAACCAAAATATGACGTCTGACTGACGTTGGATTAGTTGGAGTCCAACGTCTTTCTGACACGTCAAACAAACATTGGGTTTAGACGTCAAAGAACACTGGAACCACAATGTCATTGCCTGGCTGGTCAGGGATGTTGGGAGTGTTCCAGTCAGAGTCTTTCTTTTAAAGACAAACTCTAATAAATCAATAATCTTAATTCTGACCAATATTTTACAACATTATTTTACCAGCAAAACTTTGTTGCAGCAGATCAGACATTCTGAATTTAAAATGCATTACGGAACGAAAACAAAGAGGTATTTCGCCACACACAGACATCAAGAATCATATCTAGCTAAAATATCTAGCTTAGTACCAATTTAAAAAGAACTTCTGTTTCCAATAGACACAAATTGTTGAATTGGCTCAACTACAAAAGATTTGTTACAGAATAGTTGCATCTCTCCCGAAAACAAATAATGTCAAGTTGAGTCAACTAAAAAATTATTTTGTGACACAGACAACTTATTTTCAGTTCATATAACTGTTATTTACAAAAGTTGAGTCAACAAGAAAAAGCTAGGGGAAGATTAACATTTTTTTTGTTGTACGAGATTTTTACAGTGTGGATTTTTGTTGAAGCAACAAAACAAAATCAGTCTTTTCAACTTTTTTCAATTTGTGTTAATTTACAGCGTGTGAATCTTTGCTGAACCAACACAACAAAGTCAGACATTTCAACTTTTTCAAGTTGTGTTTTTTACAGTGTACATTTAAAAAAAAAAAAAATGAAAATGCAAAAAACATTGCAGGATTTACGCAATTGATGACCCTTAAAACAGTCAAAGTCTGTGAAAAGGGTCTATATGGGAAAAGCTGCTGCACATTAGACACAATGATATTTATTTAATATGTCAAATGGCTTAAAGCTTAACCTGATTGAATTATGTTTGTATTTTTCATTTTTAGCTGCTGCCACAATCTTTTTTTTCCTTTTGGATACCATGAAAATTAAACTTAATTAAACTAATTAAGGATTAAACTTGTGTATTGACCCAGAAGTATGCAAATGTCTTTTTGTTGGGTGCTGTTGCCATGGTGAATCATTATTTCGGGGCTTCTTGATCGTGGCTTTTCATGGTTGGGGTGCATGTGCTTAACTCAGACTCAGTCTACACAGAGTTGATTGAACCAACTAAATTCAGCTGTTCTGAAACCCAAAACTCAGAGTTTCCCATCTCAGGGTAATGCCTAGTTCAGACTGCACGATTTTCAAACTCGTAGGATCACTGCTCTTTTCACACTGCATGACTATCTGGGCCAGCATTCAGTCACTGCTGTGTTCACACTGCACGATGGATCGGAGACAGGGGGTTTCACACTGCATGACTGTACAATAGGAAGAATCGCCGAAAGCTCTGTGACTGTCCCATCCGCAAATTACATTTTACAACAAAGGACACGCGAGAAGTGAGAAGGAAACAACACAAGATCACACGTGCGTCAGACTGGAGTTCTCGCGCAAGACTGGAAGTGTTATTAAAAATATAGACTGCAGTGCAGAAACTTGCGATCCAAATTGTCTGTGCGCTGATTTGCAGCAAAAGGGAGAAAAATAAAAAAGATTATGGTGGACGAAATGGTTGGGGAGACACAGGGAGCAAAGATTGTGTTCTGGGTAAATAAATAATTTTGCAATGTGCTGCTGTTGCGGCTGTTCAAGGAAAGTGCTTTGTTTCTGTTTGATATAACTGTACATATATATATTAAAATACTAATATTATGGTCTATAACACCTCCCCGAGCCTCCCTCTGTCCTTTATCTTGCTCTCTCATTGGCTGTCGGTCATCGCAATGTATTTTTCAGTGAGAACACATTTCACACAGCAGGAGATTGAATCGCCTACAGGTCCAGATATTTAGCATGCCAAATATCTCACGGGCGTCGGCGACTCATCTGCGATTCTCCCTGATCGCGTCTTTGATCATTCACATTGCGTGATTGTCACTCACGTGCATGAGCACTGATTTGCCTATGATTTCGGCCATTTTTCTGCGATTTCACAAAACCTGTCGGCGAGTCAAAATCGGGGCTAAAATCGGGCAGTGTGAACTAGGCTTAAGTCAACTCAGAGTTCAAGTTTAAACTCAGAGTTGGTTGAACCTCCTTACTGAAACGGGTCCCTGATGATCAAACGAGAGTCCTGACAGTTATAAATATAAATAAACTCCACATTTCTACACTTTTACAGCAGTGTGTTAACTGAGTTTCTCTGTGTTAGCGGTGCACATTTGTTTCGATTTCTCCTCGAGAGGCTGCGCGAGCTTCCTCAGCGCAACCTTGTTACCAGTTCATTATACATTATATAATATTATTATCCACTATCGATCGCCACTTACACTAATGAATGCAGAATCATTCTTGCATTTTGGTGATTAGTTATTTTTTGTTAATGACGTTTTATCAGGCTACTTGTCCGGTCGGGCAAGTAAAATTCTCTTTCACTTGCCCCTTCAAAAAATCCACTTGTCCCGGACAAGCGGACAAGCGTTAATGTCGAGCCCTGGGTTAAAGGGATAGTTCACCCAAAAATGAAAATTAGCCCATGATTTATTCACCCTCAAGTCATCCTAGATTCTTCTTTCAGACGAATGAAATGGGAGTTATATTACAAAAGTCCTGGCTAATCCAAGCTTTATAATAGCAGTAATTGTTGCACTGTTTTTGAAGTCCATAAAAAATGCATCTGTCCGTCATATAACGTGCTCCACATGGCTCCAGGAGGTTAATAAAGGCCTTCTGAAGCGAATCAATGAGTTTGAGTAAGAAAAATACTCATATTTTAAACTATATAAAGTTTCGCCTGACGGCCTTCCATGGAAAAGTATTGAATGCTGAAAGTGAAGCTCAAGAAGCGTACATGACGTCATGACGTACCTGGTCGCGTTAGTCTTTCGATCGGCAGGGGAACTTTCAACAATTTTTCCATAAATTGAACAGGGAAGGCGGTCGGTCGAAAGTTTACTTGATAAAGTTTTAAATATCTTACACAAACGCATCAATTCGCTTCAGAAGGCCTTTATCAACACCCCAGAGCCGCGTGGAGCATGTTATTTGATGGGCAGATGCACTTTTTATGGACTTCAAAAACAGAGCAACTATGAATCCAATTCTAATGCTTGGATTAGCCTGGACTTTTGTAATATAACTCAGATTTGATTAGTCTGAAAGAAGAATGTCAAATACACCTATATTACTTGAGGGTGAGTAAATCATGGGCTAATTTTCATTTTTGGGTGAACTATCCCTTTAATTTATGTGAATTAAAATTTTGGAAAAAGAAATTAAATCATTATGTCTACACATGATTATTTCAGTAATACGATTTAAATAGAGATATTTTATTTTACATCAGTTATACAAAATTGGAGAAACCGGTATAACTGTCATAAAAGTAAGTACACAGACAAATGGGTGGTTGCTAACAGCTTCTGGAATCAGATGAGCGTGGCATAGGCTGCTGATAGGTGATGTCTCACCTCGACACTGTTAGGGTCATTCCATCAATGAGTCCCCAGCATGGCTAGACTGATAGCATTGTGTACCGTATAAATGGGGTTTTGTTTGTGACTCTACTGCCCTTTCCTTACCTCCATTTAGAGAGGGGGATCAGGAACCATCAGCACAAATGGACAGCTCGAAGAATAGAGCAATTCCTCCTGGGATGATAATGTCAGAAAAGGGAGGGCAAAGAGAAAAAAGAATGACAGATAAACCAACACATTCATGACGGAGGCTCAACTTCTCTTTGCCTATTGACAATGACATGTCCGTCAAACCAGAAGTACTTTCTAAACATTCTCCCTAATAATACTGCAGGACTAAACGCCACAGAGATACAATGTGATGCTTTTTAGACGCCATGTCTAACTTAAAACTTGTATTCACATATTTGCTCTGGTTTTGAATGGGTTCCTTTGTTTCCGCTCTCCCAGATTCAGTTTGCCTGCATCCGTTGCTTTATGTCATTACAGAAATCAGAAAGTGTGCCTGTAATGCCTGTCGTAAATTGCGCATTTAATGACAGGCTCTCAATCTTGGAAATTTGAAGACTTACTTCACGCCCACTGGATCAGGTCTAATTTCCATTTTCAGTGGCACATTTTGCACTTATGTACTTGGGACCACATGCTCCTTCACAAATGAGAGTGAAATAAACCTCCGTAAGTCCAATCTGACCACTCACAGGCAGTAAATAACATATTATTAAACACATAATATAACGGGCTGATTCACAACACATATCCTGCTCCCTACAGCCGTCAGAGGTAAAACTAAAAACCACCATAATTTTAATATGAGGAAAAACGTAATATGAGTAGAGATGTGGACCATTACATCATACAATTAATACTTTAATACCTGGTGTATGACATGCACACTGAGGACATTTATCTGGATATCAAATGATGTTTGAATTTCTCAAAACTTACAGAAAAAAGTGACATGAAATACAAAGTTGTTTTGTACTTTCACAAATTGGGTTAAAAAATAAGGTCTGAAATGATTTCAATAAAAATTTCAACAAAGCAGATTTGTATCATTTTCTTTTCTAACATTAAACATTAAGCAAACACCAACTAAATATGAATTGATTAAAAACTGAATTTATTTTTTAGAAATCACTCAGCTAGCTAGCTACTGTATATATATATATATATATATATATATATATATATATATATATTAGGGGTGTAACGATTCATCTACTACATCGATGTATCGATTTATTTTCTTATGATCTAACTACATCGATCTGTGCTCGGCAAGTTGGCCTTCCGGACGACATATATCGATCTAACATCGTTTTAAAAGGTAATCAATCGATTGTATCGATCATAGAAAATAACGCATTGGATTTAAGCACGTCAGACTTTATATGGATGTTTTTTCTTAGCACTTTTAATGATAAAGGCGTTAAACGTTACTCGATTCAGTCTGCCTATCTGTGACATCATCGCAACGCACCAGCAGCAGCGCTCATTGAAATGAATGGGATTGTGTCGCTTTGTCGCTGCATGTTGCTGGCGGTGTGAACGGGGCTTGAGAAAACAAAACATAGCATGGCGGATGGCAGAGGAGAAGCCAACGAGCGAGAAATTATCAAGCCACCAGGAGAAAGAGCTACCTGTACTTTCAACCCTTGCTTGTTACCTGTGCATTCCTGGCACCAGTGTGCCAGCAGAGCGAGTTTTTAGTACTGCTGGAGACATAGTGAACGCACAGAGAAGTGTTCTGCGGTCAGATCATGTTGATATTGTTGAAAAAGAAATATGTAGAGTCATTGAAGAGTAGTTGGTACATTTTATCTTTTGTTAAATATTGTTTGTTTATTAAACTGAGAGTAGTAGCAGGTTCAGCCAGTTTATTCAACCTGAAGAGAAGTTAGTTGCACTTTATTTTTGATATTAATATTGTATTTGTATTATTTTAATGTTGAAAAACAACAGCAAAAGTAGCAGGTAAACCTACTATTAATTAAATCTGAAGAGAAGTTAGTTGCACTTTATTTTTGATATTAATATTGTATTTGTATTATTTTAATGTTGAAAAACAACAGCAAGTAGCAGGTAAACCTACTATTAATTAAACCTGAAGAGAAGTTAGTTGCACTTCATTTTTGATATTAATATTGTAATATTATTATGTTGGATAACAAAAGCAGAAGTAGCAGGTTAACCTACTGTTGAAATGTTGGTTGCACTTACTGTGCTTTTATTGAAAATGTATTGAATATTGAAAATGAGAGCAGAAAAGGTTAACTTCCTGTTAATTCAACCTAAACTGTTGGTTGCACTTTATTCAAATAAAATTTGAATGCATTTGCCATTAATTGTTGTTTACTTGTTTGTTTATATCCATAATTAATTGATATACCGGATTCCCTTACAAGAAACAACAGGAATCTAGGAAACTTCACCTGCACTGACCAGTATCCAGATATTTATTTCAGTCACACAATTTTGGCTAAAAAGTTACTGAATCGATTTCAAGTCACTGAATCGTTTCGGATCGTATCGTTCTAAATGAACCAATATCGTCCTTGAATCGTATCGACAACCTCAAATCGTGATATGAATCGTATCGTTGTTAAAACGAATCGTTACACCCCTAATATATATATATATATATATATATATATATATATATATATATATATATATATATATATATATATATATATATATATATATATAGCTAAAATAGATCGAATAGATCAAAATGATGGCACTGTTTGTTGATTTTGGGAAAGTGCATTGTGTCTTACTCTAAGAATGAGGAGAGCAATCCTGGATGTTACCTTTGTGTTCAGCCTCAGTGGACCAATGTCATGTTTATCAGTTTAATGTCACACCAGAACATTATTCACACTTTTCTCTGATAAGATTTTGAATGATAGAGCTGTTGCTGGGGGATCGCAAACATATTCCCCAGCTTCCATCCTTCTCCAATCCTGTGGATGTATTTTTACCAGGAAGGGGAAAGGTCAGGCCTGGCAATTTGAGCATAAGCCAACAAGGACTGTTCAAACACGTGGCAAATGTTTCCATATCTCGCTGAGTCCTTGAACTCACAAGGTGACTGGCAGTCATGTTGGTCCAACAGTTCACCCCTCTGAAAAATCATTCATTTTTCAGTGCACTTTCACATCTAATAGAATTTCTTATGACGGTACATCTATGAGCAGAAAGCCTCTGGAGCTTGCCTCCATGAAATTCACTCTCCTATTAAGATGAGAAATCAAACAAAGCAAATTGTATTCCTTTGGAGTGTCAAGCCACTCTTCACACTAGATTGCTATTTGCTATTTGTCCTTTAAGAGATGCCACGAAAAATAAATACACAAAGACAAACAAATGTTTTACCGCCAATGTTAACCTTTGTAGGAAGTCTTGCATCAGAGGTGTGACCTCCCTCCAGATGACTCAAAACTGGCTTCTGTCATGAAAGGGAAATGAAAAATGGTTATCACCAGCCCAAGAGACCAGCGCTGTGCTCCCGTGACTCACAGGAGCCGGCTCTATTTCACAGAGGAAACAAGAGGAAATGAAAACTTAATATATATGTTAATGAGAGCAAGCATGTTTAAATCACCAAATAAAACAGCACATGAATACATATGTGCTGCACATGAATCAATCTATCTATCTATCTATCTATCTATCTATCTATCTATCTATCTATCTATCTATCTATCTATCTATCTATCTATCTATCTATCTATCTATCTATCTATCTATCTATCTATCTATCATCTATCTATCTATCTATCTATCTATCTATCTCATTCCATCATTCATTATATCTTGCTATCTATCTTTTATTCTGATGTTCTATCTACTGTTATTACATCATGTCTAATTCTTTTGCATGTTTGCCCTGAAGACAGATCATTAAGAAGGACACATGAAATTAAAGACAGTTGTCTACTTTGATTGACTGGGTAATCAACCTACGACAGTCATTCAGTAGAGGAGTGACCCCAATTCACTTCATTCATGCTTTATGACAGTTGTCAGTTGCCACACTCATATCACATATTAGGTTTTAGTCAAGGTTACCGAGATAAAACCAAATGTACACACAAAAAGATTTGAAAAATTACATTGAACCCACATTAAACTTTGTTTATTAATATTTTCCTTGACTGTTTAACTGACCTCTTTTGCTTTCACAGTCTACAATCCACAGCATCGCTCCCACTGGTAAATATTCTGTGTTTGTCAGCCCAGAGGACAAACCAAAAGTCAAATCCGTTGTGCTTTTACCCTGATGCTTTTACTGCTGACCTCCAATTTAGAAAACACAAGACACGCAAAGAGAGTGTGTGAGAGCAAGTAACATCTAACAGGTCCACACGAAACACACTTGAATGACCTCTACTGTTTAGTCATGAATAATTGGGGACTATCTCAGGGTACAAAAACTCAGAGATACACTCGTCCTGCTTCAGCAGACACTGATGGGTTGTGGCTAGTACGGAAGGTTAAGTGGAAAGGGAAGGAATGACTCTATTTGTTACAGTAATGTCCCTTGCGGTAATATTCATCCCCCAAGTGTTGTTATTTATGTGGAGTGCATCATTAATTCCTGCCTTTTTTAACCAAATATATGTATGTAGATGGCTGCTATTCCTTTCCCATTACCTCTGCTGTTGCTGTTGTGTCACAGCAAAACCTTTTCATCCTGATTTAATCACTGGAGATCAGATAAATGGATCAATGTTTTATTAGGTTGAATGCATTGCTTTAGGCGTGATTAAAACACATATTTCCAGGCCTAATACTCAAATAAAACCTTTGATTTAATTTCTGGTTGCTAGTCTCTCAATTGTTGTGGGGAAATCTGATCAATAGAAATTACATTGGAGAGGTTTTTTGGCTTTTACAACATAATTAAAGAGATTGAAGAATGTATTGTTAGAAATTTAGAGGGTTTTGAACACTGCACACACATTTTTCCTTCTTTCCTGAGGGTTGAATTTAAATACTTTTGTTAGTAAATGATGTAAATTCAAAGTTTATGCTTTCATAAAATGTTCGTTCATTGTCATATTCATATTTTAATGTATGAAGTACAGACCCGCAAGTAAAGGATGATGAGCTGCTAATTAAGCCTAAAAACAAGCCCCAACATAGTCTTCTATCACCCTAAAGGAATCAGCGTAGCCCTACCACATAAATGAGGCTTGAAACATTGTGCAGGCTTTTTACTCATTGTCCTTGAGAGTCTCATGACAAACACACCATCCTCACAGTCTCCTTCTGCCTGAATGGCAAATTAATGCTCCTCTGAATTTTAATCATATCTCTATTGCATTAAATCACAGTCAATTTTATTATACTGACAGTCTCGCTCACTACTTTATAGCCTTCATGAAGAGAGAGGCAAGATGTTAAAGGGTAAAACATTACGAACAGAGGTGTCGAGCATGGACAAAATTATGTTGTTGTGGACTAGAGAAGAGAATAAGATTGTATTAGAGCAATATTGGTACCAAACAGCATTTCATGAGGACTGAAGAGGTGAAACACTTCCAAAGACTTTCTCAAATAGTTC
This sequence comes from Gobio gobio, assembly GCF_949357685.1. Classification (NCBI taxonomy): domain Eukaryota; kingdom Metazoa; phylum Chordata; class Actinopteri; order Cypriniformes; family Gobionidae; genus Gobio; species Gobio gobio. The sequence goes on from NC_137108.1 coordinate 11,551,463, forward strand.
ATATCAGTGTTTGACTATGAACACAATTATGTAATTTGACTGGCATCTCAAGTTCATTAATGGATTTGTTTTCTGATATACACTGATAAAATCAGATCAACCCATCTCAGATGAGTGGTATGTAATCTAAACTGCTGCAGTCAGTGTGATTATTAATGCATCCTGTGGGTGAACTCCGCCCTCCATTAATTAATTCGTCACCTAAAAGCAAAGTATTGATTTTTCTAATGGTTTTACAAATCTGTAAAACACTCAGTTGGGTAATTAAAAGAATGTGGAAGCTCTAATAAATTGTGGCAAGGGACAAAGTTGTTCCACACTGGAGCATTGGATGGATTCCTCATATGGATTTTCTCCAGTTTGTTAAGGAACAGTAATTACACTCATTTCTTATGTCATTACAGTAAAAATCGCATAGAGAATATGAATAATGATTCATAATGTTTGGTTGCAAATATTATCTTGATTTCTATTGCTGTGGTAGCCTCACAGAAAACAAAATTATTGCTGTATTATACCACGGAAATAAACCACTTTTTTTACATGTACAATCACATGCAACCTGTTTAATAATTACTCTAGCAAGCCTTGAAGTTATTACAGCAAAACACTGCCAAGAAAAATAAATTGAGCAAAAATAGAGGGAAAAGGATGCATTTGACAGTCACATTTATTGAAACGTGAATAAAAGGATGGGCTGTAATTACTGGGATATAGGCAGTGTGCTGCATACATTTGTGTCAGCTCAGTGACAAATGCCCCTTTTAGTACATGTCATAGGATTCTTGTGTCAGGACGTGCCGGTGCGCATATAAATCTAGCAGGTCCATCTTCTAGACTCCATAATTACATCAAATGGAGGAATTAGTGCTTTCCTACACAGCAAAAGTCCCAGTGCCCCTCAATTTCTCAACCGCCGTGGCGTGGCAACAGGCACCACACACCCTTTGTGCAGGAACACTGGAAATAATTGTGGAGCTGCATGTGGTTCATAAATCTACTTGGTGGAGGTTTGTGAGATAATCTTTTAATTTCAAAGAGCCTCAGCACTTCTATGACAGATAGATACATCAGTTGAACATTCATGAAGCAGTACAACTGCACTGCTCATATGATGTGACGTGCTGAGGTTAGTGTGTAGAGCCCAACATGGCTTTTCTGATGACACGACTTTTGTGGACACTTAATTATTTCATCATTATTCATTTGACCTTTAAGCCCAGACATCCCTCTAATAATATACAGATCTGTCTTACAGGTCCCTTATGTGATGATGATGATGATGATGATGATGATGATGATGATGATGATGATGATGATGATGATGATGATGATGACACAGATGGTGGTGATGATGATGCTGATAGTAATGACAACAATGATGGAGATGACATAATGATTAAGCAGATGACAGTGGTGAATGATGTTGATGATGTTGTTGAATTTATGAGAAGAAACATACAGGCTCATTACTCAAACAGGTATGATAATTAGAAAGCTCTGGCACAGCTGCGTTATGCTCTGTATTGTACACAATGAAATACAGTGGACTACATTCAACATAATGACTGCATAAACATCACCATGAAGATAATAAACAATGAGTTATGTGTTATTAGGAGCAGTTTGTATCCCTGTCATATCCTGTCGGCTTCAGCATAGATGCTTCCAAATCAGGATCTGTGATGTATATGTAATGCATAACACTGCATTAAGGGTTTTTTTACTCACAAACTGTACGTGATCATACAGAAATTGACTTCAGGGAAAATCAAATGTCCAGTGTGTAATATTTATGAGGATCTATTGACAGAAATGCAATATAATATACAATCTATGTTTCAATGGTGTATAAAGACCTTACATAATGAACCGTTATGTTTTTATTACCTTAGAATGAGCCATTTCTATCTACATACACCTGGGTCCCCTTACAGTGAAGAGACATTTTGCTGCGCCATGTTTCTACAGTAGCCCTAAACGGACAAACTAGCAACATATTTGTCCTGTGTCAGCCACTGTAGTCAAGTCAAGTCAAGTCAAGTCAAGTCAACTTTATTTATATAGCGCTTTTAACAATGTAGATTGTTTCAAAGCAGCTTTACGGTGTTAAACAGGAAAATAATGCAGCATAATTTTATTCAGCTGTATAGTCATTCTGGAAAAATTTCAAGCATCATACAGTGACAGTGTGGGCTTTAGATCAATAATTTGATCAGTAATTTAGTTTATTATTTAGATTTATTTCGATGTTTAGTTGAAAAATTTAGTGTCCCCAACTGAGCACGCCAAGCCAGAGGCAACAGTGGCAAGGAAACCAAAACCTCATTAGGTGACCTAATGGAGAAAAATAAACCTTGGGAGAAACCAGGCTCAGTCGGGGTGCCAGTTCTCCTCTGGCCAATTAACAAAAAGCGTATTATTATTATTCTGGAAACTTTACAGGTCAGAGGTCATAATAGATCAGAATATTCGAGGGACCGGGGGCAACATGCTGGAGACGGGTTTATTGAGGATGATGTTGATTAAATAATTATTAAAGTGCAATATTCGAATGATCGGAGGCAACACGCTGGAGACGGGTTTATTGAGGATGACATATCGATTTAAGTATTATTTAATTGTAATATTCGAACAATCTGAGTCAACACGCCGGAGACGGGTTTATTGAGATGCCGTGTCGATGAGGCAGTTGCAGGGGGAGTCTGCAACTGCTTCTCTAATGGCTTCGAAAGGGAGGCTTCGAAAGGGAGGCTTCTCTAATGGCTTCGAAAGGGAGGGGTGAGTGGTGGGTGGTTGCAATTCGCAACCTCACCACTAGATGCAGCTAAAATTTGCACAGTGCACCTTTAAGAAAAGGAATTAAGGTCTTTTATACTAAAATATGGTGTAATGCATAATTTCTGATGCATGAAGAGATTTTGGTGATTTTTTTTTAGTAAGTGGCCTTAACTACTGTGACTACTATAAGCATGTGATACAATATACTTGTAAAAATATGTATATGTCAGTGCATTTTAATCACATTTGTTGTTATACTGTTAACTTTACCCCTAACTGCTGGCCAAACACTTACCCCAAAATCTAACTCTAACTAAATCATAATCTTAATCCTAATCCTTACCCTATTTACCCCTTAACCCACCCATACCTTAAATTCATTAGCAATAAATGTGGGAATTGTACAGCAATACATGTAAAAACAGTAAATACATATTCTTGTGGGTATTTAAAGTTAGTACATAGTAGTTTAGGCATAGAAGTTTGTTCATATAAAGTGTGACTTTTTTCTTTAGTGCCTAAAGTGAACATATGGCAAATTCCAATGTTTTTTTCACTCATGTTTTCATTAATTTAATTCTTATTTCCAAACTAAAGTCAAGGTGTTTTAAACAAATTTTTAAGTGTCTTGACCAACTCAACCATGGAGATTGGCAGTAAAGCTCTATTGTAAATGTGGATCACACCATTGCAATGCTAATTCAGTTCTGATGGAACACTGAGAAACCATTTTCAATGTGCAGAGGCAGTTTCTGTCCCTGGACCATTTTCTTATGGTGTGCGTGAATGCAGGCAATCTCCATTTTGCCGTGAAAACGAGTGTTTCAGCTGTTTCCTGAAACTGCACTTTGACAATATCTTATTTACTTGGGACACTTGTCTGCCAAACATGATGACTTCAAAAATGGCTGACATGCTTCGTAGAGGACAAGCAGCTATTGATTTTCCGTGTCATCGGAACAAAGAAAAAGCCACTTTCATACAGTCTCCTCCAGCACTGTGAAATACCGTCATCAATGATCATTCACGGTGTGCAGGTGTGGGAAGACAAACCGGTTCTCCCAGGCAATTTCTCCATCTATTCAAAGAGACAGTTTTTCTCCACCTCTTTCTTCTTTCCTTCCAGCATAACACATAACAATTACCCATATATTGGCGAGGTCTTGCAATGGCATGATTGCTGAAACAGTCTAGTATTCACACCAGAATGTGTGCCCTCCATGGTCCATGAAGTCAAACACAGCAACATGCCCTTTAGTTTTCCCTGCAACCTCTATGGTCACAGTTACATCAAAAACAACATTCACAATCAGACCTTGCCTTATTCAATGTGGTTATGTAAATATGTCATGTGTCAGATAATATTGTTTTTAAATCAATCCTATGTTCATAATATTTCCTGCATAATTACATATACAGAAACATATTTTTGTGTTAAGTGTTCAGTAGACACACCCATCTTTATGATTTATATTGTTTATCATTCACTCACCGACCATTACATTCATAAACAGTAAAAATTAATTTACAATTATATATCATAAAAACTAATGCTGTTTGACTTATTTCTGCAGATCCGGTCATTTTAGGTCAAGGTATCGGCTGTCAATCATTGATGCCCTCTAGTGGTTGGGAAAGCTAACATGGCTTTAATGCCTACTGATAGTTTAGAATTCAATGAGCAATCCATTCATAGATATAGATCAGTTTTTCAGAGTAGCCACTCAATCCAAATGAGAAAACAGCCTAAAACTAGAGCAAATGTATACATCAAAAATTCAATTTGAGCAGCTGCTTTCGCCTGCTTTATTTTTGGTGCTCAACTCACACCTGCCATAATACAGCAAAATGCATCCATTCTACCTTCAATGTTGCCTGTCAATTACAGCTGGATGGAAAAATCACACTGCCTCAGCATTCCACACAGTGAATGATTCCTTAAATCTGGTGTTTCAGAGAGGAATATATGGAGCTCATCAATTCCAGAAGGTCTAAGATGCTGTATTAGTGTGCTCTGGGGAAATGACGAACAGTCATTTTAGCCTTGAAGTTGCAAGGGCCCAGAGCTTAGAGACTCTCATAAGACTCATATGGCTTATATTAAAATATGCAGAATTCCACATATCTGTAGAAACATGATAAAAATCAAACCTCTTTTTCAAACTTTTTTTAGGATCCAAGCTCTGAAGTTGCTGGAACCCTATTGTATTTATATTGTTTTGCCAAAAAAAAAAAAAAAAAAGCCCTGAACGTGCCTTGGTATCAGAGACTGTATCTCAATATTGGTGGGATGGTTCCCAATTCCCCACCCTCTCCCCCATTACTCAGGCACCTCCCACACGCACCTGTCAGACACTAGATGGCGCTATATATGTTAATTTACAGTTGAACCCTGGGACATTTTTCAGCAATTTTGGATTTTCTAAAGAAATTATCCTCATGCTGCATTAACACCAAACGCGAATAGAGCATCAGGAGCGAGTGATTTCAATGTTAAGTCAATGGAAAGGCGCGTTGACGTGCGTCTGGAGGTTGTTATGCGCGAGTGGTGGTTTTTGTGCATTCACGCGTTTGAAGCGAATTCGCATCTGACGGCCGCGTTGAAAAATCTTAACTTTTGCGTCAATTCACGCCGCGTTAACCAATCAGGAGCCTGCTCGCTGCTGTCACGTGTTAAAGTGACGTGATGAGAAACCCTGCATAATTTAAAAATACTACTATTGTGTCACAAAATGTAGTTTTAAGACTTTTTCAGGTGAGAATGTAGTTGTTTAAAGCTTAAATCTGTGGTTTATTTATAAAGAGAGCGCCTATTTAAAAAAAAAAATCTGTTTTTGGAGTTGTGAGATCCAGGCGATCACTGGGCACTCAGCGCTCATAACCCCGGCGAGAGCAGCCTTTCCTTGGCTAGTCCTTCTGACATTTGCCGCTGGCTGTGATGTCCTGTAGTGGTTCGTCTTATGTGGATCTAACGGGCGATCTTTGGTGTCATGAATCTATAATTTGCTATCTGCCAAATCGTTTTGACTGAGGGCAAAGAGAAGTTTCATAACTTTCTTTTTCAAGGATATTTAAATATACATGCAGTGAAGATAATGTAGGAGTTGCCTGGACCACATTTGTCAAGTCAAGTCAAGTCAACTTTATTTATATAGCGCTTTTAACAATGTAGATTGTTTCAAAGCAGCTTTACAGTGTTAAACAGGAAAATAATGCAGCATAATTTTATTCAGCTGTATAGCCATTCTGGAAAAATTTCAAGTATCATACAGTGACAGTGTGGGCTTTAGATCAATAATTTGATCAGTAATTTAGTTTAAATGGTTAATTTAGTTTATTATTTAGATGTATTTCGATGTTTAGTTGAAAAATTTAATGTCCCCAACTGAGCACGCCAAGCCAGAGGCAACAGTGGCAAGGAAACCAAAACCCCATCAGGTGACCTAATGGAGAAAAATAAACCTTGGGAGAAACCAGGCTCAGTCGGGGGGGCAGTTCTCCTCTGGCCAATTAACAAACAGCGTATTATTATTATTATTCTGGCAGTTTTACAGCTCGGAGGTCATAATAGATCAGAATATTCGAGGGACCGGGGGCAACATGCTGGAGACGGGTTTATTGAGGATGATGTTGATTAAATAATTATTAAAGTGCAATATTCGAATGATCGGAGGCAACACGCTGGAGACGGGTTTATTGAGATGCCGTGTCGATGAGGCAGTTTCAGGGGGAGTCTAATCACGGTCTCCCAGACACTTCGGGGTCCTGTGTTGGTCTTCTCTGGGCGCAGGTCCACCATCTGATCTGGATACGGCCCGGATCCAGCCGACTGCAGTAAACCTCGGGATAAAACAGAGAGACTAACATTAGCGTAGATGCCATTCTTCTGATGATGTAACGAGTACATCAGGTGTTATGGGAAGTGTTCCCGGTTCCGGCTGACCTAGTTAATGCAGCCTAACAATCATTTCATTGAAAAAGTGTTTTATGTGTATGCCACAGTAAAGAGATGTGTTTTTAGTCTAGATTTAAACTGACAGAGTGTGTCTGCTTCCCGAACAATGTTAGGAAGACTGTTCCAGAGTTTAGGTGCTAAATAGGAAAACGATCGACCGCCTGCAGTTGATTTGGATATTCTCGGCATGATCAACTGGCCAGAATTTTGAGACCGCAGTAGACGTGATGGAGTATAATATGTTAAGAGCTCGCTCAAGTATTGGGGAGCTAAACCATTTAGTGCTTTGTAAGTAATAAGTAAGATTTTAAAATTTATGCGATGTTGAATAGGCAGCCAGTGCAGTGTTGACAGAACTGGGCTAATATGGTCATACTTCCTGGTTCTAGTAAGAACTCGAGCTGCTGCGTTTTGGACCAGCTGGAGTTTATTTATTAAGCGAGCAGGGCAACCACCCAGTAGAGCATTACAATAATCTAACCTTGAGGTCATGAACGCATGAACTAACTGTTCAGCATTTTGCATTGAGAGCATGTGCCGTAATTTAGATATATTTTTAAGATGGTAGAAAGCAGTTTTACAGATGCTAGAAACGTGGCTTTCAAACGAAAGATTGGTATCAAAGAGCACACCCAGGTTCCTCACTGACGACGAGGACTTGACAGAACAGCCATCAAGTGTTAGACAGTATTCTAGGTTACTACTTGTGGAGCTTTTTTGTCCAATAATTAAAAATTCAGTTTTTTCTGAATTGAGTTGCAGGAAATTACCAGTCATCCAATGTTTTATATCAGCTATGCATTCCGTTAATCTTGTGAATTGGTAAGTTTCTTTAGGGCGTGAAGAAATATAGAGCTGAGTATCGTCAGCATAACAATGAAAACTAACGCCATGCTTCCTAATGATATCTCCCAGTGGTAGCATGTACAGGGTGAAGAGTAGCGGTCCTAGCACTGAGCCTTGCGGTACTCCATACTGAACTTGCATTTGTGTGGCTATTAATGATTAATATATATTTTTAATGAAAATGAAAAGAGGCAGAGTGTTGTTTTATGACATATTTCTCCTGGAGCGCCTTGAATGTGCGTCTATTTTGCTTCAAACGCTCGATTTCTACGCACGTCCAATTCGCTGTGCGATTCTGACGGTCTATTCACGTTTGGTGTGAACGCAGCATAAGCCATTGGTTTGATTCCTACCCCAAAAAAAATTCAAACTTTTCCTTGACCGTTTGTCTGATTTGCACAAAATATGGTATGCACCATTTAGAGATACTCCTCACAAAAATTTTACAAAATAATTTCTCATTTTATTATTTAAAAGATATGGGCCAATATACTTTGGGGTGTGGCCCATATTGACTAACTGGCCTATTTCTTGTGAACACAATGGCCAAACTTGACACAAAACTTGAAAACATGAGGTTACAGCTATTTCTAAAATTATATGAATGTGAATGACAGAGGAAGGCTGTAATATTAAATGTTGTCCACGGGGTGATGGGCCGAGGTGGCCAACAGGATCTGAGGCCGGAGATGAAGCCACAGGATTTCCATGCCCAGGAGAAGCTGGCTCACAAGCTGGTGTCATTGTCGAGTCCGACAGTAAAAAGGCAATCCACATGATACCAGCACCCACTCCACAAATGCGGCAAAGCTCCCTCAAGATCTCTCCCTGGATAACTGTACCTTTGTCGATGCATGGAGACCTAAAAATAATTAACAAAGTCAGTTCTCCGGGAAGCTCGACCGATGTGCTGGGTCAAGGAATTCTGTCACTCGAGGGAGTGATTTCCCTGCTCAAGGCACAATAATAGGATTAAGGGAGAATCCATGGTGGCGGGGGGAAAAAAACACTGATTCAAAACAAAACAAAAGTACACCGCAATTACTGTATCATCTTTGGGCCCGGTCTTTTGTCAAGACAGTGAACGGTTCAAGACATTGTTACAAAGTCCATCTCACTACAGTGGTTCTACAATAATTTTATGAATCGACGAGAATAGTTTTTGAAACTCTGTCAAAACACTGCATCATGAAGCTTCGAAGCGTTATGAATCAGCAAGTCAAATCATGATTCGGATCGCGTGTCAAACTGCCAAACTGCTGAAATCAAGTGACTTTGGCGATCCAAACCACTGAATCAACTCACTGATTCATAACGCTTCGAAGCTTCATGGTGCAGTGTTTTGAAATCGGTTTTGAAATCATCTGTAGTGAGATGGACTTTGTAACGACGTAATTAGTAGCCTACCTTTTATGGGTCTTGAGAGTGTAATGTACATTGTGCCAATGGAGACCTTTCTGAGCCAACGAATTTCAACTAAAATATCTTAATTTGTGTTCCAAAGATGAACGGAGGTCTTACGGGTGTCGAACGACATGAGGGTAAGTAATTAATGACAGAATTTTCATTTTTTGGGTGAAATAAGTCAGTGTATGAGGCAGTGTAGGAGTAACTGAATAACTTGGTTTGTTTTGAGTCAGAAGTAGAGTTAGACACGTTAAAATGGAACAACTTTAGAAATTTGTGGATTAGTGCTAAAGAGTAAACTGCCGTTTGACCGGTTCACTAAAAAGAGCCGGTTCAAAAGAACGATTCGTTCGTGAACCGGACATAACGTACACATGACAAATCAAACATTATTCTCGCTGAATGTGTGTATGGAAACAGCGCGAATGTACTGAAATGTGTCTGTACATACATGAATGCAGCGTGCGATCAGTGATTGAGAGCGCGCACATAGGCTACACGTTCTCTGCGCATCAATATAACAAACTCTCACGCGCTTATTGTTCAACTGCTATGAGTCACCATCATTGCGCTCTTCAGAAACAATGGCAGAATACGACAGAGCTCGTGTTTTAAAGCAAAGCACACATTGAATTGAAATGATTCACTAAAAACGTGATGTGAGTCTTTATTCTCTCTTATTTATATCTGATGTGATCAGCCTGGCCTTCTTTGCATTAGCGCTGTTTTGGACTGTTTGAATGAATTTGATAACTGGATCACTGAACACTTTCCCAGAGTTTAACAGATTAATATGGCCTGATCACAAGCAGAGAAGCAGAATTGGGTTAAAGAATGGAAATGTCCTCCTACCAGGGATACACACAATATTGGTTATAGATAATATTAATAAACACAATATCATCAGTCATTAGAAATGTTTTAATTTTGGAAGGCATTTGATTGGTATTTGATATTTGAATATGTAATTGTCTATAATCATATTTTTATATTTAGATTACATTTGTGATCATATATCACTTTGTAAATCCTGTAATGTAAGTTATGTTGACTCTACAACTCTGGCAAAATGTACAAAATTACAGCTTGGCCAACTTATAAGCACACAGTTACCAGAGCAAACAGTGAGTGGTTATCTTTATTAATTGTGTTGGGGTAACAGCTTTGGACCCAGGACCAGTAGTGAAAAATGAAGACCAGGAGTCAGGAGTCAGATTAATTAAAGAAAATTTACTGAAGAATAGTTTGCAGTTTCATCAGCAGAAGCCAGCTCAAGAGGAGTTCGTAGGCCGCGCTCCCTCTAACAGTCTCCCCGCCTCCGTCTAACGTACATACAATTTTCTGAACAGTTATACTGTTTTCAAGGTCTAGACACGTCATTATTGCCATGTGGAATGATTCTGATTGGTTCTAACAACATGCATTGTAAGCAACTTTCCACACGTAGACAGATAGGAGCATATATCTCTAAAAATGCGTAGACTTGATGTCGCCCAGGCCCAGATTAATCCTCAATGACCTCGGAGGTCACAGAAAAGACGCCTCAAAGTCTGGAATCGTCTGCAGAACGGACCATCTCCAATACTGGATCTGCACAGAATCATGAGACGCACACACAAAGTTTCCCAGAAAAACAGTCTCCATCAAGGTCGGGACATCTTAACTAACTATCAACAAAGCACTTCTCCAAAGCATACTGATACTACATTTAGTACAGAAGTGACTTTATTCTATTCTATAAAGAAAGAAAAGTATATCAGAGAGGTACATTTCTGTTACATTTTGAGTCCCCAAAAGAGTCACATAGCTGTAACATAGATGACCCCGGGGGTCGCTTTAGGAAGACATACAGTTAATACATGCTGAGCTCTTCTCACTTCAAACACCAAGGACATTTGCCTGTCAGCACATCTTGACACAGACATCAGAGCTGGATTCAAAAGCACAGAGCAACTAAAACACTACAATATCCAAAATCACTCCTTGAATATAGAGAACTGATTTATCAAATGTAGGACACTGTTATAACATTGATTATCATTCATTCTTATTTTAATATTGATTAAATATTTAATATTTAATATCATTCTTGAAGGATATGTGTCTGATGAAGAGACAAGTGATGTTTGGCTTGACCCTTGACCCTTCATTCCCCCCTTTTAGACCATATGTGGGGGTCCCATACCGCCACGTCTGGTCTACAAGTGAGGTCACTACGGAAGGTCAAGTGGTGACGCATGTTTCCCTTTTAGGGTCACAATTGTCTCTTCACCTCATCACGGACATGCTGGCCACTAAAAAGACCAGTCCCCGTTTTGAGGCTCTTAACCCCTTCCACTCACAAACAGGGCCCCAATGTTCTTCTTTTCTCAAAACTCCTGATCAACAAACTGATAACGTGCTTTCTCTCATTGAGAGGGGAACAGACAATATAGTACAATAGTTTTCATACAATTCTTGAGGGTTTCAGTAAAAGGAAATATAAAATAAAATAAAATAAAATAAAATGAACGACAAATCCATATTTAATCTCTGGAAGCCGGGCTAAATGAGCAATCTCTGTTGCTGCATTCCCATCAAGTTAGAGGTGTGTGATGCCTCTAAAATCTGAACACATGACTGAAATTTGCAAGGTTAAAGTGACCAGAATGATCTCAGCTGACCCTTGAATGCCAATCTTCAAGGTGTTTCCTGGCTCTCAATTATGCGGTATTTGGTGAGCGGTATAGAGGGGCCAATATCAGGGCAGGGGCTGCTGTGTCCAGTCTTGACCTTGGCCCCTACGAAACACAGCTTCCCCCCCCAACAGAGATGCTGCTGGCCTTACAGACATCTGCCTCACCTCTCATACACACCTCACATAAAAAACACCCCCCCTTTCTGGGAGGTGCCCCAATGGTGGTGACCCCCATTGGCTTAGGTTGTCCTCTGCTGGCCAACAGAAGAGCTTACCCGTCATCGGCGAATCACCTCATGCTCATTGGTCATCGCTTAAGATCGTTGACCCTCAACAGGATCCGATATTCTCTGGAACCTTTTGGAAAGTGCATTCAAGAGTCAGCAGAGCCCCAGGTCTGATTTCAAATTAGTAAAAACATGGAGACAGGTTAATAATAGTTCCTGATCACACAGTTTTCCTGATACAAGTGTTCTCGTGAGACATCACACACGCCTAGGACAGACCCTCAGTCACCACTCAGAGAGCAAATACAAACTTTAGAAAATATAAAGGAAGAAACAAAATCATACCTAGGGAGGATCATTCAATTCATGATAATAATATAGAAAGATAAGTATTGACTGAGTCTTTGATTATAAATTTAATTAAGATATATATATATATACAATTATATTGGAGAGGCAGTGGATTCTAGAACCCACCCTTTAAGTTTCTCCTGAGGCCAAAGTGGGGGTATTAATGGTCTACCAATTTAGGCTGGTTCCTAATTTCCAATTAAAAATAGGATTGTAATTACTTTTTCAAAACAGACCTTTTCAGGTATAAAACTCAATAGTGGCCTGAAATAAAAAATAAAAAGTAAATAAATAAAAATAAACCACATAATAGTCCATCCAATTGCATTCAGTCTCATATAGCATGCCCCACCTCAAAAGAATAGAAAATAAAATAAAACATTCACATCATCCATCTCATTATTTCCACTTAAAACATAAACTTGTTCCTAATTTTTACTCAAGAACCCTTTTGCTAAATTTACTTTTCCCGACAGACCCATTTTCACTCATCATAGCCCACATAATCTTTAACCATAAATGAACATAACCAAAAACAAAATAAACAAATAAATAGTTAATGTTAAAACCTTTTCATCAAAATGACTTCAGCTTGTTTACTCATCTTTATCATATTGACATTATGCTTAAATATACCTAATACCAAATTATTAATCACCATGTGATTAGTAAAACATTTAAGATCATTCATCATGGTTTTCCTTAAAGTACCCTTTTTTAATTTTCTTTTATTCTCAATGTCTTGTTCATTAAAACTCTTCAGGTGTAAGCTCCAAATGACCAAAATCTTAAACCTCTTAATTCATGTCACTTGGCAGTGATACTTCATCAAATCCTCACTAGCCTTATCTTGCCACTTACACCCAAACGTGTCATAACTTTACAAAGAACTTACAGATTTCATAATTTCCCATATTACTTTAAATTTGGACTATAAGTCATCATCAATTTCTTTAAAGCTGTTTTAGAATGATTTGTTCATCAATATCACTCATTTATAACTATATTAACTCTTTACGGGTGTTCCTAAATTCTATTTCACAACATTAATCTTTGGGCTATTTCTCATTATTCCTCTATCAATCTGCAGATGCCACACAATATCGTCATTATGGTTTCTTATCTCTACTGCTCTGCAGAAACCAAAATATTATATTCCTCTTATCTCAATCCCAGTCACACAGAAAGACTTAAAGTCCCTTGCTGGTTTAACATTAATTGTGGTTCTCTATATAAATCAAAATATCATAAAAAATTAAAATAAAGTAAAAATAAAACTTTTCATTTTTAGAAGTTATCTCTTTGGTCGCCCTCTGGCCTTTCAGAATTTTGAGGGAGTCTCTGGATAATTTAGATAGTGACTTCAGCCAATTTGTCACTTTGTCTCTGCCGTCAAGTCTATAACATTTACGCCTACCATTTTTAATCACTTGACATTATTAAATTTAAGCCCTCATTTGAATTTAGACAAGGGTTTTAACCCATGATGGACGGCAATCTTTAACTTTACAATTCCACTTTAACTAATCCAGAGAGTAATTCAAATCAACATCATAAATGACGAAAGTCGTCATAAGAGACAGAGCTGGATAACAATCCATTTAAAGCTCGTCCCGTGTTCTGGATCATCTTTTCACCAGATTCCTTCAAAATTATCAGTTTCTTTAAAGGTTGTCGTTTACCTTAACCCATCTGTAATGGTCAAATACTCATTCCAGAGGTTAATGACACCCAATTAGGACAGAACAGTTCTAGGAACACATACAACATAAAGTGCAGTCACACCCACACACACATTAAACATTAATTGCTCATCCGCAAATTTTACTTTTAGTGTTTACTCAAATTATTATTCAAACTCATTTTTTGCATCTGCTCATTATTAATTTGTCTCTACAAAAGTCAGCTGGATTGTTTTGGTTCGGATATCATTTTCTTTGTTTTGTTTCAGCTTTAGCAGGGCGATAACAAATTGCACCATCCCTGCTTCCACAAGCAGTCTCTCTCTCTCTCTCTCTCTCTCTCTCTCTCTCTCTCTCTCTCTCTCTCTCTCTCTAACCTTTTTAACAGTCTTCTAAGACTTTAACTTCAATGTGAAATTCATCTCATACCTTTTTAAACACTGTTTTCCCTAAAACATGTCTTATTATTTTCAAGTGATGCCATGTGCTTTTACTTATCAATATCTTCTATCATCTGTGGCACAGGCTCAGATATCAGCCTTGAGCTGGTTTTGAAATAGAGAGAGACTTCTATGCATTCAGGACTGGTACTGCATTTTCATAAACTTTTAACTTGTCACTCTAGCACAGCATAAGACTTGGCTAGAGATCACATTTATCTTCCAATAAACGTCAGACTTCACACTATCTCAGCGTAAGACCTGGCTAGAAATTAAAATTGTTTTCAAATAAGCGACAGATATTTTCCTTTTAACTCTATCTTTTGCCAGAATTGACGGTTCCAAATAACCATAATTTTATATTTGTCTTTTGCCCAAACAATAAATTTAACTTCAAACATCTAAATTGAGTCTGAGTTACTCTTCCAATTTTAGCCACAGCACCAGAAATGACATGGTGGGCCAGATTCAGATAAGCGAATTGTTTTATTACAGCTCAGCATGAGCTTATCTTTTGAAACCAAAACATCAGCTTCTAGGGTTTTTAGCTTTTAACACCCATTCTCCTACGGTGTTTTTACCAACATCCAGTCAAATAAACTTTATCAGAATTTTTCACGAATCATTTTAACATTTTTATCATTTAAACCCTCTATGTCTCTAATTATATAGTTACTGCCATTAATTTTGAACCTCATAATTTATTTTAAAATGATCATGGATCTTTCCTTTAAAAGGAATTCCTTAAGACTTCAATTTATTGAACTTATTACTTATTTCCTTATTTTCAATCTGTGTACCTCTGTTTAAAATCCCTCCGTGTCCGTGACTATATCTGCTTTTTCCTTTTTCTTTTCAAAAACAACTTCAAGTCCTTTTACTCAGACTACACAAACGAAATCCTACATCATTTTCAGTGATTTCTGCCAATTTATCTCACAAACAGTTAGGAATCAAACATTTTTCCAGTCTTTTAGCTTTTAGCAAGTCAAGTTTCTGATTAACTTTTCAAATTAGAATTAAAACCTTTGCTGCCCATTTACTTGATAATTCTTTCAAATTTCTTTGACGTCAGGGCTTCAGAGCAGCGCTGCTTACAGCGTTTGCTGTCTTTCGTCTCAAAATCTTTTTCTGGACTGATCATATCACTCAAATTTTTAGCCATCCTTTTAGTCAAAGTTCATACTCACCTGAAATTATACCAGCAGAGATGGAGGCGAAGATCTTTAACCAACACAGCTGTGGCTTCTGCGTGATGAAACTGCAAAGTACACTTATACGAAAAAGTCACTTACTGGTCCATTCCAATTTGGGTCATACCTTAAATTTTTACTCGGGATCGTTCCTGATGCATCCCTGGCAAACAACCCTGAATCTATTTTTATTTTGTTTAACTAATAACTTAATCCCTAACTGTCTATAGTCCTAAATTCGGGGATCCCCTATCTGAGTTGGAAGAGACAGAGAAGGTTTGCGGTGATGCACTGGCCCCCTTTGTCCAGTGCCGCATGCCCCTTTTAGGAGTGGTATCCTTACCTTAGCCCTTAATCAGCTCTCTCCCCTTTAAGCATGCCTACGTTGCACCCCGTTTCCAAATTATTGGCCTACTGGAGCGACTTCTTATACCCCTTGTGTGTTTCTCAAAAAGCTCTCGACTTACTCAGAGTAGCCGAAACACAATCCTTAGTATAATTATTCCCTATTTCCCATTGAAATAAAGCTCTCCCGTTCCCCTAACCCAGTCTCTTCCAGTCAGACAAGTCTAATAATAAAAATATACTACCTTATCTACTTGTTTGCCAGAGGTGTACCAAGGAATGATTGCTCGCCAAATCTCCACCATAAACTGTTGGGGTAACAGCTTAGGACCCAGGACCAGTAGTGAAAAATGAAGACCAGGAGTCAGGAGTCAGGAGTCAGATTAATTAAAGAAAATTTACTGAAGAATAGTTTGCAGTTTCATCAGCAGAAGCCAGCTCAAGAGGAGTTCGTAGGCCGCGCTCCCTCTAACAGTCTCCCCGCCTCCGTCTAACGTACATACAATTTTCTGAACAGTTATACTGTTTTCAAGGTCTAGACACGTCATTATTGCCATGTGGAATGATTCTGATTGGTTCTAACAACATGCATTGTAAGCAACTTTCCACACGTAGACAGATAGGAGCATATATCTCTAAAAATGCGTAGACTTGATGTCGCCCAGGCCCAGATTAATCCTCAATGACCTCGGAGGTCACAGAAAAGACGCCTCAAAGTCTGGAATCGTCTGCAGAACGGACCATCTCCAATACTGGATCTGCACAGAATCATGAGACGCACACACAAAGTTTCCCAGAAAAACAGTCTCCATCAAGGTCGGGACATCTTAACTAACTATCAACAAAGCACTTCTCCAAAGCATACTGATACTACATTTAGTACAGAAGTGACTTTATTCTATTCTATAAAGAAAGAAAAGTATATCAGAGAGGTACATTTCTGTTACATTTTGAGTCCCCAAAAGAGTCACATAGCTGTAACATAGATGACCCCGGGGGTCGCTTTAGGAAGACATACAGTTAATACATGCTGAGCTCTTCTCACTTCAAACACCAAGGACATTTGCCTGTCAGCACATCTTGACACAGACATCAGAGCTGGATTCAAAAGCACAGAGCAACTAAAACACTACAATATCCAAAATCACTCCTTGAATATAGAGAACGTCTCGGTTACGGATGTAACCCTCGTTCCCTGAGGAGGGAACGGAGACGTAACGTTAGTGACTAACGAATGGGGGTTTCGCTTAGAAGCCTATCAACTTCGAGTTTTGAGAAAACGCCCAATGGCGTGCCAATGCCATGGGGCATGCGGAATTTGCATACGTAGCTCCGCCTCACTGCGTGAGTATATAAGGAAGTACGAGGCAATATCGCATTATGTTACCTGCTTGAGGAGCCAAGACTGAACTCCTGCGTTCCAGGCAACACAGCTGATGTGGCAAGGGGACGTTACGTCTCCGTTCCCTCCTCAGGGAACGAGGGTTACATCCGTAACCGAGACGTTCCCTTTCGTTCAGTCACTACGACGTAACGTTAGTGACTAACGAATGGGGGTCCCAATATAATCCCGCCACTCAGCTGTCTTCCAGCGCCCTGCGTAAGTGTGAGTACCCTGTCGTAAGACTAGTACGGACGAAGGACTCCCACTTAACACAGGATTACCAAGGTACACTGGGAAGCATATCCCAGTGAGGGAATGCCAAGATGCCTACCCGTGGGGAGGACTTAAGAGACACATATGACCCGGAGAGGGTTGCATATGGGAGATCTCTAGGGTACCAGCCGAAGGTGGATTTTTAACCCTAGGGGTGGCGGGGACACGCCAAGGGAAGAAACCCGCTCACTGCGGAGACTTACGGTGAAATACACATGTGGGGGTCGCCAGAGGGAACCATGCACATGGGGCACCTGGCCGGACATGAGGGTCTGGGCTCGAGAGGGCAGACTGAACTGATGTCGGCGTCGACAGTGCTGGAGGAGCTCAGGGCTCTCGGGGAACTCACCTGAGGAAATATCGCACGTATCCAGTCCGTGGAGTGGAGTGGCGAGCAAGCGAAGACACCTGAACCTGGTCCTTACCGGCCCCTCGGGGGAGCGAGTACATAGTCGGACACTGGCTCCACTCGGAGATTATAGAATCTGGCGAATGTGTTGGGTGTCGCCCAGCCTGCAGCTCTGCAGATGTCTGCTAGCGAGGCGCCATGCGCTAGAGCCCAAGAGGAAGCCACACTCCGGGTGGAGTGTGCCCTCACACCAAGGGGACATGGTCGGCCTTGCTGCTGGTAAGCCAAAGCAATGGTGTCCACTATCCAGTGAGACAGCCTTTGCTTTGAGAGAGCACTTCCCTTCCGCTCTCCACCATAACAGACAAAGAGCTGGTCTGAGGTCCTGAAACACTGCGTCATGTCTACGTAGGCGCGGAGAGCGCGTACTGGACAGAGCAATGCCAAGGCTGGGTCTGCCTCCTCCAAAGGCAGCGCTTGCAGGTTCACCACCTGGTCCTTGAACGGAGTGGTGGGAACCTTGGGCACATATCCAGGCCGGGGTCTCAGGATCACGTGAGAGTTAGCCGGCCCGAACTCCAGGCACGCTTCGTCAACCGAAAATGCCTGCAGGTCCCCGACCCTCTTGACTGAGGCCAATGCGGTCAGCAGAGCCGTCTTCATAGACAGAAACTTAATATCGACCGACCGCAAAGGCTCAAAGGGAGGTCTCTGCAGAGCAGTTAACACTACTGCGAGGTCCCAAGAGGGTACGAGAGGAGAGCGAGGAGGATTCAGTCTCCTAGCTCCCCTCAGGAACCTGATGACCAGGTCGTGCTGACTTACCTTTTTGTTCTCCAAGAGATCGTGGTGGGCAGATATTGCGGCCACATATACCTTGAGGGTGGAGGGAGACAGCCTTCGCTCCAGCCCCTCTTGGAGAAACTGAAGCACGGACCCGATCGGACATTTCCAGGGGTCTTCTTGGCGGGAAGAGCACCAGGTGACGAAGAGGTTCCACTTCAACGCATAGGCATGCCGAGTGGACTCTGCCCTAGCGGAAGTGATGGTGGCGACCACCGTAGGTGGTAGGCCACTCAAACCTGCCGGGTCCCGTCTAGGAGCCACACGTGGAGGTTCCAAAGGTCGGGACGCGGGTGCCAATGGGTGCCCCGTCTCTGAGTAAGGAGGTCCGGTCTCAGAGGAATAGGCCAGGGAGGGGCTGTCGCAAGGAGAATGAGTTCGGGGAACCAGGTCCGGCCGTGCCAGTACGGGGCGACCAAAAGGACCTGCTCCTTGTCCTCCCTGATTTTGCACAGAAGCTGTGCGAGTAGGCTCACTGGGGGAAACGCATATTTGCGTAGGCCCCGCGGCCAGCTGTGCGCCAGTGCATCCGTGCCGAGCGTGCCCTCGGTCAGGGAATAATACAGGCTGCAGTGGGAAGAGTCGTGGGAGGCAAACAGGTCTACCTGTGCGTCGCCGAACTGTTCTCAAATCAGCTGAACCGTCCGGGGATGGAGTCTCCAATCTCCCGGGAGAGGCTGAAACCGCGAGAGCTCGTCGGCTGCGTGGTTCAGGACTCCCGGAATATGGACAGCACGAAGGGACCTCAGGCGCTTCTGACTCCATAAGACGAGATGGCGGGCGAGTTGAGACATGCGGCGGGAGCGTAGACCGCCCTGGTGGTTGATGTACGCTACTACGGCCGTGTTGTCTGTCCGGACAAGCACATGTTGACCCTTCAGCAACGCTCGGAAGCGGTGCAGGGCGAACCGTACTGCCAGCAACTCGAGGCAATTGACATGCAGGAGACGCTGGGGTCCTGTCCAGGAGCCCGCGGCTGCTTGTCCATTGCACATGGCACCCCAGCCCGTGGCAGAGGCATCCGTCGATACGACAACATGCCTGGAAACTCGTTCTAAGGGCACACCGGCCCGTAGAAAGCTGAGGTTCGACCACGGGGTGAGTGTCTGTAAGCAGGCCCGAGTCACTTGGACCCGGAGCGTGCCAGACTGCCATGCCCATCTCGGGACTCGATCGCGAAGCCAGTGCTGAAGCGGTCTCATATGAAGCAATCCGAGCGGCGTTACCGCGGCTGCAGATGCCATATGCCCCAGGAGCCTCTGAAAACGTTTCAGTGGAACCGCATTCTTGCTCTCGATTTGTCGGAGGCAAGTCAGCAGAGACTGCGCGCGCTCGCTCGAAAGCTGCGCGTACATGGCGACCGAGTCGATCTCCATACCGAGAAAAGAGATCCTCTGCACGGGGCAAAGTTTGCTCTTCTCCCAGTTGACCCGAAGGCCCAGACGGGTTAAGTGGTGGAGAACCAGATCTCTGTGTCCGCAAACCTGCTCTCGAGAGTGGCCTAGTATGAGCCAGTCGTCGAGGTAGTTCAGGATGCGGACCCCGTGCTGCCAAAGGGGCGCAAGGGCTGCCTCGGCGATCTTCGTGAAGACGCGAGGGGACAGAGATAACCCGAATGGGAGAACTGCGTACTGGTATGCCCGCCCCTCGAAAGCAAACCGTAGGAACGGTCTGTGTCGAGGAAGGATGGAGACATGGAAGTAGGCGTCCTTCAGGTCAATCGCTGCAAACCAATCGTACGGACGAACGCATTCGAAAAGGCGTTTCGCAGTCAACATCTCGAACGGAAGCCGGTGAAGGGATCGGTTCAAGATGCGAAGGTCCAGGATTGGCCGTAACCCACCGGTTTTCTTGGGTACAATGAAGTAGGGGCTGTAGAACCCCGACCTCATTTCGGCTGGAGGGACAGGCTCGATCGCACCCTTCGCCAGTAGAGTGGCAATCTCCGCACGCATGACGGGGGCATGGGCCCCGGTCATGGTATAGCGGACTCCCCTGTAACGGGGAGGAGCCTGCGCGAACTGAATCGCGTAGCCGAGCCTGATGGTCCGGGCAGCCCAGCGGGACAGCCCCGGAAGCTGAAGCCAGGCTTCCAGAGACTGCACCAACGGGGTCATCCGGACGACAGACGTACCCTGGGTGGGGCAGCGAGGCAGCGTTACCGGCGCGGACAGGGGAGGCTGTTGGGCGTCCCCGGGTCGGAGCACGGTTAGCGGCTGCGCCCTGACAGAGGAGACCAGGGAAGGACTCGCGTTCCACTGGGGTCTGCTCTGCCAGGGGGCTGGCGACAGAGAGGGATGCGAATGGCGAGACCCGAGGGTGGCGCGCACTGTCATCACCGGTCTCTGGGTGCTCAGAGACAGGAACATGAGTTCTTCCCAAGCGCTGCTAGCCCGGGGGCCAGCAGCGGAAGGATTTTCCCCCGGCCCTCCACCGGGGGAAGGAGAGGCCCTGCTACCATCCCCTGGGAAGAACTGGAACCCATCTCTGAGTTGTCCACCTCCATCCTGGCGTTTAACCAGTCTGGGGAGCGGACTGGGCGACATCCTCAACCACCTCCACGGCGCGGCCCAGGTGAAGGCTGCTGCTGGGGCCGGGCGGGAAGAGGGAGGGCGCCCTCGGCGGCGAGCGGACTGAGGCGACTGGGCCGGCGGCTGGTGCAGCAGCTGGCCGCCGGGGCAGTACGTGTTGCAGCCTCAGTCTGCTCTGGGGCGGCCGAGAACTGTTGGGCGCAGTTCTCAGCCGCGCCGCCGAAGAGGCCAGCCTGGGATATGGGTGAGTTGAGGAGGCGGGCCCGCTCAACGTCCTCCACATCACCAGGTAAGGCCTGGTGTTCTCCCGGACCACAGCTGTGGACATCGCCCGACCCAGGGAGCGTGTGGCCACCTTCACCGCCCGGGGGCGGGGTCAGTTGCGGCACGCAGCTCAATGAAGAGCCCTGGGTCGGCTCCACCCTTGTGCATGTGCAAAGGGGCGGCGGCCTGCCCGTAGCACTGCGGGACCACGCCACCGAAGTAGACGAGCCCACAGGCTTTGGGGGGGGTGCTTAGGACAGCCACACCACGCCACGTCAAAGCCCTCTGTGGACACCGTAGTGCGCAACAGAGAGTTCAACAGTGGGGGGGGAGGGGGCCCCAGTGTACCCTAGGCCGCGGCCCCATCAAGGGCAGAGAAGGCGGAGGAGGCCACCAAACGGTCGCGAGAAGCACGGGGACTTCCGGGACCGCGTGATCTCCTCATGCACCCCGGGAGCGAAAGGCATTGGGGGCGGGGCCCAACAGCTGTCGGGTGCCGCCCCCAAAAACCAATCGCGCAACCACGAGCACCCACGACTGGGCGGAGTTCCACACCAGCGCGAGACTCGCGGCTGCCCGAGATAACATGGCTGTCAACTTTAGGTCAGATCAGGCAGTGCTGACACACCCGGAGGCGGAGCACAACCTAATCGTCATCCCCAAAGGACTCCAGCCCACCTTGGGATGCGGCGATCGACATCTCACTGCTATCCGGAGCGTGAACTGAACGAACGGGGCGTCAGAGACGGGCCGTAGATTCAATCCAACACTCGCGGAAGCGATGTATAAGAGGGGGGTGTGGCCCGAGGAATGAACGTCGGGGTTCTTAATACCACAGCACCGCCCTCAGGTCACCCTGGCCACCAGCCAAAGTACCATCTCACTCGGGGACGGTAGATTGGGGTGTGGCAGAGGGGACTCTCTCTCCTCACGGAGATCATTGAGTCTCGACCGTGACATCGCGATGGTCACGCCCCCGTAATGGAAACGTGACACATCCGCAAACACTGCCCGTGCGCGCTGAAGCCCAAACACGCTCGAGCAGTGAATGCGTCCTCAGACAGCAGCGGAAAATCGATCGCACCCGGAAGTGCACGGGCGAGCCGTCTTGAAAAAGACGTGCCACGCGCAAGCTCTTTTTGTGAGAGGAAAACCTTGCAGTCGATGCCGAAGCGCCCAGGGAAACACACACCAGCTGTCAGGCGGACCACTGCACAGATCAGCAGGCAGGAAGTATGCGATCACTGGAACGCGCCGTCACACCAACACCGACTGGAAAGCTGCTCGTCTCGAAGAAGCTGACAGAGTCTCAGAAGGCTGTAGGAGTGAAGAGGTAGGTACTCTTGGCTCCGAAAGCAGAAACATAATGCGATATTGCCTCGTACTTCCTTATATACTCACGCAGTGAGGCGGAGCTACGTATGCAAATTCCGCATGCCCCATGGCATTGGCACGCCATTGGGCGTTTTCTCAAAACTCGAAGTTGATAGGCTTCTAAGCGAAACCCCCATTCGTTAGTCACTAACGTTACGTCGTAGTGACTGAACGAAAGGGAACTGATTTATCAAATGTAGGACACTGTTATAACATTGATTATCATTCATTCTTATTTTAATATTGATTAAATATTTAATATTTAATATCATTCTTGAAGGATATGTGTCTGATGAAGAGACAAGTGATGTTTGGCTTGACCCTTGACCCTTCAATTGGTTATCCCTGTAGTGTCTGTGCGCAGCAGTGGTTCTCCTCAAATGTTTGAAAACCACAAAAAATATCCCCAAAATATCCAAAATGTTAATATTGTACAAATCCAATAAGTGACAAGCAATTTGCGCAACATCTGACAGGGTGAA
Organism: Gobio gobio; assembly: GCF_949357685.1. NCBI lineage: Eukaryota > Metazoa > Chordata > Actinopteri > Cypriniformes > Gobionidae > Gobio > Gobio gobio. Next base: position 11,574,867 of record NC_137108.1, read on the forward strand.
TTAAGATAAGCAGTTTTCTGTGATGCATGAGCATCTTACAGTTCTAATTAACCTTCCTACTGCTCTAATTAATTAAATTCCAGCAAGGTCAAGCGCTATGAATTGAACAATTAAGCACTTACCCGGTACGAGACATTTGCAGTGTTAACTTAGTTAGGTTCTGCCTTGAGTGCGGTAGAAATGCGTGAATGCAGGGGGTTTCGGTGTCTTTCCAGCAACCTGCTTGGCACATCTGCTGATGGCGGCACGTGAATGTTTGGGGAGCACTCACATGTGTTATTCTCTATCCATCTGCCCACAAGTCATCATGTGAAAGTCGACAGAGGGCAAGAAACTGCGAAGAAACCTGGCACAGGCACTTTCTAGTTTTATGGTCCTTGTTGCAACTTGAGCCTGAGATACCACCAGGGTAATGAGGCAGTTGGACACAACAGCTTGCTGATGTTCCAGAAAGGCCCTAATAACTAGGTATCATTTACAATGTGTGTCCCCCCAAGACCTAACCCATTCCTGTCTAGCAGTGTGTAACCTGCCAAATGTGACTGCCAACTGTTCCTGTCCTCAGGACATCCTTCGATTTGGCACTTCTACAGTGTTCTGATGTGACAGTAGGTCTGACACCATCCTTTGTGGAATTGTTAGCAATATTGTTGTGCCTCCTCATCAACCTGAGAGAACTCAGAGAAAAATACATAATGCATTAATTTATCTAATCTTTGGTAAAGTATAAAGGTCTAAGTACAAAAAAAAAAAAAAATCCTGTCACTTGAGTTCAGAAAGAATTGAAAAAGTGAACATCATTTTGATTGTATTTAAATTTAAGGCAGCTAGTAAACCAAAATGTACAACTTTAGTGGGATGAAATTTTGTTTTCTATTAACCTTCAGGTCCTTAGGCTTCTAAAATTTTTCAGTAAGCCAGTGTTGCCAGATTGGCCAATTGGGAAATTGTGAGTTAGTTTGCAATCATTTAGGTGGATTTTTATAGACATTTCTAATGATGAAATTATTTTGCTTAATTGTGCAAAATCAGTTCTATCAACCAGTCAGAACAGGCTCTCTGTTCTTACCTTTCTGGCATGGGGTGGCAACTGTGACTTAATGTCTAAAGCATGCTTTTCCATAAGTTGTTCTCATGGGCTGCACAGCAAGTTTAATTCACTTCAAGAGCCAATGACTCTTATGAATTCAAAAACACGGTGCAACCAGTGTAGCCGATTTACAAAGAAATGGGTTGAATCAGTCTGTAGAATCCTTTACTTAACAAACTCGCTCAGAGCGGTTACTAAATCAACATCTGGCCACCAAGTGACCGCAAAATAACTTATTCTGGGAAAAATTACAAACCCACTTCTGCACACCAAGCTCGGGCAATATGTATTATGTGTTATACATCCCTTATGTGTTATACATTTCTATTTGGACAGGACTAGTTTTCCCTGAGGAGATGGGTGAAATTCATCACAGATTTTAATCCCATGTAAATTGAGCACTGTCTGTGTTTTTACCTGCATAACCTCAGAAAACTATGGGGGAAATTCCTGCTTTTCATCTAACTCAGCGGTCCTTTGAGAAATCTAATCCCAAGTGGGATAGCATATCTGTGAGTGCGGTATATTATTATTTTTCACACTGCTTCACTGTAACTAACATTTTCTTGTGGTGTGCAGACTAACTGCTCCACGTGACTTATGAATACAGAGCTTTTGCCATCCAATGAAAAATTAACATCAATAAGAATAATATGATCCTGATCACAGAAACAATAATAGCAATGTTCTAATGTCTAAAGGCAAGAATGTAATGTTTAGGAAATGGAGTTGTATATAGTTCTTGACTCGATTTTAAAGGTCCTGTTCTTCGTGATCCCATTTTTCAAACTTTAGTTAGTGTGTAATGTTGCTGTTAGAGCATAAATAATACCTGTACAATTATAAAGCTCAAAGTTCAATGCCAAGCGAGATATTTTATGTAACAGAAGTTTCCTTTCAAAGCCTACAGCGAACGGCCGGTTTGGACTACATCCCTGTACATCCTGCTTTAATGACGTCAGTAGAACAGTTTGTTGACTAACCTCTGCCCACAAGAATACGCAAAAAAGGGGGCTTGGTCTTGTTGCTCTCCCACGTGGAGAAGAGGAAGTGTTGCGTTCGGTTGCGTTTTAGAGTGTGTTTGTCGCCATGTCGTCCAGATGCTGTTATTTTCATCCCGGAGTCAAATCACCTTTGTGGCTCAAATTGATACGGTAAAATAGACATGTTTACAATAACATTGAGCGCATGCATCTCCCCGTCATGGTAAGAGGCGTGACCTGTTGTCGAATCACAACACAGGAACCGCTGGCACAATCAGAACTCGTTACGTATTTCTGAAGGAGGGACTTCATAGAATAAGGAAATCATCGAGCCGTTGTTAGGACAGTGAAAACAGCAGTATACAGATAAGTACATTGTGTGAAAAATACTGTGTTTTTTTACACGCGAAACATGAACACGTTATATTGCACACTGTAAAAACAATCAAAGCTTCAAAAAAACAGGGAAAACGGGACCTTTAAAGAACCCTTTACTCTTTATGTTAATTACATTAATTAGGCAGGTGGAGAACTGAAACCATTCAGTTGCGCACAATTTCAAGATCATTTGCGATTTATAAATTTCACATCTGGAATAGAGGTGTGGCTCATTTTATTAACCCTTAAATGCATACCTCGGGTCACTTTATTTTCAACTAAATATCCAAATTAATCTAATTAGTAAACTAAATTAACTATATAAACTAAATTACTGATCTGCCCACATTGTCACTGTATGATAATTGAAATGAGCTAGATGACATCACTGTTTTCTCTGGAGCGGCTGTACGGCTGAATAAAATTCTGTTGCATTATTTTCCTGTTTAACACTATGAAGATTGTACGTATATTTTTTTCTGCACAACAATAAATGAATCTATAATGACGAAATAAGTGCAATTGACCTTTATTCCACAAGGTGGCAATGTCTGATACGCAATGATGAAGTGACGTTTCACTCATAGTTACCTGGGACAGAAAACGAAACAATAATAATTATAATGTGCAAAACTTGAAATGACTCAGCGATTTACTGCAGAGAAAGTACTGAACACATTCAAATATTAGTGTCACTGTCACTTGATGATGGATCTGGTGAAGAAGCTGTCAGCGATCAAAATATTGATTTTGAAGACATTGAAAATGAGTTTTGAGAATATGCGTGAGATCGCGAATATGAGCCAGATGCTGAATTTACTGGTAAATGAGCTCTGACGAGGACAGTGATAATGGTATGAAACATCTGCTCAAACTGAACACTCCCAAACTCCAAAAGGTAATGAAATATGCTTTATTTTATTCTTCTGTAATTGATTCTCTAATATCAGGAGTTTTATATATTATCTATCCATGTTAGATATAGATCCGGGTCGCTAAAGACCCGAATATGTAAGAATGATTGGTGAAACAGTCATGCATTTAAGGGTTAATGAGGCCCCCTGTGTCAGCGTGGTTTCCGCAGGGTAATCTGGTTTCCCCCACAGTCCAAAGACTTACAGGATAGGTGAATTGGAGAGGCGAAAAATGCCCGTAGGTATGAGTGAGAGTGCATGTGTCCGATGTTTCCCCGCCTGTGGCCTGAGATGCAGGGATAGGCTCCAGCCTTCTTCGACACTAGAAGAAGATAAGTGGTATGGAGGATGGATGGAAGATCATTATTTTGTGATCCCTATCGGTGTTCTCACCCCTAGTCCACATTCCAAACTAGAAATAATCTTCTAGATCCGCTACTTCAGAACAATGAAATGGTTTATTGGCCAGGTGCTTGATATTGTCATTACGGTTGTAATGGTTACCTCTATTTTGAGAGGTTTTGACATAGGTTTTTTAACATTTTGGGCTGGAATAAAAAAATGATCTGGCAACCCTAGTTCAGTCTTGAATGTTCTAATAAATAAAATACAAAAACGATGGAGGCTGAGGATTGATTTTGACATAAAATCAGGAAATGCTTGGTACCTTTCCATTTTTTTATTTGCCAAAGGTGACTTCCACATAACTATCACAGTCCAAATGAAAACCGAAAGGTTAACGGCCTTTGAAACTGTCGCCAGTGGTTCCTGCACTATTTACCTCAGGGTTTAAATGTTGCCTCACTTAGTTTCACACTGAGATTTATTGAAAGCAAGCCCGTCCCAGAACAAAACAGGCTGCAAAACAGATCTTTTAACGAGCCCAGCATAAATCCACTGGGGTTTAGCTCAGATCCAAAAACAAGGCCCTTCCACCATACCACTTCCTCCATGGTCCATCCTCCATACCACTTTTCTTCTTCTAGTGTTGCAGAAGGCTGGAGCCTATCCCAGAATCTCAGACCACAGGCGGATACACACATTGGGGTGTATCCGGGGGTGGGGGGGTCAAAAAAAAAGAGGTGTCATTTCAGTCACTTTAAGAAAGTGAATTTATAACAGATGGTTATTTATATATTTCTCAGAGTTGATGCAATTACGTAGGTGTTCTAAAACACATTTTATTATGGGGAGTTCATTGGGACAAATGAAACCCCTGCAGAGGCATGGGTTAATTAGGCAATTACGTATTCATTTTATATCATCCTTGGCAGGGAGAGAGAGCGTTACCACCCCCACCTAAACTGCTTATTAAAGACGAGTTTAGGTGCATTGAGAAGATAGATGCACGGGTCTCGCTCTATACATAATAAAAAAGACAAATCCTGCTAGAGTAATCTTGAGATAATAGATATTATGGATGTTCTGTTTTCACAAGAAACAATGAGTTATCCAATTACCACCCTGCTTAGGTAGCACTTGTATAAAAAGATTAATGGTCTGCAGGTTTGTCCCACATGGAATGTCTCTTTAAAGCAAATCCCAAGTTACTCATATGAGAACGTAAGGAAAACTAGTCCAGGGTGTTGTATATTAATCAACGAGGGATAACAAATTACATATGGGGAAAAGTAACATTAAGCATCTACATGCATGTGAAAGGGCACAGTGGTAAATAACAAGACGACTAGGGAACTCGAATGTTGTTATGGACAGACCCTTACACCCTATAAGAGATTCTTCCTGAGATCATGAAATTTATACTGGTTAGTGTCTGAGAAGTACTGATTAAATGTGAGTATAGACTTGCTCTGTGTCGTGTCATAGCTGGGGGCGTGACATGGAGGCAGAGTCGGCGTGGGGGAAAACAATGCTTTCCCCCTCACTGGAAATGCAGTTAACCCAGTATAGAATCCCTTCTGGCAAGATACATAGAAAAACTTAGCCGTATAAATAGCCTTTTGGATAACTCTGGGATATTGACAGAAATGTTCATTAATATGCACTGTCCCTGTAAATAAAAAAATAAAAAAAGTCTTGGCACAGATTGTCCGTATACAGTATCTGTGACTAGACAAACGACCCAACAAAATGGCAAGAGGTGTAATTTTCTCTTCAAAATGTATGCTGCTCCCCCAAATAGGCATGACATGCCTACTTCATAAATCACCCAGTCTTTCGTTGAAGACGTTTATTATGAATTTAATGGATTTAAAGTATGTATTACATACATTTAATGTTTTAAAATGATCATAAAACTTGCCTTGTGCTATGGAATTTATATATTTTTTCTCAATATGCCGTGTGCAATGCAATGGCCGTTTGTTTGGGTTAGAATAGAAACATGAAATGCGTAGAGGCTAATGTCAAACATTTATTTACCGCAGTACCACCTTTAAAAAACATTTGTCAAAAGCCTAAAATCCAGTTATATGATGAGCTGGGCAATGACTCGGGTTTGGATAATAAAGTTTAGAAATCTGTCAGTTTTATGTTGTCTTGCATGCATGTAGCTTTATCTGTATATTTATTCTTGTTAGTACTGTCATGCACGAATTAATTCCTAGTTCAGCATTTACATTTCATAAAGCAAATTTGGAGTTGATTCAGCAGTTCAGCGCAATATGGCTGCCGTTGCATCATACAGGTGGATGCTGCACATTGGTGGTGGATGAGGAGATTCCCCCGTATATGTAAAGCGCTTTGAGTGCCTAGAAAAGCGCTATATAAATGTAACAAATTATTATTATTATTTATTATTATTATTTTCACTCAGTTACTCAGGAATTGATCAGTTCACTGTCAGCAGCTCCTGACTATAAATTATAGGGCAGAGTCTGGGTCTTAGTACTAGTTTATGATACAAATTCTGTAAGCTTTATATTATAATCACTGAACACATCAGACACACTTTTGGCAGAATTGTAATGTCTTTGCATTATTCAGCCTGAGAAGTAGGCATTCAGCCTACTGTATATACAGTATGAGTCTATTCACATGAGCATGTTTGAACTAAATTAATAAATTTTCATTAATGTGATATACTACTCCACATAGGAAGAACAGACATGTCAATAGTTACAGACCTGATGCAGACACATAGCTGAAGCATATTGATAACATTTAGGTCTGGAGCGAGGTTTAAGCAGGGCAGCCTGAAATTTTCCCCAATGGCTCTCTATGGACCTGTCCCAAATGGCACCCTAAACCCTTGCGGCCTTCCTACGAGTCTGCACTTATATGACGTAACGTCACTTTGACTGTCGGGAAGAAGTCTGCTGCAGAGTTCACATCAGTGCGGCTCTGCAAAAGTGCGCAACGAGGGCACATGTCGACCGCAAAGCACCCTTCTGAGATCTAAAATGACAAATGCGACACTCTAGGGTCTCGTGGACTTAACGGACATGCGCACGCGGCAGCCATTGTAAGTCCACAGGACCGAAAGTGCAAATGAAGTGAGCTATTTGGGACATGGCCTATGAGAGCGCGCTGCAGTTCCATTTTTAACCACAGATTTACATTGAAAATGTGTGGGGCGCTGTAGAACTGTGGAGGGCTCAGAGACCAGCTGCCCCGCTTGGTATCATGATACATGCCTGCCGAATCCATAAACAAAATGTGTATATATCCTGCTCTCTTTACAACTTAAGAAAATCTAGAAAAGAAAAGTCTAGAAAATCAAACAAAAAATTCTTGCAGAATCAACATTTACAATTTATTATTAATTCAGTGAATGTAGAGGTCTTTATTTGGATTTTGTTGGGGCCTTGCCTCACCTACCAATACAGACGAGCCACAGCTGGTTCACTGTTTATAATTCAGTGCATGTTAGAACCAACCGGTTAGTTTTCAGTTCCCTTTCGTTCAGTCACTACGACGTAACGTTAGTGACTAACGAATGGGGGTTTCGCTTAGAAGCCTATCATCTTCGAGCTTAGAGAAAACGCCCAATGGCGTGCCAATGCCATGGGGCATGTGGAATTTGCATACGTAACTCCGCCTCACCGCGTGAGTATATAAGGAAGTACGTGGCAATATCGCATTATGTTTCTGCTTTCGGAGCCAAGAGGACCTCTTCACTCCTACAGCCTTCTGAGACTTGTCAGCTTCTTCGAGACGAGCAGCTTTCCAGTCGGTGTTGGTGTGACGGCGCGTTCCATCCTTTTCAGGATGTTTCGTCCGTGCATTTCTGGGTGCGGTAGATCTCTTCTGTCTTTTGACGGGCACGAGCGCTGCGTGACGTGTTTGGGCTTTCAGCACGCTCAGGCAGCGCTCGTGGATGACTCATGTTCCCTCTGCGGGAACCTGGCCATCTCGGTGCTACGATCAAGACTCTGTGAATTCCGTGCTGAGGCCGGAATGAGAGTCCCCTCTGCCACCCCCCAATCTGCGGTCTCCCCTGGAGGCGGCACTTTGGCTGGTGGCCAGGGTGATCTGAGGGTGACGGTGTGGAACAAAGCTCCGACGCTAGTTCCTCGGCCCACACCCCCCTCTCATGCACCTGACCCGGCCCGTGCTCAAGCGTCTACATCGGGGCCGGCTCCTGCTGTCCCGACTGTGGCGTTTGGCGCGGCGGAGGACGAAGAGATGTCTATCGCCGCATCACAAGGTGGGCTGGAGTCATCTGAGGATGATGATTCGGCTGTGCTGCCACCCTCGGGTGCGCCAGCATTGCCCGAGTCGGACCCAGAATTGACAGCCATGCTGTCTCGGGCCGCCGCAGCGCTTGGGTTGGAGTGGAACCCTCCGCCTCAGCCTGAGCGTTCGCGGTTGGATGATTGGTTTTTGGGGGCGGCGCGCTCGGACACCCGTCCGACCGCTCCTCCAAATCCTTTCTTCCCCGAGGTGCATGAAGAGATTGCGCGTTCCTGGAAGTCCCCGTTGTCTTCCCACGAACGTTTGGCGAACTCTTCCGCCTTCACCTCCCTCGATGGAGCCGCGGCTAATGGGTACACTGGGGTCCCCCCAGTCGAACGTTCTGTTGCGATGCAACTGTGTCCTCAGAGCGCTTCGTCCTGGCGTGGTGACCCAAAGCACCCCTCCAAAGCCTGTAGGTTTTCGTCATCCCTGGTGGCGAAGTCCTATAGAGCTGCGGGGCAGGCCACTGCTTCTTTGCATACCATGGCAACTCTTCAGGCTTACCAAGCCAAGTTGCTGTGTGATATGCACGAGGGGGAGGCTGACCCAGGACTCAGCAATGAGTTGCGTGCCGCCACCGACCTCGCTCTCCGGGCGACGAAGGTGACCGCACGCTCCCTGGGTCAGGTGATGTCCACAAATGTGGTCCAGGAGCGACACCTATGGCTCACCCTGGCCGATATGCGTGAAGCTGAGCGAACCCGTTTCCTCAACGCCCCCATATCCCAGGATGGGCTATTCGGCGCAGCGGTCGAGAGCTTCGCCCAACAGTTCTCGGCCGCTCAGAAGCAGACTGAGGCTATAAAATATATACTGCCCCGGCGGTCAGCTGCTGCCTCCACCCCACTGCCCGCGCAGTTGCCTCAGCCTGCTCGCCGCCGAGGGCGCCCTCCTGCGGCTCCCTCTACCTACGCCACCCAAGCAGCAGCCTCCACCCGGGCCGCGCAGAGGCAGCCGCAGGAAGGCGTCCCAGTCCGCTCCAGCCCCGCAGCCCGCTCCTGATGCGGACGGCTCAGGGATGGGCAGTTCTTTCCAGGAGACGGCGGCAGGGCCGCTCCTTCCCCCGGTGGAGGGCCGGGGGAGAATCTTTTGTTCAGCTGCTGGCCCCCGGAAAGAAAGAAAGAACTGACAACCCCATCCCTGAGCCCCCAGAGATCGGTGACGGCAGTGCGCGCCACCCTCGGGTCTCGCCACTCTAGTCCCTCTCTGTCGCCAGCCCCCTGGCAGAGCAGACCCCAGTGGAACGTGCGTCCTTCCCTGGTCTCCTCTGTCAGGGCGCAGCCGTTAACCGTGCCCCGACCCCGGGATGCCCAACAGCCTCCCCTGTCCTGGCCGGTAACGCTGCCTCGCTGCCCCACCCTGGGTACGTCTGCCGTCCGTATGACCCCGTTGGTGCAGTCTCTGGAAGCGTGGCTTCAGCTTCCGGGGCTGTCCCGCTGGGTTGCACGGACCATCAGGCTCGGCTACGCGTTTTAGTTCGCGCAGGCTCCTCCCCGTTACAGGGGAGTCCGTTATACCGTGACCGTGACCGGGGCCCATGCCCCCGTTATGCGTGCGGAGATTGCCACTCTACTGGCGAAGGGTGCGATCGAGCCTGTCCCTCCGGCCGAAATGAAGTCGGGGTTCTACAGCCCCTACTTCATTGTACCCAAGAAAACCGGTGGGTTACGACCAATCCTGGACCTTCGCATCTTGAACCGATCCCTTCACCGGCTTCCGTTCAAGATGTTGACTGCGAAACGCCTTTTCGAATGCGTTCGTCCTCACGATTGGTTTGCAGCGATCGACCTGAAGGACGCCTAGTTCCATGTCTCCATCCTTCCTCGACACAGACCGTTCCTACGGTTTGCTTTCGAGGGGCGGGCATATCAGTACGCGGTTCTCCCATTCGGGCTATCTCTGTCCCCTCGCGTCTTCACGAAGATTGCCGAGGCAGCCCTTGCGCCCCTTCGGCAGCACGGGGTCCGCATCCTGAACTACCTCGACGACTGGCTCATACTGGGCCACTCTCGAGAGCAGGTGTGCGGACAAAGAGATCTGGTTCTCCACCACTTAGCCCGTCTGGGCCTTCGGGTCAACTGGGAAAAGAGCAAACTTTGCCCCGTGCAGAGGATCTCTTTTCTCGGTATGGAGATCGACTCGGTCGCCATGTGCGCGCAGCTTACGAGCGAGCGCGCGCAGTCTCTGCTGACTTGCCTCCGTCAAATCGAGAGCAAGAGTGCGGTTCCACTGAAACTATTTCAGAGGCTCCTGGGGCATATGGCATCTGCAGCCGCGGTAACGCCGCTCGGATTGCTTCATATGAGACCGCTTCAGCACTGGCTTTGCGATCGAGTCCCGAGATGGGCATGGCAGTCTGGCACACTCCGGGTCCAAGTGACTCTGGCCTGCTTACAGACGCTCACCCCATGGTCGAACCTCAGTTTTCTACGGGCCGGTGTGCCCTTAGAACGAGTTTCCAGGCATGTTGTCGTATCGACGGATGCCTCTGCCACGGGCTGGGGTGCCATGTGCCATGAGGCCTGCATGTCAATTGCCTCGAGTTGCTGGCAGTACGGTTCGCCCTGCACCGCTTCCGAGCGCTGCTGAAGGGTCAACATGTGCTTGTCCGGTCAGACAACACGGCCGTAGTAGCGTACAACAACCACCAGGGCGGTCTACGCTACCGCCGTATGTCTCAACTCGCCCGCCATCTCATCCCAGGATGGGCTATTCGGCGCAGCGGTCGAGAGCTTCGCCCAACAGTTCTCGGCCGCTCAGAAGCAGACTGAGGCTATAAAATATATACTGCCCCGGCGGTCAGCTGCTGCCTCCACCCCACTGCCCGCGCAGTTGCCTCAGCCTGCTCGCCGCCGAGGGCGCCCTCCTGCGGCTCCCTCTACCTACGCCACCCAAGCAGCAGCCTCCACCCGGGCCGCGCAGAGGCAGCCGCAGGAAGGCGTCCCAGTCCGCTCCAGCCCCGCAGCCCGCTCCTGATGCGGACGGCTCAGGGATGGGCAGTTCTTTCCAGGAGACGGCGGCAGGGCCGCTCCTTCCCCCGGTGGAGGGCCGGGGGAGAATCTTTTGTTCAGCTGCTGGCCCCCGGGTCAGCAGCACCCTAATGTGGTTAAAGAAAGAACTGACAACCCCATCCCTGAGCCCCCAGAGATCGGTGACGGCAGTGCGCGCCACCCTCGGGTCTCGCCACTCTAGTCCCTCTCTGTCGCCAGCCCCCTGGCAGAGCAGACCCCAGTGGAACGTGCGTCCTTCCCTGGTCTCCTCTGTCAGGGCGCAGCCGTTAACCGTGCCCCGACCCCGGGATGCCCAACAGCCTCCCCTGTCCTGGCCGGTAACGCTGCCTCGCTGCCCCACCCTGGGTACGTCTGCCGTCCGTATGACCCCGTTGGTGCAGTCTCTGGAAGCGTGGCTTCAGCTTCCGGGGCTGTCCCGCTGGGTTGCGCGGACCGTCAGGCTCGGCTACGCGTTTTAGTTCGCGCAGGCTCCTCCCCGTTACAGGGGAGTCCGCTATACCGTGACCGGGGCCCATGCCCCCGTTATGCGTGCGGAGATTGCCACTCTACTGGCGAAGGGTGCGATCGAGCCTGTCCCTCCGGCCGAAATGAAGTCGGGGTTCTACAGCCCCTACTTCATTGTACCCAAGAAAACCGGTGGGTTACGACCAATCCTGGACCTTCGCATCTTGAACCGATCCCTTCACCGGCTTCCGTTCAAGATGTTGACTGCGAAACGCCTTTTCGAATGCATTCGTCCTCACGATTGGTTTGCAGCGATCGACCTGAAGGACGCCTACTTCCATGTCTCCATCCTTCCTCGACACAGACCGTTCCTACGGTTTGCTTTCGAGGGGCGGGCATATCAGTACGCGGTTCTCCCATTCGGGCTATCTCTGTCCCCTCGCGTCTTCACAAAGATTGCCGAGGCAGCCCTTGCGCCCCTTCGGCAGCACGGGGTCCGCATCCTGAACTACCTCGACGACTGGCTCATACTGGGCCACTCTCGAGAGCAGGTGTGCGGACAAAGAGCCCGTCTGGGCCTTCGGGTCAACTGGGAAAAGAGCAAACTTTGCCCCGTGCAGAGGATCTCTTTTCTCGGTATGGAGATCGACTCGGTCGCCATGTGCGCGCAGCTTACGAGCGAGCGCGCGCAGTCTCTGCTGACTTGCCTCCGTCAAATCGAGAGCAAGAGTGCGGTTCCACTGAAACTATTTCAGAGGCTCCTGGGGCATATGGCATCTGCAGCCGCGGTAACGCCGCTCGGATTGCTTCATATGAGACCGCTTCAGCACTGGCTTTGCGATCGAGTCCCGAGATGGGCATGGCAGTCTGGCACACTCCGGGTCCAAGTGACTCTGGCCTGCTTACAGACGCTCACCCCATGGTCGAACCTCAGTTTTCTACGGGCCGGTGTGCCCTTAGAACGAGTTTCCAGGCATGTTGTCGTATCGACGGATGCCTCTGCCACGGGCTGGGGTGCCATGTGCCATGAGGCCTGCATGTCAATTGCCTCGAGTTGCTGGCAGTACGGTTCGCCCTGCACCGCTTCCGAGCACTGCTGAAGGGTCAACATGTGCTTGTCCGGTCAGACAACACGGCCGTAGTAGCGTACAACAACCACCAGGGCGGTCTACGCTCCCGCCGTATGTCTCAACTCGCCCGCCATCTCATCCTATGGAGTCAGAAGCGCCTGAGGTCCCTTCGTGCTGTCCATATTCCGGGAGTCCTGAACCACGCAGCCGACGAGCTCTCGCGGTTTCAGCCTCTCCCGGGAGAATGGAGACTCCATCCCCAGACGGTTCAGCTGATTTGGGAACAGTTCGGCGACGCACAGGTGGATCTGTTTGCCTCCCACGACTCTTCCCACTGCAGCCTGTACTATTCCCTGACCGAGGGCACGCTCGGCACGGATGCACTGGCGCACAGCTGGCCGCGGGGCCTACGCAAATATGCGTTCCCCCCAGTGAGCCTACTCGCACAGCTCCTGTGCAAGATCAGGGAGGACAAGGAGCTGGTCCTTTTGGTCGCCCCGTACTGGCACGGCCGGACCTGGTTCCCCGAACTCATACTCCTTGCGACAGCCCCTCCCTGGCCTATTCCTCTGAGACCGGACCTCCTTACTCAGAGACGGGGCACCCTATGGTACCTGCGTCCCGACCTCTGGAGCCTCCACGTGTGGCTCCTAGATGGGACGCGGCAGGTTTGAGTGGCCTGCCACCTACGGTGGTCGCCACCATCACTTCCGCTAGGGCAGAGTCCACTCTGCATGCCTATGCGTTGAAGTGGAACCTCTTCGTCACCTGGTGCTCTTCCTGCCAAGAAGACCCCTGGAAATGCCCGATCGGGTCCGTGCTTGAGTTTCTCCAAGAGGGGCTGGAGCGAAGGCTGTCTCCCTCCACCCTCAAAGTATATGTGGCCGCAATATCTGCCCACCAAGATCTCTTGGAGAACAAGAAGGTAAGTCAGCACGACCTGGTCATCAGGTTCCTGAGGGAAGCGAGGAGACTGAATCCTCCTCGCTCTCCTCTCGTACCCTCTTGGGACCTCGCAGTAGTGTTAAGTGCTCTGCAGAGACCTCCCTTTGAGCCTTTGCGGTCGGTTGATATTAAGTTCCTGTCTATGAAGACGGCTCTGCTGACCGCATTGGCCTCAGTTAAGAGGGTCTGGGACCTGCAGGCATTTTCGGTTGACGAAGCATGCCTGGAGTTTGGGCCGGCTAACTCTCACGTGATCCTGAGACCCCGGCCTGGATATGTGCCCAAGGTTCCCACCACTCCGTTTAAGGACCAGGTGGTGAACCTGCAAGCGCTGCCTTTGGAGGAGGCAGACCCAGCCTTGGCATTGCTCTGTCCAGTACGCGCCCTCCGCGCCTACGTAGACATGACGCAGTGTTTCAGGACCTCAGACCAGCTCTTTGTCTATTATGGTGGAGAGCGGAAGGGAAGTGCTCTCTCAAAGCAAAGGCTGTCTCACTGGATAGTGGACACCATTGTTTTGGCTTACCAGCAGCAAGGTCGACCATGTCCCCTTGGTGTGAGGGCACACTCCACTAGGAGTGTGGCCTCCTCTTGGGCTTTAGCGCATGGCGCCTCGCTAGCAGACATCTGCAGAGCTGCAGGCTGGGCGACACCTAACACATTCGCCAGATTCTACAGTCTCCGAGTGGAGCCAGTGTCCGACTATGTACTCGCCCCCCCGAGGGGCCGGTAATGGACCAGGCTCAGGTGTCCTCGCTTGCTCGCCATTCCACTCCACGGACTGGATACGTGCGATTTTTCCTCAGGTGAGCTCCCCGAGAGCCCTGAGCTCCTCCAGCACTGTAGACGCCGACATCAGTTCAGTCTGCCCTTTCGAGCCCAGACCCTCATGTCCGGCCAGGTGCCCCATGTGCATGGTTCCCCTCCGGCGACCCCCACATGTGTATTTCGCCGTAAGTCTCCGCAGTGAGCGGGTTTCTTCCCTTGGCGTGTCCCCGCCACCCCTAGGGTTAAAAATCCACCTTCGGCTGGTACCCTAGAGATCTTCCATATGCAGCCCTTAGCGGGTCATATGTGTCTCTTAAGTCCTCCCCACGGGTAGGCATCTTGGCATTCCCTCACTGGGATATGCTTCCCAGTGTACCTTGGTATTCCTGTGTTAAGTGGGAGTCCTTCGTCCGTATTAGTCTTACGACAGGGTACTCACACTTACGCAGGGCGCTGGAAGACAGCTGAGTGGCGGGATTATATTGGGACCCCCATTCGTTCATCACTAACGTTACGTCGTAGTGACTGAACGAAAGGGAACGTCTCGGTTACGGATGTAACCCTCGTTCCCTGAGGAGGGAACGGAGACGTAACGTCCCGTTGCCACTTCAGCTGTGCTACCTGGAACGCAGGAGTTCAGTCTTGGCTCCTCAAGCAGGTAACATAATGCGATATTGCCACGTACTTCCTTATATACTCACGCGGTGAGGCGGAGTTACGTATGCAAATTCCACATGCCCCATGGCATTGGCACGCCATTGGGCGTTTTCTCTAAGCTCGAAGATGATAGGCTTCTAAGCGAAACCCCCATTCGTTAGTCACTAACGTTACGTCTCCGTTCCCTCCTCAGGGAACGAGGGTTACATCCGTAACCGAGACGTTATTTCTATATGATAGATTTCCAGAGCTGTAAATTCAAAATGACAAAGCTCTACAGATGACGTTTATCCTTCTGGCTCTGTCCTCTAGCACATATTACCTCCTGAGACACTGATCTCAGTTCTGTGGTTAATTAAATGATGCTAGCTCCATTTGGGAGGCTAATCTGTGTGACATGTGTTATTGGCATGTGTCAGATAAGAGCTGCAGAGTGAGTGAGAGAGAGACTGCTCAACTGTTGTACGTCCACTGGGAACATAAGACTGTTTACTTCTGTGCCATGAGAGATCATTAAACTGTCATGGCAGACCTCAGCACTGGGGTTGTTGGCAATGGGTGATGATACGTAAAATCAAGAATGGCAAACTTACAGTACAAGTAAAGGTAAATATGACTACACTTAAAAACATATTGTAATTTTAACTGTAAAAATGCCACAGAAAAATCATGTTAGTTTTAACAGTAAGTTCCTTTACGATATATGGAGATATCTACATTTAATGTAATTTACAGTAAAAAGTTAAATGTACTATTTTTTGGAAGCAAAAAAATAAATTATTTTATAACTTACATTGAAAAGCTGTAAAATGACATTCCCAGTTTGACACTTCACATTTGATGGTTTTTCATTTTTAATATTTATGTTTCTTAGGTTTTTTTTTTCTTATCACTTATGTACATTAGAGTTTTATGTTATATGTTTTATGTTCTTTTATGTTATTTTTGCATTATTTTAGTATCATGTGTTACCGTGATGGAGTTTTTTATTTGTGTGCATAATTATAATTATTGTAAACTGTATATTTACAGGTTTTTTTTGTAAATAATGATTTATTTATTTTTTGTTACAGAATAATTCTAGCAACCACATCTGCTAGTTTTTTTTCTCTCTAAAACCCAACAGGATTTTTTTTTCACAGTGTACATGTCACGGAATCCACTGACGAGGCAAGTTGTTGGACCCAAGTGCAGTTTAATCAAAAATATCAAAACATAAAACAAAGACTTGGCAATACTCAAAACAAAGACTTGACATGGCTAAACATAAACCTCACCTCTACAGCAGGTAACAACATCAATAACAGACAAGGACACAAGGCAAACATGAGGGCTTAAATACACAGACTAAATGACAAGACAAGTGACACCTGTGAACAGTGATGAGACAATTAGCCAATGACATGACACAACACATGAGGGCATAGGAAATCACATGACAATGAAACGCATGACAAAACTGAAAGGACAAGACAAACTTAAGGCTTGTTCGACTTCACCCAGCGATGCGCAGACCGATCGGCGGCTGACTTGAAGCAGTGCATGCCGGTTAAAAGTGCCGCGAGAGCGATTCGAGAGCAGCCGGCGATTACAGCCGGTGCAATTTCTCCAGAGCGGCTGCTCGAGGCTGCAGGGGCTCTGATGATGACACAGCCGTTCCACGATTGGCCAGATTCACCGCATGACAGCGATCACGTGTGTTTCGTGTTTATTCTAAAACCTTCATCTCCACTAATGCGCACAAATCTGTTTTTTATAACAGTAAAACCTCCTTTCATGTAGTCGCGATGTTATATTGTCATGTTTATCAAAATATAACTGATTAAAAACATAGACCCCACTTCATTGATAGTGTAGGCTTATATGTTGAACTTTATTCTTGTACAAACACACCCTGTATTAAGCAGTACATGAAGTATTACATGACAATAATGTCTCTGAAACATCTGTGTATTGCCAAATATTGCATTTATTTCACTTCAGCTGATAAAGTATGCAAACACAGCGCGAGCGTCACTGCGGGAAGCAGAAAGTGTCCGACTTCACGTCTCCGTTTGCAGCTCCTCCCTGCCTGCACGCGGCTACTCTCGCCGATCAGTTGCATCCAGCCGCAGCCGATGTCGAACACACCTATAGAAACATGACAGTAAACGAGATGAACTAAAACACATGAAACATGAACCAACACCAAAACACCATGTGACAGTACATACATTCTACAAAAATAGAAATTTTAGTTTTTGCAGTTTGCTAAAAAACTGGGTAGCCAGGTTTTGTAGCCAGGCTACAAATCCATGTCTACTTCAGTTCAAATTCATGACTCTCCATTTCTAGAATATAATCACACCAAAATGTTTTAAACTTCAGATAAGATGTTATCTTTGCATTGCCCATAATCTGCATTTTCAATTAAATTAAAATTATTATAATGTTCCTAAATTGATAAAACTACTAACTGATTCCACCCGGTGTCCATCAAGTATCAGGGGTTGCAATTGATCACAGATCACATTTTGACGCAATATGCATTTTGTGTATACAGTACAAATATTTGGACACAGGCAGGAGTTAATGCTGATAGTAATTTTCAGCTACAACCTTTTAAAAATATTTCAGAGTGTTCTAAAAAAGACAATATTTCTTATTTGCAATGTAATATGTTTAGCATTTCCAGTTACGCTAAAGGCTAGAACAAACAGCAGGAGGCAAAGAGTCTGATAATGCTATTAAAAATCAATTAGCCTATAATCAAATGCTTTGTTTACAATGTAATTCAAACATAAATGCTTTTCCTCTGCAAAATCAAGACAACGCATTCAACAAAGGTCAGGATTGTGATGATGCTCTAGCTATTAACTCGGTGAGAGGCAGTTATCTGGGCTTGAATTACAGCAGCAATCTGACGTGCTCTCAGCGTGAAACCAATAAGCACTTTAGGCCATTGCGATGCCTATTAGAAACATAGTTGGAATACTGTCTTCATATTGCATTTCAATAGTCAAAACAAGGAATGACAACTTTCATGCTTACATTTTTTACCCTTCGGTGGTTGCTTATGTCAGTTTTGATAGCTCTCTACCACAAACGCTCCACTGGAGTCAAAGTATACTGACAAAAACACATCTTACAGTTCAGTGAATCTGTCTGCTGTGACACCCCCATCAAAGAATGAGTTCCTAGTTCTTATCTATCGTCCCTTTGGCCATATATATTGTTTTTCACTCTGCACAACGTAATTGTATGTCAAAGAATGATGAACTGAAGAGATACAACTGTTTCTAATGTATGATACACCTAATTACTCCATGGTCTGAAATGGAGATTGTGGATTAACAGGGCAGTGGGTGTATTGTATTCAGGGGGTCAGATTGGTGACCTTTGCCAAAGACAGGATGCTTATATTTCAGGGATAATAATAATAATAATAATAATAATAATAATAATAATAATAATAATAATAATAATAATAATGTTAACACATTAACGTTATTTTGTGATGTGTATGCAAATTATTTTAATCTTATTTTTGGATTGTCTAAAAGTGAGGATTAAAATGATACACACTTCTTACTTAAAATTATACGTTTTTGAGTGCTGTTGTTGAGTGCTGTCTTTTTAGAAACCCACTTAACAGTTGCGTTTATCAGACCAGATTCAAAGAACTGATAATACTGATAATACTGTAGCATGAATGCATATCAGTAACAATGGAATTGTATTTATAATTAAAATATATTATAATTATTAAATAATTTATATTGGTTTGGAATTCAGATGTCATCCTGCATCCAACCTTCAGATAGAAAGATCATTAATACTTTCATTTAAAAAAGTGTTTCATTTTTCAAGCAAGCAAAGTGACTGAGCCTCAGATTAAGACACAGCAGCACTGAGGAGGGACCGATTCAACACTCCAGTTTCATCATCCCCCTCGATCCCAGAGATGTGTCATTATCTGGTCCAGGGAGCATCTCAGAGGAGTCCTCGTGTATGCGGTAGGGAGACCTGCTATGCAGCTCAGTCGATTAAGAGACAACCTGACAAGAGGTGGATGGATGGACTTGTATCAACGACTTCACTCTATGTTTCCTCTGAGACCTTGGTAAAATATCTATTTTCCACTCATTGTCAGAGGACCACGTTCCCTATTATGTACCGCCAACAAAGAACCAGGGACAAAAACAATGGCTAATTTGCTGAACACTGCATTTTTTCTTCCCCTATAAGAGGTCAGTCCACAGTAATAGTGTCTGCGTAAAATAAATAAATCAACAGTAATAAATGGAGATGAAGTCTAGGCACTGCTCTTTCTTGTGGTGCCAGATATCTATTGATTTTCATGCATATGTTGTTATGTTTGGCCTCTTAGCTTAGCTGTGTTTTACAGTTAGGTTGCATGGTTTGGGGCAAAGCAGAGGATTAGTTGAATTTAACAAAATCTTAAACATTTTCAATGATATACTTTACTTCATATGTGTGTGCATGCATTTGCTTTGAAGTTGAAATAAAAATTTACAGACGGATAAAGACTAACATCTGGATATATCTCAAAAATGAAGGCTGAGCTAAATGAAACATTTATTATTATGGGTTAATGGGATGATTGTTGCAAAATGTATTTAAATTAAATCGTTCATGTTCTTATTAATCATGTTCTTTAATTGTTAAGTTTTTGTATTAAATTATAAAACAATTATAAAAAAAGAAATTGTTTATTGGCTATAATTTGACTGTTTATTCACAAAATATAAAACAACAAAAGTATTGGTATGGGCAATTCTAATCTTGGTAGTCCTTGGTTCTTCATTAATTTGGAGATTAAATGTGTAGATTAATATATAGGGCAGTGAAAAAAAAAATATGGATAACCATTTCTACAGAACAACTATCTAAACCTGAGGGATTCAGTTCTAGAGGTCCAGTTTCCAAATTTCCTTTCCATCAAAGGATCACATTTACAGCAATTGTTATGCTGTAGATATCAGATTTCAGGAACATCATTGCAGATTTTCATCTTTGCATTTAAAAACAAATCTAAACAAATCACTGGGATCCTTGATTTAGTCTAGATCTGTAGAACCAATAGAACTCTGATTATGTAATTTATCAATGGCCTAACTATAAATGCAATACAGATTCACCCCCTCTCGTTGGTCCTTCTAGACCATTCTACAGAATATAAGGAATCTAAAATGGTTTTCCATCTTGTCATAATGTCTGGATGACCTTGCTCATTCAACCTTGTGGTTCATGGGCAATAATCTCCAGAGGGTCCCATCTCAGATTGTTGATCATGGTGGAGGATCTCCAGGGTTGTGCTCTTACTCTGGCCTAATTATTTAATGGAGCACAAAGGTTGTTCAAATTACCCAGTTCCAGCTTGTCTCCTAGGAAAAGGCCTTAAGTGGGATTCGATCAATCCCAAAACAAAGCTCTCACTTATACCCTCAGTTTACTTTTAAAGGTTAAGTAATGTGTCCCATTGCTTCAAGAGTAGTTTCGAAACATAGTGCCTCATGTGTGCAGTTTGATTAATCCCTATAAGAATCCCTATCTAGACCTCAGTTTCCTCAAACTCATGTGTTAACCACTCGTATAGATTTTGATATGAGTCGTTTAGGGTGGGATATTCAAGGAAAACAAAAGACATGGGGCCTTATTTATAAAATGTTTTGCAGACACCATCCTACATTTGATCTTACGATCATTTCTCAAATGTGTGTATGTGTAATTCAGAGACTACACACAAGAAATGTGAGCACGCCTCTCTTCCAGAAGTGAAATGTATAAATCGCAAATGATTGTGAAATTGCAGCTAAATGGTTTTAGATCTCCACCTTGTAAACACTGCCTAATTAATGTCATTAACATAAAAGAGCACCGATCAACATCTAAATCCTTTCATTTAGAATGGTGAGCGGCAAGAATTGCTTAGATTTCCAAATAGCTAAAGTTCTCTGACTCTCTGCCACAAGGAAAAGTGTCTGCTTAGACCCTGATGTGGCACCAGGGTTGGGAAGGTAACTTTTAAAATGTATTTTTTACTATCGATTACAAAACAAATTTGTGTAAACGTAACTTGTAATGTATTTCATTAGATTACACAAGTTTTGTAACTAAATCTAAATACTTTAGAATACTTTGGAATACTAATAAGGTATGTAACACAAAGGGACCACCAAACATAAGACTTGGTTTTCCTCTGCATATCATTTTAAACAACATCAGTTTTCCACAATATTTCTTGAAGCCAAAAAATGCAGACAACATTAGAATAATAAAAGAAAAAACTGTATATATATTTAAAAAAAATAGATATAGAGAGAGATTTTATATATATATATATATATATATATATATATATATATATATATATATATATATATATATATATATATATATATATATATATATATATATATATATATATATATATATATATATATATATATATAAGATCTGGGGTGTTTTTTTAATTAGATGAACAGGGTAATCATACTTATTTTGTTTTCTGGAAAACATATTTATTAGCTTCTGAAGAGAATTGCTAAAAATATGATCTTTAAACAAAATAAGAAAAATGTACATCCTGTTCAAAAGCTTTCTCCACCCCTGCTCTTAGTTCATTGTGTTTCATGGAAGCTTGTTTCCACCACTATATATATCCCTCTTTATGTATTTATTGTAGGGCTCACAAGTGTCTGTGGTGAATTGAGAGTCGTCTCAAACTGGTCTCCATGAGCAAGGTTGTCCAACCGACGTGACCGGCACCGGCTGCGTGTGAATCTTGGTTTCTTTTACCTCTGTCCGCTGTTGTGGCCCGCAGTGGCGACATCAGCAATTTGACACTCCAAAACCAGTCAACCAGTCCAGCTGACACACACAAGGCAATTTCTGGGACCAGTTCCTAAACCATGGCCTAATAGGGGGCCACTCTTGAAAAAGAGGGTTCTAGGGAACGTGCCAATTTTGCTGTGCTGGCTGGCGGTTGACGGGTTGGTGTTGTCAGGTTGTGTTTAAAGTGATAAGCTGTTTGAGTGGGCGTAACGCGATACAGAGTAACAAAGGACCGAGGACACGGCAGTTGGGTGTTTTCCACCTGAGCGACCTCAATTTGCCCCGG
Organism: Gobio gobio; assembly: GCF_949357685.1. Classification (NCBI taxonomy): domain Eukaryota; kingdom Metazoa; phylum Chordata; class Actinopteri; order Cypriniformes; family Gobionidae; genus Gobio; species Gobio gobio. The sequence goes on from NC_137108.1 coordinate 11,596,888, forward strand.
ATAAAACCCACATTATAAGCTGAATATCAGATACTCCCCCGAGTATAGCCTAAGCGTTTGGCCCACCTTTCCTCTCTAAGCCGCACCCTCTTCCTAGGTTTCCTACATCGATAGCCACACATGCTGTAGGCCCTATCAGAAACTCTTACCAAAGGTAGCAGGCTTAGCCCCTTTTAGTGTTTCTCTAACACTCCCAGCGTTCGCGCTTATTTTCCTTTTTATTGCAGACCAATTCATTTTTGTGTTTGTTTTCACTGTGCTCTTTCCTACCTTCACTGTCCGGACTTTCGTAATCTTGTTTCTTTCAGTTCACCAAGAGACCCCAAGGAAAGCTAAGTAATAGAGTGACAACCGAGCAGCCGGCGTCACCAGGTGACCCACAGGGCTACCGCCTGTCAAAATCTCTATTTCAGGCCGACCCAAAAATTGGCCCGCCTAATTGTCTAACTGTCTACATCAGTTAGCCAAAATTCTTGTCGATGGCATAGTCCATACAAGAGCTCGTTAACCTTAGAACAAACTTGCATTGGCCTCTTTGTGGGTGTGTGCTGTGTTTCTCTCGCCCACAGTGAACCAGTATGTCCCGTTCATCCAGTCCCGCTGTCCCTTGGGATCGCCTAGCGGTATGGCTGGAAGCGATGACGAGCACTGTTCTGTCTGAGGATGCCAGTGATCTGCAACAGCTGAGCCAGGAGGAACTGGACACAGAGCTAGACAAGCTGACGGCACATGACCCGACGCAGTGTTACTCTCACAAAGAACTAGCCAAGATCCTCGGGAGCCTCACCCACAATCTTGTCGCCCAGGCACGGCTAAGAGAAAAGAGCCAGGAAGCGGCAGCGCTAAAGATCCAAGCCGAGGAGGCCCGGAGAAACCAGGCCCTCACCCAGCATCATCTAGATCAGCTACTTCTAGAGACCGAGAAAGAGGGTGAAACGGACACAGAACGAGAGAATGAAGTAGAAAGACTTCAAAAGACCCTGGAAAATCTGCGTCTGGACACAGATCGCAGAGAGCAGTCAGAGAAAGACACCAGGGAAAAACTCAACGAACAGCTCCTGGCGAGGCGAAGCTCTCCTAGAGAGAGCCAACACTGCACTTAAAGACAAAGATGCTAAAGCCAAAGCCTCCGAAAAACACTTGCAGGTTGCCCGAGCCGAGATCAATGAGCTTGTCCAGCAAAGACAGGAGCTCAAAGATGAACTTGACCTTGTTCACAGAGAACTGAAAGATTCCTATAAACTGCAAAGTGACCGGGAAGGGGAAACGCACCACACAGAGTTTCCCCCGACCAGCTGGTCCGCACCTTTTAGCCAAGAACCAAGAGCTAGAAAGGGGGGTGACAGCCCACTGTTAAGACTGTCACCCGCTAGCCTCCACGAATCCCCGCCAGCGGCGGAGGAAGGGAAGCCCTTCCAGGAAGTCAGGGTCAGCAGCCACATAGCTCATAAAGACCTTGACAAGCTGGCCAGAAATATCCCTACGTTCAGCCCAGACCCTGCAGGAAGACACGATGTTCACGCCTACTTGCAAGAACTAGACTAGTCGCTAACGTGAACACTTGGGACAGATTGTATCTACGATTGAATCACGTCTAACCGGGACGTACATAGCTTTCTAGTCCGTCAACCAGAGACTGTCAAAGCGGACTACTGGCAGCTACGACAAGCTTTAATTCGTGAATACTCTGATCCAGAATAAGACCAGGGGTTAATCGCTGCTGTGGACCTCAGGCAAGGTCGACTTGAAACCCCACTGACTTTACAGCCGCACGTTTCCATCAGTCATGACAACCTCATGTCAGGACAGACCATCCCGGAGGTCTGAACCCTAGTCAACGAACAGGGAATGGTGATACATACACCAAAGGCATAGGGGTCGCTGTTCGGCTCAACATACGATGTGGCCAAACCTTAAACCACACGCTGGGTTTCTTCCAACCCTCACCTGAATGTGTGGAACTCGGACTCACACTTGAAGCCACACCCCTCACTGAAATGTTATCTCGTGTAGTCTACATCCTCTTCAACAACTGCACAGCAACTGACATCAACATTCCCAAGGCCTACCGGATGGGATGGCTAGTGAGCCATGACTTTCATGACTTTGAACTTGTACTACCCATCATTGGGCCCATTCCACCTGCACTGATACCCAAAGGGAGTACAGATAACACACTGTTCACTGCACCCTTCAAATTCATTGCCATCACGTCTGTCATGCCGATGACCAAAGACCAGGTGTGCTGAACGGAGCTGACCGAGGACAGTCACCTCGCAGTACACACAGTCTCCCACCAGCCTGTCGGTGAGACTGATGAACCTGCTACACCTCTCAAGACCAACCTGATCTATGTAGACGACGTTCTCATGAAGAGCACAACGGTGGCGGACCACCTGAAAGAAAGAGACTATGTTTTGAACCAAGCAGCCGGTGCCAAGATCGCCCTCCACAAAGGACAGTGGTGCCGGACCAAGGTCAACTACAGGGGCCTGCTAATCGGATCCCAAGGCATTGAACCTCAGTCAAACCGTATTCATGCCATTCAAAACATCAAGCCTCGTACTAACATCTCTGAGCTGCGTAGTTTTCTAGGGGCATGCAATTACTCCCGACGGTTCATCGAAAACTACTCAGACATTGCCAGACCTCTAACAGCCCTGCTGAAGAAAGACTGCCCTTTCGTCTGGTCAGACGCTCAAGAACACGCCATGACGGCACTAAAAAGACATTTATGCACAGCTCCATGCCTTGCTTACCCCGATCCACAGAAGGAATTCTACTTGGAAGCCGGGTTTTCCGACCAATGTCGCAGCGCTGGCCTATATCAACGACATGACCAAGACAAGAAGGTGGTCGCATATGCCAGCAAGACACTTCTCCCACCAGAGTCCAAGTTCTCAGAATGTGAAAAAGCTCTGTTCTGCACGGTGTGGGCCCTTCAGCGATTCTCCAACTACATTGGGGCACAGAAAGTTATCATTGAGACTTGCCACCAGCCCGTAATGTTCCTCAACAGCCAACGCATCCGAGATGGCGTTGTCACTAATTCATGTATAGCCACGTGGTTAATGGCCCTCCAGGGACGCAACAGAATCCCAAGTCTGCACTGGGCAATGGCCTGGCTGCAGGCCAAAACTGCTCTGATAACACGCCAGCTGCTGCAGCGGATGCACAAGAACCCCAACAACAACAACTGGCCTGTCACAGATACTTTGAACCGAATGCGTGCCAGGGCATGCCCACGGCCTATGTCGATGGGTGCTCCTACAACCACAACGGCGTCCTCAAGGCAGGTGCAGGAGTGCTGTGGGTGAACGATCAGCCGTGCCCACCACAACTCTCCAAGTTGGGTCCTCAGTCATCGCAATATGCAGTGATAGCAGCTATTCTCATAGCCCTACAGATCGCATCAGCACATGACATCAGAGAACTGCTCATCTGCTCAGACTCTAACTATGCCAGACTCAGTTTCGTGTGCCACCTTCCAAGCTGGAAACAGAATGGTTTCAAGACCGCTAACAACAAGCCAGTCAAACACCAACACCTGTTCCAGGAATGTGACCACATCACAAGAACACATGACCTGACAGTGTACTGGAAGAAGGTAAAAGCACACTCGAAGCTACCAGGTCTCGACAAAGACTTAAATGACCAAACTGACGCCCTCGCCAAGACGGGCGCACTACACGGCGACATGTGGGCACCCCCAAACCCCACATCCAGCCCCAACGTTGCAGTGCTAACCCGCAGCAAGCGACCGGCCCCGGCTACAATGCCCGCCTCGCAGCCGCTATCGCTAACTCCGCAGATGTCCAACAACGACATTGCGGATATGCAAGCCTCTGACACTGCAATAAAGACAATTCTTGACCACCTCTCTGACCCCTCCAGCCACCCTATCACTGACTCTGAGCTCACTGATGACTCAGGCCTCAGACACCTACATAACTCCAGACACATGTTGCGTATACAGGACAACATTCTGTGGTTTGCGCCCGATGACAGCACAGCGCCAAGGCTTGTGGTGCCACGGTCGCAAAGGGGGGTAATGCTAATGTACGCCCACGACACACCATGTGCTGGACACCACGGCATCAGGGCCATGTATTACACACTGAAACAGGTGGCATATTGGCCCGGGATGCAACAAGATGTGGCAGAGTATGTCAGAGAGTGCCTGGGCTGCTGCCAGTTCCAACCAGCAAACCCGAACCACAGAGCCCCTATGCAAAGCAGAGGGATCACGTTCCCGTGGTCAGACCTACAAATCGACTGGGTGGGACCCCTGCCCAGGTCCGCAAGAGGCAACAAGTACTTCCTCACGGTGGTGTGCCAGTTTACCAAATGGGTAGAGTGCCTGCCAGCACCCAACGACACCGCCCAAACCACAGCATACCTCCTGATCACCAATTGCCGGACGCACACCCAGAAAGTGTACGTTCGACTCGACCCTCGCAACGTCTACAGAGCACACAACCCCCACGGAGTAGCCCAGTATAGCTGGGCCGGTGCCCGGTGGACAGAGCACTCTCTCTTCCATGCAGAGGCCGATGTCAAGCACATGCTCAACCAACTGGAGAAGATGACAGTCACCCAAGCGGAGATAGGCGGACACAACCGCCGCTCCAAACGGTTCCTGGGAGCGTTGCTCGGAGCTGCCGCCGCTGTTGGAACTCTGTTTAACATGGGCATGTCCAGTGTCAATGCCGTAAACATAGCCACGATAAGACGGCATGTGGCTGAAATTCAGACTGAACTTCCACAGCTAAAAGAACAACTCATCACACAGAGTGCAGCTTTACAAACTGTCGGCAAAACATTGAGAGGAACGGTGGTAATTCTAAACACCCACAGTGTCCAGTTGAACCAGACCGTGAACTCCATGAAACAGCTGTTTACAGTCTTCCAGAATGACTGTGCTCAAACGCAGCTGGTCACAGCCTTAATGACTGACATGCTATGGGAAGTAAGCTCCTCCATCGACGGCTTAGCCATGGGTAGAATCCCACCATACCTTACACCCTTTAGCCTGGTGCAAAGTGTGCTGGCGTCCGCTATCAACACACCCACCGACCCTCTGCAAGTACACCTTGCCTACTCTCTGGGTAGCGCCATTCCCCTTTATGTGGACCCCGAGCAGAAGGAGATGGGTTTCCTTCTTAACTTACCCATCATCGAGTCAAGCCGAATCTACCGACTCAAAGACATTATCAATGTGGGCTTTTGGAAGGGTAACACACACCTTAAGGTGCGCACTCCTGAGGTGGTCGCCTACCACGACAGTGATACACAGCTGTACTTAGCCCCAAACCTGCACATGTGTACCCTGACTAAAGACATTCACTACCTCTGCCCTAGCAAGCCCTTCCTCAGAGACAACACCGAAGGAATCTGGTGGCTTGTCAACACTCCGGTGCGTACTGCTACGCTGATCTACGACCAGCATGACACCGCCACCCGTATCAACTTGCTTGACCAGAGCATGTGGATCCAAGTACCGCAAGGGGCCATCCTCCACCTGGACGATTTGGCTTTGTACCATCTTCCGAGTGAAGAGTATCAGTCAGAGCTAGAAATTCCAGCCTTTTTCAAGGACCACAACTTCACCCTAGATCCAGAACTAGAACGGTGGATTGAAAAAGGGGGGCCTCAGCTCATTGACATTGCTCCCCTCGACACAGCCCTCCAAGCATTGTCCCGATTGCCTATCCTGAATACCTTGCCTGTTGTCCAAACCTGGACCGCAGCTGACACTGCGCTATGTATCTCCATGATCATCGGCAATACCCTAACCCTGGGCATAACCTTTCTCCTGTACAGGAAGTTCAACGCGATGAGAACCTCTACAGCCAAACTCACGACAGCTGTGTCTGGAGGTCTCCGATGGAAACCCCGGAGGGAGGGTACCATGCCATAAGCAGATGCAAACCTCATCGAGCTGGCTCCTCAGCCATAACGAACACCTGCTATCCAACCGTCCCGATTCACCTACCATCCGACCATTGTGATGGGGGTTGTCCGATAATGACCATAGGACATCGTCCGACAAAAGGGGGGAAAACTGTAGCAACAATGCTCTGATTCAATCAGTCATCTGGCAGGATGGCCAAAGTCTGAACTCCTCACAGCCCTCGTGACTTTTCTAATCAAATCATACTTAAACACAGGGCCTGTGTGTTGATGTAATCATCTACGCTGATTAGATCCGAGGCGTCATCGTGTAGCCGCAAGAGATTGGAGCGTTGAACTCTTTGGGCATCGGCCATCCCCTCCATAAGAACAGGAACGACCATCAACTCTTTGCATTTTCGCCACCACAAGGAAAGGACCTCTTGGCATTTCGCCATGGAGGGGAAGACCACCCCTGGTCTTCCCAACCCTGAGAGAAGGCCTCCCCGCATGGAGAGAGAAACCGGCAGACTTCTGGAGCGACTTTCCTAAACTTCAAAGAAGTTCTCCTGGGACCCGCAAATCCTTAGCGAACTTCCCCGACGTTTCGAACTCAGACACTTACACGAGAAGCCGTAGTAATGCAAGTATTCTATTTCACAATCAAACTGCTTGTAAAAGGTTGTCTGAATTATTCCCGTTCACGGGACTGTGAATTTCTTGAGGGCTCTTGTGAAATTGCTGTGAAGCTGCCTCTCTCTCTCTCTGTCTTTCTCTCTCTGTCTTTCTCTCTCTCTCTCTCTCTCTCTCTCTCTCTCTCTCTCTCTCTCTCTCTCTCTCTCTCTCTCTCTCTCTTCCTTGTTAATTCTCTCTTTCCATCATTCTTTTTCCCTTATTCGTTAAGTTTCATTTTTTCTTGCTTGTACCATATTGTTTGTTTTCTCCTACATATATATGCATATTTCCCCCGTGTGAATCGTAGCTTTGTAAACTGTAGTTGTTTTATTAAAACCCAATGATTGCATTGAAGTGAATCCGTATGGTTTTGCTCACAAATATCGAAGTCAATGAGACGTAAGATTTTAGCTACCCATTTAAGCTTGATTTTCTTGTATTACTACTTCAGTAATACAAATTGTACAAACATAAGAGATAGTATTTGTCCTGATCAAGCAGATTAATGTTTCTTAAGGTTTGTAAGATTGATAATTGATGAAGAAATCAATTTGGATAAAGGTTACTTTTAAATGATTAAAGGTTCCGTTATACGTTGATATTGTCTGTACAACAAGCAAATCATATTCATAGACTCATGAATATTTATACCATTTGAATTAATTATTCCCCGAAACTCATTGTTGTTACAATATATATATATATATATATATATATATATATATATATATATATATATATATATATATATAGAGAGAGAGAGAGAGAGAGAGAGAGAGAGAGAGAGAGAGAGAGAGAGAGAGAGAGAGTTTTTGGGACCTTTTTATCTCACAATTCTGACTTGTTTTTCTTGTAATTGCGAGAATGCATTTTGCAATTGCGAGTTATAAAGTCAGAGTTGTCTGATAAAAGTCAAAATTACCTCTTTATTTTGTTTTATTATTAAAATATTTATTTCCCCTCATAATTGGACATTATAATTCACAAATTGCGAGTTCATATCTCAATTTTCAGAAAAGATGTCAGAATTGTGAGATATAATCTCGCAATTGCAAGAAAATAGCTTATTCAGGACAGTACTAAATAAAAGTAACATGCAATTTTTATGATCCCAGATCCCTCTTATTTTGTTAAAATTATAAAAGTTTTGCACATTCTGCTAGGTGTATGAAACTTATGAGCAGAAATATAGCTTAGGATGCTTTTGCAGACTGTCAGAGTCTGAGAATCACCCATTGCTGTTTATATGAATTGCCTGTTACAGTTTACATTAATATTTAAATGAAATAAATGACATTAAAATTCAAATTAATCACTTTGGTAATCTAAAATACTTTTCGGATATAACTGTAATTTGATCACCACCCATTTAAAATGTAACTGTAATGAAATACAGTTACTAAAATGTTGTTTTTTAAATACGTAACTAAGTTGTATTTTAACCCATGTAAAAGATTGTGGTAAAACTTTACAATACGGGTGTTACAAACAGAGGTGACACGGAGAACAAAGGCAAGTGAAAGCAGAGTTTATTACTGAACCAGGAAGTGAGCAGGTGCGGTGAGAGTCAGAGTGAGAGTTTCTGGTAATGCTGGATATGTTGATAATACGATACGTCTTGGAATCTTGAACACAGGAACAATGGATCGAAGGAGACGAGGACCAGGAGACAGGACGAGACGAGGAGACACTCAGGGTTCGTAGGAGATCAGGTAAGTTATCAGGTGAGTCCGAGGAAGCAAGCATGTAGGGTCATGTGCAAACGATACCGGACAGTGACAGAGTGTGAGCGTGGGGCTTAAGTGCAGGTGGTGATTACTGTGGTGATGACGTGCAGGTGTGTGTGCTCAGTACTCTGGTGATCGGGATCGTTGTGGTAGTGAGGAGGTGGAGCCTGGCGTGCTTGTAACAACGGGTCCACTAATATGCATTAATTCATGCTTAACTAATGCACAGATAATCATAAGTTAATGTATGACTCATGAAGAACTAAACCATTAATTAATGATTACTGCATCATGAAGATTCTACATGATTAATAGATTAATCATTAAATTGTTATTAGTTAATACACCTTGGGCCCTATTTTAACGATCTGAAACGCAAGTGTGAAAGCGCGAAGCGCAAGTAACTTTGTGGGCGGGTCTCGGCGCTGTTGCTATTTTCCTTGCGGGATAAATGGCTCTTGCGCCCGGCGCAAATCTAAAATGGGTTGGTCTGAAGTAGCTTCATTATTCATAGGTGTGGTTTGGGCGTAACGTGAATAAACCAATCCGAGCGTCATCCAACATTCCCTTTAAAAGCAGGTGCGCAAGTTCCATTATGGATTGCTATTATTATGGCGTATTTACCAGGCGCACACCAGGAGCGGTTCACAGCCGAGGAGACTGATGTGCTTGTAAGAGCAGTGAAAGACAGAGAAGTGAAGTTGTAATGTTGTACATTATGGTAAAGGTGATTTCACAGTCTTTTTTTTTCAGTCTTTCAGTTTTTTCAGTTTTTCAGTCGATTTTTTTTCCTGGTTCTTGACGGACAAACCAATTTGTCAGATGTCCTTATATACACATATGTCTTGCCACTATTGGGCAAACAGGTCTTATCCTTAATTATTACAATTAGCCTGAATCATTTGTAAGCTAGATTTATGCCTATTTTTCACATCTTCGTGGCACACCACAATGATTTCTGTCATCTCATGTGTTAATATTTTTTTAGTGTAACAATTTATGATTTGCAAAAATAACTGTTGCATCTGTGTAGGTTACATGAGCAAAGTGTATGCGCGTTGTGCACGTTATACATTATGGTCAAGCATGCGCCCTTAAAATAGCATAATGAACAACGCGCAACGCGCCACTGACTTTAGACTAGGTTTTTTCTGGTCAGTGGCGCAATTGTTTAATGGAACAGCAAAATAGCACCAGGGATTGTTTGCGCCGGAACACGCCTCCTTTTTTGCGCTGAACCGCCCAGGGAGCGCAAGTTCATTCACTAGTTTAGCGACGTGATTCTGTGGAGGGAAAAGCGCGCTTTGCGCGGGTGCAAAATAGGAATGACACATGCGTCGGTGTACAAAGTCAATTGCGCTGGGTGCAAGATAGGGCCCACTGTGTCATATTGTATTAATTCCCTAATAACATATTATATTAACTAATAGTGTAAATTCATATGTTAATTACCACAATGGTTGAAGCAATGCATTTCAACTTCCACACTGTAAAAAATACAAATTGAAAAAAGTTGAAATGACTGATTTTGTTTTGTTGGTGCAGCAAAAATCCACACTGTAAAAATCTCGTAAAACAAAAAAAAATCTTAGTACTAATTTCCCCTTGTTTTTTTGGACTCAACTTTTGTAAATAACAGTTATACGAACTGAAAATAAGTTGTCTGTGACACAAACATTTTTTTTAGTTGAGTCAACTTGACATTATTTGTTTTCTGGAGAGGTGCAACTATTCTGTAACAAATATTTTGTAGTTGAGCCAATTCAACATTAAGAATTAACAGTTTCAGATGTAGATTTTTTTTATTGAAAATGTTTGGTCACCATTTTGGTGATGAGCGTTTCATTTTGTTGGGCAGTTTGACTCTTCTGGTTTTTTAACAGTGTTTAACAAAACACATAATTTGTTGCAAAGAAAGCTGTGACCAATGATCAGGTGATCTAGATAACAGCATAAAGGGGAGTAGTTTACTACTTTATTGCTGTTCGATAGTGATTATTTATGAGTATTATATTTACCAAGAAAAATTTTATGGAGCAGAATTTAATTCAGAATGTCTGATCTGCTGCAATGAAGATTTGCTGGTAAAATATATAATATTGCAAAATATTTGTCAGAAACAAGATTATTGATTTATTAGATTTTATGAGGCTGAACATTTGAAAATTTTTATTTCTGTCCATCCATCCATCCATCCATCCATCATCTTCCGCTTATCCGGGGCCGGATCGCGGGGGCAACAGTCTAAGCAGAGACGCCCAGACTTCCCTCTCCCTAGCCACTTCCTCCAGCTCTTCTGGCGGAACCCCGAGGCGTTCCCAGGCCAGCCGGGAGACATAGTCCCTCCAGCGTGTCCTAGGTCTTCCCCGGGGCCTCCTCCCGGTGGGACGTGCCTAGAACACCTCCCTGGGAAGGCGTCCAGGAGGCATCCGAAATAGATGCCCGAGCCGCCTCAGCTGGCTCCTCTCGATGTGGAGGAACAGCGGCTCTACTCCGAGTTCCTCCCGAGTGACTGAGCTCCTCACCCTATCTCTAAGGGAGCGCCCAGCCACCCTACGGAGAAAGCTCATTTCGGCCGCCTGTATCCGGGATCTTGTCCTTTCGGTCATGACCCACAGCTCATGACCATAGGTGAGAGTAGGAACGTAGATTGACCGGTAAATCGAGAGCTTTGTCTTGCAGCTCAGCTCATTCTTTACCACGACAGACCAGTACATCGACCGCATTACTGCAGAAGCTGCACCGATCCGTCTGTCAATCTCCCGTTCCATTCTTCCCTCACTCGTGAACAAGACCCCAAGATACCTTAACTCCTCCACTTGAGGCAGGAACTCTCCACCCACCTGAAGCGGGCAAGCCACCCTTTTCCGACTGAGAACCATGGCCTCGGACTTGGAGGTGCTGATTCTCATCCCAGCCGCTTCACACTCGGCCGCAAACCGTCCCAGTGCACACTGAAGGTCCTGGCTCGAGGAGGCCAACACAACAACATCATCCGCAAAAAGCAGTGACGAAATCGCGTGGTCCCCAAATCGGACACTCTCCGGCCCTTGGCTGCGCCTAGAAATTCTGTCCATAAAAATTATGAACAGAACCGGTGACAAAGGGCAGCCCTGCCGGAGTCCAACATGCACCGGGAACAAGTCTGACTTACTGCCGGCAATGCGGACCAAGCTCCTGCTCTGGTCGTACAGGGACCGAACAGCCCTAAGCAGGGAGCCGCCAACCCCATACTCCCAGAGCACCCTCCACAGGATGCTACGAGGAACACAGTCGAATGCCTTCTCCAAATCCACAAAACACATGTGGACTGGTTGGGCAAACTCCCATGAACCCCCCAGCACCCTGGAAAGGCTATAGAGCTGGTCCAGTGTTCCACGACCAGGACGAAAACCACACTGTGCCTCCTGAATCCGAGGTTCCACTACCTTATCGTGGTGGAGAGGTTTGAGTACCCGAATGATCCTGGGAGCTATGTTGTCTGGGGCTATATGCCCCTGGTAGGGTCTCCCAAGGCAAACAGGTCCTTGGTGACAGGCCAGACCAAGAACAGTTCACAAAACCTTATGTTCACAATCAGACCAAGGACCGTGACATCGCCCGGCATGGCGCAGCCGGGGCCCCACCCTGGAGCCAGGCACGGGGTTGGGGCTCGTATGCGAGCGCCTGGTGGCCGGGCCTCCCCCCATGGGGTCCGGCCGGGCTCAGCCCGAAGGAGTGACGTGGGGCCGCCCTCCTGTGGGCTCACCAACTGCAGGCGAGGCCCCCGACAACCCGATCTCTGGACACGGAATCTGGCTTTATTTCTGTCTTACCAACAAATTCTGTGTTTAGCTAAACACTGTTACAAACTCACAAACAGGCTAACTGCCCAACCAAAGGAAACACTCATCACCAAAATGGTGATGACCAAATGATTTTAAATTTTAAAAAAATCATCTAAACCTGTTAATTCTTAAGAACTTCTGTTTCCAATGGACAACATTTCTTGAATTGTCTCAACTACAAAATATTTGTTACAGAATAGTTGCATATCTCCAGAAAACAAATAATGTCAAGTTGACTCAACTAAACATTTTTTATGTCACAGATAACTTATTTTCAGTTTGTATAACTGTTATTTACAAAAGTTGAGTCAACAAAAAAAAAAAGCTAGGGGAAATTGGTACTAAGAATTTTTTTGTTGTACAACCTTAACCTTTTTTCAGTGCAGTTGTCTGCTTAAATTAATCATTAGCTAACGATTTGCAAAGGTATCATTATGTTATGCCTTTACTTGTTGAGGCACATGACTATTAACTAATTCAAAATTAATTCAAAAGACATAACTGTAATGACATATTACTCAACAATTAGTTAATAGTCATGTGCCTCAACAAGTAAAGTCATAACATAATGATGGCTTTGCAAATCGCTAGCTAATGATTAATTAATGCAGACAACTGGAAGTTAAAATGCATGGCTTTGACCCATTGTGGTAATTAACACATTAATTTACATTATTAGTTAATATAATATGTTATTAGGGAATTAATACATGATGCCATTTAATTAATAACAATTCATATATTACTTCATCTATTAATCATGTTGAATCTTCATTAGTTGCTGATGCAGTAATCATTAATAAATGGTTTAGTTCTTCATGAGTCATACATTAACTTGTGATTATCTGTGCATTAGTAAAGCATGAATTAATGCATTTTAGTGCACCCGTATTGTAAAGTGTGACCAAGATTGTTTGATAAATATGAATGTTGGCATGGATTTTAGCGTACGCACACTCTAAGTTCAAATCTGTGCGTATGCATGTTTTATAAATGAGGCCTCTTTTTCATACCTGTCACTGCATGAAAACACTGAAATCCGGCACTATCCGGGCATGGTATACTCCTGTGTAATTTGATGTTTACCGGATGTATGTGGGAAAAAGCGGATCAGAGTAACACGGAACAGTATATTTCCAGAAAAACCCGCAAACCTCACGTATGCGGACGTATACAGGAATCCGTGAAATTTCACGGACATATACAGCTGAAACACTGCTGGGTGTGCTAGGACTGAAGACTGTTAGGTGTGAAGAAGACCTTTCATATGTTAATGACTGACACTAGGTGCTGGCTGTTCTCAGAAGGAGGGGGGCAGGGGAGGACCTCAGGATTGAGAATTATCTCTGGTCTACTGTAGGCTACAGCAAACAAGCTTTTTACACAGAAAAAATAAATTCTTAAGGCCCTGAAACACTAAACTGAACTAGCAATGACTAAAGCCGACTGTGGGGTTGGTTCACGTTGCCTGGGTCTGGGCCAAACCATCAGAATGGTGTGTCAGGGCCTTAAAACCACTGCATGAAAAGAGTCTCTTAATCAAATATTTTTTATAAAAACAGTACAAAATAAAAACCCTGTCTGAACATATACGTTCACAAAAAAATCTGAATATGTAATGAAATAAACAAAGAAATGTAATGGAATTAACAAAGGATAATTAACCAAACATTTTAGACCATCCCCAAACAATTTTTGCAAAGTTTTACAATAATTTGTAGGCAATAATAGAATTAAATAAAAAGGAGATGAAATGTGGAAAATAAAAAAGTTTGTTTTAAAAACACCAAAAACTGATATGCTCAAAATAAAAATATGGAATAAAAAAGAGCAGGGATTCACTTGCTCAAGAAACACAGAAACACAAGCAGATCTTTCAGCTCTGCAACTGTTAACAAAAAGTGTCACTCTAAGATTCTTAACTTTAACACGCTGCAAAAGAGGGGCGTTTTGAGGTTTGAAATCCACCACTCACAATAGATGTAGGTGCAACCAATAAGGTTACCAATAAAAATAAGGTTACCAATAAAAATAAGGCAACCAATAAAAATAATCCTAATTTTACAGAAAAAAACTTTTCTTTTTTTACAGTATTTTCTTGTAATTTTGAATTATGTTTAAAACGATGTAAAATTACAAACAATATCTAAATAAACAACTTGACTGTTATTTTAAGGATTATATCATTAATGACAAACTACAGTAATTCTAATTTTTTTATACAGGAACATCACTGTATTATTTTTCTGTTTTCATAAATAACAAATTCATGCAAAATTACAAACAATATCTGTAAATTAACAACTGTAATACAATATTTAGCTCATTATATTAAAGGTTTATGTTTATGTCCATACTAACAATTTAACATTATTCTTTGTCATTTTAAAGTAAATCTTATTAGTTTTATATTTACACTGTAAAAATAAAAACCTAAAAAAACAGCAGCTACAGCTGCAAAACAAAAACCGTAAAATTAAAGTCAAATATCTTAAGTCAAATAAAGTTTAAAAACTTCACAGAAATTTACATTAAACGTTTTAGAGAAAACACTATTAGTTTACAGATTTTTCCTTATTTAAATTAAGATATTTTACTTTAATTTTCTGTTTTACAGTGAAGGTGTATTTTTACATTCAAACTGGTTTTACATTCAATTCTGGATACAAATATAACAAAATATATAGCAAACTAAATATCAAACAATAATTGTTTTTAAAGAGTACAAATCTGCACTGCTCTCCAGGTTGAAACTTCCAGGCCTCTGCCCACACCACAAAACACCATTTGACCAATTCATTAAATATAACAGCAAATAAAAATAAATATACACATTTTCTAACTGTTGTTTAAAACAAGTTTTTTTCTATATTTGCAAGGCTATTTGCTGTCTTTCCGTGTTCTTTTGAGCGTGATTGGTCAATCTGAACGTCATCCAGAAATCTGGCCAATGACAGTGCGCGCCTTCAGTTTGAATTATACACCCGTTGCCGTTGGAGTTGCTCGTGACTCGCGGGGACGCGACGCGATCGCGGCTTCTAATCTTCACGACGGTCTATTAATGGCATTGCATGGACCATTTAAACCTGTTAAAATCTTATTTTGGACGAATTTTGATGGTGGGATGTCGACTGAGAACGAAAAAACATGAATACGAACAGACTAAGTTTCCAATGGCGGACAGCAGACGGCAGAAGGTAACGTTAATCCCTTTATATTGTTTCTACTGCTCATCAAGATATAACGTTAGTGCATTAAAGTCATATGCTAATCGTGATTAACTTGCATATTCTGTTTCTGTGTTTTGTTGTAATATTGTTAAGATAGGGCTGGGTGTTATGGCGATCTGATGATACTGACTATTGTTAGCGATTTTGCTGTAAACGTTAACATTACCTTTTTATATTGCGGAATGGGAATATAGCGTATATAACGCAGCACTGACTGTACTAAAACTTTTTGACATTTTGACAAGGAAACATGCATGAATGTAGAATAATGAACGGGACATGCATGTTTTAAAATAAGCCTCTCTCAGACAGCATGCGATCCCGAAATCAATTATCTTTCTGTAAAATGCACACAATTATCTCAGAAACCTTGTCATGTGAGGTATTCACTTGATTTAAACAGTCAGTTATGTTTTAAGTAAGTTAAACAGTTCAAGTTAACATGGGGAATCCCGGATGCGTGTCATTCTGTGCATCCGTTCTTAAAGGGGCTGCAGCTTTGTCATCATTTTAATAAAACAAAAGAATAGAGAAGACCTTCTGCTTCTTTAAGAATCAAGTGATATTAATTAATTGAATATCATACAGTGAAGACTTTTAAAGCAGTATTATTCTGTAGCATTTTAATAAAATATCCATCAAAATAAATATATTGTGATATCGTTATTGTAAAATAAAATTTCTCATGTATGTATAATAATATGGACATAATGCCCATCCCTACTGTCAGCTAGTTTTAAGATCAAGCTTGTCATAAAATGTAACAGAGCTTTGGAATGAGTAATCTGAGAACACTGTCATGTACACTTGTTCAACAGAGAGGACAGGAAACCACCATACTTGGACTCTGAAGAATTATAGGCAAACCAGGATTTTGGATCTACTGTGAAGTTTTTGTATGGACCTGGTGAGTATGTTTTGCAAGTCCTTGTCCGTAAGTTGATAATTAATATTAATGTTTTATCAAACAAATTAATATTCATTTGTGTGTGTGCATGTTTCTTCCCCCCTCATGATCCAGAAGTTTTGAATCCATGATCCTGAAGAACTTTTACAGATGTTGACCCTGAATGTGTAAAAGGTACTCTTAAAAATTATTTTAATGTTCTCTGTTTTTTTCTGTAATGTAGACGCATGCATTTTCTGCATTTTCAAAGTTGCTTTGAAACAATATCAGGGTTTTTCCTACATTGACATTTTTTTGCCGGCCGCCAAAACAAATTTTTGTCCCGCCAAAGCCTTATTTGATCAGTTATTGTGATTTATGAGTGATGTAGAACAGATGAGTGCTGCACTTGAGTTAACTGAGTGACAGAGAGAACGATCAGAGAGCTCCTCCCTCGCTCGCACTCTCTCTGTCTTCAAAATAAGCATTCTTAGCTTTATAATGTTTCACATTTTACGTTAATCAAAATCAAAAGGTCTGAAGACCGAATCCATGTTGCACGTGGCGCTATCAGACGTCTTCCTTTAATTACCGCTGGGTGTGAAATGCGCTCAAAAAACATTGACTGATTCTCTGACCAGCTGCATAAAGCATACTTTAAATAAACAGGAAACAAATCCCATCCGGTTATGAAGTGTTTTCTGTGTGTTGACAAATCTTTCGCGATGTTCTAACAGACGGGATTCACACACAACGCGTGTGCTAATGTCCGATTCGCCACCTAATGACTCCTTTGAACTGAATCATTTTAACGACTGGTTAGAACAACTGAACTGTCCAACACTGAACTCACGAATTAGTTTAATCATTTACTCAGAACAACACCTGAAATGAGAACACAAGTGTGCTTACCCACTTTAGCAAGAGTGGATAGTAAGAATTATTTTTAATTATCAACAGTCTTTCAGCTTATTTATGTGGACAATGTGTAGTAAAATAAATAGCGTAAAATCATTTAGTTTAGACTGGAGTGAGGTGAACCCAGAACAAAGTTGTTGTTAGCTAGCTGATTGTATATGGCAGAAAATTAGGCTATTTGTTCATTTTTTTAATATTGATATGATTACCAAAACAAACAATTATCAGTAAATAGTGTAAAAATGAGGAAAAAAAACAAACATCAAGGTATCAAAATAAGATAAGCAAAAGTTACAAACTTTCTTTGAATTTATTTCAAATTTATTGTCAGTTTTGCGCTTGCAGATCAAGTGGGTAGGGTATTTTTTTTTTTTTACCGTGTGTGTGTGTGTGTGTGTGTGTGTGTGTGTGTGTGTGTGTGTGTGTGTGTGTGTGTGTGTGTGTGTGTGTGTGTGTGTGTGTGTGTGTGTGTGTGTGTGTGTGTGTGTGTGTGTGTGTGTGTGTGTGTGTGTGTGTGTGTGTGTGTGTGTGTGTGTGTGTGTGTGTGTGTGTGTGTGTGTGTGTGTGTGTGTGTGTGTGTATGGATGACCATGTCTGTCAGCCACCACCGAAGACCATTTTTGACCCAGGAAAACCCCTGAATATGTATTGTGAAAAGCGCTATACAAATACATTTTGATTGAATTGTTTTACTTACATTTATTGGCATTAACTATATATTATTAATGTATTATTTGGCAGGTCGCAAGATGTATTTTATTTTGTGAGACTTTGCTGAGGAAGTATTCTTTGGCTCAGTCTGAAAAGGCCCAGAAAAGAAACACTATGAAGAACATCACACAGAACCGTCAGAGAAAGACACGGGTAAGTTAAGAAACCGGTTAAGCTTTTTCCCTCCAGAATGTTACTATACTCCTCTCTGAGTTTTAGTGGTTAATTCACTGTCATGTTTTGCAGTTGCTGGAGACCAGGTCCAGGGCTGCACAAACCAACACAGAACCTGTGGAAGACCGCAACTATAGACAAGATGTCTGATGAAGATGATGCTGTTGTTGATGGAAGGCCAGTGTGGATGGTTAGGCTAGCTACTACAAACCAGACTTGGCTGACCCACGCTACATGTCACATCACCAGCCCATCATGCCAGTTTGAAAAAATGTTCAAAACTCAAACAACATTGTGTTAGAGTTGGTCACAATTATTTTATAATTATAATTTTAATATTCAATTGTTCCATTTTATATTTTCTTTATTCCTATGTTTATATACTTATACTTTTATTGGTTCCCATATATAGAACATTTACATATATTTTATATACACTTTTTAATTTATAGATTTCTTTGTCTCGTTTTATATTGTATACTTTGTATGTTTGTTCCTTTTTAGATGTCCATGTTGCTTTTGATCTCCACATTTTGTATTGTTGTTCCTCTTACGTCGCCTTCCTTTAGAAACATTTTGTTCACTTCTCTTTTCCCCCATTCATTTGAATGTATGTTTATAATGCTTTTGTTCTTTTTATTTGGTTATATTGTTTACTTGGAATATTTATGTGTATTTTATATACACTTTTTTTTGTCTTATAAATGTATTGTTCTCATTTTATATTGTTTAATTTCTATATTTATTCTTTTCCTTTTTATGTTCACTGTGTATTTTATTCCTTTACATCTGTCTTTTTTTCCCTTTTTGTTTCTTTACCAATTCAATTTAACGTATATTTATGTTCTTTGGACTGTTTATATTTTTACATTTGTTCCTTTACATTTTCATCCCTTTTAAATACATTTAGTTCACTTGTTTTTGTTTCACCATTGTTTTAATGTTCGTTTATAATGCTGTTAAGAATGTTTTTTTTTTTTTAATACCTTTTTAATAAATATTTCAGACTTTCGCAAATTGTTTTGTGTGTATTTTTCTTTTGGGAGGGAGAGGGGATTATTTTTTATATATATATATTATATATTAATTAGCAAAATCTGCATAGCTGGCCTATAACCAATCAAGTCCCTATGCTACAAAACCTAGCCCACCCTTAGCCTTAGAAGTAACCAATAAAGTCACTTGACTGGGTTTTCAATGCGTCCTGTCCTCCAATAGCAGTCTGGGTTTTGGGAGTGGTTTTAAAAAAAACAACCAATCCAGTTTGAGATGAAGGACCAATAGGGGATGGAAGGCAAAGCTGTTTAGAGGTGTGAAAATGTCTCCTGGGAAAAACTTGATGGGATTATTTGCCATGGCAACAAATGGCTGTAGCATGGGAGTATACGGCCACAACATACATCCGATTTGGTACCATTTCGGATGAATACGGACATATACGGATCCATGGAATTTGACCTATCCGGCCAGTATACTCCTGGATTCTTCCGAATTTCAGCAGTGTATACAGGAGTATCCTGGTCCGGATACACCTTTTTTCATGCAGTGTGTGGTGCAAGATTTTTACATTCTTTAGGTAGAAAATGCACTAGCACTACTCTATATTTCGAATCTGTATGCTCAACCCTGGTTTGGTAAGAAAGTATTGGCCAAGAAAATAAATGCAAATATAAGTGTATACTTCATTCCCTTTTTACCACCAATACGTTCATCATCAAAATAGAAAAATTGTCAAAGTTGCCATACCGCCTACTGACTGAATGATTTATTGAGCCCACAAATTCCTGGTTGATTCACTGTGAATAAAAGGTTTCCACAGCAAGTTGTTATCTGAGCGAGAAATCTCACTGGCCTCGTACCGGGGGCTCGCTGCAAACTTGTCAGCCCACCGCTGCTGATTTATGGCATGTCATATCAGATGGTGGAAATGCCCAAGGAATGAGGCTGAAGTGTGAATGTCTTTCAGCGGGGGGTTTGAGGAGGATAAATTAACAAGTCTTTCTGAGTTATGAAAGAGCGGTGGCCATCATTATGAAACAACGTATGCTCTTGCGCTGTGTACAGAATCCTGATGATTCTGTCAAAGGTGCGCAAAGTTATGTTGCTAGCTAAGCATTTCTGAGCGCTGTTTTTGATGGATACCAAGGCAAAGAAAGGAAAGACAAGAACTTTAGTCTGTAAGTTATTGCATTGGACTGAGTTGAAGTGTTACATCCTGAATGGGATTGCCTAATAAAGGTGGTGTTTTATAGTGTTTGTTTTTTTGTTGTTGCCTGTACCGAATGTAGTTTATAAGAGAAACGTTCAGAATTATCCATAGACATTGAGGAATCAAAAATCTATTTAAGGTTATTCATCTGAGCCATAGGAAATTGATTTAATCTCCAGAACTTAAAGCAGACATTAGCACTTTCTCCTACGGTAGATATTTGAACCAGAACTTTTTGAAGGGTACTGGCTAATTTCTCATTGCAAAGTTGCATTTTGTTGTTTTGGGCTATACTACATGGTATGCTAGTAGCAGAGTTAGCCTACTTGCAAAATGTAATACATTATATATTACTAGATACTGTCATTTGAAAGTAATTAGTTGCATTACAATATTACTGTCTCTGAATTGAAATGTGTTACACTACTTCTGCGTTACTTTTAAGTTACTTTACTTCCACCAAAATAACCACGGAAGTATGACTATAGGCATTCTAAAATGCTAAAATGTAGATTATTGCTGCTCATTATACTCATTATTATATAAAATACGTTGTTGTATGTGCGTTACTGAGATTGTAACAGGGATAATATTACCAAAATTGTATTAGTAGTGCGTTATATAACTAGCCTGGCTCCGCCCTTTCCTTCAGTTCTCCGTCTGGGATTGCGGTATATTCTTAGGTTTTCTCCGAACAAATTTTTACGGGTCCAATCAGCGAACAGAGGGAGTGGCTGAAAACGATGACGTTGATGTTGTGCGCTAGTTTGAGTAGTAGTTCAGTAATGGAGAAACATGCGAGCGAAGCCATTCATTCCGTTGTGGCACCGCTGCCGAATATCCAGAAGTTACAGCCTTTCCAGCTCGCTCCATTAGTGATGAAGGAGTTGGCTGAAGCCCTTTTCGGATGGTAATTGTTTCTCGTGGAGTCGGAAGCTATTGTCATAATTTACAGGGGCTAGTTAGTGATTTTATTGCTGTCCGTCTCCCGCCACCCACCACCCATGTAAAAATCCCCGGCCGAATTACCTACTGTTTTAGACAAACACCAAGGTCGTGTGGTAATTTAATTGCTGTCCGAATCCACATCCTAGTTTTCAAGAATAAATCACTTAAAAATTCACTGTTTATATCCTTTTTGACCACTGCAAAGCACCGTGTGGTTGCGCTGTAATTTGGATGCATTTCTAGAATTGTATTTCTTTAAATGCTGGCAAGTATTTACAAGAGCAATATATTTCATCACCGCTCAAAAAATAAAAAGAAGAAAAGTACGTAAACATTTGAATTGGGCCGTTATTTACGGCAGTATTTATTCTTATCATACCAAGCATATGACATTTTATTTACAGCAATCATGTTACGGACCGCGTGAGCAGCGCGTTTCCGATCACAAAACTCTCCCCTCCACTGTGAATAAATCACAATCCGAATGCACAAGTTTTAGGTTTTATCATTCTGTTTTATCATTCAATTAGGTTTTATATGGCGTGCACAATCTGCACAGTTATTTTTACGGACTTCCATGTGAGAAACAGAGGCGAACGGCGCATGACATACGTCATGACCAAACATTAGCGATTGGTTATGGCAGATTCAGAGTGGCTCTGGGCAGATCCAATAGTTTTAAACTTCAACAGAGTACCTGCCTTCAAGGAAGTAAACGCTTGTCAATGGAGAGTGGCCAGACTCTCTTTACAAATGAAATGTTCGAGAGTCTGGTAAGACCAGGCTATTATATTACTGCGTTACAGCAAAAAGTAATATAATACTGTGATAGTGTTACTTTTATAATGCATTACTCCCAACAGTAGTAGTAGCAATAGTAGCTAAATCACTGCATGAAATTTCCTCATGGATGTTTCACAGGGCTGGTGTTTAGGAAAGTGCTGTGCTGATATTTGTTGCTATTGAGTGTTTTGGGAGAACATAAAATGTATTTATTTGTCTATTTAATAGGGACAATGCATGTTAATAAACATCAGTTACAATTTTCAAAATGTAAACATACAAGATTATAAAAAACATTGCTAATTTATATCCATAGTACCTACAGTTTTCATCATAAAGTGTATTTTACCACAGAGGGCCTTTAGCTGTGTCATACGCTATTTTCTTTTTCAGTCACAAGCTTTTGCACTTTTACAACACACTTGTGTGTACTTCTGTACTAGTATACTGCACTGAAGTGTGCTTTCAGTTTGTATCCACTCAT